>NC_142033.1:7860000-8595000 GCF_982192425.1 Myodes glareolus | reverse complement strand
CAGCACAGCAGCTAGTGTGGCAGCCCATCTCACTGATCCTTCTGTGGCCTCAAGGTGAGCTCTATAGAAGCTGCATCAACATACTGTGCATGAGGAAAACGTTACGTAAAAGTCAAAAGTTCAAACTGACTATTGAAAGAAGAATAGACCTTTGATAACTAGAATACAAATAATAAAACATTTTAGCTAATAAGGCATTGAAGGTGAGATAAGAGTATTGCAGATGTTAAAAATAAATCAGAAAGGAAGGCATAGGAATGAGAAAGTTTAATGGTCACTTGATATTTTCATGGATAGTCATTCATTCATAAGGGATATTGGCCATTCATAGGAAAGAAATCAGGCTTCTCCTAAATAGCTAGATACATAAAATCACTAGATACATGAGTGATAAGACTATGAAAATTATAAAAATGTTTAATAATTACACAAGGATGGAGGGAGTCAGACAGTCTAGATTTTAATATGACATCCACAATTATGAAGGCCAAAATGGAAAAGAAATTTGATTATTAAACTCAGTACACACAAAGAAGACAATACTCTGCATTCTCATGAGATTTTATTTTCATATTTACATAGGCTACAATGAAAAACATATAAGATAGTGTCACTATCAAATTTGTCACTGTAATCAATGGTTCTAAAGCTTTTCAAGTAAGGCCAATTAAAGGATATAAAATGCTCAGCTGAGTCTTGAGGATCAGAGCAGGGAAGTTAAGTTGGTCCATGTCATCAGGAGTGTTAGCTGGGGTACGCCCTTTGGGGTCTATTTTATAAGCACAGGGACACGGAAGGACTTTGAGGAACATCCTGGTTATCACTGGTCTGGAGAACATCAGCTGTTGATGGACAGCGAGTGCAGCTGCAGGAGAGTAGAACCTCTGGGAAGGAAAAAGATGACGTAAGAAATAAGCACAGAAAATAATGATCAAAAACAACCCTAAGAAATGGCAGCACACAGCTTTATGCAGATACACCTTAATACCTGTTGACAACATGTAAAAATTTCTGGACAAATGGAAAACCAAAACTGATACCAAAGTAGATCAGGTGAAAGAGCCAGAGACAGAACCACATGATTTCCTCCATCATGTTTACCTCCGTGGGTTACAGAATATGCCAAAGGGTGGATGCAGACAGAAACCAGGGATCTCAGAGAGAGTGGGGATTGGTGTCAAAGGGCACTGGGAAAGTTCTGGAGATGGTAAAAGTGCTTTGAGTTCTAATTGGAACAGTAGTTGTAATCATATACATTAGCCAGAACTAGAAGTGTGAATTTATTGTATGCAAATTATAGCTCAAGGGAAGAAAAGCACAATGCAGTAAACCAAACCCTAAATCTGAAGGAGACTGGAGACTAAACAAACTGGAGCCTGTTGAAGAACACGAGGGAATCCAGGTAAGCTTCTCCAGAACGAAATCCTGATGCAATGACAGCAAGTGTCTTCTAATTTCCAAGGACCAGCAAATCCAACGTCCTCTACAGGCGCCACTGTGGTCCTGGGACCAGTGACTCCAACGTCCTCTACAGGCGCCACTGTCAGTGTTCTGGTCTATGCCTGAAGCCACCCTTAAAACTGTAGAGACGGGAACAAGCAGGGGAATGAGCACAAACACTCTGTAAAGCTGAGAGCTGAGCTAAAGAGTGCAGCACGTTGACTTGCATTGTGCTCTCCCTTATCCTGCTGAAGACAGGCTCTTTGATCAACTTTGGTGTATAGAATTAAATGATATAGGTGTAAATGAAAAATCCCTGTGTCAGTTTTAGCTCCCATTGGACAGAAGGCATGGTCAGCCTAGGGTGTCTCAGAGAGCTTCTAGGGATATTTATGGAGATGTAGACAGGGCGTAAGAACCATTGAGAACCGTGCAGCATACCCTGGCTGGTAACAATAGAACACCCCACTTAATGGGAATGTGAGCTCTCACCAGAGCCCAGAAGAGAGGCAGAATAGATGAAAGATGTACTGATTTGTTCCTTGTGTTTTTTTTTTTCTTCAAGACAAAGTTTCTTTGTGTCTGTGTCTCTTGCTGTCCTGAAAACTCACTTTGTAGGCCAGACTGGCCTTGAGCTCATGGAGATCCACCTGCATCTCTCTTCCAATTAAAGACTAGGATTAAAGGCATGTGCCATCATTGACTGACTTGATTTTTGTGTATTATTTTTTATTATCAAGAATGTATATTAAATTTTGTCAAGTTCCTCTTGATCATTTATATCATAATTTCCCCAAAGCAGGAACACTGCTTAGCAAATCATTGGAAATATTCTTACTAAAGAACAAGAGAAACATTTGTTATTATTATTTTTTAACATTGTACTCTAAGTACAAATGAGTGTCAACAGCAGAAACATGCCACATACAGTTGAGGGATGGAGATGTAAGTCCACGGTAGAGCACATCCTTGGCGTGGACAGGGCTCTAAGTTTTTCCTCTGCACCGTAAAACAGTAGTAATGATAGTAACAACAGTTATAGAATACTGCAAAGATGGTAACATTAAAATGTCTGAAAGGGACGGGCAGACTCTGTATTTACAGTTACTTCATTATTTGATGAAAGGCCTTAGAGAATCAATTTAAATTTTAGTTAAAATTTATGGCAGGAGAGTCATGAAATTATTATATAAAAGTGAGAAGTACAATGAGCAGCCAGCTAGGATGTTACAGGAAATGCTCCTATTATTCGTAACAGTGAGAAGACACAGAATATTTGGACTTGCACAGTCTTTCTTTTCGAACTGTCATTTCTTTTCATGCTAATTTTAAAAGCAAGCATAAAACCAGTGAATTTTTATTATGGCATCTCCATTTATTATTTATTTTATTGTGTTATAGTTCCCCTCACATTCCTGGTCTCTGCACCCCCTTTTTGCCCCAAGAATCCTTCTTCTGCTCTCAGGTTGTGCATATCAAAGGCAAATGTCCAGCTTGTGTTTAGTGGGGCCACCATCTCCCTGTCTGGTTGCCTGAGATTAACTTCAGCTGCGATGTCTATACAATATGACCTTGAAGCCAGAAGAGCTGGGCTCTGGAGTGGCTACTTCCCTGTAGATATAACTGTCCTAGAGAATTTTCTAGTTTAATCTCATTTATGCATCTGTACTCTTTGGCTGGAGGGCACTGTATTTTATATACTCTTTGTTCATTTGATCATCTTGTACCTGAGACTATATTGTTTATAAAGGACAGAATTTTTGACCCAAGGCTCTTGAAGCTGACCACTCTAAGGTCAAGGGCAGAGGTAATAGCATTAATGCAAAGAAAAACATTTCCCGGGTAATCCTAGTAGATTCTCCGACTGTACAGAGATATATGTTGAAAAAAGTATCAGGTTTTGAATCTTGAAAACCAAAGATTGTGTCTTTCCATATTTTTGAGTCTATTTTTCTTTTTGAATAAGGTAACACTAGTTTATAAAAGATATTTATTAACTCATTTTTGTAGCTGAGTATTCTATTGTTTAAACTGATGTTATAATATTGCTGATATGATTCTTAAGCACAAATATTAATAAACATTAAATAATGACAATAAGACAAAAGAACACATAAAATAATCACAGAGAAGGCCTAGGCTTTGGGAAAGGAAGACAGAAATCCTGCCTGGCAGGAAGAGGAGTGGGCAATCCTGCATTTCCAGGTGTAAAGGGGACCTAAGAGTGTTCCATGCTCTCAGTGATCTGGCCTCCTGTGAGATCATTTCTCTGACAGGGACTCTGGCTTTGCCACACACAAGTTAGTGCATAGATGAAAGACTCTGCAATCTGTTGACTCCAAAATACTGCATTCATTTTAAAGAAAGGGTGTGAAAGAACACCCCAGTCTCACTCAAAACAGCTCCAAGCTCCTGGTCACATGGAATAGCTCTCCATCTGTGACCTGCAAGGAGCCAGAATGTGCATGGAGGGGCAAGACATAAAATAAAACTCATTATTTTCAAGGTATCTGTCCCCTGGTAGTCAGGGTCATATGTGACTCACATGCTGCATTTATTTTTAAGGTGTGGCTACACATGTCACCTGTATTCTGCCCCTATGCTCTTGGCAGAGAATGCTCGATACAAAAAAATCTGACCCACCATGAAATGTTAGGACGTCATTAACATTGACCAGTGCAGATATCTCTTGTTTTGCAATGCTATTTTATTTATATAGTCCTGGTACTTGACAAAATCAGCCCATCTCTGGCTAGAAAGACAATAAAACTAACAATTTTGCGCATAAGTATCCAGAGTGGAAGAATCCAGGTCCCTGTGTCTGTGTAAGATCTGTTCCCGAATTGGATCCACTTCCCACACATCAACGGGTTTAATGCATCTCCTTCTCTTGCTGACAGCTGTAGGGTGGTGAGCCCTTTCCCACCGGGGGTTCTCTTAAAATGTTCAAACTGCAAACAGGTCTGCTTTCACGGTTTCTCCTTCTGCCTTTCTTGATTCTGCTTGATCTGACGACAGCTTGCTGCTCTTTAGGCAACTACCTGCTAGAAAGTGGACCAGAGGAAAGAACTGTCATGTCAAGCCATGTTGCTTTACATACACTTCATAGAAACCATAGAAACAAAAGTTCCTTCCCAGGGAGGTTAGCCATATTTTGAAGTCATCATTTCATAGCTAGTATCCACCATGATCGAGGAAAAGAGCCACTCCTCAGCACACATACAGGGTGCTTCAGCACCTTCTCCCTTCCTTAGCCTCAAAGCTGGATCTTTATTGTGGAGGCGAAACAGCTCCCTGCTGATTTCCCTTCCCTCCTCCTTGTCACTGGAAGCCCAAGCCATGGTTCCTCTGTCTGCTGTCTATTTTCTTGCCTTGCCCACTTGGTAACTTTTTGCCATTGATTTCCTCTTCTGTGAAATTGCTCGTGAGTCCCAAGTAGATTTGTCTGCTCTCCTGTTTCATCAACATCTTGGTTGTTACATATGGTGGGTTCAGTGGCTCCCTTACTAATTGGTTCCAGTCTTATAAAATCTACACGAGTCTTCTTTAAAACAGGAATCTTTTGTAAGATACATAAAGCTTGTTTTCTTATTTACTTAGAAGTCATCGCTGTGTTTCTGTTTTTCTGTCTTTTGTGTTGTTGAAATGAGCAATAAGTTAGCAAAAAATAAATAAACAAAATCCTAGAGTCACTGAATTCAAAGGCCTGAGAAATTCTAAGAATAAAATATGAGACTGTCACTAGTTTTTAAACTTGTAATATTTCACTTGGATTCAAACACTTAAAGCAAATCAAAAAAATCAAAGTATATTTATTGCTGTCTTGAAGTCACATAAAAACAGTGAGACCTGGATATGGTATTGATTGAATTCTCTTAGAGATGTGTAATTTAGTTTTATGGCGAGTTTGGTAATAAAAGTTGTCAAGAGACACCTAAGCAGTCTATTAATTCTTATTAAGTTTACTAGACTGATATCAAAAGATCAGGGCTCTTATTTTATACTTAATAACATATATCCCTGGTAGTTCCCATAGAAATTATCTATACTGTTTTACAATGTTGCTATCCTGCATAACCTTCTTCCTAATGAGCAGGTGTTTAATTAGTTGTGTTTTATCACCAAGATCATACCAACTTTTAGACCTCTGATGTCTACTGAACACATGCCAGGTGGCTCGGGTCACTCTGTGGCTTCTATGTCTTGTGGAGGTGGCAGCAGTACCCTCACGTGGCACCCAGAGGTCACCTAATGGAACACCCGAGAATTCACTGGCAACGTCTGTTCTCGCCACTTACCACATTCCATCAAATCTAAAACTTTCATCAATTACAAGTCACGATGATATTTTATGCTCCATTAAGAAATAAAAATGCTGCCAGTTAAACTAAGACACGCCCTTGATTAATTATAGGACACCTCTGATTTCAGACATATTAAAAGAGAAAAGTAAATCTGCCTTTAATAATGGAGGTGTCAGTTATAGCTCACTGAGCGTCTCCACTTGGGGGGATTTTACTCCCCCTCCTGACTCCCACACTTTGGAAATGATTTGGTAACCATGAATGTAAGAACTGGTGAGAAAAGGTATGTTTTTATGTGGCTGTTAGTGTGGTAAAACATAATATGTAATCTATTTGTTATGCTAAGATAGATAAGTTATCTGTCTGTTGTCTCCAAAAAGGTGCTAACTAAGTCACATTAAACCTATGTGATGAATCGTTGACTGAAGCATGATTAATAACAACCCAGAGACAGAAACTGGGCTTCAACCTGAAGGTTAGAAAAGCAAAGCAGCCAGCCACTTGGCTCTTACCTCTACCTCAGTCCAAAATGGCGATCCTGCCTCCAGGAATCTCAGAATGAGACTGTCTGAGAGCTGTCTCCTCCTGTCTTATATTCCTCTCTAGGACTGAAATTAAAGGCGTGCACCACTACTGCCCAGTTTCTATGGCAAACTAGGGTGGCTACTGGGATCAAAAGTGTGTATCTCCACTGTCTGATCTGTAAGGCTGATCAGTGGGGCTGTTTTACTCTCTGAACTTCAGGAAAGCTTTATTAAAACCCAATGAAATATCACTACAGTTGACGTCTTCACCTTTCATCAGTGCAGGCCATACATGTTCAACACCTATAGATCTCTCTCTCCCAGGAAGTTCTAACATACCAGACCTCCTGACTGTTGGGCCTACACCTTGAGGCCTATAGGACAGAAAAAAGCCTGGCTCAAGTTTGAGTGAGAATGAGACAGCAAAAATTAGGTAGATGCCCCTCCAGCCAGAGCGTGGGTTTGGTTGCCTCTCATTGGATAGAGGTACCCCCACATCACACCATGTCACTTAAGCTATATAAACTGACACTCACAGTAATAAACCAAGTTCCTGCTTGACTTGACTTTCTATAGAGTCTGATTGTCCTGCGTTGTGGGGCTGTGGGAATGGGTGGATAGTGCACTCACCTTTCCCTGGGGAATAAGGAGGCCTAGCAACAACTAGAGGAATACAGAGGCTCAAGACGCCTGGCAATCAGAGGCTCAAAGAAGCCAGCACTGACCTTCATGTTTAATAACTACATCAGCATGGTGCTTACAGGAAGCTACTCTGACAGGTGTGTTGCATCTTCCAATGATGAAAAGTAACAGCGCCAAAGTGTTGTGCACATCCATGGATCCACACACCGTGTCAAGTTCTAACATCTATCTAGGAACCCTTGGTAATTTTCCAGGCACATTTGCACATTTAACAGGTAATGAGCACCCTCCTCAAGTATGCACACTTTATAAGAGAATACTTGGAGGTGGGGGGAGGGGAGGGAGGGGAGGGAGGAGGGGAGGATGAGGAGTATCACACTGTCAAATAGAAACGGCTTTTAAAGAAACCAGGAACCAGGAGTTCAAAGCTTGGTGGTGTTTTCTGGCTAAGTTATGAGGATGCCCAAGTATGTCCTCATGTGAACGGCTCTTTCTAATTCTCTCAGCATGTAGGTTCTCTTTCCTCCTTTTCTCTTTCAACCTTTTTTTCTTTGAAAAAAAAATGAATTTATTTGGAAAGGAGCAGAATGTAAGCTTAGAACTCTGACAACTGATTCTTTGGCATTTTGGGGGTACCTTCAATACAGTCAGCAATTGGAGATAAAGGAATCTTCCCTAGGCCCAATGGATGGTGTTGGATGTGGGGGAAACTGGTGCTACTAAATAATATAGTTTGAGAAATGTCAAGGTACAGAATTTGGATTATTCCAGTCCCCGAACGTTAATGACAATATGCTCATCCTTTTAATGGAAACATTGCCGGGAGGCTCCTGGCTACATAATCCATCATGCCGTGGAAGACTTGCTGACTTATGCTTTGTGACAGGCCAGTGAGAAAAATATACAAACTCATACACCAATGCTGCAAATCAATTCTGCAGCAAAGTGGAAATAACTTGTGTACCAATAAGCGGTGAGACCTACAGGGGAAAAATCCCTTTCTGAATTTTCAGCTTGTACATAGAAAGAGAAGTCATCAATCACACGGGAGAGCTTCCATTTCAGGGCTGTTGTTCCTAAAGACAAACCAGATGCAATCAGACAAGACCAGAATATGCAAAGGCCTCTGGGTTTTTCCATGGGCTGGATGCATAGAGGAAGCACGGGAAAGTAAGACATTTCTCTCTTTTTTTTCCACATGTGAAAATGTGAGTCCAAGCAAAGCCATGTAGGTAGGCTCACTTTATTGTCAAGATGGCTAATTAATCACTCTACAAATGGCTATTCATCATACATTAATGAGATACTGTCTTTACTCTGGCAAATACAGGTTCTGTGGAAACCCTTTCTCCTTGGTATCCAAAGCAAGCTAAAAGCATGCAGAACTCAATTAATCTTGGAGCAGCGGGGGGTGTTTGAAATTGCTCAGTTTGAAAAGAAGCATATAGCAAAGCCATTTAAAGTGTCCATATTTCACTGTGTAAATTCTGAAGCACTTGATCATTGCCTGCAATTTTTTCATTGCCTTTCTTCCTCTGTCATGTTATCACTGTGTCTCATGCCTCTTCATTTCCCCACCAACCTTGGATCCTGAAGCACAAACCAAAAAGGGTTAGGTAGCTGATAAATTGGAATCTCTGTGCCCCTGTATAAAGACTTGTGCATGTATATATGTTTGTGTATGTGAGCATACACACTGTCCAGAAAAAGAAACACCTATATCCAGTTGTATTTGTTATATATTGAATGCCATTCTTTATTGATCAGCACTAAGAGTTCTAGTTCTAGATGGATGTAGGATCAACCCAGGGAGAAAAAAACTGTGGTGTCTGCCTCAATTAAATCTGTCTCTATTTCTATCTTCTTGAGTGTTTATTCTGTTCTGGGTACTTAGAATAGGTCTTGGTTTCATTTCTGTTGCTGGTATAAAACACCCTTGTAGAAAGTGATTGAGGGAAGAAAGTTGGTTTTGTTTTGTTTTCTACTCAATTCGAGGTTACAGCTCCTTGTCACAGGCAAATCAAGGCAGCAAGAACTCAAAACAGCTAGTCACATTCACAGGCAAGGGCAGAGATGGAAGGAATGCATGCATGCCCAATGCTCAGCTTGCTCCCCTGTTCTTACTAGTTCAGGACTAAACTCAGGGAATGGTGCCACCTACTTTTAGCTAGGTCATCTCTCATCAGCTAAGGTCACCTCTGTAGACATGCTCTTAGGCCAGCCTGAACAAGAAATACCTCATAAATATCTTCTTGCTCGATGATTCTTGATTATGTCAAGTTGACAATTAAAATGTCACATGATTAAAAACATGAATTGATTTTATTTCTTCCCTTATGGGTCTTCTTACATACAGTCCAACCATGGAAATGAATTGTTGTTTCCTCAGGAGATTAAACTCAAAATGAACAACCAGCAAGAACAGTCTGCATAGGTATATTTGCATGCGTGCGCACACACATACACACACACAAACGCATGTGTATGTGTACACGTATTTGTTGAAAGTTTATTTCACTGTCTCCACATAACATGGAGAGATCATTCATAGCAAAGAAGGACTAGATGTTGACTGCCTTGCGAAGGCAGCTGATTGATTCTGAAGCGAGAGGTTGAGGCCAGATTGGGAAAGATGTTGCCCGTCTTTATTAATGTGTTGAGAAACATCAGTAGTTTTTACCAGAACTTTGGGTCAGGCTTTGCCATGATCACAAAAGATATCTCTTGGTTCTGGTATATTGGAGGAGCACAGATAGCTTCATTAATAGGGACAACTCCAAAATACTTATTTTATTAATGGCACCCTTCTTCACTCTTCCCCAAATCCACACTTTGTTCACCATGGGACTTTGAAGTGTCCTCGCTTTGTGGGCAGCACTTTTTTTCCTCCTGGGTAATGGCCACAGGCTCTCTTCTTTCCACCCACTGTCACTTCTGACTTACTCAATAAGGTCATCCCAGTACCACAGGATTGCATGTGGGCATCAGTGTGGTCAGTGGTCCAAGTTTCAGTGAAGTCTGGGGGAAGGAAGCAGGGAATGTGTTTCTCATCCTCTGTAGATCATAATCTTCCTTGTGTACTACTCGATTACAGATGGTTTGCTAAAGAAAACCTTGAACTTCTCACATTTGTGATCTGTTTAAAGAGCATCACATGGTGGCATACTCCCCATTCTACACAACTTCTGATACTGTCATACTTCAAGTAAAATGTTCTTGTCCCATTCACACACACACACACACACACACACACACACACACGTCAGAGATCAACTTCAATAAGTATATACCACCACTTACCAGGTAGGGGAATGTGGATTAGAAAAATAGTAAAGAGAACAGAGACACAAGTGAAAGCAATAAACAGAAGCATAGGCTAGCACTGGGAGGGAGCTCCAGTGAGTACTGAAATCACCCACAGTTAATTTTCCATATACTTTCATACCCCAATACAACAGGGAAAAGAAGACAAGAGACTGCTTAGCCATGATACAAAGGACAACTACAACAGTTGCTTGCTTCAGCACTTCATCAAGGCATTAGCATTCTGTTTTTTAGGCAAGTGAACCCACCCCAGACCAAGTATCCTGAAGGCAGCTACTCCCAAAGTCAAAACTACTATTTTAAAAAAAGGAGCAAAAGTATGCTTGAATATCCTGACCATTGGTCATAGTGGAGTGGGTCTACTTGTATGGGCCATCTTAATGTCCAAAACACCAAGTAACCACACCCTAGGTCAGAGGGTGTATCCACAATTGTCAACAACTTTGAACAAACTAAACCTCTCTGACCTTCAGCCAAGGTGGAAAGAGGCTCACATATTTGGGCCTACCCCCACCACACACTTGTTGAAAGTTTATTTCATTCTCTGAGCCTTTGACTGCTACTATTGTTTATTATATATTGTCAGACCTTAAAAAGCAGGTCCGGCATAGAAATACACTGAGTCAAGCATTGAATAAATTCCATAAATGTAACAATGATTGCCTATGGAGAGGCCAGGCCAACAGGCTTGAGGCCAACAAAATGATGCCAATGTCAGCAGAGAAACATCAACTCTAATACAACGCTATTGATATCAGTGTTTTAGTGTTAGAGTAATATCATTGGCACCAGGAGAAAATGGACCTGAAAGAGACTATTTGACCCTTGCTGGCTCAGAGTTACTCATATTGGATCTACAAATATTAGGGCATGTGGTAAATCTGTATGTGGGAAGTAAATGAGCACTCAATGCAGTGATGCTGTCCATGGTCTATGCCATTTCTTTCTAGCAATTATTTTAAAATTTATTTATTTTCTGTTTAGTAAAACAATGTGGCATGATATGTAATGGGAAGGCTGAACTTGTCTTGTTACTTTAACCCACGTGTGGTCTCAGTTCTGGGATAAGAAATATGATTTCATGTGTTTCTACTGGTATTGTTGAGTCTTTTTCCTGTGAGCCTAACAAGATGCCAGACTTGGCTTGGTTCCTAAATATTGCATAATTCTTTTTCATATAGTACATGACTTCTGTCTTCCCTCGCCAGCTCAACTCTCTGACTGTCTCCTAAAAGCTTGCACACTGCCAAGAGAAAGGCCCAGACACAGATTAGCAGCAAGTCCTATAACATACTTTCGGTCCTGCTGTGCTGTACATGCTGTGCTGGGGTGCGTCAACTCAGAGGAAGGATTTCTTCACAAAAAATTCTTTTCATGTTCTTCAATCCCCAGGATGCTGGATTTCCAGAGTAACCATGATCATTTTTTAAGATCTAGATTTAAAACACTATGCTGATGTTTTTTTCTGAAGGGCATTTATCCACTGACCTACTTCTGATTTAGGAGTTCTTATAGGTCTAGGCCATTGCTATCCTCCAAAACTAAACTTATCATGGTCAATGGCACCTTTGTTTAAAAGCATCCTACTGCTGTTTCAGTGTGTGGTTTCTATTATTTTACCTTACATAGGTGAACATCATGTTCTCTTTGCTCCCCTGCATATCTGTGTTATCTCTATTTCACATCGTACACGTGTACAAGGACTTTAGAGAAATTTCCATATCTTCATCACTGAAGATTTAATGATGGACAGAAAATACAAGATCTTTGTGTTCCACCACCCATGAGGATATACAAGGATGCAAATGTCCTTCACCACATAGAACCTGAAAGAAATCATAGGGCTAATATAAAACTATAAAAGAACAGTGGATAAAGAAAATACTGATAGATTGAAATTCACTAAGAGAAAACAGAATTTCACAGATGTCCATACAACAAGGGCATGTTCCACACTAAGGGAGAGTTTTCTAGTTTTGGTTGTGTGAATGGAAAAACCAGCCCACCATTCCAAGAGACTACATGGCTGAAAAGAAACCCAACTGCTGTGGGACAATGGTCTGTACCCTGTCACTTGTATTTTAAATAAACGCTGATTGGCCAGTAGCCCGGCAGGAAGTACAGACAGGATGACCAGGCAGGAAGTAGAGGCGGGTCCACAAGAATTCAGGGAAGAGGAAACAGTCAGTCAGCAGTCGTCACCCAGACAGAGAGGAAGCCAGACACAGAGCTAGGAAGATGTGACTGCCTCACCAAAAAGGTACCAAGCCAAGTGGCTAACACAAACAAAAATTATGGGCTGATATAAATTATAATAATTAATTAATAAGAAGCCTGAGCTACTGGGCCAATCAGTTTATAACTAATGTAGACCTCTGTGTGTTTCTTTGGGACTGGGTGGGACAGAAATCTCAGTCAACAGCCAACTGAACCTTAGATGAGAAGTGTGGGCCAGAGGAACAGGCTGCAATTCAAAGGAGTTGAGAGGTTAAAAACAAAAACAACTTGCTCAGCCTAAACTCTTTCTCTTTTCCACACATTTCCCCTAGTTGCAGAGACACGCCATCTAGACATCAGACTGAAATGAGAGACCTCTTCACTTTTGTAGAGTTCAGATTCTCCTGGTTTGTTTAAATCAGATCAAAGGAGAATCTTAAAAAGTATCTGCCACTAGATCCAAATTCATCCCAAATCAAATATTGACAATGTCAAGTAGTTAATTTCATCCCAGGAAGCCGGAAGTTAGGCTAATCATAAATGGAACTGAGCAAGGAGTCCAGTCCTAAATTCCCTTCATCCGTATATAAAGTCTCCATTGCTGTAGTATTATCTGAAATAAACAAAATAAAATGAACGTTATCTCCATTTCCTTATTCTGTGTTCTAATTTGAGTTTCTAGATGCTTTATATTTAGAGAATGACACTGAGTTTCTACATTGAGAAAGCAAGAAAACATGATCCATAATCAAAACCAAATATTGTCCATAGACATCTCCATGGTTCAGTTATCTGAATTGGCAGCAGGATTTTTAAAAATATAAAAAATTCTAAAGGGTTTGGAAAATAAGAAATGTGTAATGGTGAAAAGAAGGGATGCTTTAAGAAAAAATATAAACTCTGGAAAAATAATGAGAAGTTTAAAACAGAAAATGAAATGTTGGAAACAAACATTTTGCATTAAAATTTAACCCTGAGTTGTGTGGAAAAGGGAAGGCATCAATATAACTTGAGGAAGTATCTAACTGCAACGAGGAGAGAAAAATGAGAACAAAACCAAGGAAGGCATCAGAAATGCTCATAACTTATGGTGCCCCAAAGAGAAAGAAAAGGAAATTTATCTGAAGAAATGACTGAAAAATGTCCAAGGATGATGAAAGCAATAATATATAAAACCCAAATCCAACAGACTGAGACAGGATAAACATCAGGATCCAGAAAACTACACTATGACATTGCCTCAATCAAATTATTGAAAACTAAAAGGTAAGAATTCCACATCACCTCACCTGAACTATAAAAATACGAAATGAAATCTTCAGCCAATGGGACACACGAACAGACAAAAGTGCGGGTTTGATGGTGAGGATGAAGAAAATGGGGGTGGTGTGTGTGTCATTAAATAGTGAAAAGAACTCTGCTTACCCTTGTAAAATTGACATAGATGAGATTAAACTCTGTGAGACCAAAACAAAATATATTGTGGGTTTTACAACACATGCAGACATTAAAGTGCTTTCAAGTTTAATGTTGTTACAATGTGATATGTTAGGTGTCTCGCTCTTTGGTCACTTGCTCTAGTTGTTCTTATGACATTTTAGGATCACATTTCTACTCTTGTCTTTTATGTCTGTATTTGCTTGCTTTATTTTCTATGTCTCCTCTGGGGATGAAAATGCAGACTTTTAAACCTCACAACCCAAACTGAATGACTATTTTAATACTTATGGGAAGAAGGTATTTGATAAAAGTCACTGTTTCTCCATGAGGACTTGTTGGTCCAGCAGAGGACTTGGGGTTGTTCAGTTCCCAGCACCCACAGGGTAGGCCACAGCCATCTGAGATTCCAGTTCACAACCATGGATAATTTCAGCCCTAGGGGATCAGTCTCGCCCTTTGTCCTCTGCAGACGCTGAATGCATGTAGTGCACAGACACACATGAAGGAAAAAGTTCATATACATAAAATTAAAAGAAATAGATTATTGGCTGTAGACCTCGGAAAGTAGTTAAGAGCACTTATTCTTGCAGAAGACACAGGTTAGAATCCCAACACCCACATGATGGCTCAAAACTATCCACAGCTCCAGTTCTGGGATATCTGGTCCTCTTTTCTGACACCTGCAGTCATCAGGCACACATGTAGTGCACAGAAATACATGTGAGCAAAGCATCACATACAAAAATAAAACAAGTCCCTTAAATACTTAAAAATAAACCTTTAAAAAATTTCTGAAATGTCGAAACAGGAAGAAATTTTCTTAATAATAATAAAAAAAGAATCTTAAAATAACACCACAAAGTTTATGTTCTACACAAGGTGAGAGCAAGCACTTCAGGTCGGCCACAAATCAGAAGTCGCCTTCACTATTTGCATTCAGAGTGTACTGGATGCTTACAGAAAATGAGACAAAAAAGCAGAAACACAAAGACCATAAAATAAGTAAAATCCTATGATTTCATAGCAAAACTGTGTTAGTACTAAAGAATCTTCAAAAATACTACTAGGATGAATAAATTAATTTAGCAAAGTCAAAAAGTTCAAAGTGAATACAGCAAAACGAACATGTCTCTCCTTACCACTAACCAACATTTTGAGGGCAACATTAAAAATAGTATTACTGATGATATCATCAAATAATTATTGAATAAATACATAAAAAATGTAAGTCTACTGTATAAATTATACATTTTTCTCAAGGAATCTTAAAAGTCCTAAGTAAACAAAAACACCATGTTTACAGATTCTAACACTGTCAAATTTCCTCACCCTGAACAATACATTCAATTTAATTCTAGTCAATGGGAGCAGATGCAGAGACTCACAGCCAGACATTGTGCAGAGAGAGAGAGAGAGAGAGAGAGAGAGAGAGAGAGAGAGAGAGAGAGAGAGAGAGTTTAAATGGGAGTTCTCCATAGAGTCCCTCCCCCTAGAACTCAGGAAACCCCAAGGAAGATGAAGAAGAAAGTCTGTGGGAGCCAGAGGGGTTCAGGAGACTGGCAGAACATGGACCACTAAATCAACTAAGCAAGGCTCCCATGGGCTCCCAGAGACTGAAGGGACACACAGAGCCTACATGGGTCTGCAGCAGGTCTTCTGCATACATGCTGTGACTGCTAGCTCTGTGTTTCTGTGGGACACCTAAGAGTGGGAGCAGGTGTGGCCCAGACTCTTTTGCCTGTTCTGAGACTCTTTTCCTCCCATTGGGTTGCTTGTCCAGCTTCAATGGGAGGGCTTTTGCCTTGTCTCACTATATCCTGTTTTGCTGTGTTTTGTTGTTGTCTCTTTGACTTCTTTTCTAAAAAGCAAGAGAGGGGGAGTGAGTCCGGGGGAGAAGGGAGCTGAGAGAAGCAGAGCCAGGGGAAACTGTGGTCAGGGTGGATTGTATGAGAGAAGAATCTATTTTCAATGAAAGAGCAATGAAAGCTAACAAGTGAAATGCAAATGTAAAAACAGGAAGGATATAAAATGACTAAAATCATTATGAAAGAAAACCAAATTTAAAACTTTTCAAACTCTAACTTTGTTGCTAACTAAAAATTTAAAGCACTGAAACTACACTGTGCTGTTATAAGGAAATACACATTGTCAGCTGCCTCACACAGGGACTCCAAAAATAGTTGAGACTTGTCTAGATACTGATTTTTTCATAAACTTATTGAACAAGTTTAATAGGTAAAGGAGCATAGTTTCAACACATGGATCTGGAAAATATGATCATTTATGGAAACCCCCCCATAATATTCACACCACAGGCAAATCCAATTAAGTGATATGCCTATTAATTTTTATCAGCTTGATGGAAACTAGGATCACATGAGGAGAGGGACTTTCAATTGAAAAACTGTCTCCATCGGACTGCCCTGTAGACAGGTCTGGGGGACATTTTCTCAATGATTGATATGAGAAGATCCAGCCCACTGTGGATAATGCCTCCTCTGGACTGGTGATCCTGTGTCATAAAGGAAGTAGACTGAGTGAGCCCTGGGAGTGAGCCAGTAAGCACCTCCCCTTTATGATTCTTGAGTCTCTGATCCCGCTTCATTTCCTGCCATGACCATATCTTGTATGAAT
Source organism: Myodes glareolus (assembly GCF_982192425.1). Classification (NCBI taxonomy): domain Eukaryota; kingdom Metazoa; phylum Chordata; class Mammalia; order Rodentia; family Cricetidae; genus Myodes; species Myodes glareolus. The sequence goes on along the minus strand of NC_142033.1, from coordinate 8,578,475 downwards.
AGTAAAAAGCCAAATGAACCCTGCCATCCCCAAGTTGGTCTTGGTCATCATGTTTTATGACAGCAATAGAGTGCAAAGTAGAAGAGGCCAACTTTCCAAAAAGATGAAGCCACTGAGCTTTCAAGATCGAGAGCCTATGTTGTCATCGAGTGAGGCACTGATGTCTTAGAGTGCACAAAAAGACCCACTAATGTTTAAAGGAAACAAAAGACAAATTAAGCTATGAGAAATTTGTGAGCTTTGCCTATTATACTCCACGAACATAGAACCCCACAGCCTGTGGTCATCGTGGTTTGTTTTGTCTCCATTTACCAGATGCCCGTGGGTTCAATACCTGCTGGAGACTGGAGTGTGACTGGCAGGGTGTTTTAGCTACATTTCCTGTCATTGTGGCAAAATTCCTGAAAAAACTGAAGGAAGAAAAGGTTTACTGGGGCTCACGGTTCCATGGTATGGTTCCTTGAGGTGGGAAACCATGGCAACCGGAGCTTGAGGCAGCTGTTCATAGTGTATTCACAGACAGGAAGGGAGGGCAGTGTATACTGTTCAGTTTGCATCCTTTTCATTTGGCATGACAATTAGAATGCGTCTTTCTGCATCTACTATCTTATCTGCAAAATCCCTCAAAAGCATCCTGAGTTCTGTCTCCATGACAATTCTGAATTCCATCAAGTTGACACAAGTCTGTGGCTTACAGTAAGGTTCTGGTGTCTTTCTCCTTCAATAGCTACAAGGCATCTTGTTGAATCTGCTCTCTCTCTCTCTCTCTCTCTCTCTCTCTCTCTCTCTCTCTCTCTCTCTTTCCTGCTTGGCTATATTCTGCCCTGTCATAGGCTAAAACAGCTTCTTTATTAACCAAGGGTAATAAAACATCTTCATAGCATATAGAGGGTAATCCCACAACAGTTATTTTTCAAATTCTTTTATTCTCAAGACATTTGTAAATGTCTCAAGTGTCTTCACAGGTGTCACTGATGGTTGACAACATTTAAAACTCACCTTTTGAAATGTGAAGGATGGGTGTGAAGAGATGAACAGTGGGCATGTGAACATCACTTAGGAGGTTATTGCTCCTGTCTGGGATCATCATGCAAACTTGGGTTAGAACAAGGTAGATAATGGAAAAGAGATCCAGAGGATAAGTCTAGCAGAACTCCTTAAGGGATGAGATTGAAGGTTGAAGTGTGATCCCACAAAGTCTTGTAGTAGGAAGCCACTTATTTGTTCCCAGCTACCCAGATCACAAAATAATCACACAGTAACTATAGTATTTCAATCACTACCTGACCAATCATGTAAGTGTATTTCTAGCTACTCTTATATCCTAAACTAACCCATCTCCATTAATCTCTGCATCACCACAAGGTTGCTACTGGCAAAGTTCCAGCATGCTCCAGCAGAGGCAATACTCTGTCCCTGGTGGCTACAGGACTCCTTTATTCTGCCTTCTTTCTCCCAGCATTCAGTTTAGTTTTCCTGCCTAGCTCTGTTCTGCCCTATCAGAGGCCAAAGCAGCTTCTTTATTCATTAACCAATAAAAGCAACACATATACAGAAGTCCTTCCTACACCAAAGTCTGGTCAATAATGTATTAAGGGGTGCAATGAAAAACAGACTCACAAATACGGAACAAGGTAGACACAACTGCTGATCCAGCTGCCGTTGTCCTGCCATTCTGCCCAAGGGCTATGAGGACCAAACACAAGGCTTGCTCCTTCTCTGACCATGAGAGAGAGAGAGAGAGAGAGAGAGAGAGAGAGACAGAGACAGAGACAGAGACAGAGACAGAGACATAGAGACAGAGAGAGAGAAAGACAGAGAGAGAGACAGAGAGAGACAGAGAGAGACAGAGAAAGAAAGGGAAGGAGGGAGGGAGTAAAAGAGAGAGAACACATGACCCCTCCTCAGTTTTATCTGAAAACAATGCCCATAGCACTAGTCACTCCAAATATCATTGGTCTAACCGGATAGAATTCCCATAGTACTTCCCCTTTTATTGTCTAATTAAGAAGGCTCTAACCCTAACAACTATCAAGTATTGTCCATAATAAAGTAAGGTAATGATATAAACAAAAATGGAACTACAACCAACAAGAACATCAAGCAAGAAACACACCCTAAACGTCCAGACCATAGGTACTTGGTAAATTACAGGGGTTGCTTCAATAGCTGTCCTTTCCTGAAGAGCCTAAGGCTTGCACCTAATATGCCCTTAGCTAAGATACAAGAGGACTGTAACTGTACCTGTCTTGTCTTTAACCCCATCAAAGACCTGAGAAGGAAAGTAATATTACCTGAGTCAGCAGGAAGTGTAACCCAGCTACTTCCAAAAAGTGCAAGGAATGGCAGAAACAGCTGGCTGCCTGGGCAGACACTGAGTGTTTCTCTGCAGTGTTGGGGCATCCAGCTTTGGCTATAGGCCTAGAATATCTGACAAACCATTTTCAAAGGCAGGAAAATTTGAAAGACTGTCCTATCCTTTCTTAATCTGAAAGGAGTGTGATGCCAGCCACCAAGACACAACAGCAATGAGAGAGTACACCACGAGGCCAGCACAGGAGTTGGTTTTTGAGCAGATATAGATTGGTGCAGCTCTGAGACTCTAAGTGGATATTGATTGAGCAGTTGGAATGCACAAAAATGATCTGGACTGGAAATGTATTTACTGGAAATTTGGGAGTCGTTCACTTCTGCTAATGAAGCATATCTGATGTCATTCAGGAAGCGATTGAAGTTAGAGACGAGTTTAAAGCCAAGCATTGAGAAACCCCCTAAACTACTGAGAACTGGCAAAGGAGTGGGGGACCTGCTGGGGAAATCAGAGTGGTGGATGGCAGCTGGCATGCAAGTCAAGACAGAAGAAGCATGCACGAATGGAGACGTGTCCGTCAAGATCTGATACTATTGCTTAGTTCAGTAAGAGTAGAAAAATGCCTATTTCACTTGCTAGTACAATCGGTGGCTGCAAAAACTAAAAATAGAGGTCTACGGACAATAAGAGGACCTTGGTTCCAGAAGTTATATATAGTTGTTTCTAAGGTGTGTCTTTTCTGAGGACACGATGTGTAGATTACATCATTATCCTGTGATAGTCACAGATCCGCTTTCCAAGGCTTGTGTGTTGGTGGATTTATTGTGTCTTTCTCACATGAAGAGAAAGGGAACATGAAGATGGTTTTCCTTTTGTTCTTGATCAACAGTAATGAAGAAATTCTGCTGACGTTTCATAGATCCTTTGACGTCGGGGAAATAGTGTAGAGGAACTGAATTTTTATCCTTCAATGTCTTTGTGAAATAAGCCCCTGGATGGTATGACCGGGAAATTAAAGTACAAAGGAGACTTAGAGTTTTGCAAATGAAGGTCTTATAAAGTAGCAAGTCATCTCGATTGCACGTATTTCGTGAGAAGAGATGTAAAAGGTGGAGCGGCTTTTTTGTTGGCATGACTGGTAGACAGATACTGGGCTGAAGGGAGAGGGGCTGTTCTCACACATCAGGGCAAAGGACCAGAATGTTCTCTGCTGGTAACACTCAACACACTGACTGCAACAAAAACAAACTAAACCAGAATGACTCCCCACCCCCAAACTCCCACTTTCGAGGTAGGTGATAACGTATGGAAAGCAACTGTGTTTTAGTTCATTCATTCACATAGCGAATGGGACAGGATATCCATATCAACATCATTAGCTGTGTACTAACTAGTCAGTGGTTAAGAGGGAATTTAATTGAGGAACAAAATGTGTTAAGACTTAAATGTTGTTCCTTTCCAGTGGCTTATAAGTTCTTAGGTTTTCATTCTAGAATGCTCTTGTGTTTCTGCAGGAGGGAGCGTGGCAAAATACACTTTCCCTTCTCAATAGTTGAAAGATTTTGATTTGCCTATGTGTCAATGAACTCATAGCTCAGCACTGAGGCTCTCTGCTGATGTGGACGCGTCCCCTCTACAGAGACTAATTATCATTAACTACTGCACTGCTGCAAGCGTGTTGCCTGGAACTCATATCGGGAAACTGTCTCGTTTCACTTAAAACTATAGATCACAGCAGATGTTTGAGGTCTTGTCTCTGATTCTGCAAAATAAAATATCATCTATGTTTGATAAGCGATGATGAGGTTGTGGCAGGTACTTGGTTTTTCTCCAGCCGCGGTGAGATAGAGGTGCACGGTGCTGAGGTGGTGGTGTCAGAGAAGCCGCGCAAATGACCCCCCCATCTGTGGGCCTCTCCTTGCCTGTGCCATTCACTAGGAAAGCAGCAAAGGAGAAGTCCAGAAATGATGAATAATGATCTCTGCACAACACTGACTTGGAAATCACAATTTGAAAATATAACACAGGTTCCCTAAAAAAATTGAGGCACTGCTTTCAGTAAAAATGTTTCAAACACTTGAGATAATTAAAGGAATCAAATATAACCCTATTAATGTACAAGGCCTTTTATGACATGTTAAGCTGTATTAAATTTTTCGTTTTATTTTTGTGTGCATAAGCATTTTGTCTGTATGTGTGTCTGGGCACTGCATGCATGCAGTGCTGGAGGAGGCCAGAGGAAGACACCAGACTTTGGTGGACTGGAGTTACAGGTAGTTGTGGCTGCTATGTGGGTGCCTGAAATTAAACCCCAGGGCCTCTGAATGAGCCGACAGTGCCTTTACCCTCTGAGCTACCTCTTCATCCCCAGGCTATAGTAATTTTTACAAACATGGGTTGTGACTGTGAAGTAGCAGGTCATTTTCCTTAGCAGGAGCCCCCTCTTCTTTGCAGTCCCTCGAGGGAACTGTTTCAGCAATAACACGATGTCAGCACTTCAGTTACTCCTTGGAACATAGCTTGATGATGTTGTCATAGTGCTTTCCTGCCAGGCCTGTCCCCAGTGAGTCTTGACTATTTGGAGACAGGAAAACTGTCCTCGGAGATGAAGTGTTCTCTACCACAGAAGTAATTTATACAATTCTACTTCAAACTTTGGAGACGATGTTTTAAGTGGGCATTCCAAGTCTGGTTTTAGGACTGACAACATTGTTGAAAAGTCAAATGAGAATTTTGGCTTTGTCAGCATTAGGTCGGCATCTTGACTTTGTTGGCCCAGACTTTCTTACTTTAGCACTGAAAGCCTAAGTCCAAGCTTGTATAGCTGCTTTGGAAATCAGTGCTTTGGAAATCAGAAAATTAGGAGACAGTCTACCTTAAGACCCAGCAATACCACTTTGGGGTATTTACCCCAAGGATGCTCAGTCAATCATACCGGTGGCAAGGACATGTGCTCAACTATGCTCATGGCAGCATTATTCATAATAGCCAGAGCCTGAAAACAACCTAATACCCTTTGAAATCCCTCAATGGCAGGAAAAATGAGAAGGCAGAACACAGTGAAGGGGTGATGGTAATCTTGGGCTCTCTGGGACTCTAGTGAGGTTATGTAGGATTAAAAGGGTATCAAGCACGTGGTATTCGGGTTTATTCTTTTTTTTATTATTAAAAATTTCCACCTCCTCCCCTCCTCCCATTTCCTTCCCCCTCTCCCCCCCCCCTCCCTCTCCCCATCCAGTCCAAAGAGCAGTCAGTGTTCCCTGCCCTGTGGGAAGTCCAAGATCCTACCCCCTCCATCCAGGTCAGGAAGGTGAGCATCCAAACAGACTAGGCTCCCACATAGCCAGTATATGCAGTAGAATCAAAGCCCAGTACCATTGTCCTTGGCTTCTCAGTCAGCCCTCCTTGTCAACCACGTTCAGAGAGTCTGGTTTGACCACATGCTCCATTAGTCCCAGTCCAGCTGGCCTTGGTGAGCTCCCATTAGATCAGTCCCATCGTCTCAGTGGGTGGGCGCACCCCTCGCGGTCCTGACTTCCTTGCTCATGTTCTCCCTCCTTCAGCTCCTCATTTGGACCTTGGGAGCTCAGGCCAGTGCTCTAATGTGGGTCTATGTCTCTATCTCCATCCATCACCAGCTGAAGGTTCTATGGTGGTATGCAAGATATTCATCAGTGTGTCTATAGGATAGGACCAGTTCAGGTGCCCTCTCCTCAGCTGCTCAAGGAACAAGCTGGGGCCATCTCCTTGGACACCTGGGATCCCCTCTAGAGCCAAGTCTCTTGCCAACCCTAAAATGGCTCCCTTAATTAAGATATCTACTTCCCTGCTCCCATGTCCACCCTTCCTCCACCCCAACCGTCCCATTCCCCTAAGTTCTCCCCATCCTCCCCTTCTCATTTCTCTCTCCCCATCTCCCCTTACCCCCACCCTATCCCCACCCCCAATCTCCCAATTTTTGCCTGGCAATCTTGTCTATTTCCAATATCAGGAGGATAACTACATGTTTTTCTTTGGGTTCACCATCCTATTTAGCTTCTCTAGGATCACGAATTATAGGCTCAATGTCACTTATTTATAGCTAGAATCCACTAATGAGTGAGTACATACCATATTCATCTTTTTGGGTCTGGGTTACCTCACTCAGGATAGTATCCATTCCTTGCTCTTCTCATTGTCAATAGCAATAGAGCCTAGTTATATGACATACAACAGCCCAGAATAAAGTCTCTATTGCTCATGCCTCTTCTAGCGAGGTGTGCTCACTTGACTAAGCACTAGCCAAAGGAACTTAACTGTAGGTGATAAGCAGAATTCCTAGGATGTGTTTTTGAATATGAATGTGAATTCCTTTGGTTGCATATTAACTTTGTACTGTTTGGAAACTCGGTTTTCTCTCCCATCTGAAAGACTGTATCTCTTTCATTCTCTACAAGGGACTTCAGTTTTCAAAATTACAACTTGAACATTGATACCCAGTACATCACACACACACACACACACACACACACACACACACACACTCGCGCGCACATACAGATACACACACATGCGCACACAGACACACACTCACACACATGCACACATACGCACATATGCACCACACATACACATGCCCAAAGGGGATTGGGAAAAGAGGAGGAAAAAAACTACTATTAATGGTATCTCTATTTCAGAACTCCCTTCCCCCAACATAAAAGAAAAAAATATCTTTCATAGAGTAAAGGTAAATAATCTTGAATTAACTTTATTTTTAAACATACAATTACTTTACAAAATAATTCTGTTTTTTTAGTCTTCTAGAATTATTTATTTTACTGTTATTTTACTTTCTTCTTGGCTCAAAATGGTTATCACAATTAGTGAATTTTATTGAATGCGCCTACTTGCAGTCCATGGCATACAACTTGAAAAATACTCGCTAACTTCTCATGGGAAAGTAAAGGAAGAGACTTTCTGAAAAAGACCGGTAAGATAATAGCCACCACTCACCATGTTTATGATAGTAAAATAACATCTCCCTTGCCCGAGGAAGGTAGAGGCTGGGACACATCTGCTTTTGAATTTTATACACTATTGTTATGTTGATCATATCCACAGTTTTGTCCTAGCTCAGACTCTCTGCTGGTTCAATCACCTATACTCAACTATGTTCTGATAAGTATGTAACCCAAATCTGTACTGCTCAAAACCAAACTGATTGAAATGAACAACTTCTGAGACGGATGTGGTGATAGGTGATTGTCATCCTGGCACCTGGGAAGTGGAGGCAAATACATCAAGAGTTCAAGGCTAGGGCTGGGTTGGAGAGATGTCTTTGTGGTTTAGAGCACTGGCTGCTCTTCCAGAGGGCCTGGGTTCAGTTCCAAGAACCCACATGGCAGCTCATAACCATCTGTAACTCCAGTCCCAGGGGATCCAATGCCCTCTTGTGGCCTCTGCAAGCACCAGATATGCGTGTGGTGCACAGACATAGCTGTAGACAAAATTCCTATACATGTAAAGTAAATAAAAACAAATTCTAAAACAAAATATTAAAGAGTTCAAGGCCAACATCAGCTTCACAGTGAGTTTAAAGGCAGCCTGAGCCACACAAACCCATCTCAATAAGAACAAATGCATAAAGGAAGAGAGATACAGAGAAAAGAATGCTTGCTTCCTAAATCTGTCTCACATTAGATGATCTGAATATTTACTTTCCCCAAAGTACATGCTGAAGGCTAATCTCTCTGCAGTGTGATGTATTTGGAAAGAAGAATTGACTGTTTTAGAATATTTTGACTGCACTCTGACGCTCCTGAGACTGGCAATAAAGTTTACCTTGAATCAGAGGGGGCGGGAGCTAGCTACTAGTTCACCAGAAATAGCCATATAGGTTTTTGGAGGACCCATGACATGCAGGGAGACATGGGTAGTAGTAGGGAGGGGCTTAGAAAGAATCACAGGCCCTTTGGATCTAGGAAGGAGAGAGAAGAGGTCACTGGTTGCTTCTCTGCCACTTTTCTGAACAATCAGGTTTTTACCTGACATCTGACTCCCAAGGTTTATTTAATAATAGAACAATATAAGTAGTTGCTTCAATTGGTAGTGAGTGGATCAGAGGGGTAGGAACCTCTTAAATGTGCTTTGTAACTTAAGTCATCCAGTCTAGGATAACCCGCAGCAGCCCACTGACTGGGACACATATTGTGGTCTCAGTTTCTCTAAGTGACATCAGCTGACACCTAAGTCAGAAACCACCAGCCATTCCCAACTTTGCCATTTTACTCACCCTCCAAGACAAATACATATTTATCACTCAAGCCTTGCAAGCTTTGTAGCTTACGTATTTGCCAAATCTCCTGTATATTCCTCAAGATTATTGCCTCTGGCCAGTTTCTGACTCACCTGTTTCTCTGCTCGTGTTACTATAGAAACATGAATCTGTTCTTGCTGAAGTTTTGTGATCTTCTGAACCCATTCCTCTACCAGGGGGTTATAGGAACTAATCTGCATTTCAGATCTGTCTTCTGCATCCCATATGATCCTCTGGAGGAAGAAGCTTGGACAGAGATGACAGCCTTGGCCTGGAGGGAAGGAAGTCACCGTCATGTTATCTTCAGTAGAATGTGAACATACTCAATTCAACAATAATTCTAGAAATAGATTTTGATCACATTATTCTTGACAAGATATCTAGTCAATCAACTTTGCATTTTAAAATATGAGACATTATACAGATTCCATAAACTCTTGGAGAAGTAGTTCATTTAAATGAGCCTTTTTAATGGCTCAAAGATTAATTTCCAAGTAAAGAGAAATTGGATTGCCCCAATTGTATGTAATATTTGGCAGGAAGTTAACTAGCTTCAGAATGCAAAGAAAAAGTAAGCAACTAAAATCCCCTTACCAGAAATCTCTTAGATGCATTTTAAACCATTTATATTTTTAGTGCATAATAGCAGTAATTTATTCCAATCTCTCTTTAGGTTTTCTGACAGAGTCTTATAATATAGCCTTGGCTGGCCTGGAACTTTCTGTGTACACAAGGCTGGCCTTGAGCTTATGTGCCTGCCTCTGTCACCACATATATATACATATACATAACATATACATATACATATACATGCATACACATATATATTGCAATATTTAAAGAGCAGAAACAAGCATAGGACCAAACTAGTTCCTCTGAATGTGGTTGACAGTTGTATGGTTGGGACAGACTGAGGGGCCACTGGCAGTGGCACCAGGATTTATCCCTACTGCTTGTACTGAATTTTTGGGAACCTATTCTCTTTGGATGGATACCTTGCTCAGCCTAGATATAGTAGGAAAGTCAATGGACCTTCCCCAAAGCAATGTGCCTTACCCTCTCTGAGGAGTGGATGGGAGTGGGAAGAGGGGATAAGTGTATGGAATGGGAGGAGGAGAGAGAGTGGGAACTTGGATTGGTATGCATAATGAAAACAGATAGTTTGTTTTCGCTTTTAAAAAAATAAAAATAAAGAACAGAAATAACAATATACCGAAATAATAAAATCTCTTTCAAATGCTAGAGAAATTTGGGTTATGCATTTTCTTAGCAGACCTCAGCTAGGGCTCCACGTCACAGAGGAGGTGGAAGGGTTGGCATTAAGCACCGTGTCTTCTTCTATGAAGACTGGTGGTGCACCATGATGACACGGTGCGAAGAGCTCTTGGTACAAGGCTGGGAGTGATCTTTGACAGTGAGGTGCGATTAAGGAAAAACACTCTAATGGAAGTCTTCGCAAATGGTCTCTCCTGTTACGTCCCTCCAGGTCACATGTAGTTAGAGGAGTCAGACACGGCCAGGGTGATGTGTTGTGGGAAAAGACGAGGCTGCTCAAGAGTCAGGAAGAGGCTATGAGCGTCATACAACATCCAGAGTGGAAAAATAGCACAATGAATTGATGATAAAGTTGTAACCGGCCATAAAAGCCTGTATTTATCTGGGCAATGCTTTAGAATTGAGACTGTGGCATGATTTCTTAGTTTAAGGCTACTATACTTTTCATCTATCACAACCAACATGAGACACAATGGTGTTTGCCATTTTAACTGTGTCTGCCTTTTAGATGGAGCTACCGTGAGAGCAAGAAAGGGTGGAAGAAAGATTGCCAGAAATAAATACATATACAAATCCATATGTACTTATATTTAATATATATGTGACAGTGAGATTTAATAGTTGCTGGCATTTACTCCAATGTTTTTCTTTCTCTAAAGGACTGAGGTTGATTTTCAAAATGATTTATCCTCGTGGCTCACACTAATATATCAACCTTAAAATGTTGCTTCATACCGCTGTAGCTTTACCCATATGCCACAGGAAAACAAACCTTTTTAATATATGAAGGGCGTCAGTGTTAGTCATGTGATTTGTAATGCTTTTGCTTAAATATTGATTTTTCCCAAATCCAATTTTTATTGATTTTGCTTAAATATTAATCATTTCTAATGACAGCTTAAAAAATAGGCTGAGCCCCATGAACGTTCCTGCCATCCACTCCTGGTAGAAACAGAGTACATTTTAGTATGCTTCAAATTAAGTCAAACAAAAACATACTGCTTTTTCATTTCAGGGTTTAATGTCATGAATCAAAGGTTTGTTTGTGTGAATCCAGGAAGTGGTGCAGAGTGTGACATGGGGCTGTGTAGTTTCTTCCTGAACAATGCAATGGCATCTGTGTCTCCAGCCAGTTCATCTATGTGGGGCCGAGCCACTGCTTTAGGGAAACCCATCCTAAACTAGAGGCTGGAGTGCCGTAGACTTGGTAGGGACTGGGCACAGTTTCAGTCTATGACCAGTAAGCTGTGAGTCACTAACAATTCCAGTGGACCTGGCTTCCACTCTCTGAAAGAGTGGGAAATGCGTTGACCTTCTAGATATGGCCCCCACTTCCTCACGTTGACCGACGTCTACATATTGATTGGGAAATGGGCATCTCTGAAAGGCAGAGCACCTTGGTCATAAGCCAGAATTATCTGGGGGGTTGTGCCATTTTTTACGTTGATTCTAGGAATTTTAAATTTTCCTTCCTGATCTCTTCATAAACCCAATTGCTTTTCCAAAGTGTGCCATTCCTGTTGCAAGTTTACATGCAGTTTCCACAGTTCCTGCTTACTGCTGATTTGATCTCGTTCCACTATGATCTGATGGAATACAACAAATTACTTCTCTCCTATTTATTTATTTGGCCTTGAGTTGTCTATGAAAATGGCAAGCTAGCCAGTAAACATTCCTTCATGGTCTCTGCTTCAGTTCCTGCCTCCAAGTTCTTGTCTGGAATTCCTGCCCTAAGTCCCCTTCATGATGCTTGTGGTCAGGACATGTAAGCAGAAACCAAAGCCTTTCCTCCCCAAGGTGGTTTTGGTTGTGTTGTTTTTATACCAGCAATAGACAGCCCAACTAAGACGATAGCCCAGACAGAAACCCTGCAGTGGTGTGAACTGTCCAATAGTTTCTCTCTTTCTGTTTGGTTTTAAGTCCCTGATCCTTGAATGAAGGCATTCTGCTAATCAGTGGGGATTTACATAGTAGAAACTTCTTCATTCCTCTCATCGGTGAACTCCTTTAGTGGCCTTGTTGGTACAGGGGTATCCTGGGACTTCCATGTCGACCCACAATGCTGCCCTTTGCTTTCACCTTGTCTCCGGCTTTCTTTTCTAAACACGGCGATCCATTTGGTGGATCTTGGAAATTCTCTTTTCGTATCTGCGAAAACAGCATGCTGACGAGCTTCTTCTTGGCATGACACAGTGTGTGAGACTCTATGTCACGTCCGAGCAACTTTGTTCATAGTTACTTTGTCAAATTCTTTGTGAGAACAGACATGGTGTCCCTACTGAGCAATCGGCACAGCTGTGAAGCCCGGCACTAGCCAAACAGAACCCAGTGGGAAATGTGTATCCAAAGTCCAGAGACAGCAATCATGACTGAGCCCCTGAAAGTTTGCCGGCCTCACTCTGGGGACATAGTCTGCTCAGGATCCCTGGCTGCCAACAACCTTGGAAACATAAAGAGGCTGGCTATAAAAAGTAAACCAGTAAAGCTGTAATTGACATTGTCACCTTGTCCTGTCTCCACTATTTCCCTGCTTTGCTCTTCTCAATCTTCCCTTTCTTTCCTCCTCTCTGTGGCTCTGTCTCATTTGTTTCTCTTGCTCTCTCCTTTTCTTTCTTTTTTTTTGCCATCCTAATATTTCCATTCCATCTACTTAGGTGCTTTGATCTTGGTGTGGTGCCCCTTTGACAATCAAGTGATGGAGACTGGCCCCCTGACAAGTCGTTGCAAAGGGAGCTGGGCGTTGAAAAGAAATAAACTTCAGACACCACTGGCGTGAGCCAGCACAGCCCGAGAGCCACCTTGACTAGTGCAGACGGTGGGTGGGCAACAACCAGTGTGTACACAGTCTTCAATAAGCACTCCCAATAAAGCTCCCCCAGCTGAGATTATCAAAGGCTGCTTTTCCCAAAGAAAGCAAATCGAGGGGTTCTGAAAGTCAGCCTGGCACAACACGGTCGGGACCACAGGTCTTGAAATAGCATGTGTAGACGAGCTGGTCTTTGTCATCATGAGTAGGAAAACAAGCGCAGACCCAGGAACACTAGATGTGGAGAATCAAGGCAGTGAGCTTAGTGAGATGGTCAACAAACTTGGTGTTAGTGTTGGGGTGTTGGTAGGTGACTCTCTAGGTGGTCTCTAAGGATAGCGTGCTCACGGTAGAAAAGAGGGGCATCGTAGTCTGGGATAAGAAATAGTCTCACAGATCTAGAGAACAAAGAGGGACTAGCAAGGGAGGGAGTGTTGGGTGAGGAAAGCTTCATTTCCAGCTAGCATCCATGGAAGGTTTGGTGCCGAGCTGTTGCTAGGGCATTTCTTTGAAAGGCAGGAGGGTTCAGAAGTGCAAAGGATGAGAAGTGTGGAAGGGTAGAACTGCAGAGGAGGAGACTCCGGTGGGAGCATGCAACCCCATTGCCGGGTTCTCAGCTAAGACCAGGCAGAACAGGGCTGCCGCTAAGCAGTCTGGACTAGCTGCAAGGGAATGGAACAGGATGCTGAGGTACTAGCCCAGAGGTTACAAGTGGGAGACGGGCAGGCACATCGCAGAAGATCAAAAGGACAATTGCTCGGTTTGGTTTTTTTGACAGGCACGGTGGTGTCTTTTTTTTTTTTTTTTAAATAAAATGTAGTGACTATTGAAAAACAAAGGTTTTTCACATGCTGATCGGCTGGCATTTGGGAGGACGGTCATGGCTGCTATGGAGTCATGACTGCTTCTCTCATGAAGGCTATGCATGGCTCAGTCATGAAGTCCTGTAGAAGCCAATGATGTCTGGTCTAACATCAGCATTGCTGCGTTCACTTTCATCGTTCCTGTCCCCGTGGACAGTTATTAAGTCATTTGATCATGTCTTATGCTATCACCAGTGGGCCATTGATTGTCATAGATCAGAAGAGCTCAAGATTTAACTTAATGGTCATAGAGAGGTTAATTTTGTTATATGGGAGGAAAGGGAGGGAAAATGGGAGGGGAGGAACAAAAGCAGAAGTTTCTAGAAACTTGGCTTTTGTAGATCTGAGCTTGTTTTCCTTCCCATTATGGCAAAGACTAGCTTCTGAACTAGACAGACTACTGATGTGGGATGTCCTTTTGTATATGTGTTGCTTTTATCAGCTGATGAATAAAGTTGTTTCAGTCAATGGGCAGCAAAATATAGCTATGTGAGAAATCCAACAAAGACACACACAGAGAGAAGGCAGAGTCAAGGAGATGCCATGTAGCCAAGGGAGAAGCCACAAGTCGCATGGTAAAACACAAACTAATAGAAATGGGTTAATTTATAATTAAAGCCTAGCCAGTAAGAAGCCTAAGTCATGAGCCACACAATTGTAACTGATATTAAGCCTCAGAGTGGTTAATTTCATAAGCGGCTACAGGGACTGGGTAGACAGAAAGAAACCAGTTCACTAGGACCAGGCTAGACAGAGAAAAGTCTTCATTTACAGACCACATCAGGTGACTTGAGACCCTGACCTTGGCTTGCTTCACTGCCTGTCACCCATCGGTTTGCTTTGTAGAAACCAGTTTTTTTTTTTTCTCTCAACTGGGGAACATCACTGGGAGTACTTGTGGAAGACTGTGGATACACACATGTAGGAGAAGGTCGTTTGTTTGTTTCCAGCTGCCCAGAACTGAAATAACCACACAGAAACTATATTAATTAAATCACGGCTTAGCCTATTAGCTCTAGTTTCTTATAGACTAGCTCTTCCATCCTAAGCTAACCCATCTGTATTAATCTATGCATCACCATGTGGCCGTGGCTTACCGGGTAAAGTTTCATCCCAGCATCTGTCTCTGGCAGAGCTACATGACATCTCCCTGACTCTGCCTTCTTCCTCCCAGCATTCAGTTTAGTCTTCCCCGCCTAGCTCTATTCTAACTTATCACAGGCCAAAGCAGCTTCTTTATTCGTTAACCAATAAAAGCAACACATAGACAGAAGGACTTCCCACAGCACACATGTATATGATATGGAGGAGGCCTGGGTGCTGTGCTTGCAGCATGCTTTCGGAGACCATATTCCTTTCTTCTTGTTGCTAAAATGAATCGCCACACATATATTGGCTGGTGCAGCAGAAATGTGTTATCATGGCTTGAACACAGGTTGAACTCCAAAGCCCAGTTCCCAAGGGTGGCACCTATTCACAATTCTTTGTGGCATTTCTCCGTCCTGGAATTCACTTTCTCTACTCCACTGTTTGTTCTTCAAATCTCAGCTTAAGTACTTCATCTTATACAAGCGCCCAGGCAGCCAGTCAGCTTCTGCCTCTCCTGCCACACCCCTCCATTGTATAGCTTCACTCCTCTAACATGGTGCTCCAGACGTCAGACATCCCAGAAGCCTTCACTCCTCTAGCACGGTGCTCCAGACTTCAGCCACCCCAGAAGCGATCGACCTCAGGAAGAAAGGCCTCTTCAACAACTCTGAACCAAAAGGTCCCACTTTTCAGAGGCAACCTGTTCCGATGAACTGTGGTTTGAATGCCGAGAATCTTTCCATGGGTTACACTGGAGCTTGTGTGTTTAGTCCCAGCCACCGAGGTTTGATTTGCCCACTGAAGTTCACTCTTTCTGTACCACAGTCCTTCAGTTCCTAAAAGATGCAATCCATCAGACCAACAACCTGTAGTCCCTGAAACTACACCACACGATGGGTAATTCCCACCCCCACCCCCCCAGCACACTTTTCTTTCAAGGTACTTGTGTTTGAGTTCAACCCAATAGTACAAACATAATCTAACACCAGAGTAAAACTATGCCTTTGTTGTTCTGAATATCTTTTCCCTCTTTAGAAATTGCCTAGAATTGTACTGGTTTCTCTTAACTTTCATTTGCTAATGTCTACTGAGTTTATAATTAATTACTTATTGTTGTTGCATTTGTCATATGATTATGCCTTTGGATTAATTCAAACGAAAGTTTTTTATAACTGATAATTTTAAGCAGCATATTGCATATAATTGGAGCCAAATATGTGCTGAAATTGCAAGCCGAGATTACCTAGGGGGATTTTTAAAAGTTTTTTTAAATACCCTGTCTAACATAACTGCATAATTTTTGTCTCTTATTGAGTAATAAAAACATTGCCTTCTTGGGATATTAATTCAACAATTTATCAAAAACAATGTTTTGTTAGAGAAAGTGAACTTTAAATTGGAGGTGAAAACACCAACTGAAAACAACCCTCAACTTTCTCCATGACAAAATGGAAACCACACACCTCTTTTTCCTCACCTCTTGAGTCAGTCACAACCAGGTCTTGGCAGTTTTCTGTTGTTAGTCTCTAAGTTTTCTCAGCAGGCACCCTTCTCCTTGGCCTTCCTAGCAAGACTTCTTCTTAATTCAACACTGACACAGCTCTAGTTTTCCAAGAATATAAAGGTTTGAGGGACAGCATGCTGGGATAATTTGTAAGAAAAATCACCAAACAAAATTGATATATATGGGAAAGTTATGAGCATCTGAGGATAAATGTACTGTTTGGAAGCATTTGAATGAGTGATGGGAACACACCTGTGTGTGTGAGAGTCAGGAACTCTTAAAGTCTTGCTGCTAAGAGCACGTGAGCTACAACTTGAAGATGCATGGCTGTGATCCCAACATTTAAAGAAAGGAAGCAGGACTGTGAGTTCAAGGACCACATACTGAGGCCCATTTGAGAAGAAAACAAAACATCAAACAAACGCAACCCACATTAAGCCTTCTAGCAGACATAGCAAGAACTCCATCCCAGATATCCTTATAAGTGGTGAGCTGGCCATATCAAGCAAGGCTAGGGTTTGAGTTCTTTTGCTTCGAGAGCTGGGGGTCTTACTTAGACACCCTAGATTAGGATCCTCTCTAGTCTCCATGTGGTCTGGTGTACAGCGCCGATTCTCCCATTTCTCCTGCCCCAGGTCTTCACATGAACAGGAAAGCTTCAGCTCATAGAGAGAGATCTTTTCTCTGTGAGTATTGTGGTATTGTACTGGAGTGCCCGAATGAAACATTGCTAATTTTAAGAGCAGAGACAGTTGAAGCCAGATGTGACTTGAGGAGAGAACTGGATATTGAAAAACTGATAATACCCAAGAGAAGACCAAAACCCCTTCAATCACCACAGGTGAATGTGTAACTTAAATGAAAACACTGAGACACTGAGGCAGGAGTACTGTAAGCTTAGACTAGCCTGGGTTATAAGACAAGTTCAGGACAGCCCGATTTTGTCTCAAAAGCACAGAAAACAAAGAAGC
Source organism: Myodes glareolus (assembly GCF_982192425.1). Taxonomy (NCBI): domain Eukaryota; kingdom Metazoa; phylum Chordata; class Mammalia; order Rodentia; family Cricetidae; genus Myodes; species Myodes glareolus. The sequence continues at coordinate 8,561,361 of NC_142033.1, read as the reverse complement.
CAAAATCCAGGCAAATAGTTAGATTAAAAATAAAAATACTGTTGTTGTTTTTTTTAAAAAAAAATACTTTCTCCTCACATCTTGAAACAAATAACTTCCCATAGACCCTTTGCTGAAACTCTGAAATTCCCACTAAATACAGCCGCCAGGCACAATACTTACATAGGGCACTTGCATTACTGTAATAAGGTTAATCATTGAAGAAGCGAGAGTGAGTATGGTGGGAAGTCTGTATACTGAGCCCTGCTCATCTGCTGAGATTTCTTGAAACTTGCTATCATCTTTAACAAAACATCCTTCATTAATCTTAGCATCTGCTGGCCCAGCAGGCTGCCATGATGTATTAGAAGTGATCATCCCATTGTCCTATTTATAAATACATTCATATGTAATATATACACACAATATACATATATATTACATTTATATTCCCATTTACAAAATATATTTATCTTCTCATTTACAGTGTATATTTATCTTCCCATTTGTAAAATATATATTTGTCTTCCTATTTATAACATATATATATTCACACATATTCTTGATACATGTTGAAAAGCTGCAGGTAAATGTTGGTAGTTATAAAAAAGAGTAATTAAGCAATAGTAGGCTTGTAGATAGAGCGAATAGCTTGATCCTTAAATTAATACCAGCCTGATTCCCTAGTCATTTGAAGGAATTCCTTTTATCTGTCACAATAACGTATCTATGCATGACATTTTAAAAGCTGTAGTCTCCTTGCCTATCTACTGAAGTTATAAACCCATGCATCTTGCTTTAAGATTAAATGGGAAGAGGTTTTTGGAGATTAGAATATTTTTCAGTGTATAGGAAAAGTCACTGTTAGTTATTAAATATTTAGCAAACTACAGCATCCCGCTTGACTAAACTGAAAGATCAGAATTTGGTTTCCTAACACTTTTGACATCTGTATGACTTTACCATAAAGTGAATAACTGACGTAGAAAAATTCTTAAATGCTGCTTCGTTTTGTCTGCTAAAATAAGCTGCTGACAGGGAAAGAGATAACCTCACACGAGATGAGAAGGAAGCAAGCAGCGAGGCTATTGAGTCGAACACAAAGTTCCTAAGTCCTTCATACCACTCAGGCTAAATTTGGAAAATAAAATTTCCTACCTGCTTCTTCATGCCCACTGATTTGAAAATAAAAAATGAATTGAAAAATAAAAGAAAAGAAAAGAACCGACCATTGTTGAAGCTGTTAAAGCCGCTGTGGTTTTCAAGATGTCGCGAGAAGAAGAATCAAATGTTGAGTTCCCAGGCGGCTCTATGTGGGCGTCAGGTGGCTCACTTCCTTACAAGCATGATCTCAGTTCTCTAGAGACGGCTTCCTGTTTCACTGAGTCAACACCCACAATTCCCTGGAAGTCCTCACAGTAATTCAGGTACAGATCCTTAAGGAAAAAAAATGTTTTGTGCTAACTAATGTTTTGCCATAGTTACTTTTAATGACTTTAAAATTGTTGAAAAAAAAACACATTACTTATTTCTTCATGTACCTCAATAGTAAGTATACCAAGACTCCGTAGTCATGAGACACTCAGAACCAAAGGATGGGAGAGAGAGAAATTCACTATTAAATCAAGGTACTAATGGTTGTCATCCCAGGAATATACTTCATTATATTACTTAGTACCTCTTAAGTAAATATGTGCCAACCACTGGAGAAATAGGGATCTAAAATAATCTGTTTCTGCCATTATGAAACTTACAGCAAAATACAAAGGAATGGACATTAAAACAAGAGAAGGAGACCAGGTTTCCCCCATGGACGTCCCTGCCGTCATCTACCTGTAAAGCGATGAGCTGGGTTATGCATTTCCCCCACTGAATATACTGACATCAATTTAATTAGTGGCCTTATGAAAAACTATTTGCACCCGTTTTATGATGGGATACCGCCCAGTTCTTTGACCCCTTGATTTTGTGGAGTCTATGCTGAAGTATCTCCTTAATGAAAAAGAGGTATTAATTACAGATCCTATTTAGGAATTTATAATAAAAGTCCTATGGGCCTCACTGTCATTTGGAACGGCTTCTATTTCCTTGGCCCTCACTCTCCACATTGTTCATGGCCTAGCAAGACAATTTTGGATTGTTCTGTGTGAGTCTTAAGTAAATTTTAATTTAACAAACTCACATAACCATCTATAACTAGCTATGCTCATGTAACATGTTGCAAACCTGGTCTAGGCCAGTCGGTCGTGATCAGCCTCCTCATTGGAGATATGAATGATTGGGTCTGGCAATCCTGGGAAGGTTAATGAATATTTGTACAGGATTTTCTCAATAAGTATTACATTTCCTTTGAGTTACTCAATAATTTCAACATACATTTTAATCACGAGGATAACTTTCTCTGCTTCTCACAGTCTGTGGTTGATCTGTTTATTTGGTTCCTCCCAGTCTGTCTCTGCTTCTCAGTTTCCTCTGGTATCCTCTACAAGTCCTGAACACAGCGGTCTGCAGAGGAGTAACTTTATTGCGCTCACCTCTGAACCCAGGAGGCATATCTCCCAGCCTCTCTGATTTATTCAGGACTCCCAGAGCTTTTACCTACCTTATATTAACAGCTATTTTTAACAAGGTCTTCATTACTTCCTAATTCTGCAAATTCCATTTCCTTATTTATCTTGCCAAAGACAGAGTTGGAAAAGGAGTTCATTATCTCAGCTGTTTTAGAGTCATTATTAATTTCACTCCTTCCCTTATTTGTTAATGGCTCTACATATGCTCAGATATTTCTTTGCCTGGTACAGTTGTAAAACACCTCAGAGCCTTAATGTGTCTGGCCAGCCTGAGCTCATTGTCCCTTGGGCTGTCCCTTCCGTTCTGTCCCTGGGAATCCTACAGGATTTTTGTGTCTTTGTGAGACATAGGGAGGGGCAGGGACAGACCCATGTTTTGGGGCATCCTTATGAAAAGTTATGAATGCAAGCACGACTGTGAATTTTTATTGTAAGATAAAAGCTGTTAAGTACTTTCTATATCACAAAAGCCAGAAAAATGTTTTTTGTTCATTATTTAACAGAAAAATCTCATTAATGTTTTTTCTCCTTCCCGTTGGCTACATAACCTTTGATCATTTCTTTTCACATGGATGATTTTGGAATATATTATATATACAGATACAATATATGGTTCATACATATTATACTGAATAATTAATTAACAGCACTAAATAATATTATATTGTATATAATATACATAGGTTTAGCAAGTTAAAATATAGATGTTTTCTTACATTTTAATTTCATGTAATTAATAAACATATTATAAGTATGTCTTGTACACTACTTAAAATATTATATTGAAAAATTATTATAATATATGTTTTCTTCTATGTGGAAATTAAATAAACAAGCAAGTACTTGCAAATAGAAAGCAGTGGTGCTCAGGGTGGGCTCAGGGATGTGAGGAGGAAAAACGCTATAAAGAGTCTAATATCTCAAATAGACAGGAAGAATAAATGATAAGTAAAAGAGATGATGGATGTATTAACTAGGCTGATTCAATGTTCCAAATTATATATTACATGCATATGTCATAATATCACTTGTTTCCCATAAACACATGAAATTGTAAACTATCAATATTCCGTAAAAATTAATTTGAGAATTTATTTACTGTTTATTTGAAGTTTATATTTAACCAAGGGGCTGTGTTTTACCTGCCAGTACTAATAATATTGTTTTCTATAAAATAACATGAAAATACTTTAGCCTGTCCTGCTGAGCAGAGGTCAGAGAACAGAAGTTCCTGCAGCTTCACAGATCACAACTCATCATAAAATGCAAACCTTTAAAATTGTCAAATCTGGAAAAACCTTTGTCAAGTTTCTTTCATATGCGAACTGTGATTGCTTTTCCATATGTTCTTGTTTTATTTTATCTAAACAAACAGATTTTTATTTAAAAAAAAACAACTTAAGTGAAAAAGTTTCTTTGGTTTCCAATCCTAGGTTTCAGTCCATCGCTGAAGGTGAGGGCAGGAAGTCAAAGCCCCTAGGCACATCACATCCAGACTCAATAGCAGAGAAAAAATCAATGCACGTGTACCTGCTGCTTGCTTCTCTCTCATGCAGTCCAAGGCCCTGTGCCTAGGGAATGATACCACCCACAGAGGTCTGGTTATTTCTACTTTAACTATCAGGACAATCCCTCCTCGCCCCCCACAGGCATGCCCACAGGTCAACCTCATCCATAGAATAATTCCTCAACTAAGACTCTCTTCCCAGGTGATCCTAGACCCGGTCAAGTTGAGTTAGAAACGAACCATGGCGTGCACCATAGGAAACATCCTCTCTCCTTCCCAGGCACCCTTCGGGCTGGAACTCCATTGGAAGTATCTGTATCTGTAGGGCAGCTTGCTCTTTGGCCATATGTTCCTGTGACTGTGGAAACTGAATCCAAATCAAAACTATCTTTAATTTACCCTGATCTCAGACTGAGCTGCAATGTTTACAGCCTGGTTTAGTGTCTCCTACCTGGGGCACATGGAAAGGGAAGACCCGGTGGTCTCAACTGGTTTGGGATTGAAAAATAGTTGCAAATTTAATTAAATGCTTGACCTTTGAGAATGGGAAGCTCAGGCTTGTCTTTAAGTTTGGAGAGGACTTCAGTGATGTAGGGTCACAGGGCTTGAACTTCATGAGATTCGTGGTAAGTCTGCTTCTGGCATGTTATGTTTATATGTGCTGGAGAAGGAAGCCTGGTCTCTCTTCTTCTCACACCCTTCCCCCTCCTGTTTCCCTTCTTTCTACTCTCCCCTCCTTTCTTCTCTTCTCTAGTGAATATCCTGCATGTATTCCAGTATGGAATCTTACTTTCTGTGGAAAGAATCTGTTGACCCTCAAAGGATATTATTTTTTATTTTCTCTGACTTAGATGTTAATGTGTTTCTCAGTGTTCCCGATGGATGCCCTAGTTAATTCTCCAAAAAGCAGGCCTTTGAAACCCGACTCTCCTCTAGAGTGGTCCTCAGGGGTGATTCTTCTCTTCAGTTCAGGTTGTTCCTTTGCAGGGACATTAAGCTTTCCTCACAGTGTTTCATTTTCAGTGGCTTGGCTTTAGTTGGAAAGACTCTTAGTGGGTCCTCCTGTGGTAGGTTTTCTATTGACCTGGGTTTGACCCAGCTCCATGCATGGTCTTAGGTCAACTGCATAATAAATGTGACCTGAATTTCATATCCCTTAGACTGAGGCATTGAGATTTTTGTATACACTGTGTATTTAGTCTGAATTTCTAAATTAGAAATTCAAGTAAGAACTCTTCCCTTCAGAATTTAGACTTGACAGCAAGAATTCCATTCACCTTGGGTCTTTGTATTCTGTTTCTTTGGTTTCTCTTATTGCACATGCTCCCCAAATCCCCAAGTGAACACCCCATCCTCATAGACAATGGGATGCATTTAGAAAATGATCCCCGGCAGTCTTATTTCTGTAAGACAGTTGAGTGATTAACACAGCTGATCCATCTCACCACATAGAGGTTTCAGCTCCTGATGAGATGTGCTGAAATGTTTTGGATGAAAATAAAAGTCAAGCTGATCCTGCAAACCATGTCTAAACTAACATCCATGCCGGCTAGCATCCTTCTAGCAGTTACTGTGACCTAAACACAGGGGCATAACCTCAAAAGTGTTATGTAACTTAAATTTATGTTATTGACAAGGAAACAGGACCTATGAGAACTTTCTTCACATCACATATGTAGTTTGTAGGTGGCACAGATGAATTCATATCCATAACTGATGGGGAATCTCAGCCAATCACATTCTGCTTAAGGTATGTCCCCCTCAGGCCACACAAAACAACCACTTCCTCTCTTTGGTTCCCTGCTCACCTGGTGTTCCTGGGATCTCTGGTCATATAAGTTTTTCCCCTTTTATTAAAAGCTAAATCTTTTTGTATTGAGTTGGCCTGGTTAATTATTGATCAACCGCGCCCCGCCACACATAACGCCCTGTGTTTAAAATCTGAGATTTAATTGCCATGTAATATATATGTAACAGTATTTCCAATGGATCTGGTAATTTAAAAGCATAATCTCTCCGATGTAGAGCACTTGCTGCTTTCTGAAGAGCAGAATGACCTCTCTGCAGCTCCTCTGTTTTTAAGAGGCAACTGTTGCTGGGCCCTTAGCATTGAAGGTGGCACACTGCCCTAGCCACTGGCTCCCGTTTGCCACTATGCCTACATTCTTCTTGGGATGCTGCCTTCATTCATTTGGCCTCATCTATCATTCTGTTTATTTCTGATGGAAGCTCCTATATCCTCTCTTCTGGAATGATGTGTAACCGAGGGATAAGGGATCGAAGGGCTTCTTGCTCCTCCCTGGAGATGCTAAACTTGAATGGAATAACATCTAGCCTAAAGTTGTCTGTAGCTATTAAAACTTCATCCTTCTCCCCACTACATGGGTATACTCTCCCAAAAATAAGAGATAAACGTAACTTAGTGATAGAGGAAGCAGAATTTAACAATTACAAAGTGTGAGTATAGTATCCCAAGGAGCTGTGTTCCGATACTTAGTTACGTGAACCAGTGAATTTCCTCCATGGTGACTGTCTCTTACTTGTTTTCTATACTTGTTCACAAGAGTCTAGTAGTGACCAACATACCATTAGGTAAGCCATGCTGGCCAAAAACAATGCAGTCGAGACAAAACTGGATATTTTACATATTGCAAAATCAGACTTTCTACTCCCCACAAGCTGTGCTTTGGGAGAATTATTCTACTCTACTTGTAAAGTTCCACAGCCAGAGATCAGGCTGTGAGTGAAGGTTTCCTTCTCAAGGAACTCAGACTGTGAGCTGCCAGTCTTCCGAGTCCCCCGTCCTTGGGAGAGACACAGTCCTGCTCCCTGGCTGCAGTGGGCCATCTCATCTCTTTCAGGTTGACAGGAGAGGGGCTCTGAAGGAGTGAGACTCACATCCAGAGCTTCTGAAGAGAGATGGGCTCTTCTACACAGTTATGCCAGGGACAAAACCAGAGCTGATGTTGCGAGATGTCACATGCAGAGGACAATGCACCAGGAGAGTGGTGTGCTCACTGCCTCTGCCGAGAGGAAAGGCAGACACTGAGAGCAAAGTGGTGGGAAGGGAAGGAGGAAAAGTCAATGAGAGCAAAGCTGAACATTGAGGAGAGACCTTTCCTGCACAGATGGGCTCCATGAGATAGCAAGTACAGAGGGAGAGTGTTGTGTAGAAGGACTGGCGGGGCTGGAACATCTGCGTTTCATGGTCTTCAATCACTGAAGTCTGACGTCTATTGTTAACTAGATTTTCAGGGACTTGCTAGAAGGAAATTCTTTCCTAATAGTGCTCAGTCCTGAGGCTTTGTGCCCACCCTCTATTAAACTGACTAGTTCAGATGGAATGCTGCCAGAAAACCAGTTTTAACACCATCTCCTCTTGGTTGTGGCTGTCATTATAGGTCATAGTTTATGCACTTTAATTAAAATGGAGATGATGTTCTTTAAACTTGACTCTGAGGTGGTCATGCGGCTGGCACTATTTTTTTTTAAAAGGAAAGTAAATAAAACTGACATTTTCATTCTCAGTGTATCTAGCCCAGACTACATTTCCAAATCAACTCTCTGTCTAAAACCCACACCTCACTGGCACACGAATTCTTGCCATGTAACAGTAGCTATCACATACATGGTCTGAATGCCACCTTAATATTTACCAAGAGTTTGCGGGGCCTTTATCTTTCCTGTTCATCAATAGTCCAGAGAAGCCCAACAGGGCAAGAATTATTGTAATTCCCAGTGTGGGGATGACACAATTATGCTTAATGAAGTGAAGTATCCGGCCTGAGCTCACAGAGATGGCGGGTGGTGTTTCTCTGTCTTTTAAGTTCAGATTTTATTCTCTTCCCATTCGGCTCTCTTATTCTCCACCTAAGTTTGTTAGTGGAACAAATCCTTTAAGATGATTTGTGGACCTCTTTCCACTAAGGTAAGGGATGCCAGGGCAGGCATGGATATTCACCTTGAATTCTGTATACGCTCATCACAGGGGGTGGAGATCGAGAGCGCTGGATGTGAGGTTGGGGTACAGCTGAATTCCTCTGTTACCCAGAGAACACAATCTAATGTCTCAATATTGAATTTCCTCCTATGCAGGCTAAATGGCTAAGGAAGACTTGATCTCCATCTAACATGTACACACAAAAATCTTCTGCCATTTTTTGTTTGCATGACTCTGTCTTTTATATCACCTCTGAGAGTTTTTCTTTATGTCGTTTATCTGTAGCAAATGCTCTTACCTTAGCTACCTCCATTGAAAACCTTTTTGTATACGTCTGTCTCAAAACTTTCAGGACGATCTTATTCTGCAGGACTAATCCCCCCTCACCTCTGTGCTAGTCAATGATTGGCAATGTTTTTGAGTCCATCACATCCCTATCATAATCTGCCAAATCAGATTTAAAGGAGATTTAAGGGAGCATAAATGCTCCATTAAGATGAGTCCTACTTATAAGAATTGTGTATCACACAGATCAGTGGACACCCAATAGTGTCTTCCACTAAAGGCTCATAGACGAGTGCCAGGGACAAAACCAGAGCTGATACCATGAGATGTCACATGCAGAGTTCAATGCACCATGAGAGTGGTGTGCTCACTACCTCTGCCGAGAGAAAAGGCAGAAAAATTATGACATTTTCTTAGAGGCTAAAATGTTCATTAAAGTAGACTTACATTCATGTGAATCTGCAGTCAAAATGAGATGACTGGGCACTGGACTGAAAGAGTCCTTCCCAAAGCCATACAGTAGAGGTGCTGACCCCAGAATGGATCTGTGCTGCTCATGGGGCCTTCAAAGTTACACAAAAGTAAGTTAAAATGAAAGGCTTTGTTTTTGCTCTCTCTCTCTCTCTCTCTCTCGTGTGTGTGTGTGTGTGTGTGTGTGTGTGTGTGCTTCCTTACAGCAAGGTTTCACTATATTGTTCTGGCTGAGACTTACTATGGAGACAGAACTCACAAATATCTGCCTGGTCTGCTTCCAGGGTGCTAGGATTAAAGTCCTGCTCTACACTACAATGACGTTCTTAAAGTAAGTTTTGCCCCAGCTTGAACGTCCTTCTTAATCAAAACAGAACAAATCAGGATGTACAGAGAGATGCCTAGAACAAGCACATGCAGTAATAAGACCAAGGAAGATTCACAGAGGGTGCCATCTGCAAGTTTCTTTCAGGGAGAACTCAGGGGACAGGAAACCTGCCAGCACCGTGACTACACTTCCAGGCTCCAGGACACGTAGGAGAACAAGCCCCTGCTGTTGAAGTCAGTGGATGTACAGTATCGCACTGTGCGACTTAGGTACAGCAGCCGCAGCATGCCAGTACATTGGACTTACAGTTTTAGTTTGTGAAATCAATGAAGAATTTTCTTCATCCTCAGTGGAGTGAAAGTGAACGGGCACAAGTTGACAGCACTGTGGGGTGCACGTCATGTATCTCCCACATCACTTCTCTCATTTTAGTATTGAAGACAGTGGTAACCACAGAGGAAACAATGGGCTGAGATATACTCCTTCCATTTTGAGAAACCGGTTGATTGCTCCAGGGAAGGTATTTGTAATTTTCCTTGATTAATTGTTGCCACTCAAGGGCCTTCCAAACTAGCCTGTGGAAAGTGTCTGCACCTTCTTACTGGAGTCTTTGGGTCTCTGTATTCATAACCACATGTCCCATGTCTGCCTTCATTACTTCGTTGTTTACAGCCATGGTTTATACTTTTTTAATTTTATATAACCAGATGTTTGGCCTGCATGTACGTTGTACTTGTGTGCAGTGCCCTCGAAGTCCAGAAGATGTCATTGGATCTCCTTGGATTGGAGTCACAGATGTCTCTTATCTACCATGTGGATGCTGGGAATTGAACCAGGGTCTTTTGGAAGAGTAGTCAGTACTCTTAACTGATAAACTATCTTGCTAGATTAGTGATTCTCAACCTGTGGGTCATGACAGGCCGTCTCACATATCAAATATTTACATTATGATTCATAACAGTAGCAAAATTACAGTCTTGAAGTAGTAACGAAAATAATTTTATAGTTGGGGGTCAGCACAGCATGAGGAAAGGGTCACAGCATTAGGAATTAGATCCACACACTGTTCGATACATAATTAATAAGATCTTATTGAAAGAATTAATTGAGAGATAACTCCAAGGAGGTGAGAGAAGAAAGGCTCAGAATCAAAGCCTTTGGCAAAGGACGAGGTTGATGCTGGTGGACTGGGGCTAAGCGTTGGCTGAGTGAGCCTGTGGCTGGGCTCGGTGAGTGTGTGCAGCTGCAGACACAAGCATTGCATTACATTGACACTTGACTCTGGAACGCCCAATGAGGCAGAGAAACCTATATATGAGTCGGAGCACTTCAGAGGAAGGAAAGATTGAAGGGTAACCAATCTCGATAGTCCGAGAGGAGGAAAATGCCCAGGCTGTCATTTGGTTGGCTATGCATTCGCGTTCATGTTTCATCCCTTCCCAAAGCTGCTCTCTTTAATTTTGAGAATTAAAGTAGTATCAGGTTTATAACTATAATCGAACTGTATTTTAACATTGACTGTTTGCTTAGTTAATTTTTCATATTAATATTTAATTATATATTTGATTTTTCTTCATGTCCATAGTTTTTATTGATGTCATATTTCTTCTGCTAGTAAGTAGTAGAGGATTTTGTATTGAGCAGGGACTTTCTGGATCATTCAGTCAAATTTCACTTTGCAGATGAAGAACCTTAAACCTAGAGAGTTTAATGCATTCAGACAAGCTTGGTGTGAATTTGCGTCAGGATAAGAAGTCAAACCCCAGCTTGCTCTCTGATCCAGTGTTCTTTGCACTTTACTTTGCTTCCAGGACAAGGAGAGAAATACCAACAAGAATACTAGTTAGTGCCGTGAGTAGCCATGGTCCTCAACTTTATTTATTTCTCATGTTTTGTGAAAGGAAAAACAAAATATAATAATAAACTTAAGCCCATTCATTTTCGCTGTTGATATTATACATGATAAGGTGCAAGAAATGAGGGTCAGGCATAATTGAAGCCTTAAAAATCTTATTAATACAACATTGTGACTATGTGGCCTTCTCAAGGGCAACCACATTCCAAAGTGAATCTGTTTTGTTATATTGAAATGGGAGAGTGGATGAACATACTTAATAGCCATTACTTCTGTATATTGGGAAACAGAGAAATTATTATTATCTATTTTAACCATTAACTGAGCCAAAAATACTTTTAGTATGCATTTGGTTTAAAAATAATTTATTACTTTCTAATATTACCTTCTAATTTTTCCTAAAAATCCAAGTTCCTAGACTATCAAGTAATATATATTAATCATTCCATTTGTAGAAAATGTGTTGAATTTTTTTAATGGTCTACATTATGACTTAAAGGGGAATCTATCAGGCAATGTTGTGTGTGAGAATACTTGTCAGCACTACTTTTTACTATGAAAAAAATTAACTATTTAAAATCATTCATTTCAAGGATTTTATCTCAAAAAATTTCCATTTGGAACATGAAAGGTTGGGTCCAAATACATACTTCTTATCACGTAGCCATTCTTCTGTTCTGATACAGCGCGGTCTCAGTATATAAAAGGCTCAGTGTTTGGACTTTGTGTGGCGCTCTGTGTGCATTTAAGTAAACATGTGGAATGCCTTGCTATTTAAATAGCCAAGAAACCACGTTTGAAATTAACTTTATCTCCAAATGCTTGGTTTCCAAACCCTTGTCGTGAAGCCTGGGCACCAGGGAGAAGAGGGACTGAGAGTGATTTATTTTCTTCCCTGATTTCATTACGTGTGGATGTTTACCTGCCTTTTCCATTTGCCCCGGCTTGACTTCTTAGTTATCATTAATGGACTCATTTAGACATGCCCCTCTAGAGACCTTTAGCTGCAAATTTCTTTTTTATCTTGAGCTTGAGGTAAAATATTCTGTTTTAGTAAAGATAAAAATGACTGAAAATGTATTTTGTGAATGATATATGAGGTCAGCATTTACATGCGAGGTTAAAAGAAAACCCTGAATGGGCTCCTAGGGAAAAGAATTCATAACCATACATGAATGATACGTCCCTTCCATTGGTCTACCCTGACACTGTACAAAGCAATGCTTGTCATCACCCTCATTTCTTGGGTTGTTATACTTCATTTCTAAACACTTCCATACTTCATTTGGCCTTGATGCCAACTCTATGAGGGTGTGAATGGTGAATACTAGGCCCGTCTTTTAATGGACCAGGGGAGGTCTCATAGGTCAGTTAAGAATATACAGAAATGAGTAGGGGGTTTTGTGAGTATCTGAGTCAGGCCCAGGCTCAGGTTCTCTGATTCTCTCGCTGTAGCTCTGCTACAAGTCCAGCATATTTAGGTGACAATATCTTCCAAAGATGGACAAACCGCTCAGCTCCTTTTCCTGAAGCAAGCGTGAACACGGTTGGAGTGAGGTGAACAAGTCTCAGCAGTGTGATCTGAATTAGGAAAAAGAGACTGACAGTTGTTCTTGCTCTTTCGTTTCTGCTCACGAGATGCCACCATTGAAGACGAACTTTATCTTCTCTCTGCAGTACGGCATTGGGTACATTTGAACAGACTGACTTAGATAACAAAGTAGGGCCTTGCTTTTAGTGAGCTGCAGGAAATGTGTATTAGGGAAGTTCCCCAGCTTAAAAGAGAAGTAGTAATGAGGAGATCATTGTTATTGTGAATGTTAGCTCTCCCTTCAAGTCAGAGACATCAAAGACACAGCTATGTTGCTTGAGAAAATAAGAATTGTGTAGACTTCAGGGGTTCATTTGTCCCTGCATCAGACACAGGTGCCACCCCAGGCACATTGGTAGGATAGGTAGCAGAAGGAACTGTCTACAGGTGTGACGAGAAAAGGATGCAGGTGCTGGAGGCGGTCTGTTGACGATGACTTAGAATTCATGCCGTTGTTGGTTACATCTGAGGGCTGTGGTATCTGAAACTAGAGGACTTGCTAATAGACTCTGTTGGGGTGTCTCTGGGGGTCCCTAGACCATGATATTACACAAACAAACAGTCCTCACAAGTTCCTTATAAGGTCATGCCCATGCCACTTGTAACCTGTATTCTTTTGCCTCAAACCTTGACCATCAACAAGCTAGACTTGCTTCTGAGGGGTCCTTTATCACCCCGTCTTATAACGGCAAGATTGGTCAGACCAAGAACAGCACTCTGGCTACATGGATGATGATCACAGAACAGCGTGGGTTGGCTAGGTTATTTTCACCTTATTAGCATTGTGGGTGCTTTGGTTTGAAATTTTTTAGGAACCCTCATATTTTCAGCTTTCTTGAGAGGTTAATACTCCTCTACTTTTAGAATTTCCTCTACCAATGCATCATCCAATGGAATGAACTCAAACAGCCTGCTCGTACCTTTGGTCCAGTCTGTGAGAATGGGACTGAGTTATGCACAGAGAATAGGAGTGGAAGACACCCCATGTTGGCCAGCAGGCAAGTTCCAGAGTAGGCAGCTACTCTACTCTGAATCACCCTTAAGGTATTCTTTCAAAGAAGCTTTAAAACTCTGTCAACATCCATAAATGTGCAGCACATGCAAGTAACAAAATGTTTTTATGTTCCTTCATGTTAGGTGAGTGATGGGGATCAGGACAGAAAGAATTCTAAGAGGAGAAAGATAACATACAGTTCTAAATAGCTCTCATTAAATATTGCCACACATATTAAATGAACTCCTTCATACTGAACCTACCTTATGGTTCAGTGGATTTTGATGATATGGTACAGCCTATCTGTGCGGGGCAGGCAGGATGAAATGAGTAAACAAAATGGGGGAAAATATAGCTAATGCCTTTGCCCAAAGAGATGGTAGGCTGGAAGGGAAGCCTGACCAAAGATGAGCATCGCTGTGGAGCTTGAAGCTTGTAAAGACTGGAGGGTAGACAGTGTCAGGAATTGGAAAGCAGTGGGGAGCTTTCCTGCATATGGTAAATGCTCCCGAATCATGTAGCTCTCATGAAAGGGGATCTGAGGGCATGACATGGGGCACAGAGAGAGCTACAGCAAAGGTGGCAGAAAAAGAGGAAAACCTCAAAGCCACACAACAGGCACAGCAAGGGTTGGCAGAACCTGGGAGCTGAGGGGACAGGAAGCCAGCAGGTGTCACTGAGCAGGGCAGACGCCTAGCCAGGAAGCCGAGGAAAAGCTGCTCAGACGTTTCCTGGGCTGTAAGCCCGTGTCCACTGTCCCAGCGAGTGGATCAGGTGGCTAATAGGGAGGAAATTCTCATCCGATGCCAATGGAAACAGGCTCGAAGCACAGAAGAGCCAAGCAGTTACTCATTCAGATCCTGAAATGGAGTGCAGCCGAAGCGAGGAGCTGACATGGACGCCCCGGGGCTGTTTCAGGGAAGAAACTGTGGACAGGAAGAGGGGGCAGCTAGGAAATCGCAGAGACGCCTGTCACTGCTTAATGGCCCAAAGTATGGAAAAGTCTGTACTTGTCAGCTTGGCCTTACTCCCTCTGAGGCTTACAACCACACGGCTGAACATCCTGCATCCAGGTGGACATGAGGTCGGCCTGCAGTGCACTGTCTGGTACAACTGGTTACACACACACTCTTAAACTCAGATGTAGGATCATGGATGTAGCTCAGTGGTACATACAGCACTTGTCTAGCATGCGCTAGGCCCTGGGTTTGATCTCCAGTACCAAATACATACAGAAAAAAGGGAATGGAAAGAGGGAGGAAGAAAGGGCAGGGAGGAGGGGGAAGGGAAAAAACTCTAACATATTGAATTAAAATGAAAAAAGATGTAAAGTTCTTGATCGTTGGAGTTTTGAAATGCCATGTAGTTGAACTTTCTTGTTGAACTTTCTTGGGACTGACAGTCCACAAATAATGACAAAGAGACTTCTCATTAATTATGAAAGCTTGGCCTTAGTTTAGGTTTGTTCCCAACTGACTCTTAAGACTTAAATTAACCTGTTTATGTTAATCTACATCCTGCTACACGGCTCACTGCTTCTCTTCCATACTGTCCACCCGACTTCCTCAGTGTCTCCCTGGCATCTCCTGTGTGCCCAGATTCATCTCCTGAGTTCCCCTCTCCCCCGGAAATCCCACCTATCCTCCACCACCTAGCTGTTGGCCATTCAGCTCTTTATTAAACCCATCAAAATAAAACAGCAACCCATTTTCACACAGTGTGATCAAATATCCTGCAACAGAGCTGCACGTGCCTGTGCCTCCGATTGGACAGCACACATTTAGAATAGTTCCATCCTCACAGCAAACACCCCTGGACAGGCTTACTCTGGTCAGAGACAGATCTAGAGATTCTGGCCTTCACCTGAAAAGGTCAGTGTCTCCTGAGTGATTCACAGGACACCCCAGATGAAGAAGTTTGTAGGAAGGAGAACCTCCAATTGTAGAGTCATTGTATTTTGCCACCTGATCGGACGCCGCTCCTCTTCCCTCCTCTTCCCTCCTCTTCCATCCTCACCCCTCCCCTTAGTATTCTCTAGTATAGAAATCAGGGGGACAGACAAACAGATGGCAGCAAAGGGCCACATCACCAGCAGGGCTTTCTGTATGACAGACATGGCATCGGCTTTTTGGCATTTTTTACCACGGACTCGGAGCTTAGTGAAGAAGCACAAACCCCTTTTGTAGCTCTCGAGGTCACTAACACCTCTTTTAAAATGTCACGGGTTTCTCCCTGTATGTGCTCCTAGCTTCACACCCAAGTACAAACAGGTTTCGCATAGTTCCATGCTCCAGTTGAATCTCCTGGTTATAATCGATGGAATAACAGGCTAACCTATCACTTCTTATCAAGACACCCAGGAGTGGGTCCTGGGAGCAGTGGTTATTCATGCAAACTGAGGGCTCTTCTGTGGTTAGAGAAACAGGGATGAGAACACTTACCAGAAAAAAAAAATAATATTTTCCCTGACAGTCGAAGGCAGTGAGTTTCCCAGGGAGAAGCACCGGCGGCAAAGGGCTTTACACAGCGAGGCCTTTGTCATTTTATGGACGCTCATCTGTCAGCTGTCAGCGTGTTTCAAAGGGACTCGGGCCATAATGTTTTCCTCTGTACCTTTCCAATCATGGTGGCCCAAATTTGCCTGACTAACCATTCGTCTTCCTGTTTGCCTAGTCTGGTCACTTAACAATGAATAGAGATGTAATGGCGATTCTACAGCTGGGAATGGTGAGGGGCCGGTGGCCTGGCAGGGAGGGCTGAAAGGAGGGGGCTGCTGACCAAAGAATGGGCTTAGCATCTCTATGGAAGCACTTCTGCCCAGGGAGGAGGCTTTTTGTTGTTGTTGTTATTTCTACTGTTGATTCTTAGGGGAAAAGAACTGGACCAAGTGTGAGGCTGGCAGGACAGTAGCAGGGGCCGAACAAGGCACAGTAAATCATCACACCCACACACAACCGTGGGGTTCTCAGGGACTGCACATGTGGCATCCTTGGAAGTCTCAGAAGGAAATGAAGTGCAATTGTCTGAACTGTGAGGGCTCATGAAAATAGCTGGAAAGGTTGAGTACAATTTATATTTCAATTTGTTGTATGGCACAGTGTATACCTTGGCTGTGACTGGCAGATTAGAAGCTAAAAGTGGAAAACTGAACACCAGCAGCTTCAAACTCAGGCCGTCTCACATGCCTGATGTGTCTTTGACCATGCATCCCTTCACCTTCTTAAGCTGTATTTCCTCCCCTGTAAATAGGGATATTAAAAGTATCTTCCTTATGTGGTTCTAGGCAGTTTGAAAACAAGTGAGATCAGCCGGTAAGCCTTGGACTGCACCTTCACTTTCCCTTGTGTCTCCACCACCTTCCCACTTTCTGTCACTTCTTGCCCAGTCTCTGTCCTTCTAGATGTGACTTTTCATCATTTAGATCCACGTGCAGCATACATAACAGGCAGGTGTGCCTGACAGTGGCCTGCAAGTCAGGTCTGGCAGTTTTTAGCCCCCCAGAGTGGGGCGGAGCTCCAAGAAGCCTGGCATTTCTCCCAGCTCTTCTTTAGTTCTTCTGTCATTATCTGTATCTGCCTCTTTCTCATGACTCACCAGCATTGTTCCTGAATTTCTTTGTGATGCTCCTGTTAGATTTTGTTATTTGTGTCCTTCTTTGTCATCTGTGTATAATTATGGAGATTTTCTTTACACAAAAACTTTAAATCTGTGCTGGTTTTAAAGCACTTTCGGTTCTAAAACTCTTGGTCATGTTAAGACTTAAGTATTTTTCTCTTGATTGTTAAATGTTTTGATTAGCATGTATTTGTTATGTCATAATGGGTTTCATTTTCATACATGTACATGGTGCATTTCAGTCACATTTACTGCCTCCCTCCATTATCCTCTCTAGTCCCTGAATGAAAGAGGAGGATGTGATGGCTCCTGGTATGGTTGAGGAGAAGGGTTTTATTGTAGATATAAGGGAGTGAACAGTCAAAGGTATCTAGAAGGGTCCAGACTGAAAGGAACCAGCAGAATAGACCAGGCCATCAGAGGAAAGAGACGTAGGGGGAGCAGAAGAAAAGAAGAAGAAGAAGAAGAAGAAGAAGAAGAAGAAGAAGAAGAGGAGGAGGAGGAGGAGGAGGAGGAGGAGGAGGAGGAGGAGGAGGAGGAGGAGGAGGAGGAGGAGGAGGAGGGGAGGGAGGGAGGGAGGGAGGGAGGGAGGGAGGGAGGGAGGGAGGGAGGGAGGGAGGGAGGGAGAGAGAGAGAGAGAGAGAGAGAGAGAGAGAGAGAGAGAGAGAGAGAAGGAGGTCAAGAGAGTACATAGCCAAAACAGCTGAGCTATATAGAAATCAGAAGTTGGGAAAAAGGAATCTAGCCCTGGACTGGAGAGATTTAGGGTAACAGGCTGAGCGGTAAGCTCTAAGAGGAACCACAGGTTCTGAGCAATGCTTGGAGAGCTGGCCAATGTGTGTTTTGACACGTTAGTGGGCATTTTAGCCATTTGTCCTGGGTTTCTTTGGGACCTGTCTTAGGGTTTTAGTTCTATGAAGAGAAACCATGACCATAACAACTCTTATAAAGGAAGACATTCAGTTGTGGCTAGCTTACAGTTTCAGAGGTTTATCCCATTTTTGTTGCAGTGGAAAGCATGGTGGCATACAGGCAGACATGTGCTAGAAACAGAGAGTTCTCTGTTTAGATAGGCAGGCATCAAGGAAAGAACTGACTTGAGCTTCTGAGACATCAAAGCCCACCCCCTAATGACACACTTCCTCCAACAAGGCCACACCTCCTAATAGTACCATTCTTTTAGGACCAAGTATTTGAACACACATCTTCTGTAGGGGCCAGAAGAGGGAGCATTAGACTCGAGAGCTGGAGTCTGAGGCCATCCTGACTGCCAGACATTCATGCTGGGAGCTGAACTCAGGTCCGCTGGAAGAGCACTAAGGGCTCTTAATTGCTGGATCGTCTCTCCAACCTCCACTTTCTCTTTGTTAGTCTTTGTAACTCCTCATTTCATTTGGAAAAGTGAGGCAAATCCAGTTCTTTAGGCTGTTTTTGGAAGGACATGTGAAGGTTATGAAATAGTACACTGGAAAGTGACGGCGACATGAGTGATTCACAAAGGGTTTTAGTGGTGGAGGCAGCGAAACTGCTTCTTAAACGTCAATAAACTTCTTACCACCTACACTCTACGGCAGAGGACGCTGGCTTCTTTATTATTGGGTCTGTGCAGTCAGGTCAATTTACAGAATCCCTTCTTGAAGAGAATCTCAACCCTGCCTGGGACCCCGTCTACTCATTTCCCAGGGGAGATGGCATGGCCTCAGTCCAAAGCTTCTTTGCTTTTATTCATTCCTCCCTCAACTCAGCTAGCTTTAAAAGCACGTGGGGTTGTACTTAGCTTGCCACATAAAATAACTGCCCTCTATGGGTTTGTTGGGAAATGTATTCTCAAAATTACTGCCAATCAATGGCTATTTGTGTCTGCTGAATGCAAAAAGTATTGGTCCTGTTGATGTGAACTCCAGAAAGTTTCTTGAATCCATCCCCATCTCTTCATTCCACACTCCAGCCCTAGCCAACTTGGCCAACAGGGTTTTCTGGAAACTTCTGGAGCCTTCAGGAATGCAAGAGGCTTCTAATGTTCTTTCCACATTCATTCTCAGCATCACTTTCCTGCTCTTCACACAGTGGGTTTTAAACCATAATAAAAACAGCAATTTATGGGTTTGGGAGGAGACAGCTTTGTTGTAAAGTCCAGACCTTCCTTGCATTCATGATCATTCTGCTTCAGTCTCCTGGTCTAGAATTACATGTGTATATCACCACCTGTGACATAAAATTTAAGAATATCAAGAACTGGAAATATAGCTAGGTTGGGAGTATGTTTGCTGATGTGGGATGTCCTTCTGAATATGTGTTGTTTTTATTGGTTGATAGATAAAGTTGTTTTGGCCAATGGCTTAGCAGAGTATAGTCATGTGTATGGAGATGAGAGAGAGAGAGAGAGAGAGAGAGAGAGAGAGAGAGAGAGAGAGAGAAGACAGAGTCAAAGAGATGCCTTGTAGCTGCCGAAGGAGACAGACACTGGATCTTTGCCAGTAAGCTACAGCCTCATGCTGATACACAGATTAATAGAAATTGGTTAATTTAAGATGTAAGAGATAGTTAATAAGAAGTCTGAGCTAGTAGGCCAGTGTTGCAATTAATATAGTTTCTGTGTGATTATTTGGATCTGGATGACCAGAAAACAAACTAACAGTCTCTGTTTACAAAATAGCACCAATGTAGACCGATTGTGTCCACATAAAGCCTGAGAGAGCTTGGGAACAAATTCTAGACAAAAAAGAACAGAGTTAAGCATAGCCTCTTGGTAACAGTATTTTCTTGGGTGGGCTCTGTTTGCTAGAGGTAAGTAGAGACACAGCTCCTTTATGAGAAGACGTCCTGATTTACCATTAGCAGCAAAATCTGTGCAGCTACTTTAAGAGAACTCTGGCTCTTTCAAGTGGTCCTGCACTTAAATGGGGTTTATGAGCAGCATGTTACAACCTGCTGTGTCTCTGGAGTCAGGACAGTGAGCATGGCTTGCACAGGTGGTGAATAAACCTCTGCCATGTTGGATGGACAGAGCAAACAGACAGGACCAGGGAGTTGGTCCTGGTCAAACCCACTTAGCACTTAAAAAAATTTAAAAGGCGCTCTTTCAATTTCAGATATGCAATAGAACAGATTCAGACATAAAAGACTTCTAAATGAGACACAGTGTTTTTAAAAACTGTATGTAGACTTGGGAGAGAGAAGAGAAGAATTTAAACAGTTATAGATTAAAGGAGTAAAGATAATAAAATAAATACTAAAAATTAATGGTGTTAAAAATAAGCCACATAAAGATGGAATATACACAGAGAGTCTGGATTATGTATATTACTGTGTTTTCTTTGAATTTTTTGACTATGAATGAACTAAGCATACAGAGACATTTCATTGTATGGACTGCTAAGTATATATATTAAAGGTATCTTGACTTCAAAATTTGAGTCTAAGGATATGTTACTTTGGAAAAGAGATTTGGCTTTTTTACCACAGAAGATGAGAACCTGTGGATTCCTTCCAGGTTAATGTGGTTTGATGGAACAAGGCCCCTGAAAGGTCTCTGTGAACCCTAAAAATCAATAGCAGGAAGCAGTTTGGAGAAAACTGTGCCCAAATTCCCAAAATGATTGTTTATAAATGTTTGTTTTCATTTAAAGGGGGGTATGATATATAGAGATGAATACTTTGCATTGGCATGGATCTTGGTCTATTGATACAGATTTAAGGTCAATTTTGTTATATTGTGTATATGTATTTCTGCTCTTGTTTAAGGTATTGTATTTGTGCAGCTCATTTAAAAGTGTAATGTATAATTGAGAAATGCAGATTAATAGATAGTCATCTATAATAGTCAAACTGTAGTCATATTAGTTAGGTTTTCTAGATGTACAAAAATATATCACAGATGGATAGGTAGCCTTCAAATCTATCAAAGACATATAGAATATGGCATTTAAAATGTTTTAACTTAGACTTTTCTCAACAATGAGATATGTCTGTTTCTGGCAACACCGATCCACTTCAAGAGGATGATGTGCACTGAGGAGGCTTTTTATAGATTTTGCTAGCCATTTGGGCACAAAACTGCCCTTGTCTGGACTGTTCTATGGTATGCTGTATAAACTAGACATATAGGACTCACAGAAAAGTGACTGCTAAACTTTACAAAAGACGGGATGGTCCTTTAGGGCTCCTGTTTCACACAAGAAACCGCCAGACATTTTGTAGGAAACAGAAGAAAGCAACTGATGAACTTTGCCATTACAAGGCAAAATAGATCTTCAAATTTTCTGCTTCATGGAAAGTCTGCTGGATATTATGGGTCATAGGCTGAAGATGGATGCCCCAATCATACACAACAACTTTGGGTGATTGTTCAGGTAGTGAGATGTCTCTGTCAATTCTAGAACTTTGGAAGTTGCTTACAAGGCACATTCTATTTACTTAGATATATTATATCTTTCTGGGATCTTTAAAGAGTTGAAGACAGAGTTCTCCTTAGTTATGATAAAATTAAATTATTTCTAAAACTTTAGACTCACAAAGATAGAATAGGTAATAGAGTATTTTACATAATTTTCCAAATAGTAAATGGACTAAATATTGTAACCATAATTCTTGCTGGATAACTGTTTTGTATATGTAATTTTATTATGTTAAAGTTAAAACCTTCCTTTTTAATTAGACAAAAAGGGTAGATGATGTGGGATGTCTTCATGTAAATTTGCTGTTTTTATTGGTTGATGAATAAAGCTGTTTCAGCCAATAGCTTAGCAAAGTCAAACCAGGCTGAAAGAGATATGGAGAGAGAGTAGGCAGAGTCAAAGAGATACCATGTAACTGTTGAAGGAGACAGATACCGGATCCTTAATGGTAAGCCATATACAGATGAATAGAAATGGGTTATTTTAAGATGTAAGAGTTAGTTGATAAGAAGCCTGAGCTAGTAGGTCAAACAGTGTTATAATTAATATAGTTTCTGTGTGATTATTCAGATCTGGGCCTACAGCTTACCTAACTTACACAAAGCACTGAGCTTGATACCTCACTGCATAAACTAGGCATTCATTGTTTTGCATAATATATAGGAAATAGAGATAGGAGAATAAAGGTTCAAGCCCATCTTCAGCTACTTTGCAAGTTTAAGACCATCCTGGATTACAAGAGTCCTGTCTATAAACAAACAAACGAAAGTGGGTGTATCCTCCTTTTTTAAAAGTTGTTGATATCTTCTGAGAGTTCTTTGGTTAGAGTGTCTGATGAGGTCCCGTGTTCTCTGGGCTCTGTCTCTCTCTGTCTCATTCTCTTGCCCACATCCCAGTCTCCAGCCATACTGTCCTCCTCTCTACATCTACCCCAAGGCACACATGCATGCTCTTTGCCATGCTGATGTCTCTCCTGTCCATCCTCCCTCTTTCCCCATTCTCCCCCCTACATACTTCCTCCCCATCTTGTCTCACTTTAGGCCACTGAACTCTGAATGCTTCCATTAACACACTTACGACAGCTGATAATCATTTATCAGGTTTTTTTAGATAATCTACTCTATCTGCCATTTTTCTCAAATAAAGGTGCCAAGACTGTGCATAAGGATTTCCCTGCCTAAGCTCAGCATGTTCTCTGTGCAGCACAGGTGCCTGCTGAGGACTCAACAGAAAGGAAATGATTGTTAAAAACATGGAATTCTTGCACTCTGCTAAGCATTGTAGAACCTGCTCTTGGATAAAGTCAGGAAGAAATATTTCCAGTCAGGCCACTGCTAACAGAGGTTTCTGTCCAGCCGGGCCCCACATCCTTTTAGCCCCAAATAAACACACAAAGGCCTACATTAATTATAAACTGATTAGCCTATTAGTCCAGGCTTCTTATTAACTCATAACTTAGCTGTGTGACTTGGTACGTTTTTGGGCAAGGCAGTCACATCTTGTGTTCTCTGTATCTGGGTGATGACTGCAGGCTAACCTTTCCTCTTCCCAGAGTTCTCTGGTTCTCATTGTTCTGCCTATACTTCCTGCCTGGCTACTGACCAATCAGCATATTATTAAGCAAGTACAAGAACCAAATCTTTACAGGGTAAAACCATTGTCCCATAGCAGTCACTACATATTTCTTTCTACTACTTCTACCCACTGTTTAAGTATTTCCTTTAAATATGATTTAGAATGGTTTTGTTGACTTCTAATAAGAAATATAAAAAGATATGACACCTTATAAAATATTTTTTATAAAACAAGTCAAGAAATTATCCATTCTATGAGGACCCACAAGAAAATGTCTCCCAGAAACAGCCATGCTTGTGTGGAGCGTCTGGTGGGTTTTGATCTTGTGGACATCATAAAAAGCAAACCTAAACAGTATCCTCCTTAAGGATTCAGGCAGTGCCCCAGTTTGGCAAATGTTCATGCAATACCTTTTGAACCCTCAGTTATTAGTGTTGATGCAATTCTTATACTTTTAACTTGAAGTAAGTTTTTTCCACTCGTTACATTTGTGTTATCATGTGCATCTTCCTGACATGTCTTGAAGCCTTCCTGGGATGAGGTGGGTATCAGTAAACAAATAATAACACCTTTGTGTGTTCCCCTGGAGACAGCAAAGCAAGTGTGAAAATAAGACCAGAGTGGTCTCAGTTTCCTCTGTAGTCACAGAGGGTCGCTTAGGGCTCTCGAAAGAGTTCCCTGGATGGAGTCAAATTGCTTCTTTAAAGATTCCATTCAGAAATACACACTGGCCATCTAGGCGAACACTTGGAATCTTGATAATCAAAAGCTTATTGTGTGTTTGTGAGGCTTGGAAAGGAAATTGTAGCTAATGCCAAGGGAGAATAGAATAAAGTTACATGTTTTCCTTTAAAGCCAGAGTGGGGGCTTCTAAGGCATAATGGAACGCTCCAGTTCTAACTTCATGGTTCTTCTTGCTTCCCCTCCACTTTTTAGTTTGCATTTATAGTAGTAAGGTTACTCTGTCATGCATAATTAATTTGCCATGTTTCAAAGCAGTTTTAAAAATTCTGCGATGCTTATGATGAAAAAGGCACTTGGAGCATGATAATTTTATTATCCGGAAAAGTGTCAGAAGTTAAAAAAAAACCAAGGAGTTCATCTACTAAATTTTTTTCTGGTTATTCACCTCTCCCCACATTATATGTCATTGCAAAACAAAAATAGAATCACTGCACTGAAAATGTTCATTTAGAAAAGAGACAGAGAAGCTATGGGCACTGGTTTACAGAAACAATAAAGTTCTGGGTAAAAATCGCCAAGGAAGTGCTTTGGTTGATCCTCCTGGATGTCCCCCTCCTAGTGTCTGGAAAGTTGTCCTTGGAAATCACTGGATGTGCATGCTGGGATTGTTTCCTCTCTGCTTTGCTTCGTAACCGCAGGTAAGGGGGGCCCTGGAGCAGTACCTTTCTTTGGGGTTTCACAGTTTTTATATCCCGTTTCCTGCTGGCACCGGTTCTGGAGCCTAGGGACTACTTCAGGGGCTAGCCAGAGTTTTGTAGACCGACTCTGTGGTTTCTTTGGCCATGTGATCCCCTCAGAAACTTGGCAGGCCTCTGGTCTGTTTGTCCAGTATGGTTCCCATGTGGGCAACTTTTGCCCACTGGTCTTGATAAAGTACCCAAGGATGAAAGCCGCCATCTTCTGTTGTGTTTACCTTCCTTCTCTCTCACTGAAGCGGTGATGCTGCTCCCTTGCAGTCACCTGAAGATGGACTCTGCTGAGCTGGCTCCCGTGTGTGTACAGGAGACTCATGAGCCAGCACCCATGGTGTGCAGGGAATACTGCTGAGCTTGCTCCCATGTGTGCATAGGATGCTTGTGAGCTGACTCCCATGGTGTGAGAGAACGTTTGTGAGCTGGCTCCCATGTGTGCACAGGACGCTTGTGAACTATGTTGGAGCCCGGTCTTACCCATGGTTAGTGGTTGCTGCTTCTCACCAATCCACTTAGGATATAAATACATTCGTGGTTGCCATGCACGCAAGAACTTAAATATTGTTTTTTCAGTTACTTATTAGCTACAAACCAAAAATGTTCCTTTCTGCTTCTGTTTGTATATGAACTTGCCCTGACCTGAATTTATCTTTCTTCTTCAAGAACTGATTAAATGTGTCCTAAATTCTCATGATGCACCAGCATGCTGAACTCTCTCAGTCTCATACAGAGCATGGTGGCCTTCAAAGGGCTGCTGGGAGTGATGGGGCAGAACTCGTTGTAGTGTTTTGTTACGCTAGATGCTCCCTTACAAAGGAAACCAAGCCCGTGACTAATTAACTTGCAGCACCCCAGATGTGAGATTAGGTCAAGATGAAGGTGGAAGATTGCCCCAAATAATACACACCACTGTGAAGATTTCTCATATGTCCACAAGATTGAGAGGTAAGCAGGGCACGCTAGCACCAATCTTCCATTCTTTAAGCACTCAGAGGATCCCATCCTTCCCAACCAACTACTCCCCCTACCCCAGTTCCAAGGTAGACTATTTGTCATGAAGTCCACAGTAATCAGCTGCACAGCCACCCGAGCCAGACAGGAGACAAGCAAGAGAAAAACAGAGCCCAGACCCATCTTCAAACTGGGACTGACGACATGACTGACGTGACTATGTCTATGTATTCAAGAAAGAATGCAGCCTTCATCTCAGGTACTTTTCTAAAATTCGGTGGTTCATAGATAAAAAGATAAAACTGGGAATTTGGAGACAATAGCCAATGCTTACTGGATTAGAGGGTTACAGAGAGGACACCAGACCCAAAGGGAGTGCTCCCAAGATGCAGCACTGTCCCATAACCAGAACCTGGGGGAGCATTTGGTAGTTTACAGAAATAATTGAGTAGTTGGTAAGATTTAGGAACTAGATAATTAAAAGAGTGAGCTGATTGGATATGTTGTTCCATGAAGAAAGCTGGGTGAGATTCTTCAGATTGATATAATTTTTGATGAGTCATATAAAAACTAAAGATGTGACTTCAAAAGCTGACTGAGAAGTTCTGAGCAGCATGGATAACAGTAGTGTCTCCTTTGCTTAGAAAGTTGACTTTGGCAGCAAATGAAAGGTTTAGAAATACTAGAATGCAGTGGTGGATTGTTTTCTCTAAAAACAAAAAGACAAATTGGAGGGGAAAAATGTGCTGACTTGGTCCAGAGGTTAAAATGATATTGAGAATAAAGATCAGACAAAGCTGAAATTCTGGAGGATTGTAGAGCAACAGAAATGGGTGGGGGGTAGGGGGCAAGGTCTAGAAAAAAATGTCAAGGAACAAATTTGATGAGAATCATTGCATCCTCATATCTATTCATCATCTATCATCTCATATCTATTGGTCATCTGTTGGTCTATCTATTTCACACATATGTGCATAACTATGTGTACAAATACATAGCTTATGTAAATACTTAAATGTGAGCTTTCTGTCTTTCTTTAAATTGTGGATGTGGTAGTATCGGCACTGTCATGGAATGGAAAATTTGGTTTTCCATTTTAAATACAAGGAAGGGGAGAGACTGACTATAAGAAAATAATAATATGATTTTTAAAAGTCCACATTATTGATGATAGATAGTCCATAAGAGTCTCTCCTAGGGTTGAAGAGATTGGTCAACAGAATCCATATAAAAGACTAGACAGGTATGGATATTGCTCATAATCCCAGTGCTTGATAGAAAGATAGAATGTAGATGGAAGTTTCTGTCCTGCCCAGTCCTGCAGTCATTCGGACCCCAAAAATCACATAGAGGCTTATAACAATTATAAATTCTTTGGCCTGTTACTTTAGGCTTATTATTAACTAGCTCTTACAATTTAAATTAACCCATATTTCTTGTCTATGTTAGCCATATTGTTTGGTATCTTTTATCAATGAGTCATTCTATCTTGCTTCCTCTTTGTCTGGGTGGTGACTGTAGATTGAGCCTTTCCTCTTTCTAGAATTCTCCTAGTCTGGTTGCCCTCTCTGCACTTCTGCCTGGCTACTGGCCAATCAGCATTTTATTAAACCAATATGAGTGACAAATCTTTATAGGCTACAAAAGCATTATCTCACAACAATAGAAGAAGATACACAGTGTCAACTTTGGGCCTCCACATACACATGCACACACATGTACTCTTACACATATAAACATGCTTAAAGAAACATGCAAAAATAAAAATGGCAGGTGAAAGAATAAAAATTCTATTTAAGAGGAGACAATGCAAAGAAACATTAAACTGGAACAAACAGAATATAGATATAATAGATTTACAGAAATATATAAAAGTTATTGATTTCACAGCCTCATCAAAGATTATGGAAATCTATATCAGTAATGGAAAAAACACCCTATGACAATTATTCATTCTGTAGCTGGCATCCAGGACCTTGTATAGTAACACACGTTTTAGACACTGAGGCTGAGAAGGGTACCATTTTCCCCACAACACACTGTAAAACTAAGAGCAAGTATGCGGCTCTACCCCCACACTCCTGACAGCTTCATATGGGCTTCTGATGGAGCAACTCTTACAAGGAAAACATTTCGTTGAGGTATCTTGCTTACAGTTTCAGAGGTTCAGTCCATTATCATCATGCTTCCTGTAAGCATGACTTGATATCAGAATAGCTGAAATTTCTACGTCTTGAAGGCAAAAGGAAGTCAACTGAGACATTGGGTGGTATCCGGAGCATAAGAAACCTCAAAGCTCATTGCCATAGTGATGAACTTCCTCTAACAAGGCCACACCCACTCCAACAAAGCCACACCTCATAACAGTGCCATTCCCTATGAGATGATGGGGTCAATTACATACAAATATTACACCAGGCCAGCACAACCCCATTGCGTGTGCATTTTTCATGTCAAACCTGTGACATTTATGCCCACAAAACTTATTTCAGAAGCTCATTAGACGTTCACAATGGAAGAGACATTCTGAAGAAGATGAAGACGGTGAAGAGAGTAGAAAGGCTGAGGGAGGAGACATGTACCTCTCCGTGTATCTGTCTTGGTCTCTGTCCTTTCTCTCTCTCTCTCTCTCTCTCTCTTTCTCTCTCTCTCTCTCTCTCTCTCTCTCTCTCTCTCTCTCTGTGTGTCTGTGTGTGTCTGTGTGTGTGTGTGTGTGTGTCTGTGTGTGGTGTGTGAGAGAGAAAGCAATTGTGACTCTACTTATCATAAACTAAATATTCCAAATTTTGTTTGTCCTTCCTTCCTTTTTTCCTTCATTTTTTCTCTTTCTTCCTTTCTTCCTTTCTTCCTTCCTTCCTTCCTTCCTTCCTTCCTTCCTTCCTTCCTTCCTTTCTTTCTTTCTTTCTTTCTTTCTTTCTTTCTTTCTTCTTTTGAGATGATCCCCTGGAATTACCCAGGCTGGCCTTCTAATTCCCCTGCCCCAAGTGCTCAAGGACTACAGGAATAGTACTTGGCTCTAAATAGCCCCATGTTTTAGACAGTATAGAAAAGTTAGGAGATGACCAGAGCCAAGAACCAGAGGTCACCAAAGACACATCTTTGAAATTACCCAACAGAACATTAGCAAGTACTCTCCTTAAATTTACTATTTTTCCCTTTAGTTGGACTTTTAACAGTTCTGGATACATAGTAAGAAATCAATAAATTCATTTTTTGGTTTATTTGCTTGTTTAAAATTTACTAATGTGTCAACACAATTCTATGTCAATATTTATTCAACAAATGCTTACTGGTTCTTAGCCTGTGACTAGCACCATGCCCGGTGAAGACACAAGGGCTGAGATAATGAAGAAGGCAAAGATGATGGCTCTTCCTCTCCAGGGACTCAGATTCTAATTGGAGAAACTGGTGACAATTAAACAGTCAAGCAAATAAATCCATGGTTATAAATTATGACACACGCCACAAAAGGAAAATAACCTTGAGTGATTTGAGTCAGAGGATGCAATGTGGTCTAGTGGTCAGGAACAACTTCTCCAGAGAGTGATATTTGAGCTGATATGTGAAGGGGAGCAGGAATCAAGAGTTTTAGAACTTAAAAAAAAATCAGAAAAGGGAAATTCTTAGGGTATGAGCAAACATGCTGTATTTCAGGAGGGCAGTAGGAAGGTTCCATGCAATGAGGAAAAGCAGAGGAGAGAGAAAAAAGTCAGAGAAAGGGCAGCACTCAGATCTTGTAGTCTTGTGGATCTCACTACAATCACTGAATGAAAGTCATGGTACTAAAATCAGATTTTAAAATACTACCCTAGGACTTGGGGGAATAGCTTAGTGAGTAAAACATTGATTATCCAAGCATGAAACCTGAGTCTAGATGCCCAGAACCCACAGGAAAATCCAGGCATGGTAGACCGGCCTGCAATCCCAGCAGTGAAAGACAGAAACAGGAGGATCCAGAGAGTTTGCTGGCCAGGAAGCCCAACCAAACTGGCAAGTTCCAGATTCAGAGAGAGACCTTGTCTCACAGTGGGGTGTGTGTGTGTGTGTGTGTGTGTGTGTGTGTGTGTGTGTGTGTGATGAAACAAGATTGAGGAAGACATACAGTGTTGACCTCTGACCTCTGTATGTGCTCCCTAACACACATACACGCATACACACACACACACACACACACACACACACACACACGCATACACACACACACACACACACACACACATACACACACACATGCCACTTTGGGGACTGAAAAAAGAAAATATCATGGACTAGATCAGAAATGTCCTCTGAAAGTCACGTATTGTAAGTTTGGTCCTCAGTGCAGCAGCTCAGGAATGGAGTCTTGAAAGGGACTGGGTTTTGGTGGCTCCCTCCTCATTTATGGGTTATTCCAAGGATGGATCACTCAGTCCAGTGGGCTCTTTTGAACTGGTGGAGGCATTAGAAGGGCATACAGCTGGAGGAAGCAGGTCACCGGCCTCAAGCTGTTGAGAGGTATATGTTGTTCTCTTTCCCCAGTTTGCTACCACTAGGTGAGTGGTTTTCTCTACCACGTACTTCCTGCCATGATGTTCTGGTTCCCATAGCCCAGAACAAGGGATCTGAGCGACCATGAACTGAAGCCTGTAAATCCATGAGACCAAGTAACATGTTCCTCCCTTTACCCTGATTTCCTCTCTGGTGTTTTGTCATAGGAAGAAAACTGACTGATGGAGAGCGTAAAAGAGAACACTATCCAGGGAAGAAACAACGCCAGTTTCAACTAGGGTGATAATTGGAACCAGCGGCTAAAAGAGGGCCCAGGAGAGAGCTTGGGAGACACCAAGGAATAAGAAAAAATTAGCAATATGACAGTAAAGAAGAATAAGAGACTAAGAAAGACAATTTGAAAGACTCTGAAAGATAAAGAAAGAGCATTTGTAAAACAGGTACTTGTTATGAAAAAGAGTATATAGAAGAGAAAGTTCTGTGACTCCCAAAACATCTACTGGGTTTAGCAACGGGAAGGTCCTGTGTGACTGGTGGGAACCGGCTCAATGGAACTATTAGCCTGGTTCTTAACGGAGGCAGAGAGATGGGAAAGGCAGACAAGCAACTCTACTGGGGGGCTAGGCAGAACAGTAAGGGAGTCTCAGAGTGATGTTATTGGAGCGATTCTGCCTTGCTTTTAAATGAGGGACTAAAGAAAGTAAGATCCATGTGACAATAATCAGCCTGAACAGATAAAGGAGCAAGTAGATGGTGACAACCTCTGGGCTCCTTAGCAAGTGTGACCTTTAAGGCTCACAGGACAGGTTTGGGGATGAATTTGAAATGGCCAAAAGATGACAGTAAAAAAAGCAGGCGAAATCTGATCAGTGAAGTACCCTACTTGTAGCCACCTCTGTAGGAGGAACAACCTATGAATTTCTGAATGCACTGATTAGATAATTTATGCCATTAAAAGGTGGACAGGAAACTGGTGCAACCCCTTCGGAAACCAGCATGGAGGACTCTTAAAGCTAAAAATAAATCAACCACGTGATCCAGCTATGCCACTCCTTGGCACATGCCCAAAGGGTGAGTGAGTATTCTCCTCCAGGTATAATTGCTTGGTCATGTTCATTGCTGCTCTCTTCTGCTAGGAGACGGAAACAAGCCTAAATGTCTTACAGTCAGAGAGTGGATAATGGAGATGTGGTGCTTCTAAACTATGGAATACTATTCAGCGATCAAGGAAGATGAAATCAGGAAATCTACAGGTAAAGGGATGGACTCAGCCTTCGGTCTTCAGTTAGTAAGACTGATGCTTCGTTTTATGCATCGCCTTGACTGGAGGACAGTCAAACACCAATCTTGATGTTTTTGTGAAGATATTTTATGTGGTATGTGTTCACATGTGTGCATGCCCCCTCCACCAATGCATGTGGACACATTCATATATGCATATGTAGATTTGGCTTGGCACATGTATGTGCCCAAGTGGGTGTGTGTACACGCATGCACATGGGAATAGTCTGATTTAATCAGGTAAAAAGTCTTAAGAGTTGAGTTGAAGCGACCCTGGAGGAAGAGTTTTGTTTGTGGCTTGCAGTTCTATTTATCTGAGGATTCCAGGCAATCTGCCTGTGGATTCTGGATTTGCCTAGCTGACTCTTTGTAATGGCAGATGTGTTTTTCCTCCTCCTCTTCCTTCTCCTCTTTTTCTTTTTCTTTGTTTGTTTGTTTTGAGGATTTATTTTTTGCTCATGTTTCAAAGCGTTCCCTCAGCCCCATGCGGACATGTAGTGAGGAGCTGCAGGCAGGCCTGCTTTTCGTCCCGCCCAGCTCCCACAGGGCTAGTTTAGCCCTGGACATAACAACACACAAATTGTATTTATTTAAACACTGCCTGGCCCATTATCTCTAGAGAGTTAGTTACTGGCTAACTCTCACATCTTGATTAACCCATTTCTAATAATCTGTGTAGCACCACAAGGTGGTGGCTTACCGGGAAAGATTCAGCATGTCTGACCTGGTGGCTGGCTCCATGGCGTCTGCCTCATTGCCCTCTTCCTAGCATTCTGTCTTTACTCCGCCTACCTAATTTTCTGTCCTATCAGAGAGCCAAGGCAGTCTCTTTATTAACCAAAGAAAATAACACATAGACAGAAGGCCCATCTACATCATTTCCCCTTTTTCTATTTAAACAAAAAAGAAAGGCTTTCACTTTAACATAGTAAAATTACATACAACAAAGCAGTTATCGAGTAAGAATTACAGTTACAGTATTTATATCTATTTTATCTTTATCATAATAATGGAAAACTATAACTATAACTAACCATTCTTCAACTCCATCAAAGACTCCAGAAGGATATAATATTATCTAAGTAAACAAGAAATAAGCAACTTCCAAAACTCTAGAAATGAAAGAGACATCTTGCTGCCTGGACAGTCACCCAAAGTTCCTCTGTACCATTGGGGCATCCATCTTCAGCCTACAGGTCCATAGTATCCAGCAGACTTTTCCATGAAGCAGAAAATTTCAAAAGGCAGTTCAGTCACTATCTGCTGTGTCCTTCAGAATGTCTCGCAGACTCTTTCATGAATCAGGAACCCCGAAAGATCATTTCACCCTTAGGCAAGTTCAGCAGTCCTCTCTCTGCGGGTTCTCTGTGTCCAGTTTATTCAACAGTCCAGGCAAGAGCAGTTTCTTGGCCAAATGGCTAACTGACTCCTTAAGGAACCTCTTCGATGCCCATCTTCCTCTTGAAGTAGATTGATGCTGCCAGGAACAGACGTGTCTCATTGTCATGAAAAGCCCTAAGTTATTAAAACATTAAATGCCATATTCTGTAGTCTTTGAAAGATATGAAGAATGCCTATCTGAAATATATCTATGTACATCTAAAAAATCAAACTAACATTATTACAAGCTTGACTATTATTGATGATTATCCATTAACAACCTATATTTTTAATTATACATTGCATTTTAAATGAACTACACAATCACAATACCTCAATCAAGATCAGAAATATATATACATATATACATATAACAATATTAACCTTAAAATCCATAGCAATGCAAATTATTCATATCTATATCATATCCCCCTTTAAATGTAAAAGAACATTTATAAGCAATATTTGGGAATATGGACATAGTTATTTCTCTCCAAACTTCTTCCTGCTGTATAGGGGCGCTGTTAATCAGGTCTTTCATGGTATAACCTATCTGCCAGGTTCATCTCAGTTGGCAGTTGAATGAAGTAATTTTTTGAGGGTGTTCACAGCAACCTTTCAGGAGGGCGTGGTCTATCATACCATATTGGGATAGAAGCAATCCACAGGGTCTCATCCTCTGTGAAAACAAAAGAAGAACCTCCTTTCCAAAGTATCATATCCTTAGATCCAAATTCTGAAGTCAAGGTATTTTCAAAATATCTATCTTGGATTAGTTCAGCAGCATTTATAAACAAATATCTTTTAGCAGCTGTTGCTCCTTCCTCAGCATTCAAACAATTCAAAGAGAGCATAATAACAAACAATATCAAGATTCTCTGTGTATTTTCCATCTTTATGTGGCTTTACTTTAACCTCTATTTCTTTTATTTTTACTTTTACTTTTTGAGACAGGTTCTCTGTATATCTTTGTCCTGGAATAATTCTGTAGACCAGACTGTCCTTGAACTCACAGAAGTCCACTTGTCTCTGCCTCCCAAGTGCTGGGATTAAAGGTGTGTGCTACAACACCTTGAACTCACAGAGATCTGTCTGTCTCTGCCTCCGAGGCATTGGGTTTAAAGGTGTGTGCTACCACACCTTAAAGTCACAGAGGCCAATCTACCTCTGTCCCTTGGAGTCACAGAGGTCAACCTACCTCTGTCTCCCAGGCATTAGGATTAAAGGTGTGTACCACCACACCCAACTACTTTCTTTCTTCCCTTTTACCCTAAGAACTTCAACCTTTGGCCTGCATATATTTTTAACACACTGTAAAACATTTAGAGGTTTTCTCGTCTTTGAATCTCTCTTTACTGTATCTATCTCTCTCTTTCTGACCACATGAGCCTTTAATTTACTAAGCAATATGGAGAGCTGTGGCTTTGACAGCTAGATCCAGCCCATTCCTTAGCTTTCCAGCCTCATGGCAGAGGTATCACCAGAGCCATTTTTATCGTCACAACTCTACATTGTTTCAAGGTCCCTGCCAGTAAGCAAGCCGCAGCATTCTACTCACAGACCACATTCAAATCCTCCATAGTCAGACTGCCTGCCTGAAAGAGTCAGAGTTTGCCCTGGCAGGATGGCCCAGAAAGCCAGCATTTTAAAACAGCGCAGCTTTTTTCCTGTTACGACTGAAAACCCAAAAAGCATGTGTTCATCTTTTCATCAACACCGTTTAGGTGTTTCATGGCAGGACCTCTTAAAGTTTTGCAACTAAAGCTGAGTCGGGAAGCCTCTCTTAGATGAGAGCATTTGCTTGCCTCTAGCAAGCAGAGCAGACCTGAGAAATTGCTGCTACCAAGAAAACATGCTTTACTCTATTCTTTCCCAACCTTTCTCAGGCTTTCTGTGGATTCAGTTATCCACATCTGGGTGCCATTTGTTGTAAGGAGCTGTGGGCAGACCTGCTTTTTGTCCCGCCCGGCTCCCACAGGGCTAGTTTAGCCCCGGACATAACAACACACAAATTGTATTCATTTAAACACTGCCTGGCCCATTATCTCTAGAGAGTTAGTTACTGGCTAACTCTCACATCTTGATTAACCCATTTCTAATAATTTGTGTAGCACCACAAGGTGGTGGCTTACCGGGAAAGATTCAGCATGTCTGACCTGGTGGCTGGCTCCATGGCGTCTGCCTCATTGCCCTCTTCCTAGCATTCTGTCTTTACTCCGCCTACCTAATTTTCTGTCCTATCAGAGGGCCAAGGCAGTCTCTTTATTAACCAATGAAAATAACACATAGACAGAAGGCCCATCTACATCATGGACGTCAAGAACGTCCTTGTGTGGTGGAGGCTGCTTTTCACATACTGATGGATAAGAAAGGGAATGGCAAATCATTCATCTTAACCTTCCGCTTGTCCTCTGGCCAGCACAGAAGGCATATCACAGTGTATGACCAAGCCCTCACTGGCAGAGCAAGCTGGTGTCAAGGCTGTGCATGACTTTGTAGGGTGAAAAGCTAAGCCAGCTAGTTAAAACACTACAAGTGCCTGTGTACAGTAAGAAATATCAGAGTAGAAATATCAGAAATACTTAAATCACATGCTGTTGCCCCAGGAGCCACACTTATATCTGCAGATCTATGGAGCCAGACATGGAGACAGAGGTTTCAGAATACCAATCTCCGTTAGGTTTCTCACCATAGAGCTTCCTTCCCAGGATAACCGGAAGTGCTTGTAGCTCTTTCGTTAAAACTCCTCCCAGGGCATGCTGTGAATGCCTTTAGTGGTAGTTGCCTCTTCGAGCACCTTCTTTGAACTCACCCGGTGGAATAACCCCTCTTTGTAGATGTCCTTTTCTCATTACTAATATAATCCTTCCAGTTGCCCAGAGTCTCAGGAGCTGGAGCTGTTCAGCTTCCTCCCTGTTCCTGAGCAACTCTGTTCAAATCTTCCTCTGCAACAGTATTACAAACCAGCACAGGAGGAAAAACATTTTCCTCTATTTCTTGACAGTCCAACAAATACTTTTGTGGAATGAGAGTTATAGGCTGTAGCACGATTAATAAAAACCCAGAGACAGATATTGAGATTCAGCCTGAAGGTCAGAAAAGCAAAATAGCCAGCCACTGGCTCTTACCTCTACCTCAGTCTGAAATGGTGATCCTGCCTCCAGCAGACCTCAGAATGAGAATAAGAGCCAGTGGCTGACCGTTTTGCTTTTCTGACCTTCAGATTGAACCCCAATATCTGTCTCTGGGTTTTTATTAATCGTGCTAAAATAGGTCTAGACAGAGAGGTTGTGGGTAATACGAAGAATACAAATTCACACTCTAGAAAGGGGTTGTTCTAACTAGTCTTCCGTGTGCTATTATACAACCTGTGTGTCTTGGACTATTGTTTCCCTTCATAATCTGTATGTATAATGTGCTGTGTCAGACATTGTTTGCATCCATTTCTACAGTTCTCAAAGAAAAAGAAGCACTTTGAGAAGACATCTTTACCTTCCTATGGTTGATGGGAAACACAGGCTCAGGATGCAGGTTAGTTGCAAAGATCACATGCTAGCAAGATGTGAAGCCAGGGCTGGGCATACCTTGTTTGTACATACACTCTGTGTCTTTGACCACAAGACCAATGTCTCCAATGACTAGGTGTGCCTTTGGTGAGAGAAAATGGAGCAATAAATTGTCTTTTAAGCCCAAGATAGATTTCCTCCTAGATTCTTTTCTGGTCTGCTATGTTCATGGCATCAAATATGTTAAATCATCCTTTTCCATTTCTGCCTTTGTTTTACTACCACACAATGTGAAATTTACTGTTTTTCTGTTTGGCCCAAATCACATCTTTCTGTTTACTTACCCTCCTCTTCTTTGTTTACCAGGTCATACATGTAAAAGAAGATGCTTTGAGTTTCAAACATCCATCAGAATGGTAATTTTCACTTAAGAAGGGGAAATCACACTTTTGTCATTATTTTTCATAGCTGATATTTTACATTAAATTCATATTACCATTACAAAGCACACCGATTTCAGAACTTTGCCAGACACTTGATGCATTGTTCTGTGTGACCCTGCAATGCCTACCCTGTGAGCTTGGGAATGTAGTATTTTTTTTAATTCCCATTTTGCCGACCAAGAAATTGAAATTGAAAATTCGAATGACTTACCATTCTCAGGAAAAATAGACTTGATGCGCTCAGATTTATATGGTAATGCCCACTGGGGCTTATTTGCTAAATTCATAGAACTAAACATATTGGAGTGTGTTGGAGAAATCAGGTCACTTAATTCAACCACACCAAGATGATCATAAGCAATTAAAAACAGTATGGATGATCTCTGAAAGGGACTTCCTCTCTCTCCAGTGAGACCAATCTGAGTTTGGTTTAACCAAATCACAATTCCTCAAATTCCCATCATCGCGTGTGTCATTTGGACATAGCTTTTCTGATGAATTTGCACTCTTTTGTGGGTGTAATGTAGAAAGACAGCTAGACTTAATTGTTTGCTTTTTCAAAAAGTAAGTAGAAATGATGACAGCTATACATGTTTGAAATTCCCCATGAGCTTGTCTACTCCTTTTTCTTTCTCTTCACTGCCTCCCTAACCCCATCCCATATACATCCTCTCTGTCTGCTTTTGTCTTTATCTCTCTCTCTCTCTCTTTGTGTCTCTGTGTCTGTGCCTCTGTTCTCTCTCTCTTTCTCTCTTCACACACACACACACACACACACCACACACACACACACACACACACACACACACACACACACACACACACAGTCACACTCCATAAATAACGCAGCTGCAGTGCAAATACTAAATGATATAAGAATAGCCCGTGATCCTTTTCTTGCCTTTGCTGACAAAAAGGAAGGGCATTTATTTTTAGCTCAGCCCACCTTTCGGAGGCCATTCATCTAAAAACATCAGGAAGGACTCCAAGCGTCTGGGAGAATTACGTCTGCCCTCCACAGCAATGTAGCCCAGCTTTAAGATCAGCTCTCCCAGTCAGTCTGTGGCTGAGAGGCAGGGCGCATGTGGAGCTGTGCAAGCCCTGGGTGTGCTTCTCTGCTTCCCGAGGGGCAGAGGCTAGCACATTTCTATACTAGAAAGTCTGTGCGCCAGCACGCACCCCACGTTCTCCAGCCATGCACCGACCGCGTTACTGACATCCCAGAACTAGTTAGATTATGGCAACCCACTTTCTTGAAGCTAGCTGTGTAACATGTGTTTCCTATCTCTTGATCTAGGGATTTTTTTTTAAAAGAGGGAGGGAATGGAAGGAGAATAAGGAGAGTAGAAGGAAGAAAAGAGTAAAGGGCGGGCGGTCCTCACCACTTCAATTTGGTCCGGATATCCATTCTTTAAAAAATAGTCCAAACCTCAAATCCAACAACCAAGAAAACCTCCAACAAAACAATAGACATTTTAAGCCGAAAGCGTTCCAGGTCCCCTGACAAAGAGTCTCCCGAGGATTACAATGCAGTCAATGTTGCTTTAATTAAATTTAATGCTGTGTGAAATGCACTCCAAGGAACTTTGATGAATGACTGGGGCAATTCACGGAGCTCACTAAAGGGCATCCAGCCCTTGCCGGGGTGTCAAGCCACGATGAATTGGTTAGTACAGGCATGTTTATAGACTGCCTCGGGAACCTTGTGTCTGTGTGGTACTGTCAGAGATAATGTTATGATTCGCTGGACCTGAGGGGGCTTTGATGACACGGTTAATGAGATGTCCCCGAGAGCATCCCAGCAGGTTGTGGGCAGACCTCCCACATCAAACGAGGCAGCTCGGCCCCTCCAGAGCCGCTGCCCTCCAAATCCCTCAGCCAGGCTTTTCTTTCTTTAGGGTCTTCCCCCACCCGTCCCCCCCTTCTTTTTTTCTTTTTTCTTTTTGCTTCTTAGTCTACACTCACTTTGTCTGCCTGTTGAAATCCAAAAGTTGTTAGTTTTTAATTTGGCTTCTTGTTGACCTGACAGTGGACAAAGGGTTCCCTGGGATTCTGTGTTGTTTTGTATGGAGGAGAAAGAAGAAAGAGAGGGAGCAAAAGAGAAAAAAAGATTCTGAGGAAAGAGAACGGGGAAAAGGATTCTTGACCGAGAGGGGTGACATCCGAACCCATTAAGTTTCCTTCCTGTAGACTTTGGTGGCAATGGTGGTCATATTTTGGAGACTCTGAGTGCAGAACTTAAATTCCACCTGTTTTTCTCATAGATTCCAGAATTTTTTTTTCCAGAAAAGTAAATTGACAAGCTTAAAAGTAAGAAGGAGGGAGAGAGAGAGAGAGAGATCCCCCAAGCAAAACTATGAGCAAATAATTCTCTTCTAAATACAAAAACCACAGCTGTATTTTTCAGAAACTTTTCTCCTGTTATAACCTGCGGGTAAGAACCCCTGCTGAATTGAAGGAAGGAATGGTAGCTGGGAAATAAATATGCTTGCAATATATGTATCTCTTTTTTAAAAAAAAGGAAAGAAAAGAAAAGAAAAGGAAAGTCCCCTGGCAGGAAGTGATCAGACAGCGTTGCCTCCTTAAAGAGGATGTGCCTGGAGCGGATGCCAGGGCCGGATCACGCTGTTCCTTATGAGGAGGAAAATTGTTTTGTTTATTTTAGACTTTAAAGAGAGTCTAAAATGCTTGCCGAAGTGTGCCCAAACACCCCCTCCTTGGGGAGAAGGCAGTCTCTATTATTAATACTTTTATTTATTTTTTCACGGGGAAAAAGTAGAAAGCTATGGTTACTGCCTTTAAATTCCATTTTTTTTCTTATTTTTAAAAATCTCTTAGAGTTCACAGGAAAGACATGTAACCAACTGTTTCTATTTTTCTATTGTACTTTCTTTTTTAATAAAAATGGAATAGTCTTCATTCCTAGTTGGGTGAGGGCTTTTGAACAGATAGAGCAGATGGGGAAGCAGGGGTGTGAATAAGAACACAGAGCAATGTCATATATTCATGAAAATGCCGTAGTGAAGCCTGGTAGTGGAAACACTAAAGCTAAGAAAGAAGTGTTCTTCCTTCCTTCTTGCTGAGTGAAGAAACACAATATCAAGGTAGAGAGTCTTTTTGCTAAATGACATTCATTTAAAAACACACTTTTTTGGCTAATTGCTCTATAATGAAGTCAGAATTAGGTCACAGGCAGCAAACTGCCACACATGCTTAGCTAGGTGTTTCCTAAGGAGAGCGGAGGCGAAGCAAGGGCTAATTTGTTTTAGAGCAGGCCTAGCTCTGTAGTGGTGTGCCTCATAATCCTTACACCCATTAAGGATTGATTAGCACTCCTGGGGACTGGAGCCTTTCCCACACTACAAGCCGGAATGTCTCACACAGCTGAGGGTGACTCTCACACCCTGTTTATATGTGGAAAGGATAATGTTAGGTTACGCGACAATATTAATTATACTGAAGTTGGGTCATGAGTTGATGTTTTTTATTTTTAAAAAAAAGTACAAATAGCTAATTAGACTGCAATTATCTGAAAGTATTAAACTGTTCCTTTCAAGAGGAGAACTAATTACAGGTAAACAGTGGAAAGGAGAAGAAGGTAGATGTGTAAGATGACCAGGTTCCTTTAGATGTGACTTCTTAGACCTTTGTGGGGTGTGCTTGCCTAGCTGAGTCCCAGTCATACCGGAAGCCCTGACATCAGGCAAGCTGCCTGTTTGCTGGACTACATGCCAGGATCAGACAGAGCTCTTTCAGTACAAAGGTCAGAAACTTTGACTTGGTTTAAGTAAACCTTTAAGGATGGAAGCACTGGCTTTGCCTGTGGGATGTGTAGAAAGAGCTCACGCCTTGAGCTCGAGCTCGATCCAGAGCCTCTGCTCTCCTGTGGACCTTGTGGTCCTACTTCACCTCGTGGTGACAGGGAGCTGCGGCTGCTCCAGCCTCACAGACTTTGGGTCTAAGTTCAGTTGAGAAGGCGGAGTTGAAATTCCCTTCAGCATCAGAGGTTTGGATCATATACCTACCTTAGTTTACTGAGGGCTGGATTACCTGTGCCACCCTTAGAGCTGGGGATAGCATCTAAACTACAAAGGCCTGGAGTTAGGGGTTGTGCATACAAAACACCATCTCTGATCCTGGAATTTAAGAAGTGATAGTATGGAAAATGTGGAGGCCCAAAAATGTAAGTCTATTTCCACCTTGTCTGAAGGTCAGAGAGGTTTAGTTGTTCAAAGTTGTTGACAACAGTTGTGGCTACACACCCTGTCCTAGGGTGTGGTTACTTGGTGTTTTGTACATTAGGATGGCCCATACAGGTAGATCCACTCCACCATGGCCAAAGACCAGAGAGTTCAAGCATATGCTCTAGGAAGACCTGCAGCTTGTGGTTACCCGCCTACTGGGGCGTGGCCTCTTCTACTGTACACGTGGACACAGAGCCTGCCTCTGTCCCCTTTTCTTCTTCCTCTTTTTCGCTGGATGCTGTTAGGATTGTTGGATTGATTTTTGAGTTTACCCCTAAATAAAAACTATTCATTTCTCATT
Source organism: Myodes glareolus (assembly GCF_982192425.1). Taxonomy (NCBI): domain Eukaryota; kingdom Metazoa; phylum Chordata; class Mammalia; order Rodentia; family Cricetidae; genus Myodes; species Myodes glareolus. The sequence continues at coordinate 8,520,224 of NC_142033.1, read as the reverse complement.
TCTGAGCTAGTGTGGGATTTCTTTTTAGCATCCATTCATCCTTCTTCAAGTATACTTCTGTTCCTTATTTTGAATTAATAGGTTTGACCTAGGGAGTGGCTGCCTTCAGGATACTTGGTCTAGGGTAGGTTCACTGCCTAAATAACAGAATGCTTTTCTCATGAATTAATGGCTTGATGTCTCAAAGTATGGAAGCAAGTAACTGTTCTAGTTGTCCTTTCTATCATGTTAAAACAGTCTTTTGTCTTCTTCCCCCTGTTGTATTGGTGTTGGGAGCTGTGAACCCCCCCCAGATCCTGAATTTCTGGTAAACAACTTGTAATGCTTGCAGCTGCTCTGAGCACGAGACCCTCAGGAGTTCCTGATGGCAGGGGAGTGGTTTCTGGTGTGTTTGCCTGGGTGTGGCTATCAGTTAAGGATCCCTATATAAGTGGCTCTGGTACACAATAAAGGGGGCATTCCTGTTTCAAGGATGACCCGTATCTCTGTCTGTGTGTCTTTGTGTGTTTCAATCTCCAGCCCCTTACACGGTTCACAAACTGTATGGTAGCACATGGAGAGCAGACATGGGTATAAAAGTGTGTGGAAAATTAACTGTGGGTGATTTCCGTATTCACTGGAGCTCCGTCCTGATACTATCCTATGTTTTCTCTTTCATTATTTTCACTTGTGTCTTTATTCTCTTTACTAACTTTTCTAATCCCCATGCCCCTAACCGCTGTGGGACAATGGCTTTACCCTGTAAAGATTTGTGTCTTATACTTGTTTAATAAAATGCTGATCAGCCAGTAGCTAGGCAGGAAGTATAGGCGGGGTGGCCAGGCAGGAAGCAGAGGCAGGGCAATGAGAACAGGAGAATTCTGGGTAGAGGAAAGGTCAGTTTGCAGTGGTCACCCAGATGCAGAGGACACAAGATGAGAATGCCTCAGTGATAAAGTTACCAAGCCACCTAGCTAGCACAGAAAAGAATTATGGGCTAAGATGTAGGATGTAAGAGTTAATAAGAAGCCTGAGCTACTAGGTCAACCAGCTTATAATTAATGTAGACCTCTGTATGTTTCTTTGGGACTGAACAGCTGTGGGACCTATCAGGACAGAAACCCCAGTCAACACCAAACTTGTAGGTGGTATACTTGTGGAAGCTGATCTCCGACAGAAAAAGCAAACAAAAGTTCTCCCATCATGACCTCTCTCACCATTTCTGCAGTAGGTCAGCCAGTCTGATGTGGGAGTCCCCTCTGTGTGCTGTGATTACCACTAATGAATAAAGAAGCTGCCTTGGCTGTTGATAGGGCAGAACTTAGGTAGGTGGGGGAAAACTAAACAGAATGCTGGGAGGAAGAAGGCAGAGTCAGAGGAACACCATGGAGCCGCCAGAGACAGATATGCCAGAACTTTAGCAGATAAGTCACTGCCACGTGACAATATACAGATTAATGGAGGTAGGTTAAATTAATATGTAAGAGTTATCCAAAAGAGGCTAGAGCTAATGGGCCAAGCAGTGTTTTAATTAATACAATTTCTGTGTGATTATTTCTGTTCTGGGTGGCCAGGACGAACAAGCAGCGGCCTCCTCCTACACCACTCTTTCTTCAAATGGACTTGCGCACCAGCATAGGTTTGGGTGCCAGCAAAGCAAGATAAAAAGTCTGCTTTCTCTCACAGTGTACCTGTTTCTTAGTATGAACCAAAGAGAGAGTGCAAGATGTCTAATATGTTTAACTTAAGTATCTGGACTCAAGGTCCAAAGTGTGGCATTATCCTGAGTGGTAAAGGTTATAAGCTTCCTGTTAGGTTTTTTTCTTTTTCCATTGTCCTTGGGGTTTTAAGTACTGAGTGGCAGAGGGGACACAAAAAGACCATACTGAGAGCTGTGTTCTACCAGAGGAGGCATCTGAAGTGAGGGAGAAGAAAGACAGCAGCCAACTAGGCAGCCGAGCACCAGGGCAGACACAGAACTCCAAGGGAACTTAGACAATGACATAGTTGGTAGACAATGACATAGTTGGTATACAGAACCTCTGAGGGTGAAGGAAATTGCAGTGTGGACAGAGTGGGGAGACACCACACCACAGGAGAAAGGGGTACTGTCGGAGGTGCCAAACATATACAGTCACTTCAGAAACGGCAAGAACTTTCTGGATCCAGACAAGCACTAGGAAGGTCCTTGACCCAGAAAATGAGAACTAGTAAGTTGCAAAGAAAGGCCCAGTTGAGAAACAATGATGATTATGTGCATTTATATACATAGATAGATAGATAGATATAGTCAGAGCATATATATATATATACTTATATACAAATACTTTATACACATACATACATTTTATGTGTGCATAGATATTGTCTTCATTTATATCTAATTTCATCTTGACAAATTGTAATGCATGAAGGTAAGAGTTATTTGTTTAATAGTACTTCTTAATTGTAGTCTTTTGGAAAACTGAGAATTGCCTTGATTTGCTTCTTCTCACATTTCTCTTTAAAAATATTTCTTTGAAATTATATACCTTATCTTGGTCATATCTACCCATGACTCACCCTCCCCAAACTTAGCCCCCTGAAATCTCCAACACATCTCCCTCCCAAATTTGTGTTCTTTTACTTTTTAGTTCACCAAGGTCAATTAGTACTGCCTGTACGTGCATGGACCTGAGCAAGAAGGAAGAAGACAAGCCTGGCACTGGTGAGCTGGCCTCTGCCAGGACACAGACATACACAGGTGGTTAAACAGTGAGGGGTACAGAAGGTGAACTGTGACACCCCAGCACCCCATTGCATGGCATCTCTCAGGCCTACACAGACTCATAGCACACCTGCTTGGTTGAAGGGCCATGCCTTGCCTCACAACCTCTTACTTGCTCTGGCAGGCGTCATACAAAGCCACTGTGGATTAGCCACATTTCAGAAGCTGTCTGAGCATGGACCTGAAAGAGCAGGGGTCTAGGGAGGCTGTCTCCTAACACAGGCAGCTTGGTTTATGGAGTGCTCTGCTGAGAGCGGGCACACAGGTAGGTGACAGGCATGCTGGGCTCTTCCTCCTGTACTTCCTGTTCCTTGGACTAAGTGACTCTTTAGACAATTTCCACACCCATATGTGACAATGGAAAACTGTGAAGATGAGGTAACATTAGTGACTTCAAGAAAAAAAACTTATCCTAACAACAAAAGAAAGAGAGAGAGAGAGAGAGAGAGAGAGAGAGAGAGAGAGACAGAGACAGAGAGACAGAGAGACAGAGAGACAGAGACAGAGACAGAGAGGGGGAAGGGTAGAAGTGGGGAGAAGGGAGAGAGGCAGAAGCTGCCTCTTTGGGAAAAAGACTTACAGGGAGGAATTCAGGATGGAAGCAGAAGAAAGATCTGCTTGTCTCAGCAGATGGGGGAATGGGCAGGTCTTGTCTCTTAAAGGGACACGACACCATTACACTTCCCCTCTTGCCTTTCAGGCCTCAGCATATAAAGGCCTCTCACATCTTTGAAAATTTGTCTTTCATTAAGCTCACTAAATAATCCAAACCAAGTGTAGCACCTCATTCATGCTAGGGTGCTGACTATTGTAAGCTCTCCTAGGAAGACTTATCCATTGCCATATGTATAGCTGAAATGGTAAATATATGATTTGGGAGTCATTGGATTTTTTTTTTCACTATGTGTGCCTAGGATTTTTGTGATTAGCAGGTAAAATCTTTCTGATGACTGATTTACAAATGAAATCCTTGGTAAAATTCCAGGGTGCCTTTAGTTATACTCATATACTACCATTTTTTGCCCAAAGTAATTATGTTAAATCCAGTTTGACATCAGTTTGGGGCATCAAAGTACCAGCAAAGGGTGTGTGTGCTGCTATGCAGATTGGACATTACCAAATCCCCTCTCTTTCCTGCAAGAAAAAAAGGAAATGTAGATTTCATGTGAAATCTCTCAAATAGATGAAAATTCATAGATAATTCAGATATTTCGTAAATATCATTTAAGTCAACATTTTGGGATAACACAAAGCTCACTTGTAAGTTGTTTAATAGTTGCTTGTTAAGATCATCAGTATCTGAGCCTCAAATGTGTTTACTAATAATGTTTGCCAAGTCACTATTAGTATTTATCCCTCCTTCATTCCATTTACCCTTGTGACAAGTTATTGGGTTTCCTTTGGGTAAAGAACAACAGTAGATGTTGTCAGGAACACTCAGTGGGCCTGGAGATATGAGAAAAGAAGGATTTGGAATAGCCTCTAGGGGAATTGCTTAAGACATTCTTCATTGGCTCTGGATCAGTTTCAGTAGTCTAACCTTTGATGATCCTGACTTAGCTGATGTAATGGTCTGTCCTGTCCCTTTAAGAGACAAGCCCCACCAACTCCTTCCTCAGTCCACCCCCAAGGCAGGTAAGTCTTCCTTCTGCTTCCAGCCTGAGTCCTTTCCCTTTCCATTTCTCTCCCAAAGAGGTAGCTGCTGCTGTGGCTCCTCTCCTCTTCCCCTCTTCATCCCTCCTTCCCCCTCTCTCAATCTCTCTCTCTCTCTCTCTCTCTCTCTCTCTCTCTCTCTCTCTCTCTCCTCATCCCCTTCTTTCTCCCATAACCCACTAAATAAATATACATTCTCACTCTGCATGGCATGCCTATCTGTCTCAGTCTCTCACCCGCCATGTGGCTCCCTGCCTGGAATCTGCTGCTCCTTGTGGTCCATGGACCGCTTGGGGAACCATGCTGTTTTTATTTTTACCATTACATTGGTGCCATAACTTGGCCAGGCCATCCATCTTTCTTCCTGCCTGTGGGCAGGCCGGCTGAAGACGTGTGGAACCCTGGGCTTGGGAACCAGGTTTCTTTACAACAGCTCTGCATTCTATCTGCCTGAACACTGACCTCTACCCACACCAGTGGCTTCAGTGGTGAGTTTTCCCCTTCCATCCACCAACCACAGCCTTCACAGCTGCAGTTGAGCCCTTCGCCGACATTCATCTCTGGTTGCTTCCCATAGCTAAAAAACATGATCGGACTTCCCAGGATTAGTCCTCCCACAGTAGCACTGCACACGCTTTGTGGTGAATTTGATTTGGGGGACCAGGGTCCCTCAGATTTTTTTTCTTCTTTCTTTTTCTTCTTCTTTTCTTTTGGACCATTCGTAAGTTGTCCCCGTCATGAGAGACCACTCAGAGCGGCCTCTAGCCTCTCTGGCTTCCAAGTCACCCAGACCGTAGCCAGTCAGGCTTAAACACCCTGCCTATAGAGAGAGGACATTCTTCTACAGGCCCTGCTGTGTTCACTGCCATTTCACACACTGCCTATAGAGAGAGGATACTCTTCTATAGGCTCTGTGGTGTTTTTCTTGGGTTTGCATGTTTTCAGCAATGGAATAAACCCTCAAACTATGCTCTGCCAGTGTCCTACCAGCTCAACTTTTCCTCAAACTGTCCCTGCCACTACTGCCGACAAGGTTGGTCAGATCCATGAGGCAGCTGTTTTTAATTCCAGCCTTTGCTCCCCGCTGTGGATTATGGCATGGTTGCTTGGCAACAGGTCAGATCACGCCCCTAGGTCTCTCTTCCATACAACATGTGACCACTGTCATTTTGACATAGGTCAGGTGACCTTACCACCATCTTCTTAACTGAGGTCAGGTGACTTCACTCTCATCTTAACTGAGAGCCAAGTCAGGTGACCAAGTTTCACCATCTTTACTGATGTAATCCCTGCCTGGTTCCACAGTGTTAACTCTGTTACATGGGTGACCTTACCATCATCTTAACTGAAGTCAGGTGACTTCACTGCCATCTTAACTGAGAGCCAGGTCAGGTGACCAAGTCCCACCATCTTTACTGAGGTATACCCTGCCTGGTCTCCTGGTTAACTTTTTATGTTTTTGTCTCTAAATTCCTCTTGCTGACTCTGTTGCATGTGTGCTTTGTGCAGTGGCATGCCTTTGGTAGGGCCCACCAAAGCATCCACTTTACCCAATTCCTGTTCACTGTGTGTGTGTGTGTGTGTGTGTGCATACATGTAACGTAAATGCACCTATATTTACTGTTAAATGCTATAATTGTCTGTTCATTGTATCTCATTCCAGACTACAAAACAATAAGTCTCATGTTTTAAACTGGTATGTACTTTTAAGTCTCTTAATCCAACCCTGCTTACCTATTAAGTTGAGAGCCAGTACAGTCAAGCTCGGACCCAGCTCTCCAGGCAGATTCTATATTATAATTATAATTCATCTATACCCAGTAAACAACCTCAACTGCTCAGAGATCTGGGAAATATGGCATTTAAATATTTAATTATTAAAAAACTTTTCATAACAATAAGAGACAGGTTGGCTCCTAGCAGCAGCACTCTATTTCCTCCAAAGAAGACAGAAGACAAATGGGCACAAAACAACCTCCATCCGCAATTCATTTCAACTGCCAAGCGCTGACCACTGGGAAAAACTTCCCTTCATCTAAACTGAAGATTTCCAGACAGTAGACAGAATCGCTGGAATCGATTGCCTAGCTGCTTAGGTCAAAGTAGACTTGTCTTCCTACAGATTTCTTAACAGGATCTTCTGAAGCCTAGAAGGCCCTATGCTAAACCACAAAAGACAAATATGACCTTCAGTGATCATGGAGGATCCTGAGGTCCTACTGCTCTGGGTGCCAACCAAGTAAGTTCTCTGTTGTTTTTTAATCAATAACTCAAGTAAAATTTCATCCTTCTCCAAGATCTCTGATGCAGTTTGACAACTGAGAGGTTGTGTCAGTTTAAAAGAACAAACTCACTAAACAAATTTCAGCAAAATACAAATGTTATTAAGTTGTATACTTGCAAGTTATAAAGGTGTGAGGACAAGAACACGCTATCAAAATTCTCTCCCACGCTGCCTTCCATAGTCTTAAAAATACATTTCACTGAGTAAAAACATCTGTCACAGTCATTCTGACATAAATATGCTACTGTTTATATAATATATATGCCTAAAACTCATGTTTTTACAAACACAAAGAATTCTTGTGAGTTCCAGGGAGCCAAATCAAAGGATCTACCTTAAACAGGTCAGATACACCCCTCTCAATTCCCTGGTCCTAATTTTTTTTTCTAAACTTAACTTTGTCCTCTGTTCTGCAAATACCTTAAACAGGTGTAAGAGACATCGAACATTTCCATACCACAAACACCAGACAGGAGCAAAGAGACCAGCTTCCTCAGGATGTGACCAGTACCCAGCTTTCTTAGGTTCCACCCCCAAGGCAACACCCACAAATAAGGAAGCAGTCTTGAAAATCAACCATCCCAATTCCTTTAACCTATTGTGCCTAACCTCCCACATTTTTCTTATAAAAAAAAGAGATGGGGATGTAATGGTCTGTCCTGTTCCTTTAAGAGACAAGCCCTGCCCACTCCCTCCCCAGTCCACCCCAAGGCAGGCAGATCTTCCTTCTGCTTCCAGCCTGAGTCCCTTCCCTTTCCATCTCTCTCCCAAAGAGGTAGCTCCTGCTGTTGCTCCTCTCCTCTCCCCCACTTCTCTCTTCTCCCGTCACCTCTGTTTCTTTCCTTGTTCCTCTTCTCTTTCCCGTAACCCACTAAATAAATATCCATCCTCATTCTGCATGGCGTACCTATCTGTCTCGGTCTCTCACCCACCATGCAGCTCTCTACCTGGGATCCGCTGCTCCTTGTGGCACACAGGCCACTTGGGGAACAGAGCTGTTTTATTTTCAGCATTACAGCTGTCTGTAGTACTGTCAGCAGTCCACCAGAGAAGGGTAGCACAGAGCTGAGTCAGAGAACATGGAATCCCAGTGAAGCCAGTATGTAGGCTACAAGTTTCAGTCACAGGGTCTAAAAACAAGTGTGGCCAGGAAGGAAGGGAGATGGGCTATGAGACTGGCAAACTGGTCACTGATAGACTGATTAGCCATTAGGTCTAGGTGAGGTAGGCTGACCTCTTATTTAATATACATTTCAAAATAGATGAGTCTGTAAACATGGAGCTCACTGTGTTTCAGAGAGATGGGGAGAGGGTGTTTGTGCCTCCTTTCCCAGGCCTGGCTCAAACTGCCTGCCCAAGCTTGAGAAAGGCTGCTGTGCCTCCAGTCTCCCCCGCCCTGCCCCCAACTCACTGCTGCAAAGGGGTCTGCACTGAGCCTGAAAGCTACGGGTGCTGCTCAAAGTGCCGAGGAGAAATGATGCAGTAAGCTAGGTGCTATAGCTTTCAGATTTGTTATTTGCGGTGTTTTGAGTGCTAAAAGGGGTTTCTCGGAAAGGTCCTTCTCCTACAGACATCCAATCAGAAATGCCCAGTTTCTGCACACACCAAGCGGCAGCACCAACAGGGAAAATGATTCTGTGATTTTACACATTTCCTTGACAAGTCGCAAATGGGTTTTAGTGACCAGCAACAGCTTGTGTGTTAAACTCAAATAACTCATCTTTGGGTAGTTATTTTCATATTCCCGTGCATTAGGGGAAAGAAAAGAAAGGAAGAAAGAAACATACTGCCTACCATTATACGGTGTAGAAACAATGCATTCTATTACGCCAATTTGGAGAGGATATTGCCTGCTAAATGCACAGAACAAAAATGTCAATGAATTCAATGATCCGTTTCTCCTCTGATCAGGAGGGTGAACTTAGGGTCTTTAGGCAGCAGGCCTGCTCAGCCCTGCTGGGAATTCTCTTATCTTACAGACTACAGGAAATGTGAAGTGAAGATGGAGGTGGACTATTCTCCAGGTACTCAAATGGAAATGAGCTTTGGGGGTAGGCGTTGATCTGCAATTCTTAGCCCCTCCCCAGGGTCTAGCGTGAATAGCAATAAACCAAACAGACCTTCAGTGTGCTCAGTATTCCTTTGGTTTTCAGAAGTTTTCAACTCTAAGGATATTCTCTGATTGGGTTAAACACTTGTGTTGAAAGGGCCAGTTCACACACTAGTGTCATGAGATTTATTTGACAAAGGAATATATTTTTTATTTGCTCTTGATGGCTATGCTTTTTGAAGGCAATGGCATGTAAATGTTTCCTAAGTGAGGGAATTCGGGGTGATCTTATAATGATGAATTTTGTCACCCTGGGGGTGGTTCAGTGGGAAAGCTTCATCGGGTGTTTTGCACTGCGTCCTGACTGAATCAACAGCATTTCTCACAGACCTATTTTGTATAAAATGAAGTGCACCTTCCACTTGCCCTCCTTACCACGTCAGAAAAGCTGTCTTAGCATCTGGTTTTCCTCCTGGGGAAAAGGTTCTTTTACTTCGAAAGTGAGTTTTCCTCCCAAGTCACTTGTCTGGCCATGTCTACCTAAAATAAATATGTTTTCTCACCTGCTAGCCCTTTAAGGCTGAGTTGTGTCTCCCAGTCCACAAAGGGCTGGTGCTCAGTGCGGACCTTTGACTGTAGTGAAAGGGCTGAGTCCTTGCGGGCCTGGTTGGACCCTGTGTTTGGGCTTGGTGTGTAATTATTTAGGTAAAGTTTTCATTTCCCCACCTCTCAGTAACCCACTTACATACATTTTCCCCTCTGTTCTGCTCTCAAGTCTGTCTGTCTTTCACTTTTTTTTTTTGCTGTCTTTTTCTTTCTTTTCACCTGTTTCAGTCCAGATACCACTCTCCAAAGACAACACACATGTGTGCACACACATGAGTGAAAGATCCCAGTGCATCTGTGTTCCTCTAGATGAAACGTTCATGCTGTGTTCTATACTGGTCAGCTTTGCATCTGATATATGACTTTACCTTTCTGCCCACCTTTGCAGCAATAAATAGATTGCCCTTTGCTGCTGGGTGTAAAGAATGTGGTTTGGCAGGGAACTTTGAAGCTGAACTTTCTTTATTTTCCTTCTCTGACTCTCATTCTGGGGCATGGTCTAGGGAAGAGATTTTCAATTTGTCTCCTGTTGAATCCATACTGGTTTTCTCTTTGCCTCTGTCTGTTTTGAAAACCTAGCTTTAGCCTCCCCCAAAGCGTTAGCATTCAAGAAAACATCAAACGGAGTATTAGCCATCTGTAGACTCGTTCTGGATTCCAGGTGGGAGTTGGAGGCACAACAAATGAGAGCCCTATTTTAATATATTTGCCTGTTCTTGTTTCCTCACTTGACTTCCCAATCTAATTTCTCTGCTGCCAAGGCTTCTCACTCATATCGCCATTTAAAATTTAAAAGCAATATATATTTAAATGCAAAACAATGTGCACATGTAAGGCTGCCATGGTGGGGAGATGGCAGTAGGCTTCACGTCAGAAAGTTCTGGATGGTCTCTCCAGTGGTAGAGCCAAAGGGAGGAATGTCATTCCGCTGACTGGAAATAAAGCAAATATTATTTCCTGTCCCGTCATGGTCTGCATCTTCCAGCATTAGGGAAATGTTTTTATTCATTTGTTGTTTGTCAGCCTCCATTTGGAGGACTGTGCTCACAGAGAACAACTTCCCAATGCATTTTGACACTAGCAAGGCTGCTAAGTCATCCGCCCTCACACGTGGAGGGGATTGAGTTCTATTCGTAATATGCATGCAATTTGGATTTTTCTTAACCTCTGCCTATTTATTGAAAATATGCTTCCAAAATTTTCCTCTTGTCTGGAATGATAATATAACTTGGATGGGAATTTCCTACTCGATGTCCCATTTTTATTAATCCACTCAGGATCACCCAGACGAGTGATCGGTTACATAGAGTCAGTTCTGTGCACAACCTTCTGTCACAAAGGCTAACGATGAAGCCAAATGTGACAAGCTCAATAAAAATGGAAAAGACTTTACATGATGCAGCATGAATATTTACTAAGAATGTTCATATATCTTGTAATGCTAGTTTTTAGAATACACAAGTGAACTTGCTTCTGGAGCTGGCACTCACAAGTGTGCCCTGGAGAGGAAACACAGAATTGTTCCAGTAGTGAAATGGCACAGTGGATTGCAAGAATCTCTAACTTGGAATGTACTTATTCTAACCACTTCTTTCTTTGCTTTTCCATGTGCATCCAGAGAGCTGTGGTTCTCCCCTTTCCCATAGCAGCACCACCAGTGGTTTCATCAAATAAACTATCTGCTGTATGTTTGTCCTTAGAAACTTCAGAACTGAGATGCACCCTGTGGGGGGGGGGCAGGTGCATTGTGTGCCCGTATAGTGTGCAACTGTCAGCCCCATGCCTGGAAGGCCATTCATCTGTGAACAGATATAGATTCATCATACTGTAAATGTTCGATGGCGAGTCAGAGTAATGTCTCTAACAGTTAGTTTCCTTTCACCCATAGTTGTAGTAGTGTTTGCAGTGCTGGGGTTCAACCCTGAGTCTTATGCGTGCTGGCAAGCACTTTACCATGGGGCTCTACCCCAGTCCTCATTTTATTATTTCTTAGAGGTTTTATGAATTGCTCTGTTTTGTTTTATCATATAACATCTTATTACTATTAAAACCGGTTTCCATTTTTCTGTTACTTTTTCGTTCTGTAAATTACAAACCACTTGTTATAACTATTCCCTTATTTTTCTTGTTTATTTATCTTGATGGGAAAGTCTCAACTATGTGTTTTACACAGGGATAGTACAGTCCATGTTCTTCACCTGGTATACCTGCATAGACACAGTCTGCCATACTTGTCTTCCTAAATAGTCTACGGCTTTGTTTCATTTCTAGTGAGTTATGTGCAGTGGGTGTCATATGGAAGACCTCTGCTGCTATGATTTCACAGCATCTAACTTTAAATAACCACATCACCTCTGTTATCTGTTAATATAAACTAGCTATCCATAACATAATTCATATAGTAGCTATCTATGTGATCACTACATTTTTTCTTCCAAACTAGACTTCAATAAGTTATTTAATAATCCTTCCCTTCTTCCCACTTGCCAAATAACTGTCTCGGTATACGAACACAAAATGAGCATGCAATGTTTACGTGTCCGTGCTAGAGGAAAGAATAAGCTGTATTGATGGTACTTAAGTTTCAACATGTATAGAAATAGCACACAGAAAAAGAAGTAAGAACCATGGCAATTCTATGACTACCTTTCTGGGAGGCAACATGAAAAATCTTCTTAATAATGGGACAGTGGTTAGAACAGAGGGTTTCTAGATTACCTTGCAATAATCTTTCCCATCTGTAAAAAAATATGATCATAAAAACCACGCATTTTATATCTCCTCTTAGTGTGACGGATATAATATAAAAGACCAAGAAAATTTGATGGTCCCCGGTCAGCTGTTTTTAGCATTATAAAAACTAATGCACCTTCATTTCCTTGTTATAACTGCAGCTTTTTATTTGACATTGCTTCTCTGTTTAGCTTGATTTAATCTGAGTTCTTGTACTCAGAATGCCTTCACGCTGCTCCATCTCTTGTTAGATGGCTGTTAACTTTGGCTGTGAATTAACACCCATAGGACACAGGGTGCAAGTGCAGATACAGGCTGCCCTGAACCTCTACAGTGCACATAGGAGAGAGAACTTGGACGGGCTTGCTCTAGAGAGTTCGAAGAATGCATCTAATATCAATGAAGCCAGGTGGGATGGAGAGGAATAGCAAAGAGCTGCTTCAAGGTGCTTTCATGGTGCTGAGACAGTGGTTGGTATTGAGAGAAGGCACTGTTGTAAGGTTTCCAACCTGTTTGCTCTTAGAGTTACTCCACTTATCTGACTGAGTTTTAAGCCTAAAGTAGCTTGTTGGTAAAGAAGCCAACCCACCTTCGTGTAGACACCAGGGGTTCTGGAGTCTGTAGAAAGGCAATGATTAGCACGAGAATCTATGATTCTTGAAGATTGGCATGAACCTCGAAAGGACAGCAGCAGGAAGGGGGAAATGAGTCCTGTAACTAGAGAGGCTACTATCTGTTTTTATTTACAGAATAAGGCCCATCACTATATTGCCTCAGAGTAGATAGGCCCAGGCAGAGAGCAGTGTGTCCCATGTGATGTGATACAGATGATGAGCAAACTTGCAAATTAACATCATAGGAACTGACACCAGCCAGTTACGGACAAGTGACTGGCTGGCTGAGTCTGCAGGCTTAGGAATCATAAAACCAGTACTAGCCATAACCAGTGAACAGAATCCAACATTGAATAGTAGAGTTGAGCAAGTAGGGATCAAAAAGGAAACTGACAACTATGAGGACCTAGAAGTGAGGACCCTAGCTGATAGACAACTCTGGAAGATTCTGGAGGGGAACATTGCCCTTGCTTGTAGCTTCCTACAGGATGCCACTTCCACTAAGCTACAATGCTCAGAATATGACAATTAAAATAATAATTTAAAATATTTATTAAAAGTAAAATTCAACTCCTACCTTTCAGTATTCTCCAAATCCCTGATTAGTTACTAAGAGTGGAAAGCTAGGAGAAAGAACATGAGCCAACTCCTAACAATTACTGCCTGCAGCAAAGGGTAAATGACCTAGGCACAGCCCAGCAGTACACCTCAGTTACTAGGGACCTCCCAGCAGTGTACCTCAGTGACTGAAGACCTCCCAGCAGTGTACCTCAGTGACTGAGGACCTCCCAGCAGTACACCTCAGTGAATAAGGACCTCCCAGCAGTACACCTCGGTGACTGAGGACCTCCCAGCCATGTTCCTCAGTGACTTTCCCACAAATAACAACCCCAAGGCACAAGGCTGACATCGTGTGATCCAAGGGACAGCTCCACTGGTGTAATAAACTTTCTTGTTCCAACTGAAAAGATTCAGTGACCTCAGTTTCCCAGAAATTACCACATCAATATGAAATCAAATACTACTAAATGTATTGTAAAGATGAAGGGGAAGCCTGAGAACTGGGGAAAGAAAAGAAGGTGAAACTTGAACCTCTGTCTCAACCCTCTACAAGTGGAGTCTTCCATGTGGCCATGGGGACAGGAAAGTCTGTCACGCTTAGAAATGTCTGTCTTTCCATAGCTGAGCTCTTCTGCAACTGGACTGGCCAAGGCTGGATAGCTACCAGAACTATCTTCATTTCTATACCTTCCTTCTTGGCAAACCAGGAGCCTCTACTGGCTGCACATAGCAACCTGTGGGAAAACATGTCCTACCGCTCTTTGAAACCACATCTCTCCCATGTCTATTTGTATGTTAGGATGCTAGCCAGGGTTTGCCTGGCAACTGTGTTGGGAGTTGAGGAAGTAAACATATGAAACAAGCCCCGAATGCCTAGACCTCTGTCCAGACTTGCAAAATTCACATGCTTCTTGAAGGCTAAGACTATGGATATCAAGCAGTCATGGGAACATCAGATTTCTCAGTCTCTATGGCAGTGAGCCTCGGTGAAAACAGATGACTCCAGATGTTGATCAATCTGCTGACATCAGGCTATGAAACTCCACAAATATTTTCAGAGAATGATGTGAGATGAATAATTAAAGGCCTGTGCTTCCTTGTTTGAACTGAGACTCTTGCCACCTGAGTTGTTTTGGTTTGTAACATGAGGGGGCCGGCTTGTTGAGGTTTCTGTCCCGCCCGATACCCCACAACCGGCAAACCCCAAAGAAAATCACACACAGGACTCCATAAGGTTATAAACTGATTGGCCCTTAGCTCTGGCTACTTATTAGCTCTTATAACATATATTACCCCATTATCCTTATCTATGTTAGCCACACAGCTCAGTACCTTTTTCAGCTGGGCAGGTTACATGCTGTCTCTTCGGTGGTCTGCACAGGAATGCTGGAGGGAGTTTCCTCCTCCCTAGCCTTATCCTATTCTCATTACTCCGCCTCTACTTCCTGTCTGGTTGACCTGCCTATACTTCCTGCCTGGCCAATCAGCGTTTTATTAAAATACATGATTGACAGAATACAGATAATTCTCCTGCACCATTGGTTAGATTCTAGTCCTCTTCTCTTCAATACTTCCTCCCTGCAAAACTTTTTACCCTGAGGCTACAACAGATTAACTGCTAGTTCCCTCTAGTTCTTTCTTCTGTACTCCAAACTCCAACTTTAAACAATAGGTTCCCTCCATTGTAAAGCTATTCATTCTGAATAGAGACCTTTCCTCCTGGAGGGAGAAGGAAAGTTCCTAGAATTCAGGAATAAAATGAAACTTACAAGGCTCAAGAAGTCCCTGAAACTTACAAGATCCATAAGGCCTCTCCCCCAAGGTTAGATAAATAGTAACCGTTAGTGGGATGGATACTCTCTAGCCATCCTGGCTGCTAGCAAGTTGTACAAGGAGCACCAAGGCTATGGATTTTGTTTGTCTTTATTCATGTTGGGGTGAAGTTTGTGATGATGCAGCTGCCTTTGAGTCATCCATGCTCCTGTAAACAACTTCTTATTTCTGCTGCTGTAAGTAACTCCCACACACTCAAAAAAATTTACTGGTTTTCTAAACTGGACTTGGGTAGAATATGTTTGTTGCTGTTGGTGTCTGGTTTGCTCATGCTGTTCCAGGAAAAGTCTGGTACCCTGCTACAGACCTTCAAGTAAGGAAATGGACAGAATGGACCACCTCTCCATTATTGGCACAGTGAGTCAGAGGAGTCAATAGCTCACCAAATCCAAACCTTAGCTGGAGTTACAGCCTGTGAATTCTGTGGGCATTTCCCTGCAGAGAATCACTAACCTCTTCACCAGGGCTGCCTGGATTACCTTTGGATGAGGTGTGTGCCTCCCTTCCCAACCTGGGAACCATGCAACAGGGTCCACATGATGCCTGCTCTTGGTGCTGGGTCAACTTGCTATTTCTTTGCATTTTCAGCTGTCTTCCCCCACTTCTCTGTGATTTATGATGCTCTTCCACTTGTCCTTTCTCTGGAATTCTCCATTCTTTTTTATTTTAACACTCCTCATTTGCAGCATCACATGGGAGCCCTTTCTACTTCACCACCTGACTCAGAAGCTGCAGTAATCTTTATCAACAGATCTCAAAGCAAATTTCTGAGGTGCTAGCTTTCTTGGCTTGAACTGTGGTTCACATTTGTACCGGCTTGCTTCTAAGGAAAAGTCATTTACCATGTATTTTTATTAGATTAGAAAAACACAGGGCTGGGGCTTATGTTTATTTGCTTTATGAAGTTTCCCAACACATTCCCCCTTGTTGTAGACATGTTCAAAGTTGAAATTTTTGCATTAGTCTACAAAAAAACACATCAATTTTTAAAAATTCAAATTTGAGCCTGTTCTCTTTATAGCCTTCTAGCTCATTCCCTAGACACAGAATTAAAACAATGAAAACCCCATTAGTTTTCGCATTCATTAGTGAAAACATCTAAAATTTCAGATTTTTCTCAAGGCCAGTCCACAGAGAGACTGTAGGGGCCGGTGAGCACTCATTAAGGAGGTCACCCCCTTGGGAAGGCGTGAAGAGGCCTTCTTCCAGTGATATTTTCACTGCCCCATGTGGGGTTTCACTTCCATAAATAAAGGCGTCTCATGAGTAAGTCAGGTAATTTAAAGCCAATCTCTGGATACCATCGGCAGCTCTGGGCAGCACATGGAGATATATGTGTTTGATGCAGAGATATACTAAAATGTACTGAATTGGACTTGGCATTTGAAAATCATGTTGTCTTTAGCAGATGACAAATGCTGAGTCACTCGATTCAGACTCTGTTCAAAACAGGGATATAAATATCAATCATATCCAAATTTTGAAAACCTATTTCATTTCCCAGTTACTTGTAGAATACTTGACTAACAGTTGCTAAATGAATGATTAAATTCACACAAAATCTATTGTACGCCTAACCTTCTTTAATCCCTCAACTGGAGATCTGGATGGTAAAGGCTCGTGAGTGTCTATGCCTTGGTTTTCTAGAACATCTCATTGCTGAGCTTGACATACCAATGCTTCCTCTTGTCCCTTGTTTCCAAACCAATAAAGCCAGAATGACATTAAATCAAATCAATCACACTCTTGAAGGCCACGAGGAAAGATGCACCCATCTGTAGATCCAGCACAATTCCCTCCATGTTCTCATGTGTTGACATAACTGTTGATAGAAGCACTACCAGATCATAGAAGTTCAATGATTTTTTTTAAAGCAGAAAAACTGAAAGGCACTAAATCCACATAGTAAAAGAAATCATAAAATTGATGAGTGACAAGGAGATATTATGTTTAAAAAACAAACTTGATGCTAGCCACATTAGGAACTAAGAGACAAAGGAAAACTAGTTCCCAAGGCTTAACCTCTGAGTTAAAAGAGAGGGCAGATAAATATGTTTTTTGGACACAAACAGAGAGTTTACCACACTTAGAAAAACAAATTTACAACTGCGCTAAAAATACATAAAATAAGCATGCACAGTGGAAAGGGCATGGAAAACAAGGACGGATGGGCTGAGGGCCAATCCAGCTGCTGGGGGAGGGAGCGAGGACAAAACCTCTGCCCTCTTTAATTCATGACTCTGGATTAGAGAGTCAAAAATCCTGCAGATGCTAGACTTTTTACCTCCTGACCTTTCCACTGGTCAAGCCCATATTCTTCTCAGTACAAATAAGAAATTAAAAAGACATTGAGTCTTTACTCAGTATCTTTACTGCTTCAGTAGTGTAGAAGCCCAGAGCATTTGGACGGTTATTAGGAAGCCTAATAACTGTACAGAATAATGGTGTCTTTTATCTGTAATAAGAATAATAAAATAATAAATAAAAATTGCAATTATCATTTATTTTGCACTTATGTTATAATGCTCCCCAAGAATGTCAGTCACTCTGTCCGTGGACTAATAAGGGATTAATCACCAGCACCCCAAACTGTAAGTTACTCCACAGGGACAATGAAACCTTAGGTGCAGAGAAAGTCACTGACACAATTTGCAGATAGCACAAACCTGAGCCAGAATCTAGGTCCTTCTATATCATAGTCTTCGTCAAACATCTAAATTATTTGAGTTTCATTGTTTCCCTTCCATGAAACTGACTAATGTCTACTTACAGAACCACTCATATATGACTGGACACAACCATGGAGCAGCTGACATAGTGACCCACAGCAATTTCTGTATGCCTAGTGAGACCTGAATTCTAAAATAACAGGAATGATAGTGTAAAGGCATAAAATAGACATTTATAGAGGCATAAAATTCCCTGCCTCAATTTCTTTACTTCATTCCTATTATTTTAGAGGACCCAGACTAGGAACCCCACTTCTAGATTGCTCTCTCTGATTCATGTTTGAGATGGAAGATGTGATGTCTCAGTTTCTTGCTCTGGCTACCTGTTACCTGCCTGCCTGACTCTAATGGACTACCTCTAGAACCACAAGCTCAAGTGAACTCCTTTTTTCCCCTATAAGTTACTTTTTGTCACTGTATTTTCTCACAGCAACAGAAAAGTACCTAACACACTTCTTTATTTGTTTCTCTTCTATTTCCTTCTCTTGTCTTATTGCTCTGGCTAGTACTTCAAGTGGTATGTTGACTAGAAACAGAAAGAATAGACACCCCTGTCTTGCTTCTGATTTTTTTTGTGGGAATAGTTTGAGTGAAGATAATGTTGGCTATAAGTTCATCATTGCTTCATGTGTGTATGCATGTGTGTGTGTGTGTGTGTGTGTGTGTGTGTGTGTGTGTGTGTAGGGCACAGAGGACAGCATGTGGATGTTGTTCCTCTCTTTCTACCATGTGTGCTCCAAAGATTGAACTCCTATTATTGTCCTTGGCAATGATGCACACTCTGCTGCTGAGCCATCTTGCTGGGTATTTATCTTTTATTACGCTGAGATAGAATCTGTCTATAGGTGATATAAAACAGAAGGAGAATACAGGCACAGGGAATCTAAGTAAGAATGGAGGTAGGAAGATAGGTGAGGCAAGGGGGAAGCGAAGAATGGTTAATCATAACAGAGGAAGCAAGAAAAAGTTATATGGAAACCTCCTTCTTGATAAGCCAAGTAAAAACAATGCAAGTTTGTTTGGCTGAATAGTGCTGTGCCTAGTAGCCATGGTTGTTAAACAAATTCCTTTGCCAGGTGTGAATTCTTTCTTAATGAGCCAGCAAGGTCCCAGAAAGTTCATTGTCCACCAGAACTAGTTGATAAGGCCCTAGTTCTGGAGATAACACACATTTTGGGTATAAAATACAGAGAAATCAAACAGGCACCGAGTTGGAATTTCTTCCCTGCTGACCATGTACATTGGTAGGGGAGTAATGTCATCATTGGTCTCTTCTATCTGAGAACCCTCTGAACTATAGTAGAAACTTTCCAGGTACGACATGCCCACTGGCACAATAGTGGCTCCAGTGCCCTGGGGGCAACCAACTGTTCATTGGTGGATGCTGAAAGCTACTCTAAGAGGAAAATCATGCTTGGTCTGTAACTCTGGCTAAAAATAGCATAGGCTGAGGTGGTCTTCTGCCTCGGTGGGAGCTTCCTACTATTGCTTAGGTGAGTGAACACAACACCAAGTTTTCTTCAGAATGCGTGTGTCTGTGCCATAGGTAGATACCATTCTGGTCTTATTCAGAGAAGCATATGTTTGCAGTGAACCGTGGTAAACGCAGAGATGCTTGCCTGCTCAAGATGTGCATACAGACATCAGGCTGAACACTCATCCCTGAATAATATATCCATGTGACCCCACAAAGCTCAGGGAACAATGGAGAAGAAGTGCTGGAAAGAATGTATGAAGCAGGAGGGAGAAAAGCTGTGAAATGCTGTCTTCTGGGCATGAACCAGTCAGTGCAGTAATGATATCGCAACAGCAAGGGCTGCATGAGATGGGTCTGCGCAGGACTGGACCTGTTCTAATCTGTTAATCAGACCGCAGCTAATCATAGATCAGAGAGAGGCCCATGTGATCCCACTTCTCACTGCTGAACCGTGGGATACTTGTGCATTCTGGGGGAGGGACAAACATCCCGTTCAGATGGATACCCACCTACCATGTTCCAGTCATGGCCGCCCAGATGGCCCCAGCTGATCTCAATGGGTCACAACAGGACACAGAAAGACTTGAAAGTGAGAGAGGGACTTGTGGGAGGAGGGTCTGTAAGGGCTGGGAGGAAAGTGTATGACAATAGAGATGGGGACCAGAGTTTACAATATGTGTATCACATTGTCAGAGGACAAACTTAATCAAATATAATGAATTTAAAACCCTATTGCTCCATTCGCTCCCTGCCCCCGCCCCTCTCTCTAACTGATGAATGCCTGGGAACTGAAGTCAGTAACCTAAAACCCTCTCTCCTGGTGAAGTCATTCAGCCACTTCTGCGGATGGACATTTCGCAGATGGCCTAAGGCAGCATCTTGGGTCCTTCCCAGAGTCATCTCTCCTCTCCTTACCCTGACTATCAGGCAAGGAGAGAGCAGCCCTTGAGCCATTGCTCAGGATTTCCATGTAAACAAATTTTCCCTCATCTTGTTTTGCTTAAAACTTTGACCTAATTTCTTTCACATGCTGAGTTCATTCTCCTGAAATCTAAAGGTTGCTAAAAATACCAGGGAAGTCTGCAAAAGCTCAGAAACAAGACCCCATTCATTCAAGCCCAGGACTCCTGAGTCATCATTCCCTTAAATGCACCGTGCAGATATATTTTGCCTCCTCTATTGATAATCTTACATTAAGCCATCATTAAAAAGCAACCGCTGGGCTACTTTTCAAGACACAGCAGCTGAACTCATCTTCCCCCCATTCACTAAGAAGGTGCTTAGTTCACATTATGGATTTCCGATTAGCAGTGCACCCGGAGGGGTGCCTTCTGGACTTAAGGGACCGCCTCCAGAGGGAACTTTCAAGGCTCCCAATCAGGTTGTTTCTAATGCCTACCACAGGCCTGTATTTATTCCCTCGGAAGTTCTTCTTTGTGTGTGTGTTTAATTTTCACTGATTTTGGCCTCTGGGCCTCTCACATGGAGATATTTTTTCTGAGAGGGCAAACCCAGGAAAAGAGAAGGCTGGGAATCCAGGACAAGCTTTCTGTTGGAGGCAACCTGGCTCTCCTCAGTTTGGCTGTAGTTGTTCTATTAATTATGTTACGACCAACAGAGAGTCTCCAAGACTGAGGCTTCTGGTAGAAGAGTTCAAGGAGTGGGGGAGGATTTAGAAATCCTTGTTCACTGTCCCGGGCAATCAGCACAAAATGACCACCCCGGGGCAACTTAGAACGACTGATTTGAGACTCGGAGTAGGTTTTACAAACTGGAAGCAGGCAAGTCAGTCTGCTCCAGGCCTCCTCCATCTGTGCTTCTGGAATGGTCTATTCTGTGTAAGATCCTTCGGAATTTTAGAGACACAGCAAGCACCTCCTAGTTCCCCCACACCCCATTCTCAGGCACGATCCACTCACAATGTAGCACAATTTTCATCCATTACTCCATCACCCCCAGGAACTGCCTATATTTTGAATTTTAGTCTTTCCTGAAGAAAATGATTGTTTCCAAGATTTAAAGGTTAGCTTTAATGATCCTCAGAGAAATGGGCAGAAGCTTCCACTCTCCAAATTCTCTCTTCCCGCACTAAAGTTGGCACACAGACCCCCAAGGAGGGTTTTGTGTTGGATCCTGTAGTTTTAGGCTAAGACAAGAGGACAAATGGTAATTTTCCTCTTCTCATGTTCAACATGCCCTTACTTTAGCATTGATTCATCTGGACTGGCGCGGGTTTCCCAAAGGGCTGAGGAGGAATGAACTGACCAGCACACACTCCCAGCCCCACAGCGACATCAATACGAGTGGGCACAGTGGCATTCTGTCCTGCCCGGAACAGCCCTCGGCCTGTGTGGCATCCATCACTGCTTGTTGACTTTGTTTAGCTTTGTGTTTCCCTGGCCTGCTCAGCTGCCTGCAACAGCATCAGGCATTCTTCTCTTTCTATTTCCCCGGGTCACAAACTGCAATTTAGAGAAGAGAAGCCTTTAAGCAGAAAGGGCTTTTTGATAAAGGTAGATGCCGGGGAAATGACAAATGTCAGAGGCAAGCCGCACATTTGAAAGGAGGCGACATCTGTTGCCGTGTGTCCTGTTTCTATTAGAGTTTGTGTCCTGAGGAAATACCATACCCTGCAGAGAAGTCAACACACAAGCAGAGCAATGAACGAACCAATGGGAGGCCCCAGCCCTTTCTCCTTCCCAGCTGCAGATGGACAAGCTTGGAAGGAAGTCTCAATGGTTCTCAGTGACATAATTAAAATTTGAACTAAGCTCTTCAAATGCCTTCACGGCTGCGTTCCACCCTAGGCTGCTGACTCCGTTAAGTGCATGTCTTTGATGGTGACACATTCTGAGAAAGGAGACGAGCTGGGAAGGGGGGAAAAAATAGAATATGGTGATACTTGTTTTAAAAACTCAAGTTTTACTTTAGAATCATTTTTCCTACGATAAAGTGACCATCTGAGGATGAAACCAAAAGACGTCAAGGAGTAGAAGAGGCAGGTGATACACCCCTACCTCTCCCACATCCCCACAGACCCTGAGACTGAGCATTTACTCCTTGGAATGTCTTTTGCAACATCTACTTTTCCTGTTCATATTGTTGCTCCTAGAATAGAGTCCAGAACCTCAGCGACACGTACCAGGACCAATCAGAATGAGTGTTCTAACCATTGGTCTTTGGACAGAGTCTCCTTTTACTTATAATGAAAAGAAGCAAGAACTTGACCTTCCCGGACAGCAGCATCTTCCCACCAGAAGACTCTCTGACTTCCCCCTTCCTGACTTGTTATTCTGACGTGCTGAAGCCACGCCCCGTCATCGCTGCTTGCCTCCACCCACCTTTGTTCCCCATACCACGTGATGTGTTTTAGGGACCGGCAGGCCTGAGAGGTCCGTGCTGGAGGAGAAGGACTGGAGGCTGCCTGGAGGCTGCCCGGGATTTTCACAAAGTAAAGCCACCCCCGTTGCACTTCTGTTTAGATTACTTTCCCGTGTAGTCACATTTCCCCAGAGATGAAGGTCAGACAGCGCCACATCACTCACCAGTGTTTCCACATGAGCCCTGTCTCGACTCTGTCAGGAGAATGAATTACCTGCATTT
The DNA here is from genome assembly GCF_982192425.1 of Myodes glareolus. NCBI lineage: Eukaryota > Metazoa > Chordata > Mammalia > Rodentia > Cricetidae > Myodes > Myodes glareolus. Next base: position 8,497,335 of record NC_142033.1, on the reverse strand, counting down.
GCCATGCAAGTAGTCGCATGATTTGCCTTGGCACTGGCTGCAGTGACAGGTGCTTGGGCACTCACTTTAGCCTGGTATCTGTGTGGTCCCTGTTTTTGGTGTGGGGGATATATCTATAGCTGCTCTATCTAAGCGCATCCACGTCTGTATCTATACCCAGACCTACTGCCTATTAAAGCAGTGTAAGATTTTTTACAGTTTAGTGAGCATCATTAATATCTTTGTAAACAATGTCTGAGATTTCATGAAGTTGATCCACATCAGAGAAAATAAGGCAAGAAACTTCTAGTAATATTTACCCAATATATCTCACCCTTCCTCTGTAAATCATGTTTCTGCTAAAAGAAAAATTTCATCACAACATTAATATGCCTTGCACCCATCTTACAGTGGACCAGCCGCTTTGACACGATGGAGTCAGAAAAGAGTGCGGAATGTACAATCAGATGAAGCAATGGGCTTTTTAAAAAGCAGTTCTAAACATTCACATAGTGTAAATTTTTGTGTTCATTCTTATTAGCAGCACTTCAATTTAGCACATTTGAATGAGTGTTGGTGCACTGCACCCCATGTAAGACAAGTTCAAAGAGGACAAAGGTCCAGTGTCAAACTCTGGGGACTGTCATCATGCAGTTGGTGAAGAATGGTCACGTACACAATCCCTTATCGTAGAACAGACGAGTGCTAAGTTGTCATATTGTGTGTTATGAAGTCACAGTAATTACAGACTCCTAGCCCACATAGACTTTTGAACCTTTAAGGATCCAATCCCTTATCAGGGAGGAGAGGGATGAAAAACAAGCATGCTTGGGCTGGGAGGTGCTTGGTTGGTAAAGTTTTTGCTACACAAGCCCTGAGTTTAGTACAATACCCAGGACCCACATAAAAAGCTCAGGCATAACAGCACAGACTTATAACCCCAGAGCTGCTGATGCGGAAATGAGGGGCTCCCCGGGGCTCCCAGTCAGCCTTCTTAGCCTGCTTGGAGGGAGACCTTGTCACACACACACATGTGCACACATGTCACACACACATGTGCACACACATAAACACATGTGGGGGCGAGATTGATAGAGCTTGAGGAACAACGCCAGAGACTGCCCTCTTACCTCCACACCAACACATCCACACATGTACTTAGACACACATGCACATGCATGTTTACACCTACACTTGCACACGAAAAAGAATGAAAGATAGAAATTCTTTCCATCTGTCAAACTTGGTCTGCTGGGAGTCGCTCTCAGAAGAAGCTTTGAAACTGTTTCCAAGATCAGCATCAAAGTTATTAAATTAATCCCCAGTTCTATCCAGTGGCCCAGGAGGAAGAACCGGGTGCTGCTTGCCTGCCACCTCCTCTCTGCGAGGCAGAACTGCTGTCGTGTTAAGTTTGCTCCCCTGTCATAGACTCTAAAACTTATGGACACTTTGAGAAAAATTCTCACCATGCGTGCCTCTTCTCTGGGATAACTAAATTGAGAATAGTAATTTCCTCCATCGCTCCTTTTGCTGTGGAGACCCTCTGCTTTAGGCCTACAGCTGACAGTTAGATCCCTTTGCTCTTACCTTTGTTACTTTGCTATCATTGTGACTTGACCATCAGAATATCTTTGCCCACTGAATAAAAGAAACAGATCATCTGATTTTAAAAATAATTAGGAATTTTAAATTCCAAAACTAATCAAAAAATTACAAAAGTAAGTAGTAACCATGTATATATTTAAAGTGCACTAAAATACATCAAAATCACCAGTAAATGGTGAACAGCTTCAAGAGCAAGGAATAGTGTTTTCTAGAACTATGGAAGAATCACATATTTAACTGTAACAGAGGCTCAATCCAGGAAATGATGGAAACAGAGACCCACGGCCAAACATTAGGTGAAGCTCAGGGAACTAAAGAGGAGGGCAAGGAGGTGTTGTAGGAGGCAGAGGCATCAAGGGCACCACAACAAAACTCACAGAATCATGCTGCTATGAACATAGTTAACAAATGTCCTTGTAGTATGATTGAACATCCAATGGGTATATGCCCAAGAGTGGTATTGCTGGGTCTTGTGGTAGGTTGGTTCCCTATTTTCTGAGAAATTTCCATACTGATTTCCCAAGTGCCTGTACAAGTTTGCATTCCCACCAGCAATAGAGTTCCCCTTACTCCACATCCTCTCCAGCATAAGCTATCATCGGTGTTTTTGATCTTAGCCATTCTGATAGGTGTAAGATGGTATCTCAGAGTCATTTTAATTTGCATTTCCCTGATGGCTAAGGATATTGAACATTTTCTTAAGTGTCTTTCCGCCATTTGAGATTCTTCTGTTGAGAATTGTCTGTTTAGATCTGTACCCCATTTTTAAATTGGATTATTTGATATTTTGATGTCTAATTTCTTGAGTTATTTATATATTTTGGAGATCAATTCTCTGTCTGATGTGGGGTTGGTAAAGATCTTTTTCCATTTTGTAGGCTGCCATTTTGTCTTGTTGACAGTGTCCTTTGCTTTACAGAAGCTTCTCGGTTTCAGGAGGTCCCATTTATTTATTGTTGTTCTCAGTGTCTATGCTACTGGGGTTATATTTAGGAAGTAGTCTCCTGTGCCCATGCACTGAAGGCTACTTCCCATTTTCTCTTCTTTCTTCTTTCAGGTTCAGGGTGATCAGATTTATATTGAGGTCTTTAATCCATTTGGACTTGAGTTTTGAGCATGGGGATATATATGAATCTATTTGCATTCTTCTACATGCAGATATCTGGTTATGCCAGCACTATTTGTTGAAGACGCTTCTTTGTCAAAAATCAGGTGTTCATAGGTATGTGGATTAATATCCAGGTCTTTGATTCAATTCCAATGGTCCTCTGTTGGAGGAGGCTGCTTGTTGGTTACCAGCTGCTTAGTCCTGAAATAATCACACAGAAACCATATTATTTAAATCACTGCTTGACCCATTAGCTCTAGCTTCTTATTGGTAACTCTTACATCTTAAATTAACCCATCTACATTAATCTGTGCATCACCATGAGGTCATGGCCTACCAGCAACGTTTGATCATGTCTGTCTTGGGTGGTGGCTCCAAGGCTTCTCACTGACTCCACCTCCTTTCTCCCAGCATTCAGTTTAGTTTTCCCTGCCTAGCTCTGTTTCCCTATAGTTCTGCTATAGGCTCAAAGCAGTTCCTTTATTTATCAATGGCAATCACAGCATACAGAGGAAAATTCCACATCAGTTCTCCTGTCTGTTTTTAAGCCAATACCAAACTATTTTCATTACTGTAGCTCTGTAATAAAAGCTTGATGTCAGGTATGGTGATACCTCTGAAAGTTCCTTTATTATACAGGATTATTTTGACTATCCAAAGTTTTTTTTTGTTTTGTTTTACCATATGAAGTTGGTTATTGTTCTTTCAAGTTCTGTGAAGAATTGTGTTGGGATTTTGATGGGGATTGCATTGAATCTATAGATTGTTGTTGGTATGGTTGTCATTTTTACTATATTGATCCTACATTTCCATTAACATGGGAGATCTTTCCATTTTCTGGTATTTTCTTCAATTTCTTTCTTCAAAGACTTAAAGTTCTTGATGGAACTAGGAAAAAAACCATCCTGTGTGAGGTAACTCAGACTCAGAAAGATGAGCATGGTTTGTATTCACTCATAGGTGAATACTAGCTGTAAAGCAAAGGATAAGACTATAGCTCACAACCCCAGAGAAGATAAGTAACAAGGAGAATATTAAGAGAAACATATATAGATTGCCCTGGGAAGAGGAAATAGACAAGATCTCTTGAGAAATTGGGAGCATGAGGGTCAGGGGGAGAAGAGTAGGAGGAAGGGGAGGAGAAAGGGAGGAGGGGAGGGGAAGAAGAACTCAAGGGAATGGGATGGTTGTGATGAGGGAAGGAAAAAGAGAGAGCAAGGAAAGAGATATCTTAATCGAGGGAGCCATTATGAGGCTGGCAAGAAACTAATGGAAGCAGATGCAGAGATCCACAGTGGAGCACTGGGTTAAGTTCCCAAAGTCCAGTTGAAGACTGGGAGGAGGAAGAATATGAGCAAAGAGATCAAGACCATGAGGGGGACACCCACTGAAACAGCTTACCCGAGTTAATGGGAGCCCACCAACTCCAGCAAGACTGCGAGGGAACCAACAGCATTTGAATTCAGTTCCTTCAGATCAAAACAAAATTTATCTAGAACCAACTGCCAACATTGGCCTCATCAATATAACCAAATTCCAGATGACAAAGAATATTTTTTTAAAAAAGGGAAGCGCTACTGGTAAAAGTAAGTAAATAAGTAAAAAAGACTTTGCTATTAAAAAAAGAAGGAAATAGAAAATATTATTTGTCACTGAAAACTCTTTGGAATGCAAAAGAGAAATCATATTTTTTCTTAAATAAGTGATATTTACTTTATTATGACACTTCTGGATCACTCGCTCCAGAACCACCTAATGCTTTCCACTTCATTCCCTCTCTAATGTAAGGTTTTTATATTTCCGAACTTAATCATCGCTGGCTAGTGGATTGCTCTCTTGGATGGATTGCAATTTTCTTGCCTATTTTCTCCCATTTTTAAAAAATCTCATATTATTTCTACTTTTTCAGTTTCTAATTTCAACCGTCAATCATCTGTCTTATGGACTATTCTCTTTGTGATGTCAGGTTTAGGATGTTTTCTGACTCCATGATTGTGTGATTTTACCTGTCTTCCTACTTTCAGGGATGTGCCCTCCAGTCTCTTGGGAACACTGCTGGAAGGTTTTCTTTCCTTTTTATTTTACTTCCTATATCATTTGCAAATCCTGATTGCTTTTTCTATTTTCACTTTTGGTCTCTGGGTTCCATGTTGAGCCTCTGTAAACATGGCTGGGATGTTTGTCTACCTGTTCACCTGGTTAAGTATCTAAGAATCTAATTGGAAACACCAGGGGTGTGATTAAGTTTATCAAATGATGATCGAATGGTACTTAGTGAGTTAAGATGCATTAATGAACATCCAAGGGAAGTTCTGCTTTGGGATCACCAAATTTCCCCCAGAAAATCCTCCAAACACCTACTGCATTTCTGGTGTTCTGTCCATCAAGGGGAAAGGCCCACAGGTCCCAGCAGGATGCTCAATGCTGGATGGCTTTGGTTTACACACAGTGCTTTGAGCTTACCTGCTGAGGCTCTGTGTCTGGGGCCTCTCCAGGGAGTACAGCTTTTGTCTCCTGGAACCTGGAATGGGAAATTGAAAGATTCTGACAAGTTCTCAGGGGCTTATTGCTCCTCTTGAAATATTCAGCCAAGATGTGTGTTTAGAACCTCTTCTTTAACTTCTGAGACATCTTTATGACCTGAAGATGGACAGGCACCCTGCCTCTGGTCTCTTCCCTATGAGACTTGGGCAACTGTCATTCATCCATCACCTTCCCAGTGGCTGGAGTTTCCTTGGTATCACCCACTTACCCTTCTTCTAAGCTCATTTGTAGCTCTGAATGGCTTCAAACACTCAGAACTCACCTGTCTTTGGCTCCCAATTACTAGAATTAAAGGCATATACCACCACACCTGACTGTTTCTGTAGTTTTTGTTAATGTATATCTTTTTATTCTTTATTGTATATCATTAAAAAGTTTGATGAGATAAATTCTGATTTTGGCATATTCAGTTTTAACCAGAAATCACAGTTAGTACATTAAAAGAATGTTTTATTTTGTTTTGTTTTTTTTAAGTACGACACGTTCATAGCTATTCATACCTGCAGGAGTTGAAACACCATCTACTTTTGAAATCTAGCTAAAATTACAGAGAAATAAGACAGACACTGACAGCATTAGGGTTTTATCAGACACATTCAGGTTGCTCAAATCAAACTCAGGACCATCTCAGGATGTACCTGTAGCAGGCCCTTTGCGTCTCTGCAAACTGCCACCCATTGGAAGTTAAAGATACCTTTGTCCACAGTGTAAAGGACCAAGGACTTGACGTCTAATTTCAGTCCAGTAAGCCCTGTCCCTTGATCATAGCAGTGGGACCAGAGAAGCTCATCACATCGAATCTGGGTGAAAATGTCTCCCACGGCAATTTGGAATTTTACTCCGAGAGGTTCCATGATGACGTTGTAAATGAAGGCAAAAGCTTAGGGCAGTCGATCCCTTTCTGCATAGGATAAAATAGGTTTATTCCTTTTGCACATTCTAAATAAGAAAAGTAATTGTGTGTGTGTGCATGCATGCGTGTGTGCATGCATGAGTGGTGTGTGCACACTGTGCGCATGGCCCTGTGGCTGCCATTCTCTGCCCTTCTCTTTATGTAATCTTTGCCATCTCCCCTTCTATTCCCTCAGAGGAAATATTTTCTAACAAATCACTTCAACATTAAAAAGACAGTAAGTAAGATCTGCAGGTCACCACAGCCGACTCAGTGTCAATAGTATTGAAAGAGGCCTGGGTACCCATCCTCTATAAGGTGCCATAAGGTGTTTGTTAAGAAAGTGTGTGTCTCACAAAGAACTGTTAGGGCTGGGCACACAGAGAAACCATGAGAAGGGAACAGTGGGGGAGCCCTTACATGTAGGAATGCATAAGAAAATATGGAAACAGGCTACAGACATGTCTGTGGGGTTGTGCTTTGGGGATGATTGATGAGGACTGGCCCATGACATGTACTCTGTAAAGGGAAGAAACAACAGAATGCTCAGCACAGCCGGCCCCCTGCTGCTGGCCCTTCCCCGTCTCCTCTGGGCTAGATATATGGCTTCAGTGCCTTTCCAGTGTCAGCTGCTGGGGCTTTCCGGGGCTTTCCAGGCCTCTTTAGCTTCTAGGAACATTCAAACCCTTTCCAGTGACCTAAAGAAACCACACACAGGCACGTCCTTTAGGCTGGCTGCCGGGATGTTCTGCCACACTGGTTTGTTGTGTCTTTGGAAGCCCCTTGTCTTCTTTCCCTTGGTGTCTCCATGGATGTGGTTGAAAGGGGAGAATGTGGCAGAGACAGAGGAAAGAGGCTTTCTAAAGCCTGGCTTGGTGCTTGAGTCTAGAAACTCCGACATTCTCATTCTCCTCTCTCCTGTCCCTTAAGTGAGTAGAAGAGGCTCGTGTTGTCCCAATAAATTACCTAGATCAAAATATCAAGGTGCGAAATAGAAACCAGTATAAGCAAGGGGGTAAGGAGGTTGGAAAATGGCACTAAAAATTAAGGAACAGAATACAGTAAGTGTAATGTTGCCATTCCTTTTTGTTATCAAAACAAAACTAATATGAACTAATATGCATCACCATACTTAAAGCTACAGAGTCCCCTTTCACATCCTGTGAAGGTCACCTTTGTGTCTGCGCTGACAAAGGACTCAGTCTCTCCCTGGTCTACCAACAGCACCATACATATTGGTTTACCATATATCTGCAGAATAGTGTACTGAATCACTTTGTTTATGTGTGTGCACTATTACCTCCAGGAAACCCTGAGTTTCCTAGGAAATGTCTTACCTGACACTGAATTATTAGCATGTGGTATAGTACCATCAGTATTTATGTATGATGCTGGTTTATTTTGGTCATAGTATAGACAAAGAATGCCAGTTGCTTTTGGACTTTTTGCTCTGTTACCTACATTGATCATCTGCAAGTCACCAATGACTGACTTCACTCACCTTCCAGATGACTTGCTTGGCCTCCGCTAAACTGCCTGGGCTAAGAGTCAAGGGACCCAGCTCCGCTAGCAGACAGCTAAGTAACAGGGCACATTCTATGGCCATTCATTTCTTCTACTTTGAAACTTATTTTACTGGTAGATATTGGTAGATAAAAAGTAATGCGCTTTATTCTATTATTGCATGTACATAACATATACTGATTGCAGCCCTCCCATTGTCCTCTCTGTCTCTCTCTTCTCCCTGGTGGTTCCCCCTCCTTCCTAGAAGTCCCTTACGTTTCTATTTAAAATCTAGATTTTACATTTGGGATAAAAAGATTGAATACTTGTCTTTCTGAGTCTAGTTTATTTTGTTTAACATGACAAAATAATTTTGTTTAACATGACAAAATCTGGCTCTTTCCACTTCTCTGTGGGTAGATACAAGTAATATCGTATTTATCCATTCGTCACTGGCCAGGTGTTCTCAGGTTGGTTGTATACTTTGGCCTTTGTGGATGGTGCAACAGTCATTATGGGTGTGGGTGTGTCTTTATGGAATGCTGACTTACTTTCAGGCATGTACCCAGGAGTGGTATGGCTTCACTTCCTTCAGGGGTGGTAAAATTTATTAATTATGAAAGTGTCTTTGACTTCAAAATTTGAGAGCCCTTTGTGTGGTGGGTGTCCTTTGAGAGACTGCAGTATTAGGGAACTCAGGGATGAGCAGAGCCTCTGTCCTCTGCCGTCTGGGAAGCAGTCACCATCATCAGCACCCAGAGTGCTTTGTCCATTGTGCTTGCAACAGCTTCAGTCTCCAGGCTCTGGCTTTGTGTGCCCAAGAATTCTTCGTCTTGGTCTGGTCTTCCACCATTCCCTCACTCCACCTCAGTGTCATATCGTCCTGTCTCATTTGTCCCCACCTCAATACTCCGTTCTGTCAATAAAACTGCAGCCACTTTGCCATTTCCTCTGTCCCTGACCATCCGTGTCCCCGACTTGAAGGCGCCTCTCCTGCTACATCCAGCTGTTACTGGAGTACTTAGACCATCCCTTGTATGCTCCTTTCTTTCATGAGCACCCAAAGGAGACAAAAATGGACTAGGAGATTGGTCATGGATGGGTAGTGAGTACAGGATTAGCAATAATTAGACCTGAATATCAGTGGAACCTTGAAGATTCGTGGAAGCTCTCCACTATGTGGGCACAAGGCTGCCGCGTGACGGGACATTTTGAACTCTCAGCATGAGGCACTCCCCCGTAGATCTGGTGCTAAAGAAGGAACTATCAGTGACAAAATCCAATCTTCAAAACATGGAGCAATGGGAAAAGTCGCTAGTGGTCCCATGAAAGGACTGGGAGATACCTAAATCCTCAAACATCCCACTCCGGGGGCAAACATTGCCCAAAGGAGCTCTTCCTGTCTCCAAAGTGAAGCCATACATCCCCAGAAAACCTTTGCAGTCTGTTTGAGAAGAGTAATGTAGCATTAGAGATGAAAGATACCTTTAATTTCTCTTTGAAATTAGAGTTACCACATTCTTAATATGTGTGTTCTATGATTTCTTAGTGTTTTAAAAATGTCTTCAGAAAACATGGTTTAAAGATTTATTTATTTTTATATGCATACATTTGTGTGCCACATGCACAAATATTTATTTTATATATTTATTTTATACATGTATGTTTGTGTACCATTTGCATTCAGCCTCCATAGAGACCAGATGAGGCCATTAGATCCTCTGGAACTGGAGTTAACGATGGTTATTAGCCACCACGTGGGTTCTGGGAAGCAAACCCTGGCTTTTGTAATAGCAACAGGTGCTCTTAACCACTGAGTCATGTCTCCAGCCCCCAAACAGATTGTTTTACTTAACTTTTTCCTGGGAGAGAGCGTTTCCTGGGAGGGTCTCTAACTGTTTCCACAATGAAGCAAGTACTTCCAATTGTCAAGAGGACTCAGCATTGGATGAAAGCACACGCTGATTAGTTCATATCACTAGTAAATAAACAGGGGAGAAGATAAAGTAGGTACATATAAAATTATATTCTCAAGAAGTTCAAAGAAGGGATCTTGAACCTGATGAGTGTATAGAAAAGGCCTCTGACCAAAGAGAGATCTCTTTTTCTTTCCTTAAAAGAATGAAATTATAATTTCAGTAGAGGCTGGAGAAAGTAGGGCAAGTCTATTTTTCATGGTAGGGTAACATCAGTGTTCCTCGGCGCTGGGCAACTGTTACAAACGGGGCCAAGGGAAATGTGTCTGTCCTTTTAATTAATAATTCTCAGGCATACAAGTCATCCCACTGTGAACTCCACCCAGTGGAGACAAGCCTCCCCCCACCCCTGCTGCCTGAGGTGTCAGCGACTCATTATTCCTGCTCCATCAGCTCGGTGTGCAAATATTGGAGCAAGTCTAAGGAGCCCACGAAGACAATGATCATTGCTACATTAATACTAATGAGTGAGACGGGATCCACGGTGTGTGTGGTTAATGTTGCCACAGAAGGAACGACTTACAAAGAAGGAAATCAACAGGGTGATTATTGGTTAAAAATAAAAAAGACTGAGATAAAAATCTATGAGGCAATGAAAAAGAGAAAGGAAGTGGGGGGGATATATGACCTTAGAAAATTTCTCTCCCTCCTTACCTTTCCTTCCCTCCTCTCTCTCCTTTCTCTCTCTCTCTCTTTCTCTCTCTCTCTCTCTTTCTCCCCTCTCTCTATTCTCTTTCTCCCTCCCCTTCTCCCCCTTCTCTTGCAATGCTCTCTTCTCTTTTCTTTCTTTTCTCTTCTCTCTCCTCTCCTCTCCTCCTCCTCTCCCCTCCCCTCTCCTCCTCTTCTTTCCCTCTCTCTTCCTCCTTCTCTCTCTTCTCTTTCTCTGTTCTCTCATCTTCCCTTCCTTCCTCTCCTCCCTCCTCCTCTCTTTCCCCTTCCCCCCCTCCCCTTTCTCTGGTATGAAATGATCTGGATGCCCCTCTGTAAGAAGGAGTTTTGGAGAAGCGAAGAAAACACAAGAGAATATAATGACAGCCATGTGAACTGAGAAAAGCCATTTTTCCTTTGCACCTCATTAAATGTTGTAACACCACCCTTATCAAACCCATCCAGTACTTACACAAAAGCCATTTATTTGGGAGCAGACATGGGCTTATTTATTTTAAAGGGTCTGCCACACAGTCCCTGTTGCAATGACACTTCGCATCCCTCATTTTGGAATGCTTCAAAGAAATTCAATGTCCTGTACTGAAGGAGGTTTAGAAAGAAGCTAGGCTCTGGGTGATTTTCAAAACCAGAACTAGCTTCCAAATTCTGCTGGGTTGGGGAGCCTTCCCGCAGGCTGCAGCGGCCAGGGTGGCAGCTTGCGCTTCTCCCAGCCAACGCAGGGAGGCAGTGCGAGGAAAGCTGGCTCCAGCCGGCTGGGAGCTGCGTCTTTGCTAGGGACTTGGTCACCAGCAGAGTTCCGAAGTTGCTTGTTCAGATTTTATACAGCTGGGACGTTTTAAGGAAAAGGATCAATTTACCTGACCTTGGTGAGGGTGTGGATGCGTCACCAGCGACAAAAACACTGTAAAAACTATAAAAAGTGCCAATTATTTATTTAAAGCAGTTTTATGCTGTGTGGTATATCCAGTGCCCAATACCCATGGAGGACACGTGCTGAAAGCGCTCACAAGGCACCATAAAGCACATTACGCCACCGAATTTTCCACGCGTCCTTGAGAAGACAACATCACAACATTGTTCCCTCTTACCGTGACAAGACTAGGGTCAGGGACCTCAGACTCAGGTGCCTCACAGTGTCACAGGTCACAGAGACAGAATTCAGAAGCCTGGGTTCTCCCAGACTGCTCCTCACAAGGGCCTTAAGGGAGGGCTAGTTACCTGGTATTCCCTTTGTCCACTGAAGGAAATAGTATAAAGGTCACAGCCTCCTCCACATAATCTTCACCCCAAAACTGATTCCCTGCGTTGTACTCAGCGTGTTCCAGCTGGACTGCTCTTCCCAGTTTTCCTCCCCAATCACTAGCAGAACATCTGCCCTGGCGCCGCTTCCCTTCTCATGTCTGCTGTCTTCTCCCCTCTGACCACTGCGGGGAGCCTGGGGGAAGGGGCTCCCACTTCTGCAGGGCCACCCAAGCTCTGCTCCATGCCTGCTATAACAAGAACTTGTAGGTTTTCAGAACCAGAAGTTCCTCCCAGTTGGCTCTGCCTTATGTGGCATCCCAGTGTAGCCATTCGGAAGCTTCTATCATTAGGTGACCACCCAATTCCAAGATCCAATGCGTCCCATTTGGATTGTGACTTTCCCTTTTTCCGATCCAAACAGGACACATTTGGTTCAGGCAATGGCCAGAAACTCACATTTTGGTTTAAACTCACTTTCCAAGTTGAATCCCCTCTTCTTTGGGTAGACTGTGCCCCCACACACACACCCCTATTCCCACCAGGACCGTGGCTTCTTTACAGGGTTTCCCCTTTTCCGCACCTCCACATCCTGTATTCAGGGAAGCCCACAACTAACCGTGCATATTTGCAAACCCAGTCACAAGTCACTGTCCTTGTGAGGTGAGCGTCAGCAGAAGTGAGCACAAGCCTTCCAAGGCTCCTCTGGGTGGGGGTAGCAGTGGTCGCTGACATTATTGTCACAGCTGTCCCTGTGACTCCCCTTTCCTACGGCGCAAATGCTCAAGGGCAGGGCCTAGGTCTCTGCTTCTCTGGATGTTCTGTAGCCTTGGTACAGCGTTTACACACTTGCTCCCAGGTCGGCGTGCAAGTAGATTAGTAGAGAAAATGAAGTGTTGCATCTGCTTTCCCTTTGCGCTACAACAAAACACAGTTAGTTAAAGATTCTAACACCTAATAAATACAGTTTTCAATATTTATCAAACACAAAGACGCATGCAGCACTGTACTGTATGCTGCACTAAGTTAAAACAAACAAACAAACAAAAAGTGCATCCCATTGTTCTAGGGGAAAGAGACAAAGAGTAAATCATTGCTTTTGCAAAATTCAGCAGAACATTAAGATCTAAAAATGAGTGACGTAATTGAGAAGGGTTGTGCAAGCAATGGATTGAGAAAGGGGGCCAAGGGATGTTTCTCAGAAGGGAAAGGTGAGAGGAGTCAGTAGGTCAATGGCCAGGGGAAGTTGGTGGCAGATGGGGGAGACCAAGGTGTATTAGCTGAGGGGTAGGGGAAAGCATGATTCTTCCCAGGAACTAAAGTTCCTTCATACAAGTGGGTGGTGAGGAGAGACCTTGGGGGAATGAGAGCCAGATGCAGATCTTGTAGCCCTTAGTAGGGAAGTCCATTTTCTTCAGAACCTGCAGAAAGCCCTTCCAGCATTTCATCAGCATGATGATATGATCAGTCTGTGCTGCTAGTTCATCCGGGCTGTTCTGAAGAGACAAATTGAAAAAAGCAGGAAGAAAAGCTAGAGAAACGTGTGTGGTGAGGACCATCGCCAGGGTTCAGGGACTGTGGCTTGGAAGGGGCTCCAGTGTGCTGATGTGAAGCAGGAGACAGCTGGGATGCTGCTGGACCACTTAGCATCAGGCACAAGGGAAGCGCGATTCGGGGATTCAGCCTAGAGTTCATGCTGAGAATTTCAGTAAGCAGGGTTTCTTTTTCCTAATCCAAGATAAAATAGATTTGGAGAAGAAGAAATCAATTTTTAAGGAAAAGGGTCAATTTACCTGACCTTGGTGAGGGTGTGAGGGTGTGGATGCGTCACCAGGGACAAAAACACTGTAAAAACTATAAAAAGTGGCAATTATTTATTTAAAGTGGTATATCCAGTGCCCAACACCCATGGAGGACACGTGCTGAAAGCGCTCCAAGGCCATTTCGAGTTATTATTTAATGGTGAGTATTCAGCATATCTTTTTGAACATCTATTAAAGGTTGGATGCTATCATTAGAAGTTATATGAGGCAAAAATCCATGTGCTTGTATCTCTTGCCATCCCAAGAAGAATGCCAATATCATTTAAGAATTCTTAAGGTTAAGTGGTATCCAGGATCATGAGCAGGAAAGGAGATTCTGCTATGAAGATTCAATATAATAAAACATGACATAACTTTAGAAGGTGTTTCTTGCATTCTTCATGTTTGAAATATGAAATTTAATTAGTATTTTCAAATAAGCCTAGGAATTTGTGGGTATTCAAATCCAAGTGAAACACATTATAATTTTAGAAACAGGTGTCACACTATCCTTGCAAGAATATGGCTTCTAGTTTTTCCTATCTCAAGCTCATTGGCAGACAAGCACCGCTAGAACATGGCCTGAAGTCCCCGGCCCCATCCATTCCTGCTCTGTCACCAGGCGCCTGTTCACAGACAGAGCTTGGGGACCTAAAAGAAAGATTGTGATTATGCAGTTATACAACCTCACCAGGAGGCCAGTCTAAAAGCTGAAGTGAGACACTACATTAAATAATAGTTAAGCTCGCTTTCCGGCCTGTTAACACTTACTTTCCAAAAACTTTCTCCGTATATACCACAGTTTACAATGAGATCTTTCAAGAGAACAACTCACATAAGGCGAAAGGAAAATGTGTTTCTCAGGGCGTCTCCTTTAAAGATTTTACATGATCTTCCACAGCAATATAGAACCAGATAATAACACATCCATTGGCTGATCAGGCGTGGAGAACTTCAACTCTGAACCCAAGTTAATAAAATACCCATAAATTAAAATTCAGCCACAAGATCAACTGACAATTTATTGATAGCTCTCTTTTAATGCCCGCCCATGCCAGTTGGGAGTGTCATATGGTTAGTGTGATATTTTGCCTTTTACTTTGTAACGTTTGTTGACCTCAAGGATGGTTCTTCCCTGTCACTGGCCCAGAATTAGGTTCATCGGTTTTGTAACACGCAGTATGCTTGGGCTCACATTCCTACAGGTACCTTCGTATTGCTCAAAATGTGGTCATTTTCTGCAGTGGTTTGTCCTGTTTCTCTCTCCTGCCACATTCACTGTGTGTTGAGGTCAGCCAAGAAAGGTCTGGCCATGTGAGCTGACAAAAGCACTCGACTTCTTTTCTGGTAACATCGAATATATTCAGCTGTCGTTCGTCTTCCTTTGATCTTCGGCAAGCGCGAGCCCTTTCTCACTAAGTTGTCCTCCACGGCTTGTTTTTGATATTTAAACAGTTTGGACATCTCTAAAAGTGGGGTGACACTGACACCAAGATAAGGTGCCAATCAATTTATGAAGTGATTCTGTAGGAAAGTGGCAACGTTAACATGACCCCAGAGCATGGCTAATTCATCCACGGAGAAGCATGAAGAAAACCGCTTGCCTGTCCTTGTTTCTCATGGGTGACGGCCTCCGCCCCGAGCCCTTCTCTGCTCTGTATTAGTGGAGTAGGTGACCCCACGGGCAAGATAGGACTTTTTATGTTTTGAAAGTTTAATCAGTGGACACCAGCGGGACTTCTTTCTTCTAGATTTCTCTATTTCATCGAATTACAGATCCAAGGGCAGAACATGAGGACATGCTGCATGCAATTTCAAGGGACATTCTGTCCCTCTAAGATGACCTGCCAATGGTTCAGAAGCCATCAAGCTTACTAAGTTTATGAAAATTTCAGTAAATAGTTTTCAAAGAGAGATTTATATATAAAAGGTATGTTTGCTCATTCTTTTCAGTCCAGAGCACCCAGGCAGAACTGGGGGGTAAATGCAGCCAGAGAATGCATGTAGGATTCGATATTTTGAAGCAAAATATGCAACATCCATAGAAATAAGAGCAAAGATTACCTCTATCCCTTATTCTATGTGAATGCCAAACAACTTCAAAATGAAATAACAAAGAATTAATATGACCTTTCAATAACCTTGTTCAGGGTAAAAATGTCTAACTCTTAGAATGAATTCGCCTGGCTGTCTCACAAGACCAATTTTACATAAAGTAGACTCAATCATCCCTGGGCCATAGAACTGAAGAGCAAATGTCTTTCAGAGTATGTACCTGTCAGCCAGACAACAAAGAGAGTCAATGACAGTTCAGATAGAATGCCATTGTGGTGGCTCATTTTATGTCAACTTCACTGAGCCAAGAGGTGTTCAGATAATCAGATAATATTGCTGTGTGTGTGTGTGTGTGTGTGTGTGTGTGTGTGTGTGTGTGTGTGTGTGTGTGTGTGTGATGGGAGGGGGTATTCCAGAAGGACACAAGCAGTGAAACCAGAAGTCTCATCAAAGAAGTGGGCATCATTCAATCCACTGGAGGCTTGGTGCGGGAGAATTGTCTGTATTCTGTCAATCATATTTTAATAAAACGCTGATTGGCCAGGCAGGCAGTATAGGCGGGAAAGCCAGACAAGAAGTAGGGGTGGAGCAAAGAGACTGGGAGTTTTCTGGGACACAGGAAGCTCTCTCGCCACTCCTGTGCAGACCACCGAAGAGGCAACATGTAAGCTGTCACACTGAGAAAGGTATTGAGCCCATGTGGCTAACATAGATGAGAATAATGGGTTAATATATGTTATAAGAGTTAACAAGAAGCCTGACCTAATGGGCTAATCAGTTTATAACCTTATGGAGTCCTGTGTGTGATTTTTCCTTGGGACTTGCTGGCTTGTTGGGGTACTGGGCGGGACAGAAACCCCAACAAGCTGGCCCACACACTACATATGGCGCCCAGACGTGGATAACTGAATCCACAGAAAGCTTGAGAAAGCTTGGGATCGAATAGAGTAAAGCATGTTTTGTTGATAGCAGCAATTTCTCGGGTCTACTTTGCTTGCTAGAGGCAAGCAAGGCTCTCAAATAAGAGAGGCTTCCTGACTCAGCTTTAGCTGCAAAACCCTGCAGCTCTTTTAAGAGGTCCTGCCACAAAACACTTAAACTGTGTTGAGGAAAAGCTGAACGCATGCTTTTCGGTTTTCAGCCATAGCAGGAAAAAAGCTGCGCTGTTTTAAAATGCTGGCTGTCCTGCCAGGGCAAACTCTGACTCTTTCAGGCAGGCAGTCCGACTGAGTGTGGTCTGTGAGCAGAATGCTGCAGCTTGCTTGCTAGCAAGGACATTGAAACACGACAGAGTTGTGGCAGTGAATACAGTTGTGGCTGGTATCTCAGCTATGAGTCTGGAAAGCTAAGGAATGAGCTGGATCTAGCTGTCAAAGCCACAGCTTTCCATATTGCTTTGTAAATTAAAGGCTCATGTGGTCAGAAAAAGAGAGATAAACAGTAAAGAGAGATTCAAAGAGGAAGAAAACCTCTAAATGGTTTACAGTGTGTATATGCAGGCTAAAAGTTAAAGTTCTTAGAGTTAAAAGGAAAGAAAGAGAGTAGTTGGGTGTGGTGGTACACACCTTTAATCCCAATGCCTGGGAGGCAGAGGCATATTGACCTCTGTGACTTCAAGGGGTAGAGGTAGATTGACCTCTGTGACTTCAAGGTGTGGTAGTACACACCTTTAATCCCAATGCCTGGGAGGCAGAGACAGATCTCTGTGAGTTCAAGGTGTGGTAGCACACACCTTTAATCCCAGTGCTGGGGAGGCTGAGACAGTGGGGATCTCTGAGTTCAAGGACAGCCTGGTCTACAGAGTTATTCCAGGACAAAGATATATACAGAGAACCTGTCTCAAAAAGTCAAAAGTTAAAAGTAAAAATAAAAGAAATAGAGGTTAAAGTAAAGCCACATAAAGATGGAAAATATACAGAGAATCTTGATACTGTATGCTATTTTGCTCTCTTTAAATTGTTTGATTGCTGAGGAAGGAGCAACAACTGCTAAAAGACTTTTGTTTATAAATGCTACTGAACTAACCCAAGATAGGAATTTTGAAAATACCTTTGCTTCAAAACTGAAGTCAAAAGGTATGTTACTTTGGAGAAGAGATTTTGCTTTTGTTTCCACAGAAAATGAAAGGCTCTGGATTTATTCAGAGTTAAGAAAAATCATCTTTGACCAAGGGAGGCCACCTGAAAAATCTCCGACAGGAATAGATGGCCCAGATGTCTGAGTTCTACATCCAGAACGGATTCAAGGCGCTGCCTGAGATGATCAGGTCTCACAGGATACTCCAGTCAGGACTTGATTATAACTCTAAATTTTCTTTAGGTCCCCATAAGATCATCAGCGCCCCCAACCAGCAGGAAGTAGCCTGAAATACTACGCCCATATTCCCAACAAATGGACTATGGGTATTTTCTTTTGTTTAAAAAAAAAAAAAGAGGGAAATGGTGCGGGAGAATTGTCTGTATTCTGTCAATCATATTTTAATAAAACGCTGATTGGCCAGGCAGGCAGTATAGGCGGGAAAGCCAGACAAGAAGTAGGGGTGGAGCAAAGAGACTGGGAGTTTTCTGGGACACAGGAAGCTCTCTCGCCACTCCTGTGCAGACCACCGAAGAGGCAACATGTAAGCTGTCACACTGAGAAAGGTATTGAGCCCATGTGGCTAACATAGATGAGAATAATGGGTTAATATATGTTATAAGAGTTAACAAGAAGCCTGACCTAATGGGCTAATCAGTTTATAACCTTATGGAGTCCTGTGTGTGATTTTTCCTTGGGACTTGCTGGCTTGTTGGGGTACTGGGCGGGACAGAAACCCCAACAAGCTGGCCCACACACTACAGAGGCTCACAGAACAGAAGGGTATATGAAGAACAGCTTTGTTCCTTCTTATGTGTGTGCGTCTGTCTTCTCCTGTCCTTGCCTGTGCTTCTGATTCTTTAGTTTGGCCTTTAAGTCTAAAATGGGATGCACACCATTGGCTCTTCATCTTCTTGGACCTTCTGATATGTTCTAGAAGAATACTATTCGCTTCCCTGAGCCTCCAGCTTGCTAGTGAATAGATCCTGGCATTTCCTGGACTCTGCAATTGCATGAACCAGTCCTAATGAACAAATGCCTTTATTTGTGCAGAAATGTAACAAATGCCTCTGTGTGTATGGGTTGGGGGCGGTTCTTGTTCTCTGGAGAATCCTGACTAATAGCCACATTTAAGGGCTAAATGAGAAAGAAAAATGGCTAAACACAAGGGATGACCAGAGAAATAGTTGGAGAATATTATGTAATAAAAGTCAATTGATATGGGAACTACAAGATGGCAGGACCCAAGAAATGAGAAAAATAATTCAATTATTATTGACTACTATGTCCAGAGAATATGGATTATTCTCTTTCTCAAGGATAAAGGTTTTTTCAGGCCTGAAAAACCCCATTACCATTTTGCAGATGGCACATGACTTTCTCTAATGGGTTAAATTGTATCCTACCCAAAATCCATGCTATACCTCCAACTCCTGTATCTCAGAATATGACCTTACTTTGAAATAAGGCTTTTAGAGGCAATTAAGTAAAAATGAGGTCATTAAGGTGAGCCCTAATTGAATATGACTAGTGTCTTTAAAATGCAGGGACACTTGAATGCAGAGACAGGCACATACACAAGTAAGCCTGGCTGAAGACACACAGGGAGAAGGCAGGAGTGATTGAGGTGAGGCATCAATGAGCCAAGGCTGACAAATACAACCGGCAAGCTCCAGATGAGGTTAGTGTTGTCCCTTGAAGCTGCCAGAGATGGCAGCCCTCCTCTCAGCTCTCAGCCGACAAAAACTATGTGATACTGAGCTTCCACTTTTTCTAGCCACCCAGTGCTCAATACTTTTCTTGCGAAGCCAGAGGAAACAAACACACCCTTCTCTACTAAGATCTGACAGACGGGGAAACAATGGTATCTACCAGCTTTGACTCCCAGGTAGGGGAAACACATGTGCCTGGAGCTGCAGGGTGTTCCATCTGGACAGCAAAGTGCTTACAGAACACCCTTTACTTCCTCCCAAACCCAACTGTGCCCCCATCCCTGACTTGTCCTCCTGCTAGTGAGTGCACTAGAGACAGGGAGAGCAGAGGGTGTGGATACCATGGTGAGTAAGGGAAGAACATCGAGAGTGTGGGGCTCCAATCAGGACGTTTGGATTGCCAGCACTCGTTCCACCCAATCTGGGCCCCCAGAAACGCGTACCTTGCCCTTTCTGTTAGTGATTGTGCTATAAGCCTCAGGATGTTACTGTTAACGGGACAAACTCCCATGGATGTTCTGTCCCGGCCTGATCTCACACTGGCTCACACAAATATATCTTTCCTGAACAAGTCAATCAAGTCAGCTTAATTCTGCCTACACTCGCACTTTGAAAAGAGCTGGATTCCATACGTGATCTGGAATGAGTCAAACAACCTCTCTGTGAGTATCTTCTTCTGCAGACTTTTAAATCCAAACAGGCTGATTTCTAGGCTTTCAAAGCCTGACCTGAGAAGATAAACTGCCACACCTCCTCCACATGTGTGTGCATGCGAGAGAGAGAGGAGGGTACTGGGAGAGAAGCTGGGAATATTAATATAAATTATGCTGCTAACACTGACATGTGCAGCTGGCATTTCCATTGTCTCGTCTCTATGACAGTGCCCTCCTCTGGAAGCTGTTAGGCTAAGAGCTAATGTCGGCTGTGCCACACAAAGGTGATGGCAAATTGATGAGCCTGTAAAGAGATTTAGAGGCAAATAGGGAAATGCACGGTTAATGCTATTAAATATTACTTAGCCTACACAAGCTGCGTGTTCAACAGTTTAAACTTTAATTGCTAGCTGATGCAGAAACAAGCCTGGATGTATGTAAATCCTATTGAAAGCTAATATCATTCTGGCTGTTGAGATGGATTAGCAGCCACTACAATTAGCAGCGTGTGCAGCTAATGATATTAGGGCAGGATCCATCATACAGCAACCTGGGCCTTAAATCTGCAGGGAAGTTAAGGCTCTTCTCCCCTCAGAAGTCCTGCCAACTCCTGCACAACAGTCCTGGTTGTGAGCCAAGAGGTTTGTAGGAAGAAGGGGGCTCAGCACACTGTCACCTTGAATTCTGCCTCTGCCCTTCTCTCTAACTCCAGCAGAGCACCCCATGGCTGACACCACCTCTGTCCCACTTTCCGTGGAATGACAGTGCAGTTCAGCCTGGAGGCAGAAGCGTGCACCCACTGATGCACCCGCCGCTGTCGAACCCTGATCTCACCAGGAATACTGTGGTTGTGGCAGAAGGAGAAAAAGTGTGACTTCCACTCAGATGTGGCATCATAGGATCAGGCTGCTGGACAGAGCACTTGCCAAAATGCTCGTGATTCCTAAGAGGCCTCAATAACAAGATATCCCATTTAAAACATCATTGGTTTATGGCCGTCTACAGAAACTGTCATCCTCAGTGAAACATCTGAACTGACTATAAAAATAAGCATTGATGTTGTCATGGGAGCTGCGGACTAGATGATCCCCGCAGCGCCGTGGAGAGGGTACAGCAAAGCGTGGTTCTGTCCCCGTGATTGGAAGCCCGCTGTCTGTGCCTAACAAATTTCCATTCCACTCTGGGAAACTTGAAGGCTAACCTGTGTCAGTGAAACTTTCCCTGCACAAAAGGCTGTGCTTTGTTAATCTAACTGTAGATGCTGTTATAACAGCCATGTGCAGGATATGGCACAATTAAGCTAAAACTGACTCCTTACAAAGAATTAATTACCATCAAATTTGTAAGATAGCTCTTTTAAAATCAAGTGTAAATATACCTAGGTTTAAAAATACATGTTGATATCAGTATGTGAGACTACTTATTTTAAACAGATGGGTGCTATGTCAATTAATACATACACATATATGTATAGATATTTATCTAAAAGTGTGAATTATTATTATAAAGTAGTGAAAACTTTGCTTTTAAGCCTATATATTCAAGAATTAGCAGTTTGCTCATTTAAAAATTAGTGTATTATACCGTTTGGGATGATGCTAGAGTATCAGATGTGTCTAATATTGCATTTTGCAAACCTCGCTGTGCTTATTCCTGAAATGGTAAAATGTGACACATTACACACATGTTCTACATAAGGAACTTGTGCTACATGAACTTGGTGTGTAAAGGCTTCAGGAATGACACATAGCTGGGAGCTCACAGGTCCCAGGGGTCAATCTATGAATATAATCCTGCTAAAATGACATGATATCAAACTGCCCTGTGAATTTCTATGTCTCCGCCTGGAGATTGGTGCAGTCCCCAGACCTCATCAGAGATGTTTCCTTGCACAGTAGATGTTGCTAAACACAGGAACTCATAGCTGGTCCAGCGGTGCAGGACAGGTGTGGGTGGGTGCAGTGCTCAGCCATGAATGGGACACGGAAATGACACTCTTTCTCTTATAAGGTCAGGGACTATCGTGGAAAGAGGGGCTGCATGAGCCGGAGGAGGACAGTGTCCTCTGGACATGACAGGGCCACTCCAGTCACGAGCACAGAGCATCTGCGATTGCCTGCACAAGATGAAAACAGTCAACACTCCAGCAGGGGTGGGGAGGGATTCATAAGCCCCACCTCTAACTGAGGATCCTTGGACAGTTGGAAAGTGGAGGTGGGTGGAGAGGTGGGGTGGGGTGGATCTGGGAGAAGTTGGGATGAATGTGATAATTAATAAAAGGTATTATTTAAAAGGTAACTACGTATATATAGTGATATTTCATTTGTATTTTAATAAATAAAGCTTTCCTGAAGATCAGAGATTAGAACAGCCACACTGGTCAACTATACAGATCAGGCAGTGGTGACACACACCTTTAATCCCAGTAGCCACACTATTTAGCCATAGAGGCTGGGTGGTAGTAGTGCACGCCTTTAATTCCAGCACTGGAGAGGAACATAAGATGGAGGAGACAGGTCTCAGCTCAGTCTTATTCTAAGGATTTGTGGAGGCAGGATCGCCAATTTGGTCTGAGGTAGAAGTAAGAGCCAGTGGCCGGTTGCTTTGCTTTTCTAATCTTCAGGTTGAATCCCGATATCTGACTCTGGGTTTTTATTATTCTTGCTACACACACACACACACACACACACACACACACACACACACACACACTATATGTATGTATATATACATATATATTAGGTTTCCGCAAACAAAGCTTGGACTTCAGAGTGTTGTTTTTGTTTCCCATCATTGAGCAGCATTGCTGGTCTTGGTCTGCCCTGTGGGGATCTCATGTTCACGTGAACAGCAGGCCTAGATGAATATCTATTGGTTTGGACTGGAGACAATCTGCCATCATAAGCAAAACTTTCCAGTTACGATGAGAAAGCTGCACTCTAGAAGGCTTACTCTAATGCAAACTTTTGTCCTGTTGTGACACTTCTCAGTAGTTCATATGGGATGCCTTTGACATTTTTTTTTTGAGTTAAAAAAAATTTGTGGCACATTTCCACTAGGATGGTCTATTTCACAATAAATTTGAATCAAAATTTACTTCTACCTAGCCTTTCTCCATTCTGTACTGTGATTACAAGCATGTCTTTGTACTTCTTCCAAAGTGAGGGAGATTCTAAAATCTATGCATCTCAGGCTAGAGGACCAGTTGAATGATAGCACTGTGCATATTATAGAAGCAGCACAATGAGGCTGACAATCATTAATCCTTAAATTCAGCATTCATTAGGCATACTAAACACAGGAGAGTTTGATATGTTTCCATGGTGTCTTGCTCTTCTCTAGGAAGATGACAGCAGGGCCAGGCCAACAGCTTACTCGGTAAAATGCTTCCTGCACCTTTCAGTGAGGACCTTTCAATCCCCAAGTCCCGTGATCCACCAGGTGTGTGGTACATGCTTATAAGCCCAGCACTGGGGTGACCAGGAGATAAGGGTCACTGGGGCTCATGGACCAGTCAGTCTAGCCTAGGAAATAAGCTCCAGAGGAGTAAGAGATACTGTCTCAATCAGGTAGAGGGAAGTTGAGAAGAATTTCCAGCATCCATCTCTAACTTCCACATACACACATCCACATGTACACACATATGTGTGCACAGACATGCCAATAGCTCAGTGCAGAAAGGACAAGACAAGCCTAGTCAACATCAAATTTTTCATAGACTTTGTATTGATTATTTATCATCTGTGGCCTGGATTGTAGGAGATCTGAGTTTAAAAAATTTAGGCTGGATTTAAAATGCCCTTTTTACTGATAGGAACTATGACTGAGCCGTGGCAGTTCACAAGGACGCTTGCAGCTTCATGGGCTTCCTTTTCTAGTAAATCTTCAGAATCGCTTACAATTTTAAAATATATCCATTGAGTTCTCCCAAATGTTTGGAGAGTTGGGTCTTAGAACAGCCATTTAGGTAACTCTGACCTTTACCATGAACTGTCTGGTCCTGATGCTGCATGCCCTACTTCTTTTCTAGTGTTGGCAAACACCAACGGCCTCCGGTCTCTTCCTAGGGGACTCAGGATTATAGGCCTGAGTTTATCTTCATAGCTAGCGTGTTGCGTCAGTCAGCTCATTTTCATAACCGTAAATTATTTGGCTCAGAAATTCTTAGTGGTAAAATAATCAGAAAACAGCTCCATTTCGTTTCCCCTCGTTTCAGTCAGAAATGTAAAATATGAACTCTCTGGATGCCTGCCATTGCCCAGGTGGGCCGTGCAGTGTCAACAGAGGGGAAGCAAAGTGCTTATTTTAACGTGTCACGGTGTCCATCCAGTGGTTAAGTGTGCAGATGTAGATGGTTGTTTGAAAAAAAAAATCTGAGCAGTCACTGTGCACTGCAGTGGGGGTCACATTTATTGCACGTCTGGGAGGACTGTTTAAGACACAAACTTTTCCTGCAATTCTTTTTTTAGAGACAGTGTTTCTCTGTGTATACCTGGCTGTCTCAGGTGGATAGGTAGGTTTTTAACTCTTGTGTTCTCTCACCTCTCTCTTCCTGTGAGAATGACAAGCTGCATAGTGTGTCAATGGTTTTAGTGCCTGTTGCTATGTCATTTTTCAGAGCACATCACGTGACTAAGCACAAATGCCCTGGCTTAACCATGTGATAGACTATATGCTATATGCATATATATGTATATGTATATCAATACAGTGTGAATGTATGATGTATATATTGCATGTGAAAATATGTAATTACATGTAAGGACCTATATAAATCCTCCTTGCCTTCTAGTCTCATTATTTGACTCTTTTTGACCTCTGCATGCATTTGTACTTTCAACCTCTGCTTCACAGATTCCTCTCTTCCCTCTAGGTGGCCACTGCACTAGGTGTGGAGCCATTACAGACTGACCAGTCAGTGATCTCCTTGACAGTTTTTCACACAGAAAGAGAACCTAGAAGGAATATATTCCAGTTCACGCCCAGAGGAGGAAGCATTGGCTCTCCCCATTTACTGGAGGCTTTTAGGCAAGGGGGCATAAAATATGGCTGCAACATTCTTTGAAATCCTTTTAAGTAGCAGCCATCCTACACCCCCTCCTTGGTACTATTAAGCCCTTCACAGGTATCCATCGTCGGGAAGCAGGAAGAACTGCACTTTAAAAGGATTTTAAATAATGTCTCCAAGAAATATAGCCGCAGATTGTTCGGTGTAGATTACCATCCAAGAGCGGGCTCAAGGGGGAGGGCTCTCTCTTAAAAGGTCTTTAAATAATGGAAGTGTGCTTCTTGGCAACATTTCTCAGAAGCGTTTAGAGAACAGCTATCTCTGCCATAGCTACCCACCAGCAAGGCGTACCTGCCAAAAGACTGGAAGAGGCACAGGACTGATGACAACCCCACACCCTTGTCGCCCTTATAACACAAAGACAACCTCCTTGTCCCAAGTACCGAGTGCATGCAGACTTTCTTAGTAAGCATAGCCTCCCTCCTGAGAGTCGAGGTCGAACACCTCTAAGAACATTTGGAGGTTTACTCAGTGACCTTTGCAGGGAAATGAGCTTTCCGTGCTTTCCAGAAGCGTCCTAAGAAAGGAGCAAATGCTTTAGTTTCCCTCCTCTTTTCCTTCTCATAAAGCTCAGCTTCGAGTTTGAAAATGCAGAGTCTAAACAGCTGGCTTTGTCTCCCCTGACTACTTCCTCTCCAACTTTATTCTCTGTGTTCATCCATCTGTGAAGGTTGATAGAGAAGAGGTGAACATGGTGTAGAGTGTACAACCTTTGCCTTTGCAATGGGAGGACTCAGCTTGTTATGGCTGACTAGGAAAATGTAAGTGTCCTACTGAGCATCACTCCTATCAGACATGCAGGCTTTCAGTGTGTCTATTCCTGGTATGGTCACTAGGATAAAATGGAATCAAAATCTATAAACCACTCAACTCCGTGCCTTCTGAACTCTGGATGTTAATACTCGTGTGACTTTAGAGCGTGTGGGTGCTGTGATTATGTGAGTGTGGCTTTCTTATTGAGACTATAGGAGGTACCTGCCCCAATTTATCTGGTTTGGTAAACTCAAGAGTTAAGTTTGCTACCTGTTTTAAGGGTAGCTAGCTGTATTCTACCTGAAAGTCAAGGGAGCTTTTCTCTTGAGAAGGAAGAATGAACAACCAGTTTGACATTCAGCATGAGATGGGTGTAGTCATGCAAGCTTATAGTCCCAGCACTTGGAAGATGGAGACCGAAAGATCAAGAGTTTAAAGCTAAACTGTTACATACGGAGTTCAAAACCAACCTGAGCTACATAAGTCCCTGTTTCAAAACAAATTAGTGTGAATTCACTGGTCTGAGCTAGTTAGCTGTCTTTCAATGTGGAAGACACCTGGAACAACAGATTTACTAGAGAAGAAGGTGCATTTTGAATCATAGTTTCGGATAGTTTGGCCCAGGATCGACTGCTCAGTCATCTTTCAGTTAGCAGTGTTAGGGCCTGTAACAAGGCATAAATCATGCCAAGGAATATGGATAGATCAAAGTTGCTCACCTAGCAGGAGCCAGGAAGCAAAGAGAAGAAGAGGAGCCAGGGCTCCAACACCCTCCTTAAGGGTTTCTTCCCAATGACATTTTTGCCTCAAACACAAAAATAAATTGTAAAAAGGTAAATGATAGATACACCAATGAGCTTGTTTAATCTTTCGATGACGTATTCATAGGTCAAGATATTTGTCACGCAGTTTTTATACACATAATACAAACAAAAAAATATGCAGTTTCCCTTCATGGTCTAGAAGTTTCATGGTTTCAGAAGTGAAAAACATCTTTATTTATCGGATTCTTCATATGTTAGTTACACACTTGTGAAAGTGTGCAATGTTAGGACCGGGATTGGAAACAATGCCGCTCAAATGATGTGGGGGAAAATGATGTTCCTCCAGCGTTCCAACACCGGAGCAGGTCTTGTGTCATTGACCACAATGACAGGAAATCAAAGTGAACCCCATTAAGGGGGGAAAGCCATCTATTTTCGTTAGCTCGGCAGGCACCTGGAAGCTCTTTCCAGTGTGAAAAGAATGGGGGGCACTTGGGAAGATAGATGTCCTGGTTCAGATGACTGTGTTTGCGCCCCTGGAAAGGATGCATCTCTTTTACATGTGAGGGACTGATTATGAAACCAGTCCTCTTGGCTATGTTAGTTCCTTTACTGCCTTTCCATGACAAGAGAACAGACTTGGGTGAGGACCTCTGCAGTACGCTGAGATGAACCAAAACACAGAGACTATATTTCAGCCACAAAAAAAACTGGTCGCCCTTATATTTCCTAAAGCTTTAATTTTGATTCATTAAATAGTGATGCCATAATACAGGGGACTGGAGATGATCAGAGAGATTGACACTAGAGAGAAATGAGACATGCGTTCAAGAATGTCTTAAGACAGTTTGTCATAACTCTTAAAGAAAATGCACACATGGCGCCTTTTACTTTCCTTCGGTGAGTCCCCAGGTTCCTTGGTCGGCAGTGACCTGGTGGTACCAGCTGACTTGTCAGACTTCACCAAATGAGGTAGAAGTCTCAAGCAGCAGTTGGATACCTCAGGCTCCCCAAATGTGTGACCTTCAACTATGCTGGGCAGTGCAAATCTACAGAGAACTTTCAAAAATATGTTGATTTCCGTTTCGTGTCAAATCTGCCTCTGATTTTGCTCAGCTGGGCTCAGAAATGTTAACTGTTAGGAAAGCATGCTCCAAACAACATTTATGTGCCCGTTTGGGTTTGACTTTGGATCTGAATATAATGCACTGTGAATGTGACATAGGGAAGCAAACATGTATGTTTATCTGCTTAAGTAAGACAAGGGACAGCCCTGTGCCCATTGTCTCTCATCTCTCAAAGCCAGTCACCACATGGAGAGCAGGAGAGGTGGAGCATCCCTTGCAGTGGACTGTTACTGACTTTAGGGCACTTGGGTAGGCATTAGGAACCGGGCATGGATTGCGGATCTAGAGATAAATTTCAGAGGCTGTGCCCCACCTCAAGAATGAGAAGATTCAAGCCAGCTTGGCAGCCCTGCTGGACTTAGCCATGGTGAAATCACAGGACAAGATAAGAGGAGGAGAGGCGGTGTCCACACCCATGATAGAGAACAATATTATTTTTATCTGAAATAGTCAAAGCCACTGACTCACTGAAATCCTGGTGCATCTGTACCCTTGGCAATGACGTTCTAAACAGAGATAGGAAATTTGAAGGGCAGCAAATCTGCCTCCTCCCCCGCCCACACTGGACAGGCTGCAGGGCGATCCTTACTCAGCCTGGCGGTGGTGTTGGTTCCAAATCATGTGAGGTGGGTTGGCCCGCAGCTTAAAATGTCCCCATGGTGTCTGGATAATTAACTCAGCAGCTTGAGCTATTCCAAATGTTGTTCTCTTGCCGGGAGAAAGGATAAATACATTGGGTGTGAGCGATGGCCAGCGAGGGGAAGGCGGAATGTTTGCTCGGCCTCGGTGTTCTGCAAGCAGAACAGCTTTCCGAAACCACTTTTTCTCCTCTCCAGATGTTCCCGAGGAAGATGCAAATGAGCGTATTTTAATGTTGCAAAACTGTCAGATGCTGTCCAAGGAAGCTAACAGAATGCCATCACACCCAAGAGGTTCATCTCTGATGGGGGATGCCCACTGCCATCGGTTACGCTGCCAGAGAATTCATGACAAATGGCACTCAGACATCTCTTAAAGATTTTCACCAGTATCTTCTTAAATTCCTGCATTGCACGCAAATACCAGCTCAAAGGTGTCTTCCCATCATATGTATGCAGAATCTTTCACAACATGACTCCTGTGCTTTGCCAAAGGGCAGTCCCAGAGCAGAGCATCTAATCTTCCTGGCCTGGACGGGACCCCTGAAGTGCCACTATTGCCCGCTTCCCTTTTTCCTTCTGATTGAATTCTGCCTTCTTTTCAGGTCACATGGTGTTTAAGATGTTAGTTCTATGTACCACTAACAGTACAGCAGATGAAAGCAGAGAGATTTGCTGGCCATGTTGCCAGCAAATAGGAAGGAGCAGGGCACTGAAGAATTTGGGCCCGACCTTGACACATTCTTGCCATAAGAGCATCTGTTCTGATCTGGGCCTTGCCAAAACTGAACTCTGAGCACATGAGGATAAACCAAAGCAAGCCTTTAGGACTCTTGGCTAAGGGGGGGAAAAAGAAGCCTTTAAAGAAGAGGGGGAGGGGAGGGGAATAGTGCATGCACCTGTGATGTGAAGGTGGGAAGGGAGTAGAAGAAGCAGAGGTGGAGCCAGGAAGACAGAGAAAAGGAGTGGGAAGGACTAATGTGGAATCAAATGAAATTAAGTTTGCAGAAAATGCCATCAAGAAACCTGTTATTTTGCATACTAATTTAAAATTAATATATTAACAGTCTAAAACTAGATCTGCCATATGACCCAGCTGTACCTCTCTTAGGTGCCTCCCCAGATGACTCCAAGCCAACATATCCCAGAGACACCTGCACACCCATGTTCACTGCAGCTCTATCCAGAGTGGCCAAGCTGTGAAAACCACCTGGTGTCCAACAACAGTGGAGTAAAGAAAATGTTGTACAGATACACAGTGAAATATATTCTTCATAAATATATTTCATTTACAGGAAAAGTAGATGCAACTGCTGGTAACCATACTAAGTGAATTAGCCAAGTCTTAGACAGTGGCCATGCCTACTCTCAGTCATGGTTCCTATAGTTTGTAGAGAAGCATAGAGTGTATATCATATATGACATGGAAGTTGAAATAAAGCTGCTTCTAGGAACAGAACCATCTAATCAGAAGGAAGTCCGAAAAGGATGATGTGCTGTAAATGTACTAAATAAACAATACACGTGTCTACAAAATTTGTAATGATTGATTTTTATTTAATTATGTATGAGGGGGCTGTTTTGCGCACTTGAATGCTCGTGCCCATGGAGTCTATGCCAGAGGAGTCTGGTGTCCCTGGAGCTGGAGTACATGTGGTTGTGAGTCACTGATGTGGGTGCTGGGAATTGAACTCAGATCCTCTGCAAGATCAGTAGGTGCTGCTAGCCACTGAGCCAGTTCTCCAGCTCTCTGTGAAATTTTAAAAAAAATCAAATAGTTTTCATAAAAGTCTGTGGATACCGAAGTGAGAAGAGAGGGGAATGTATTTAAGGAGGAAGGTATGCTCAGATGGGGAAATTTCCTCAAGAGCCTTAAACCTACAAGTCTACAATGTCAAAATGCTGATAGAAACAGAAAAGCTCATTTATGGAAACATTTGTACTATCTTTGTCATTGCATCATTTATGAAGTATGGGAAATTTAACTATTCTAGTTTTTATCAAGGAGTTTTAGTTTGGTGAAAGCATAGCTTAGCATTAAGTCTACCAAGAATATACAATAGGAGATAAGTCCAGCAACTACCTTATTATTTTATGATGCCTGCATTATAGTTAATGGACCAATATTGATAGATGATCATTAACTAAAGCCTCTGGTTAATCTGGATGTTAATTCCACCTGTTGTCTTCTCTTCTGTGCCAGTACACAATGCGGGTGCCATGCTACGTCTGGTTACCCTGTGTCCTCAGTGTGCCCTTGGGCCTGGTCTCTTCAGTCTCTCCTTGCTTGTGATGCCTTGAGACTTGAGTACTGGTCAGGTACTGAGCACTATATCCAACAACTAACACCTGCCTGGTCTTTTTCTCCTCATTGCAATGCTGGAGTGAGTTGTCCCAGGTAGAGTCAGTGAGGTTTCCTTCAGTGACGTTACTCTTTCTACTTTCCACACTGTGCCTTTTGGAAGCATATTACTTGCATCCGATGTGTTTCTCTTCTTGGGGGCTGACAATCTACAGAATTTATTTGAACTGCTTCTGTTGGGCAGGTTTGGCGATTCTCCATGTGTTACTTTATTCGATCATTTGTTTATATGAGTATAAACACTCATTTTTTAGTTTGGTGGAAAAACAGCCTAATATTAAGTCTACCAAGAATATACCATAGGAAATTTTATTTTACTTATGTATTTATTTTACACTTTGAGTTGGAATCCCTACTGCATTGATTCTGCTGTCGTATCATTACAACTTCAAACTTCAGATCCTTTTTCAGTTGGTCTCTAAGCTCCCTTAAATCATACCATCAGAGTGTCTCTGTCTCTCTGTGTATGCGTGTGTGTGTCTTTGTGTCTGTCACAAATTCTCTGTCTCTGTCTGTCTGTCTGTCCGTCTGTCCTTCCATTCTTCCCTCTCTTCTCCCCTCTCTCTCCAATGTCTTTGCATTCTGGCATTACAATGTCCCAGAACGCTTCTTGAGATAGTTCTCATCATACTTGAAGATTCAGCCAGTGCTTTAGGGAAATTTAATTATGTTTATTGAGGACAGTATTAGACACCAAGGCATTTGGTTGAGATTATCTCATCTGGCCAAGCAAATATGTATTTATGTCATTCTAGGTATATGCATATTTATAAGTGTTTTCATGCATAATTACATATATTAAGAAGTATGCACACTTTATGCATAGACTTACATGGCATGCACAAGCCCTTGAGTCTGACCTCTGGGACTGCCAAAAAATAGGCACAGACTCTGGGTCTTTTAAAACATAATATTCTATTAATTCTTTGAGGATCACATGCATGCATACTATGCATTTTGGTCATACTCACTCCCCCAACCTAACCTATGTGTGTGTGTGTGTGTGTGTGTGTGTGTGTGTGTGTGTGTATCCCTCATCCCTCATTTCCCCAACCTAACCCTCACTCCCCCAACCCAACCCCTCCTATATACATCCCTCATTCCTCACTCTCCCAACCTAACCCCTCCTAGATACATCCCTCATCCCTCAACCCCTTCTCAACTTCCTGATCTCTGGTTGTTTTTCTTTTCCTTTCTAAAAATAACCCACTGAGTCCACCCTGTGCTGCCCATATACTCATGGAACATGATCAACCTACCAGAGGTCACACCATTAAAAAAAAAATCTCCCTCTTCCCCACCAATGGTCCATAGGTCCTCAGCTAATGGTCAGAGCTTGTCAGATCCTCCCCACCCCGTGTTGGAAAGGTGACTGACTTGGCTGTGTGCAGGTCTTACACAGGTCACCACAGCTGTGGGAATTCATGAGGGTAGTGGTCCTGTTATATTCTCCGAACTGTGGTTCTTACAATCTTTTCACCCCCTTTTCCTCAACAGTTCCTCTGCCTTAGGGAACGGGACTGTGATGCAGATGTGATCCAGATGTGATCCAGATGTAAGACATGTATGCCCGAGCTCTCTACAGACACCTTTTCTCTGGACTCTGACCAGCTGTGAGTTACTATGTTAATCACCACCCACTGCACAAGGAAACTCTTGGATGGGGTCTGAGAGCTAATCTCTGGGTAGAGAGATACAAATTTCGAGGGCAGTTTGATATTATGTTCATTTAACAAAATAACAGTGGTAGGGTCACCCCAGGGTTGTGAGCTCCCCAACCATGGACTCTTGCCATCAATTTCTGCTGAGTAACCAAGAGCCATGATGGTAGACAGTGGTGTTTTGGAGTCTCTAGGTTGCTCTTGACCAACAACAGAGGTAAGTGCCCCGCCCCTGGGCTGAGCTTTTAATTTGGCAATCTGTGCCTTCTAGGAGGAAAATTATCTGTGTGTACAGATACATATGAATATATTGTATGTATGCATGCATATGCAGCTCCTGAAATGGTGAGTCTCCAAAAAGTTAGGAGCTTGAAGTGAAAGAACTTTCAGATTCTGTTTCAGCTGAAGTACTAGATGTCATTATGACTCAAGACTTTACCTCCCTTTCCTAAGAGAAAGCAATTCCCTGCTAAATACATGTATGTTATCTCTTATCCATCAAATTATAATGTGCTGTATTTATAGCCTATCTTAAGCTTAGAATTCAAGAGAAGACTCCTATTTATTAAAGTACTAAATTATAACTGATGCTCAAAAATGCAATTACATGTACAAATAGCTCCAAGGAAATCTTGTACATGAAAGTCCACTGTATTGTTCTAGAAAATATTGAATTTTTAATTCAAATAATACATTATCCCAGTGTACTTTAGATTGGCAAAAATTTCATTTGGCATGTTGGTTTTCAATCTATTTATAGCTACAACAACAATATTGGAAGTTACCAAATAACTTTCTATTCTCTATTTTCATTCCCAACCAACACAATTCAGGTGCACAATAAATCCTTGTTTTAAACCACAAAGTCTTGAGGTGATTTACTGTCATGTCTTGTAAAAGCTTTCTTGTCCTCATAAAAGCAGACTCGAAGACTGGGATTTGATTGCAAGTAGAAAGCTTAAGCCCTAACCCTAAGAAACATTTAGACACTATGGGAGTAGGGCAAGGGAAGGAAGTCAGCTATTAGGCGTGTTAGTGAGCAGGTTACCACTGTGGCCAAATGTACCCCTTGCCGGGATTCCTGAAGAGAGTGGAGAAAATGGCTCAAGTTGGGCTTCCTGCTGGATGAAGATCTGGGCCCTGCGCGTGCATGAACACTCCTGTGACGGTGTTTGTAGAAAGAAACTGTAGAGTTGGGACGCAGGGTGAGAGGAGATGCAGGTAGAGCCTCCACTCCACAGTTCAGAAAACAGAAGTCTGTGGAGCCACACTTGGGCTTCAGTGCTCGGCCGACCCCTGGAAACTAGGTCTAAAATTCCACGTATGTGCCATCACAAAGGTATCTTCTAAAGTACCATCACAAAGGTTTTCACAAAGTAAGGTACCATCACAAAGGTGTTCACAAAGTAAGGTACCATCACAAAGGTGTTCTTCTAAAGTGGGAGACCAAGACTGCATCAGTGTCTCCAAACTTAGCCAGTGAGGACAAAAGTGACTAACAAGAGTAAGAATGGAAATTAATGAAACAGGCAGAAACAAAGACAATCTCGAAAAGCTTTCTCATGAGTGTTCTGGCACCAAACCTAAGCAAACCTTTCTTCTCTCAAGCTACTCTTTTATTATAGGTAGGGGGAGATGGGAGGAGGGTGTGGGGGAGGGAGAAGGTGGAGAATGAGGGGGTAGGAGGTGGTGGGGGTGGGAGAGGATGTGGTAGAGGAGAACTTGTTCTCAGGAAAAACTGGTCTGGATTATCAGAGTTTGACTCCAGGACAGAATTTGGTCACATCATCCCATCTTTCAGTCCATTGGTATCAAAATGAGGACAGCCACACTGCCATGACACTTCTCTGAAGCCATAGCTTCCCCCGAGAATTTATTTTACAAAATTTATTTCTTTCACTTAGTTATGTTGACTTTGTGATGTTTCTTATATTTATAGGTTGTCTGACTAATCCATAATTAGTCATATCCTAAATAGTTCCCAAGTCTTCCATGTGAACTCAAAGGTGGTAAGGGCAAATGAATTGAAATGAGTATAGTTTACAACTTCCTAACCTTAGAAGCAGGACAGCGGCACTTCTAACTCTAGCACTGGGGCGCTATGACTCAATTGCTTTAGATGCAATGTGTCTACTACTTACATCTGAACCAGATATTTTCATAGAGCTGTTTCTAGTCTTTGCAGTGAGACCATTTCTCTTCTTCTGTACTCTCTTCCCACCTCTTCCCTCCACAGATCAAGTAACTCATGCAAATATTTTTTGTTTTCCTCACGGCACCTTTCAATAAAAATTTGTTACTACAAAGTCCTTAATGATTTTCAGTGGTAGTATCTATTGTCACATGCAATCATTTAAATTTAATGCCTTTATTTACCTCCTTTTAATTCAGAAAAAATATCCTCTCTAAATATATGCATTAACATAGCTCATATTGTCCTAGAATAGATTAAGAAAGTTACAGAATAGTAGTTTCTATAGTAACTATGTAATACAACAGTCTAGTTGGAAGAAAAGAGAATGTTCTCTCTATGTCAATTTTTCTATCTATAATCCATATGTAAAAGAAACAATTATAATTTAAACTGTCACCCAAACTGTGTTCTCATGCGACTAAACATAAGAGGCCTAGTGAATATCTGCATAAACCTTCAACTATTTTATCAATCACAACAAATATTGTTTAAGAAAACGACATTATTATACTTGAAACATTTGCACATCTCTACAGTGTAACAAAAATTAATTCTGTCCTGTCAAAATTGGATTTAAATAAAAAATAAATTAGAAACACACAAGCACTAAACTTGTTTCAACATTTATATTCATTACCTGTTGATAATTCAGGCTCCCTAAGTGTTAAATTGTCAAGTTGAAAGACCAGATATATACATATACACACATATATATACATATATATATATATAAAAATATCGACTAGTTGCTTGCATAGAAATCTTTATGAACAATAATGCCTGCATTGAAATTTCGATCCCTGGATGATTCTGCTGGTAGGGCTGTTTGTTTGGTCAGAAGTAGGGGAGAGGTCATTTCACCTTAAATAGCAAACAACAAAAGCCTCTAAATGCTTAAGGTCAAGGGCCCAATGGGAGGACCCTTCGGGAACTAAATCAAAAGCGGAGGCCCACACAGATCCTCAGGGGTATTTTTGCATTGAAGAATCGGAAGCCAAACCTTCCCACTGAAGAAACAAGAGCAAAGATAATCACAAGTGGTTGAGGAGAGGCAGAGACTGAACCTGGACAATTGTGCAGGACACACGTTTCTTGGGTGATGTTTGTGTGTCTGTGGGTGGTTTTGCTGCACTGAATGAATGTCGGGCATGGCACGTGTGAGCAATCAAAGCAGGATTGTAGAGACTTAAGGACTGAACCACCTGGGAGCAATGGTGTTCAGCCTGCTAGTTAAACAGAAACCAGTGGAAAGTAAAATCAGCTACCCACCGAACACAGTTTGAGGGAGAGTGGACTTCTAGAAGTAATAAAAACAGGTATCATCACAGCACAAGATTGCCCTCACAAATCTGGTAAAGACGCAACCAGCATGGGACACTGTAGCTTCTTAGAAACCACCCGACTTGCTCTTCACATGGAAAATGGAAACAGGAAATGCTGGTGCTGACTTGATGCAGTGAGAGACTATGGAGCTGAATTATTCAGTGCTTCCAGAAACTTCTCTTGATGGAAATGTACAAGAAAAGTCACAGATTCTTTAATTCTACTGCTGATGACATTGGGTTGCCACGCAAAGCAAGAATCTGCTGAACATGGGCATTCATGTGGACGTTTCCTAAGATGTCTTCTTCTGAGCACTAAATCAAAGCTAAAACAAGAAAACTTGTATCTCTTTCCAAACTAAGAATGTTAGCGGTAAATTTAAAGATAAGACTAGGCTTTTCTATGAACGCAGATAAAAGTGCGACTATTGACTTGGGAAATTTCCAGCAAATCCTGGAACAACCTGAAACCTGACAAAATCTGAGTGAACACCGCAGCTCATTAAAGAGTCTTCAGCAATGGTGTGTGCTTTTCCTGTTTTCAGCCAAGGGCTTGCAGAGGGACTCATGAGAGGAGAAGCAGAGATTTCAAGGGATGTGGGAAGGAAGAAGGTAATGGGATACGTGTCTTAAGAAAGCAGGATGGGAACTACCTACAAGGAGAAAGAGAATCAGCCAGAGGAGGGACAGGGAAGGGCGTTACAGTGGAGCAAATGAACGCTGAGAATAATAACACGCCTGGGTGAAGACGCTGTGACAAAACTCACCACTTTGTACGCAGACCTAGTAAATAAACAATTTATCCATAAAACACAAAAGGTTTAATTGAAGTCAATTAAATGATAACCCAGTCAACAAACTCTGTTAAAACATTGAGATATTCTTAAACTGGAGAGCTAGCTCAGTGGTTAAGAGCACTGGTGCTTCTTCCAGAGGACCTGAGTTCAATTCCCAGCATCCACATGGCAGCTCACAACTGTCTTTAATTCCAGTTCCAGGGAACCTAACACCCATGGAAAAATACCAATATGCATAAAATAAATAAATTCTAAGAAGACTATAAATTAAAAA
Organism: Myodes glareolus; assembly: GCF_982192425.1. Taxonomy (NCBI): domain Eukaryota; kingdom Metazoa; phylum Chordata; class Mammalia; order Rodentia; family Cricetidae; genus Myodes; species Myodes glareolus. The sequence goes on along the minus strand of NC_142033.1, from coordinate 8,460,562 downwards.
ACAAACAAAATCAAATAAATAAGTCAATAAATTAATGAGTCAGGCAGTGGTGGTGCACGCCTTTAATCCCAGTACTTGGGAGGCAGAGGCTGGAGGATCTCTGTGAGTTCAAGGCCAGCCTGATCTACAAGAGCTAGTTTCCAGGACAGACTCCAAAACTACAGAGAAACCTGTCTTGAAACAAACAGAAAGAAAGAGAGGGAGAGAGAGAGGTAGAGGAAAAGAGAGAGAGAGAAAGATATCTTGAGATATTCTTAACACCTTGCTGTATACCTTTCTGGAAACTTGTAGTTAGGAAAGAAAAAAAAAGAAACACACACAAGCACATACATTCACACAAGCACACACACACAAGCGCACACACATAAGCGTGCACACACACACACACACACACACACACACACACACACACACACACACGAGAAGCCAGTTCACAATCTTAAAACTTAAAACTCGAAGTTTCAAAGATGGTCAAATTGTAAAGAAGTTATTTGCCAGAATGTAACACCAGCGGCACCTCATCAAGTTCCCCATCCGAAGCCTCAGGATTCTGTTGACATTCCGGGCCTCCCAGCTCTCACCGGAATAACCCCACGCTCTATGGACAGAATCCTGGGCTTTCCTTGCCCAGATCTCCAAACGTTCCAAAACCCCCTCCACAAATCAGTGTCAAAGACTTCTTTTATTTTTTTTTTAAATGGCAGAATACTATTATTAATGTCAGGGCAAACCTGAATGAGAACAGGTGCTAACACTGCACCCGACAAAGTGTGTTTATACTCACCAAATGATGTAAAGAACAAAGCAACAGGTGCTGGCTTCGTGCTGTAGCAAAGATCTTTTAATTTTTTAAATATTTGTTTCTGAAAATGTCATAGGGTATATGTAATGCATCCTGACTTTGGGACCCCATCACCAAGTAGTCACAGCAATGGCTGCACCCGTCAGTCTCGGTTTCCCGTGTTAGTCACTTCACATCGCTGTGACAATACCTGAGGAACAAGGCTTAAATGAGGAGAGACTGGTTTGGGATTCACAGTTTCTGAGGTACCAGTTGCTGGTCAGCTAGTCTGCTGCTTCTGGTCTGTAATGCAGAATACCAGAAGGACTTGCTAGAGTGGGGCTGCTCAGCATCATAACTACAGGACCCAGTAGAGCGAGTTTGTTCAGCATTGAAACAAGAGGACTTGATAGAGCAGGGTTGCTTTCCTCAGGCAGTCAGGAAGCAGAGAGAACGTGTCAGTGTTAGATGGCTGGCTCCCTCTGCTTCTACACTATGTAGGTCAGTGGTTCTCAGCCTTCCTAATGCTGTGACCCTTTAATACAGTTCCTCATGTCGTGCTGACCCCCAACCATAAAATTATTTTTATTGCTGCTTCATAACTGTAATTTTGCTACTGTTATGAATTGTACTATAAATATCTGTGTATCCTGATGGTCTTAGGTGACCTCTATGAAATGATCATTCAACCCTCAAAAGGGTCATGGCCCACAGGTTGAAAACCGCTGATCTAGGTTCTCAGTCTGCAGGATGGCATAGCCCGCATTCAGGGTGAGTCTTTTCTGTTTAGCCAATTGTTTTTAGAAAAACCCTCACCAGGAAAACTCAGACCTATGCGTCCCTGATTTCCTCCGCATTCCTCAAGCCAGCCAAGCTGGCAATCAAGATTCACCATCGCATCTGATCAAATACAGTGGTAAACTATTTGCACAGGGATTGAGCTGAAGTTTACATTTGCATTGTCTATATAAAATTATGGATATTGTTAGTAAATGAAAATCTCCAGGGGGAATATTTAAACAAATGGAGAGAAGGGTTGATTGGCACTCATTCCCTTGCATCTCTGTCCTTGGAGAGCTTGGTAAGATTTCCATACCGTTAGCAGTAGAGAGTGGATTGTAGGACAAAGGGTGACAGAATAAAATTCTAAACAAAGAATTCAGACAGGGCATTTTCAGTAGTAAGCAGTCTTTTAAGCAGTAAGGCAAGGATGAAGACTCTGTCATTTGTCTTGGAAGGCATGTTAGCAGATAGCCAGCTTTTGATAGCTTTTATATACCTACAGCAGGGACAATAACACGTTTGACAGTAGACGGCAGCTTGTACAAACTGCTGTGCTGATAGCTTTCTATCAAAGAAATGTCTAGTGATGATAAAGATGAAAACTGGACAATAATGGTGAAATTCATCAGATCAAACAGAATAGTGACAAATATGGCACCGACAGGGAAGATTCTCCCTGAAGTAGACTACCATTGGAATGACTAGAATCCGACGGAGAGCAGAGGGCCAATCGTCTTTGCTCTGTTCCTCACTCTCTACTCTTTTATTCTTCCCAAATGAATTTCAAAGTTCCAAAGCTTAATTTGGTAAAAATAAATCCTTTAGAAGAGAGTAGAGACTGCTTCAAAAATTTATAATACAAATATGTAAAAATTGGATATAAAAAATAAATTCAGTTTTACTGCATTGTCTGTCACTAAATAAAAATATCATGCAGGTATTGTCATTTTGTTTATTGAATCAGGGTCTTACCATGTAACCCTTGCTGGTCTAGAACTCACTCTGTAGGCCAGGCTGGCCTTGAACTCACAGAGACCCACCTGCCTCTGCCTCCCAAGTGCAGAAATTAGAGGTGTGCATCACCATGCCCAGCTGTACATTCATTTATTGTACTTACTATAAGCCAGGCTCTTTACTAAGTCTAGAAATAGAGAACGTAGACAAGATTACTGCTTCCTCAAGTTCACATTTGACCCACAGAGAAAAGTAGTTGACTATGAACCCCTCAAAAATGAACACACGTGTAAAGAATTCCCTTGGTAATGAAATAAACAAGGGTATGAATGAGGAGAACAAATGGAGGGGGCTGTGGTACAGGGATGGTATGGGAGGTGGTGGGGGAATATCAGAAGAAGTAGCATCTAAGCGGAAATAGAGACTAGATAGATCAAGTCACTAAAAATGTGAAAGGAGATGGCAAGAGCAGAGAATGTTCTAGAGAAAGAAAAGAGGCAAAAGAAAAAAAAAAGACACAGAGAAGTAGAAGAACCAAAGGAAAACCAAGTGATTGAAGCAAGGGGATTAAAGGATGTACCATAGTGGCAACTGACTGTGGCACAGGCTAACCTCAGAAGGGCTACATAGCTAAGGTAGCACAGGCTAGCCTCAGATGGGCTACATAGCCAAGGCTAATGTTGTGATCCTCCTGAGTCAACCTCCTAAATCCTGGGATTACAGGTGTGTGAGGGCACACCATGTTTATGAAGCACTGGGCATCAAACCCAATGACACAGGCATACCAAGCAAACACCCCAACAACTGAACTATGGCCTTCAACCCTTTAATGCTTTTAAAGGATGATCTTTCTTCTAAGTGGAGAATGTATGACAGGAAGTTTCATTAAGACGTCTTGTTAGAAGAAATACATTGTAGCTTGAATAAGAAAGAGCTCATGGCAGCTTGAGTAGAAAAGGAAAGAAGTAAATGGCATTGATATGTAATTTGGGGATAGGATAAATAAGATTTGCATGTGGAATATGCAATGTTCAGATACGGCAAATGGAAAATCAAGAGTGCTTCTCAGATCACATTCCTGAGTTACTGAGATGGAAGATGAGTTCAAAAACTTACCTGAGGCCCACACAGCAAGGCCTGTGTAAGCATCCAGTGGCTAGAGGCTCATTACTCTAGATGACAAGCACTCAATTTTAGCATAGTTTCGATTATTCCAAACTTCTTCATAAAGCTTAATATTTGGTTCCACTACAAAGACTAACCTTGGATTTTCAGTCATTTAGCAATTTCCCTATACTTTACCTATTATTTAGCATATCAAAGTTTGAACTCTGGTTCTAACCTTGTCCAAATCTATCAATGTCTACATTAAAAATAATTAAAACAATAGGTTTAGTATATTTTGTTGTTGTTGTTTTGGGGTATTTTGTTTGTTTTTTGTTGTGGGAGTAACTTCCGCTGTCTCAACCAATAGTGGCTGAAATACGAGCCCACAGTGCAGCGGGGAGCGACTTCCGCTCCGTCAGCCAATAGCTGCTGAAATACCAGCCCACTGGGGCGTGGTATATTTCTCTTTTAAAAAGAGAAACATATCCGGATCAGGCCCTCTTGGTTCCAGCTCTTGGTTCTGGTGCTTGCTCCTGGCTCCTGCTCCCGGCTCCTGCGACTAGGCTCCCTTCCTGACGGTTTATGGTGTATGTAAGTTTTACCCCCCAAAATAAATAACCCCTTAAAACATAACTGGTGTGGGATTGATTCGCCGATAGTTTTTTTTAACTTTTGTACTTACTTTTTGCATTCTGATTTTTGTAATTATAGATTCCCAGCCTCTTTTTGAAAGCTTTCCTTTTATATTGTCGGCAATACTATAGATTATTTAGCTTCTAGTAAAAAAAATATAATTGTAATCATTTTCTAGTCTTGGTCTGCAGTTAAAGTAAAAAGAGTGCTGAATGAAAGAATTAAGGGAAATAATTCTATGTCTACTTATATATTAATCATCTTTCAAACTCTTTTATTTTCTCAGCTCAATTCTTAATTCATTTCTGTTCTTATTTACATGAATCTTGGAATACAGTAGGACTAAATGTATTTGTCCAGAGTCATGTTAAACAAGAAATTTAACACTAAAAGCTTGCATTCTCTTTTTCTCTAAACTTATATACTTTTAAAAGCTGATTATGTTTCATTCTTAAATTTAAGGATATAAACCTAAACTCAACCAGAACCAAATATTTTGGCTAATGTATTTGATTATTATATTTTGTCAATATATATTGTATTTGAATAGTAGGGAAGGTTAATGAAATACAAAGTTAGAAGATATACCAGTGGGTGTTATTGAGTATATTCATGGTCATTGAGTCTTTCAAATAAGTATTAAAGATATAAAATATGAATGCAAAAGAAATAATTGACATTTTATGAATTGCTTATTGTGGTTATATACCTAATATCTCTTGTTCCTTGAAAAGGTTGTGTTAAAGTCACAGAGGTTCTCTGGGATATGTGGCAATCTCAAACTAAGCTCCCTGTGATGGAGAAATTCCAGCCAATTCTGACTGTAGGAAATCCAAAGTCTCCTCTTCAACCAATATTTAAGACAGGGAGAGCACCTTGAAGTCTCTCTGAGCAGGGACTACACTCCTCCCAGTATGGAAGACTGGTCATCACCTTTCTGTTCTCTCAATAGAGTTTTGCAGAGTTATTCATCCTCACTGACTCCCGCAATCTTCCTGCCTCCTCTTCTGTGTAGATCTGTAAGAACTGAGGGGAGGGGTTTGATGAAAACATTCCATTAGGACTGAGTGCTCCAAAGTCTCTCTCTCTCTACACATTGTCCAGTTGTGGGTCTCTGTTAGTTCCCATCTATGACAAGAAGAAGCATCTCTGATGTGGGCTGAGGAAAACACTGGTCTATGGTTATAGTAGTATGTCACTAGGAGTCATTTTATTCTGTGTTTCTTTAGAGAATAATAGTATTAGATTTCTTCCTATGACCATGCCCTATCTAGTCTTGGGTTCATACCCACTTTAGCAGCATCAGGTATGGTTTTCATGCTGTTTTTGTTAATCCTAAAGATGGGAGGAGAAAGACCACCAACCCAAATTTTCATGACCAAATTAAATAAAGACATGGCTGCAAGGTGGTCATAACAAGGTGGTCAAAACAACCTTTTGAAACAAAGGCATGGTTGTCGTTTCCTTGAACAGGCAGTACAGAATGACTTGAAGTTAAGTTACAGGTGCAGCATAGCCCAATCTTTGAGAAACAGATTTAATCATAAACAGGAATGAATCTACTTTATTTTTATTAACCTAAAATGAAGGTAGGCTGACTTATCAGTTACTGCCATACCATTTGTGGCACTATTGCACCAGTATATCTTCCAGGCAGGTCACTGTTGCAGGTTTCAGGGTTCATAGCTGGGAGACATAGACGACGGCCTTTCTCCTTCAATAGCAAGTAGAACACCATCCAGAACCATGAATGCTACTCAATCGGCATGACGCTTCTAGTTAGGTACTAACTTGACATCTCCCTGCTAGATGACATAAGTAAGTCTTTTCTTCAGCAATAGGGCCCTACCATCTAATTGTGAAGAGTAACCAATCGCCTTGGCAGTAGTCTGTCTGTTTGGGGGCATCTGGCCATCAACTCAATTAGACGTAGCACATCCTTGGCACTAGAGATTTTCCTTTGATGGTGAAAGATGACTAGCTGGGGGCATTGTCTCCCTGTTATTTGATTACTCTGTTTAGATTCCCTTCATATGTGGATATATTTTAGGAAGTTTCTACAGTAGTAGATTTATATTTGGCTTTTCAAAGATATTTTTGTTAGTTTGCTCCTCCCCATATTCCTTTCTTTACCCTTCAATCCTCCTATTGCAGTTTTCCCTGTCTCTTCACAACAGAATATCCATTTCCCCTTCCTTGGGAGATCCCCCCTTTCAACCTAGTCCCTTACTAGCTAACTGATCTCTGTGGTTATTTAGATTATAGTACACATCGAAAGCTTAAAAGCTAACATCCACATAGAAGAAAAAAATGCAGTATTTTTTGGAGGAGACATCTAGGTTATCTCAGGATGATTTTTTTCTGGTTGTATCCACTTACCCGTGAATTTTATAGTTTAATTTTTCTTAATAGCTGCATAATATTTCAACAGGACTGATATACACATGAACTCATAGACACTACGGCAGCACAAACAAAGTCAGTATAGGTTTTATATAGACAGGGTCCCAACACTAAGAAGGACACTCTTGAAACCAAGAAGCTAGCTATAATTGATACCCACTGACCATGGGAAAATCAGTTTTCTCCAGTGAAGTCTTAACTGGGTCTCAACTACACTCCAGGTCAGGCCCCATGCCTAGGAATAGCTGGCCAACATAAAATGAACTTGGTGGTATTTCTGTGGACTTTGCTCTGTTATTTTTGTTTTGTTTTGTCTTATTGGTCTTTTGCAGGTTCCTCTTGATTTTCATTTTTGTGCTGAGTGTTTCATTTTGATGTGTTTCTTGGTTTTGTTTTTAAAAGAAAAGGCGAAAGAACATAAAATTGGGTGGGTGCAGAGGTGGGAAGGATGGGGAGGAATTGGGAAGGGGAAATATTATATAATGTTTTTCAATTTCAAAAATATTTTTGTGACCATAACTCTGGCAAGGTCATAAGAGAGCAGGGATTGGAGGAAAAGACATCAAGATTAACGTATGAAAGAGGGCAGATGACAAAAGAAGACTGGGCCAGAACAGCCGGTAATGTGCAAGTCAGGGAAGGAGGAAGGGGCCATGTAAATAACCTGTCAAGGGTTCTGAGCCTAGGGATCCAGCTCTTCTCAGTGCAGGGTTTGCCAGCTCTCTTCCAAGCGCTCTCCCTCTCTTCATAAACAGTCTGTATTTCCACAGCTGAGAGAAAGACTGGAGTTCACATTTCTTCTAAGGAAAAATGCAAACATGTCGGCAGGTTAGGGTTTCTGGTGGGGCGTGGCTAAGTGTATTCAGGAGTCAGCTGCTCCGTGTAGTCACTGTAAATATTAAGGTGCCACTAGCAATAGTTTTCTATTGCTGTGCACACTTTGCTTTCCATGAGAACAACACGCACTATAGTTGCCTGCAATAGCATATTCGCCATCTTTAGAGCAATCATACAGTGGTAGATTCAGCTGCTTTTCAAAGATAAATTCCCCTTGAAATACAGTTTCTTTAGGAAAATGGAAAAAAGAGGGAAAGATAAGTAATATGGATTTGAGGGTCTCAGGTCATTAGCTTAGATGCAAATCTGATGTCCATTAAGCAAATGTTACATACTCTAACTATCAAATGATAACTCATGTTGGAGTAGGAAGACTGCAGGCAGCCAGCCTACTGACATTTCATCCTGCTGTTTTTCTGGCTACATAAATACTACCAAGTAGATTATGAACCCTCTTACATAGAAAAGGTGAGAAAGTGTATGAAAATGGAATGGCTGCTACTGGACACAGACAGTTCTACAAGAAATGTTTTGCTCAAAAGAAATTCTTGAAATGATTTGAGCTCCTCATCCCACCCCCCGAGGCAAGTAAAATATAGGCCCATCTTTTTCCTGTCTTTGTGTGGAACTATTCTGTGGTTCTGTGGTCTTTGTGTGGAACTGTTCAATGGTTCTATGGTCTTTGTGTAGAACTGTCCTGTGTTCTATGGTCTTTGTGTGGAACTGTCCTGTGGTTCTGTGGTCTTTGTGTGAAACTATTCTGTGGTTCTGTGGTCTTTGTGTGGAACTGTTCAATGGTTCTGTGGTCTTTGTGTAGAACTGTCCTGTGTTCTGTGGTCTTTGTGTGGAACTGTCCTGTGTTTCTGTGGTCTTTGTATGGAACTGTCCTGTGGTTCTGTGGTCTTTGTGTGAAACTATTCTGTGGTTCTGTGGTCTTTGTGTGGAACTGTTCAATGGTTCTGTGGTCTTTGTGTAGAACTGTTCTGTGGTTCTGGGGTCTTTTGTGGAATTGTCTTGTGTTCTGTGGTCTTTGTGTGGAACTGTTCTGTATTTTGTGGTCTTTGTGTGAAACTATTCTGTGGTTCTGTGGCCTGTGCATCTTGAAGAGTCACATTCCACTTGCTTTCTTTGAGTCCCTTTTTTCCACCAATAAATGTCTACTTCTGGTCTCAGCTAAGTTATGAATTTCAACAAGGACCCAATCTCATCTTTTATTTTTGTAGTTGTATAGAATTCTCCAGTCCCAGAAGTTTAACCTTAATCCATGAGACAAGCACAGTGGGCATCATTGCAATAGGGAAGAATGAGGTCAGACAAAGTAAGACTGAAACCTAGTAGGGCAGACAGTCAATTCAGTGGCTCTGTTTCTGGTATTTGGGGGCACACAGTATCATCTTTAGCTTCATGCCTGTCATCCAGGGCTCACAGTAGCTAAGCTCAGGAAAGCACAGATAGCCCTGTCTCCACCACCTCACCATTTCCAGTGCACATGGCCTCTCTTTCGGCCACACTTGGTGCCTGCAGCTGTCCCCAGGTAGCTGCCCCACTGCCCCACACTCCTGTCATCTCCTGAGATGTCCACTGAGACTCCAGCTTTGCAGATGCATAGATCAGCCTCCTGGCACTTCCTTCGAGGAATCTAATCTTGCAGGGCACTGGCTTTTCTCAGAAGTTTTGGGCCAAGCCTCCCCAGCCCTGCAGCTCTTTCGTTCCACACATCTGGAAAATAAACAACTATCATGCCAGCTTCTGCTGCAAGCTCAGAGGGTGCAAGACTCTTCTGAGCTTGTGTGGCAGAACCCGGGCAAGCACCTGGTTAGGCAGATGTATTTAAGAAGGACACCCCTGCGACTCATCTTTTAAATGAGAAGTTGTCGGTGGGGACTATGTGTACCTGGGAGTTTCAGTGTGTGGGTACAGTCCTGAAGAAATGTTCTTTATTGCAGTGAAAGCGGGACAGTTCTTTCTTTAACCACACAACCCTCTTTGTCTGTGTTAACCATGCCTCTCTCCTGACCACATGGCTTGTTTTTCACCCTTCTATCCACTTTTTGTTCCTACTTGCCACTGTAAACCTGGTTAAGAAGAAACCTGCTAACCGGCAGTGGTGGCCACACCTTTAATCCCAGCAATTAGGAGGCAGAGACAGGTGGATCTCTGTGAGTTCGGGGTCAGCCTAGACTACAAGAGCTGGTTCCAGAACAGGCTCCAAAGCTATAGAGAAACCCTTGTCTAGAAAAACAATACAAAACAAAACAAAACCACACATACACACAAAGGAAAAAGCCAGCTATAACATGGCACAGCTTAGATGCTATGTTGTCTCAATATTTCCCCACCACATAAATTGGCCTATTAATTTTATGTTCATCCTCACTCAGATTTTCAGGGTGTGGGCAGAATTTGGATAAAGAATAATCAGAATGTGACACAAACATCCCCTAATGTGATTCCCAGCAGAGTCCTTGTCCCTCCTGGGTCATCAAGAGCACAGGCCCTTCTGCCCATGTCCTGTAGGCCCAACCATCTGTGGATGAACCCACTGCATCTCTCTCTGCTCTGGATTTTCCGAGCAGTCCCCTTGACCTTTGCTCAATGACCCAGTTCCACCAATGAGCTCCATCCCCCATGTGTTACACTAGAATTCTCCCAACTCTCTTCAGGGCTGACTTACACCCGAGGCTTTAGCCACGTCATATCTTGTTAGTCTGGGGGAGTCTTCACTGGACAGGTTTCTAACAGAGCCTCCCACAGTCCCTTCCTATTCCATCAGTTTTCCATCACGTCACAGAAGATGCGTCCCTCTAGAAAGCTGGCCAACAGTCCTTTTGTTTGCTATGGCTCTGACTTGAATGTGGGTTTCATGAGCACAGGAGTCCAACCGGGCACGTTTAGCACCATCAGCCCCTTTTCCCTTCTGCAGAGTCCCCGGCAAACAGCAAATACATGACGAATACTTTAGGGAACAAAAGAATAGACCAAGATGGATCCAAAACATGTGCTTTGGAGGGACGACCTCATCATTAGTGCTGAAGAAGACAGTGTGAGGCCCTGACCTCCTGCCAGCTCACCAGTACCATCTATGTAAAGAGAGAGGAAAAGGCTCAGCCCCTGCACCGTCACCTCCCGGACACTCAATTTCAGGTAACAAAAGGAAGCATCTTGGTCATCAGTGACTTTCAAAAAGAAATTCCCATCATGTTTCCTATGATGCACAGGCTACAAATGAAGCATGATGGAGATGGTAGTGGTAGTGAGGGGTAGGGCAAGGGAGGGATGGGTAGGGCAAGGGAGGGATGGGTGGGGCTAAAGAGGGATGTGTGGTCACCTGTCACAACAGTTTGAAACCAACGAGATCTTCTGACAACCATATTCATCCTTTGGACAGACTTGAGTTAATCTTCTGTGGAAAGAGAGGAATCAAAGTGTGTTTTTATTGGAGGGACAGAGAGAAAGATGTAAATGCAGGGTCTGGCGGTGGAGAAGAGGAAAGAAAGGAGACTGATAAACAGGCACAAGGAATTCTTGACAGCCAAAAAAGTGCTGTATATTAGCTGCTGTGGTGTAAAATGGCCCAGCAGAGATCCGCGCAACATCTGCCCTCGTCATTTCTTGTGTGCCTACATATTCATGCTCAGCTTTGGAATTCTCTGGAGGCACTTGAGTATATAGCAAGATGAGTTCCAAGAGTGACAGCCTCCTGCTTTGCTGAAGGGAAAAAATAAAAAAACACAAAAACCCAGTACACCCTGCCTCCCTGATTCAGCCTTAGGCTCAAGCGTTTTCGGTCCTTTATGAATCAATGAAGACATTAAGTATGTGGGGAAAAGAGAAAGAAAGGGAAGATAAAGCAGTAAATGTGATGAATGGATGTGGCCGTGTTAGGACCACATGCTGGAGAAAAATGGTGATGGTCCTGGCCTTAGAAGGTTTGGTTTGTGTCTTGGCTCGCCCTCTTACAAGCTGTGTGGGAAGACAACTTGCTTATCTGTCTCTGTACGAGAAAAGAGCAGCTGTGTGGTGCTGCGAGTGGGAACTAACATCTGTATAATATTGACAGGAATAAACACTCAGTAAATATGGATTTATCATTCAGCACAATTCAAGCATCTATTGACCTCTTTTTTTTTTTTACTTACTAAAATGAGTTTTATAAACGCTCAAATTTAGGACTTTGGGTGCAAAGGCTGATGTACATAAAGAATCTAGATTTGATCTCAGAATGCCTTGCCTTCTCCAGATATGCTGTAGGACAGGGCAGGTTTCCTGGTCAAGATGAATGAGAAGAGGAAATGAAGAAATCTCCATGCTTACAAAGACACACACACACACACACACACACACACACACACGAGGGCCCATACAAACCCTATGCATTAGTTACAGTTGTCATCACTGTGATAAAATGCCTGATGGCATCAACTTACAGAAACAGTATTACAATCAAGAGTTTCAGAGGAACGTGGGGCATCAGGGTGAGAAGGGTGTGGCAGGGCACTTCCATCCATACTGCAGGGCACTTCCATCCATGGCACAGGGCACTTCCATCCAAAGCACAGGGCACTTCCGTCCATGGTAGTCCAAGCATGAGGCGGCGGTGACTCACAATGTCGTCACCCAGGAGGCAGCCATAAACCTCTTCTTCGTATTGAGCTATGTCAACACTTCCTTGAGCTTGGAGAACTGCATCGGGTCTCAGTCAGTCCAGGCACATGCACACGGCACCGAACACTAAGAATCCAGTGAGCCCGTCACAGCTGTTGCAAGCTTCCTACCTGTCCCTTCTGCTTGGCCTCAAGATTTTTGTTCTGCCAGAATCCCCGTGGTCTTGTTCAAAAGTCTTGTTCAAAAGGCAGTATTCTGCTCCATCTTTGCTGGGTTCTTCAGTCAGATTCAGCCCCCTTTTCCTTGGCTCCTTGTTTCCATTCCTTGGGACATTTTATAAACAAGTATTGAGAATCTGTAAGAGTCCAGGATAGTTGCCCAAGATATAATGATAAAGAAGACAATCCTACTATCACAGCCCAGAGGAAGACTAAGAATTGAGCAGATTTGAGCATGACCCTTGCAGAAAAGCAGTCTGCATGCACTCGGGATCTATGGAAGAGGCTCTTGTTCATCTTGTCATGGTCACGTTGCTCTCTCTGCACTGTGGTCTATTGCAGACACATCATTCTCTGGTTACAATGAAGTCCTTGTGGATGGATGCGACCTCATTTGTCACATATTCTATTAAAGTCTTGGGCACTGTATTGGAAACAGTAGGTGCCCAGTGGATGTGGTATGTAACTTTTCCTAGGGAAAAATGCAAGACCATCTAGTCACACCAGAGTCAGCAACAAAAGACTACAAAAATGATTCCACCCAAATCTAACTTGGTGGACCAGGAAGTTTACTGGAGTTACTGACTCCAAGGCAGCTGCATCACCACCCCAGTCCTCACCCCAGTGTGGCTGATAGCTCATGAAATTGTCACCCCTAGATCTCACTGCACAGTTAGAAGCAACCTGGCTGGTTGGAGAGTCTGTTATGTCAGCTCTTGGTACTGCTCGTGTAACCACAGGGATGGGGTCAGGTGGGAGGGGTTGACCTTGGGAATCCTGTAAGTTTCAGGTGCTTCCTGAATTTTGTAAGTTTTATTTGCTTCCAGAACTTTAGAAGTTCTGTTTACTTCCTGAATCTCCAGGAGCCTCCCTCTAGGCAGAATGTTTCGATTTGGAAGAAATGGCTACACAGCCGTTTTGAATGTACTGTTAATATGGAGATGGGCAAAGACTATCAGCCTAAGTACTTGCTAATGCCTTGGTGTGTCTGGAAAATGCAGTGGATGTGGCCTAGTGATTCTAAGAGCTAGAATAGTAAAGCAGATGGCCTGAGGTCTAACTCCCCTAACAGTCCCGAATAACTGGGGACATTAAGCAAAGCACATTTTCTTGATCTCTTCTGCTAAATGAAACTAATAGCATGTTCTATGTGTTGCAAAGCTGAAATGGGTTAATCGGTTCATTTAAAGTACATTACAAAAGGGCCTTATTGGTCATTTCTAATAAACATCAGTTACTACCTCCTTCTAAACAGACTTGAGCCTCAGCTCCTACAGGCCATGAATGGCCACAGACAGAATTCAGTCCCACAGACGACAGCTTCTGCCTTCTGAACTTCCTGCCAAGCCTATCTGTAGTCCATTGAAAATCTATAAACTTGCAGATCCCCGATGTTTTACAGTCTGAACTGTCACCTTCTCTGACCACATTGCACACAATCATGTCGTCTTGGAAAGTTTGCTTTGAAATCATTCTTTCTTTTTCAGTAGATCAAAGTAAAAGCCCCAACAAGATAAGTATGTTATTATGTTTCTATTATATGCCATGTACTTTACATGCGTTACTTTCAATCTTGAAAACAATATTCTAAGTAGACATTTTTGTAGCTGTCATGCTCAGGGAGATCAAACTATCCCTGCAAGGGTCCTACCATGGCTACCTTCTTGGTATATTTTACCTAAGTTCTTTATGCTGTCTTTGTCTCTCACAAGCTTTAGTTGGTTCTTGGGTTCATTATCCATGATCTATGTCTCAAAGTTGGGGAACATTAATATTACAAAAAGTAGTCAAAATGGTAACATTTAAATATAGTCATTGAAAACGCCTTAGTGTGTGGTTGCCATGATTTGATATGACTCAATGTAGAAACAGGGTTTGAAGCAGCCTTCTGACCCTTGTCTGACTTCTAAATGGTTCTTCTACAGTGTTGACTGACATATGGCTGCCAATCTCATTGTCTAAGATTGTTGAGTAGGCACATTCCCGGCCTTTTGTTTGCCAGTTCTGATCTTCAGTAGCCAGTAACCCAGTTTATCCATTTTGTTTTGTTTTGTTTTGTTTTTGGATTGACGCTCCCTATGCCTGCTAGACCCATTAGCTTTTACTCCGTTCATTACCGATTCAGAGATCAGCCGGTCATTGCCATCTTTATAATTATCTTTCGTGTGGCCAGCAGCAGCGCTGTCCAAGAGAAAGCAGCTAGCGGTCAGCTTGTAGGAAGTCAATGAAACAGGTGGAGTTCATTTCAATAACGGGGTTACTATAATAAATCACCACAAGCTTGGTGATCAAACACGATACATTTATTCTCTGTGAATTCTGGAAGCTTCATGTCCCAAACCACCTGGCTTATCTCGCTGTCTGCAGCGCTAGCCCCTTGTAGCAGCTCTCGGAGAAATGTTCCTTGTCCTCTCAACTTCTGGTGCTGTCTGGGTTTCCTTGGCTGATAGCGTGGCATTCCTTTCTTTGCTTGCATCTTTCCAGCTGCCCTCTCTTGTGCATGTGTCTAACTCCTTCTTAGTTGTATAAAAATATATGTGTTTGCAGTTAGGTTTGAGTCAAGTTATCCTGAGTAATCTCCCCCTAAGATCTTGGCTTTCATCACATCTGCAACAATTCTTCTTCCAGAGAAGGCAGCAGTTACGGGGACTAAGGATTAAGGCTGTTATTCTCCTCATCATGAACAATGTATCTTACCCGATTCATGTATCCACGAGATTATCATTTCAGTAGGTAATTCCTGTGTCCCACGGGACAGCTACTTATACACTTATAGCAGATATCAGTTATAAGTAGCCACCTTTCGAGGGCCCAGTGGCCACCCGTGGGACTCCATTGAACAGTGCAGAAGGAAATTCTTTAGTGTCCTGAGGGGACAATTTTCACACCTTGCTCAGAAGCAGAACATTTTCTACCTGTTTCTTCCTTTGATACTTTTGTTTTGATCATTGTCTGTGCAGTTATTCACATTCTGTCTCCTAGAATGGCTGCGAGGATTAACTCAGGAAAGCTCTTGAACAACAGAAGTGATTGCAGGGTCCCTGCAGGAGCTCCCATATCAACTAGCAGGGAACCACAACAAACCAGAAAAAAGTGGGTGTGGCTGCTCTGCAGACTGGCATTAAGATCTTGAGTGGCAGAGCTGGTCATTGCTGCCTTTGACACTAGAACAACATGGCAGAACTTTCATGTGGATAAAAGTATCCATTCAATTGTTCATTTAAAAATATGTTCCATGGACACATCTAATGCATGAGTTGAAGGATGATGGTTAAGTAAATGAAGATACAGTGGTGGCCAAAATAGTCTCCCTGCATTCATGAAATATAAAATTATGATAGATGACAATAGTAAGTGTATTAGAGTTCTGTAGAGTGGTGGTTCTCAGCCTGCGGGTTGTGACCCTTTTGGAAAACATCTATCTTCAAAAATATTTACATTATGATTCATAACAGTAGCAAATTTGTAGTTATGAAGTAACAAAAAAATAATTTTATGGTTGGCCGTCACCACAACGTGAGGAACTGTATTAAAGGGTCCCGGAATTAGGAAGGTTGAGAACTACTGCTATAGAGGAAAAGAAGCGATATATTGAATATATATTAGAACATGCATTAAAAAGGGACTTATTAGGTTAGCTTATGGTCTGTCTATATGCAGGAGAGACTGATAGCTAGTGATTGTCCACTCAGCCCATGAGATTAGATACCTCAGCAGTACCAATCAGGCCCTGAGACCTGGAGGGTTCCTACAAGCCACGAGTCTTCAGTCCACCTTAGAAAGCAGGGCAGGTTGGGTGCAATGTCAGAGAAGGACGCAGCATCAGCAACAGTGCAGTGATTGGGCAGCAGCAGGTAGATGAGCTCTCCAGCAGGCAGATACTGAGTTTTCCCTCTTTCCTCCTTCTATCGGCACCACGACTGGAAGGTGCTGCCCACGTTTAGCCCATTCAATTAACCTAACCAAGAAAATTCCTTGTCTCACAGCTGATTCCAGATCCCATCGGACAATCAAGACAAATCTGTAGTAATCACACATGTATCTCCAAAATAATCACATTGTTCTAGGTACCATGATGAGGAAAAGATAGTTGCTACAAGGCTACTGATCAGTAGATTATCCTAGTTACATTATGAAATTGTGTCTAGATAGATATATAAATAGAGAGGCAGATAGATAATAGATAGATCGATAGATAGATAGATAGGTAGATATAGATGATAGATAGATATAGATGGTAGAGGGATAGATATAGAAGATAGATAGATAGATAGATAGATAGATAGATAGATAGATAGATAGATAGATAGATAGAGATGTTATAAAGATGATAGGTAAATAGGTAGATTGATAGTAGATAGATGCTAGATAGTTGATTAATTGATAGAAGATAAATAGATAAGAGATGACTGATTGATAGATACATATAAATAGGTGATGGGTAAATGATAGTAGACAGTGGAAGACAAAGAGATGATAGATGACAGATACATATACACTAGGTAGATGGCTGATAAATAGATAACAGAACACTGATAGATGAGAGATAATAGATAATATGTCATTGATTGATGATTGATGGACAGATTACAGCGATTTTTTTTACTATTATTCTCTTTAGACTCTAAAAGTCAATCACATTGCCAAGATATCTTGTAAAAATCAAGTTTCCATAAGAGAACATGTGAATGTGTGTGATATTTAAGATATAAGGTTGTTCTGTGTGTCAGGATCCTAAGAGCAGACCCAAAAAAGAGAGGGGATGGGCAATGTTGGGTTGAGAGTGGCTCCCTGGAACTGGCTGTCACCTGCCCCACACCAAGATGGTGAAATGTCACTACTCAGACCTCCAAAACATTGGTAAGAATTCAGAGCCAATCAGAGATTACACCTGTGTGGAAACAGAGTCCAGGGAGTGATGCTCCCCAAATAAAGGTTAACAACGATCCTTAGGGGTAAGTTCAGCCTGGATGCCAAGACCATAAGGAGCCACCACAGCTTTGCTTAACTTCTTCCTTCTCCTTTCGTTTGCTTTCTATGACTTTCTGAAGTCCTACTGGCAAAATCTGTGTCTTTCCAAACTCACGAGTACTGGAAAGGCATTGTTAAAATCTGCTGTGTTCCTTTCTGGCCCCCTTTAGCTCCAGAAACCCTGGCCTTCAATGGATAAAGGCCATCCTTTCAACCATCTGATATGTCTGTGGAGCCAGGAATTGTGTGAATCGTCACCATAAAAATGCCCAGGCGGAGGGCAGACAGGCAGATAGCTCGGGGGTGGGGAACAAAGGAGGTGTTATGTGTAGTTACAGCCATTCACTGCAAAGGGATTGTTTAAGTGGCACTGACTGGTCGACCCTCACACAAGAGGGAGCCTTCATACGTAAATAAAGGCTGGCTGCCACGGAAACCCTCCATCTGTTGCTGCGCACTGCCAGGCTTCCAAGGAGCTGGCTGCACTAATTGAAACCATGGGTGGATTTGTGCCCCCACATAATCACTTTTAGGAAATCCCCAAGAGTTGGGGTCCAAGCAGCTCAGCACCAGGCTGGCTCCTGGATCCTCTAAGCCAAGGGGCTTGCTTTACAGCCCTGTCTTTTTGTATTGATTCCTGGTGCCTTTCCTCATTCATGTGCTCTCCTATGCTTCGATGTCTCTAACGTTCAGGACAGGGAACTGTTTATTAACCTGTTAGCTTCTTTCACTTGGAGGTCCAGTACAGGCGGCACTCTCCTCTGCAGTGAGGAGGAGAGACTGTAACAGCTTGTGAGGGTGTGTGCTCCCAGGAGGTTGTGGTTTGAGCCTTCACAGTCACACACTTGCTGTCCTCGGAAGAGGATGAAGAGTCACAAGCTGCAGCGTGTGATCCGGACACAGGAGCCTCTGCAATGGCAAGTCAGCTCCATGCAGTGCAACTGGCCCCACCTCTGTTTCTTGTCCTTGCATGCTGAGCTCAAATCAGAAGCCAGCCGTAAGCACTGCCATCTTCCAGGTGTTCACAGGAGGAGATCGTGAATCGGAACTTATAGCAAGTGTTGGGCTTTATCCAGAGAAAAGGCAACTACAGGTGCCAGGCCTGTTCTGCACTCAATGTGTGAACTAATGTACAGCCTCATGAAAAATGAATAAGAGACCCTCCTGACTGATAATGGGGAACTTGCTTTCTGTTAGATCACACAAGCTTGAAAGCAGCCACCTGGCTCAACTCCCCCTGGAACAATGGAGACGTGGGGGCGGGGAGCGATCTGAATTGCTTACTTGACCGACAGCGTGTCACAGAATTGCATAAGGCCAGGATCCCAAATCCATGTTCTGAGGTATCCATTCAGGTTTCTGGTCAACCTACCTGAGTACATTGTTTCTTCTATGAAATGTCAGGAATCAACAGTTTCCTTTACAAAGATAGTTTTAGGAGTTATTAAGGGGCTGGGATGAGAAATAACTCAGTTGTTGCAATGCTTGTTCTGCACAGATAAAAGATAGCTCAGTTCTCAGCATCCCAGTGAAAGAATCTGTGCACAGTGATAGGGGCATGTGATCTTGAACTGGAGAGATGGAAATGCATAAAGGCCTGGAGTCGATGCCAGCCTAGCACACTGGACCACTTACAAGCCCTATATAAATAAGGAAGTGAAAGGGATGATCCTGAAAACAGCACTCAGACCTGACCTCCACATGTTCTCACCCATATGCATGCATATCAAAAATGGCTTTAATTATTAGGATATGTAGACGAAAAGATACAGAAAATCAGTGGCTGTGGATGCAGGGAGAACCAGACTTCTCCAGAAATGAGCTCTCTGGTGTGTTATCTAATTCCAAGTGGTCAGCATTAAACACTAGACATATGAGTGACCCTAAGTGACCTCAGTGGGTCGCACACATACACACATGGACAGTTACGTAGTAATAATGCTTAAAGAAGAACTTGGGAACTTGAGAAGGATCTGTGGGGCACAGTGGAGGAGTTGGGTTAGGGAGAAGAAAGGCTGGTGGACATGGTGCAAATGTTGTACCCATGTATGAAATTCTAAAAAACAAGATAAATTTAAATTAGATAAAAAGGTTAGTGTAGCAGACATACTAACTAAGTGGGACAGACCTCTCCCTTAGCATTTCTGCCTCCATGGGTGGTCTGCTGGACAGTGAATGGAGAATTAATCCTTCCCTGGATATGCCTAGAGAAGTTTGGAGTGTGCTGACAAAGTTCGCTCATAACCATCTTTCTTCTAAACAGGAGCCAGATGAGAACGAAAGGGGCATTGGAAATAAAGCAGTCTGAGGGCCTATTATCTTATTTCAGCTTGAGAGCCATGTTAAATTGTGCAGGGAACCCAACCACATTTTACCAAACATGAACTTCTTTCAATTCTTGCTGCATTAGTATCCACTCACATTGGGATTGAAAATGGAAAACATCTCAAGTTTACTTCATAAACAAGTTCATAGATTTTGGGAAACACGGATTTAGTAAATGTTTTGTTTGTTTGACTCATCTGTTTCCCTATCTGTTAGCAAGAGTATTTATTTTATTAATTGTTGACACCAATGTTATATACTAAGAGCTGTTTTGAGCATTTGCTTTAGTTGTCAATCACCTCATAGATCTTTTAATGTTTGAAGTACAAAGTACAGATGCTATCTGATGTTAGGGTCCCACAAGTATTTTTGACAAGAAGTCCAAATGAATTCATAGCTGTTGTTAAATTTCCATGTTTTTCCTTTAATCCAAGGCACCAAAGCTAAGAAATTGGGCTAACACAACACCAGAGTGAGAGAGAGGCTTGGGACTTCCGTTTTGATAAGGGCAACACTACCTTAGATGGCAGCGGCCCAAGTCAGAGGCACAACGGCTTGGTTTGCTTTGGCTCTGTGTGTGATGACATTCTTCTGGCTAATGATCGTTCCTTTTCAACAGAAGAAAGAAACATTTTATCTTAAGTTTCATGGCCCGAGGCTAAGAGAGGCCTTTTCTTCTCTTTACCTTCACCCTTTACCAAAAAGGAAAAAAAAAATCCTTTCTGTATTTTTTGCGTGTTTTAAAATGTCTTTTTGCTTCTGTTTCATTATGACTTTTTACTCTTGTTGGGGAAAATCGACTTGCTTGATGTTTGTTTCTTCTTTTCCCTGGAAACAGGTAGATGAGTTCATTACTGTGAAGGGTTTCTGACGTTGGAAGGGAGCACAGCCTTGTGTCTGGATCTCCGTAGACATTTAAAATGCACTTTCTTTTGTTTGGGTAGGTTTACTTTAGCCCGCTCATTAATAAGAGTGAAATGAATACAGTCATTTTCTTCTGAAAGATGTACTCAGGGTCTGAGTGGGAACAGTTGATCTAGGTCACAAACTCTTCCTGACTCCTCTCTTCCACCAAGAGAAATGTGTGTGGAAATCTTTCCAACAACTCCTCTCATAGCTCAGGCGGCAGGATAGTGCCATCTACCAGGGACTGATCCCTGGAAGGGGCCAAGCAATTTTCTGATTGAAAGACTAAGACAGAAGAAATCAGAGTGTGGGGCAGGAAAAGCCAAAAGGCAAAATTTGAAGGCAGCAGAACTGAAAACTGAGTTTCCAGGGAAACAGAACTCATGTTGTCTAGGAGATAGGGACCCTGGGAGTGGCCTAAGACATCTGCCTTTTCTGAACCCTCCCTGCATGATCTGCATTTGACTTCTGTCTGATGGTCACTCTCCTTTTAACACGGGTCTCTTGAGCTTTTCTTACGGGCCTTTGTTTCTTGCACACCAGTGTGCGCTGGCCAAAACAGGTGTCATTATTAACGTTTAGCAAAACCTCAAATCACTTCTTTTTGCTAAGGAAGAAATATTTTAAGGACAAAATTATTAAAGTATTAAATTTGGAAAGAAATCAGGAGCTTTGCACCTCTCTCCCAGTATGGCTCCTCGCACTGGAAGGGGGGGGGGCGAATGGTTTTGGGGGGGGAGGGTTACCTTACCGTTTCCCAGAGGCTCAGCACAGGATGGTAATGAGGCTACACAGCTAACTGACCCAGCTGATGAAATCCATCTCAGAGGCAGCACATCTCCTCTAGCACTGACAGATTCTGGTTTTATTTAAATCCCTCTCCGAATCAAATCCCTTCGAAATAAAGCCAAAAAGGAGCGTGAGACCGCACCGGAAGCAGGCTCCTAACTGGGCGGGTTGTGCTAAAGCAGCACAGAGTGAGATGGTGGCTAAGCACCTGTGAGGAACGAAAGGCAGTTGCAGGGGGCAGCCACTGTAGGTTTGAATGGGTGGGACGTCTATTGTGTTTGTTTTTCTTTCGGGAAATATCTAATTTCCAGTCTGCACCCAGCGTCGTCAGGTCTCAAAGCAGATCTTGTGAGGAATGTTGCTTCCTCATCAGTTTGGAAATTTTGAGCTGTCGTGAACAAACTGTTCCTCTGGGCTGATTTACCAAGAGGTCCTGGGATTAGGCTTAAAACCGTTTGTAAATCGTAAGTGGGTAGCAGCTATACTTGCGTGCCCTATCTGAGCACCTTCCCGTTTCTGTTGGAAAGAAACAGAAAGGAGGAAAGACACCAGGAGCGAGTCTTTCCTCGCTCCTGGTGTAGCTCCCATGAAGTTTGGGGGTGTGTCCTAAATTCATTCACATCCGGTTACAAAGAATCAGCGTGAAAACACTCCCAGAAATGCCTATTTTTGCCTAAGACCAAACCTGTCAGCCTACCATGGTGAGAATTTAGGCGCCACTGGCTACAGTAGGTACACAAAAGGCTGGGACTCTCCTGAGGTTCACATGAGAGGCTGAGCCTCATCCAGGAGGACTGCATCTGGGCAAACATCTGGCTACATTGGCACCCAGAATCCAAGGACACTCTTCCTTCTCATTAGGAAATGAAGCGCAGCCCCAGGCTGCCCAGCACCATGGCTGAGCTCCAGTGACTCCCAAGGAAAGAGTCAAGAGCTCTGAAGACACTCAGTATCAGACAGTGTAAGTTCAGAGTGCTGGACAAACCCAGAGTACTGCTTGAATATTTATATTCCTTAATTAGAAAAACAATGGCGAAGGGGATAGACTATGAGTGATGTGACCCCCAGCATGCAGGGCTCCCTGAGCATGCTACCAGTAATTCCTTGCCTCCGACTTTTCCCTTCTGCACCTACACTGCCTTCACTTCCAGGCCACAGCCCAGGCTGTGCATATCCATGCCCTTGTACCAAAGTCAAGGTAGCCATCTTGCCAAGAGTTCAGCCGAAGTGAAGATGAGGCAGGATGCCATGGGAGTGTGTGAGCTAGTGACAAAAGCCTCCAGAATGGTTCATAAGACACCAGCCGCACTTGCCAGCGCCTTTCTTTTTGTTTGCTCACGGAAGAATCCACTTTTTCCAAAGCAGAATAGCAAGGTCTTGATGGCAAGTGCATCTCCAGTATGACAGGGACACAAAAGCCAGCCCTGTGGCTGTCATGTTTAGAAGTCTGTCACAGTAGTTTTTGTTCCTGGTAAGAGGGAAATGTGACTGCACAGAGGCAAAGAGAGAAAACCTCTACTGGATTCCTCCAGAAAGACCTGATGCACGGCTAGCTTCAGAACATCCCAGATGGGAGGCTTACTCCATGCTCTTTGAAGACCAGAATTTTCATCGTGTGAGGACAGAGAGAGCTTCCGATGACAGAATTCACAAATTTCAGAAAGGAGCAAACGTCTTGGGGAGATTTTGCATTAAGCCCAGAATTGTTGAGTTGTGTAGTTAACTCTAGTAGGATGTGTGCGTTGTGATTGTTCTCTGTCCCCGAGGTCTTTCTAATGTTCAACCCACAAGAACTAAGGATGTTTTGTACCATATTGGATTACCCCTACTTTCTCCACTCACGAGTTGAAAGCAAATGGAGACCACACTGTGGCTCAGACATGTCCCAGGATTCCTTTCCAGTCTGCATGTGCCTCAGGATGGGCACAGACAATGTGTGGTACGCATGACACGAGCCACTGTCCACACAGATATTTTCCTGTGTTCTGGTCCTTTTCCTCATTTCCCTAGAATAGTCTCATTGTCCAGACTATTCTTAAGGGGGGACCTGCGCAGCCGAGAGGGAGCCCCTGATAGCATCACGTTTGGCGCTGCAACCAGGAGCCGCTCTGAAAACCATTTGTAACCAGGCCATTATCCCACTTATAATCTGCTTTGCTGATTGCTTTTAACTAACTCGGGGAGTAGATGCACTGAGGTAGAAAGGTTTGTGACCCATCTGTTGAGTGTATAATTTCCTTTTCATTGGCTAGCACAGTCCAATAAAAAATATATTATTAGGTGCACTAACTCAATCAGCAAACAAATGACAGGCAGATGGTCTTCAAAAACAATACCGGTCATGAATGCCACAGAGCCGTGATGTGGGCCCCAGCTTTTGGGCAGCCTTTGTCTGAGGACACTCCTCTGGGTTAAGTGATGCAAAATTGGACAGAAAGACAGAGACGCTGTGTGCAAATTAGGGAGAAGTTAACGGGCTCTGGAGTGCTCCATGAAAGGCTATGATAATTTTATTGGGAACAGGAAAGAAAAAAGGCATCTCACTGAAATGACAGCTACCCTGTGACGGTGCTGATGACCCACAGAATCTGCGAGTAACACTGTGTTCTAGGTCTTTACTTTAGCCAGATATATTTTGTCTTGTTTGGTTTTGTTTTTCCTTAAAAGGGTCTTTATTAGACTTCTCTCAAGTTTTAATTCAGCTAAGTCATGCAAGGAGGCAAGAAGTAGCTTTGTCCATGAGAGAATTTCATGGTTGGGGGTAAGGAAGGAATTATATAGATTTTTGAGGAAGCAGTGAGATCAGAAACTGGCATGGGGGAATTTCCTAGTCGTGAGGGTGTGTGAGACCTATATAATAATCCTTAGTGTTTGCTAATGCAGACCGATAGTGAGCACCATGTCCTCGGCGGATGAACTTTTCACAAGGCTTGATTCTGGTCCTTTCTGGGTAATGGCAGGCATGGTTCAGGGATGCATTAAGATTTTCTGTGGGATCTAGGATAGATTTAAATAAGTCCTTGACCTAAAAACAGCTTAAATTTGGTCAACACCAGGGAGAAAGAGGAAAAGGGAAGAAGGAGAGAGGAAAGGACAGGAAGCACCGTTATTTCTGACTTAGAAAAAGAAACAGACTAGGTCTTTTGCACCTCCCTCTTTCTCTTCCTTCCTCCCTCCTTCCCTCCCTTCCTCCCTCCCTCCCTCCCTCCCTCCCTCCCTGTGTGTGTGTGTGTGTGTGTGTGTGTGTGTGTGTGTGAGAGAGAGAGAGAGAGAGAGAGAGAGAGAGAGAGAGAATACATGAGGGGTGAGAGTTACTGGACTTGATCCCAGGGCCTCATGCACGCTAAGCAAATACTCTCCCACTGAATCACAGTCCAGTCTTCCTAATAATCTTTCCTTGAATTTTTGTTAACTACTTTATAATGTCTTATTGGACATTATAAAGCTCTTTATTAATATCATCTTAAAAGTCTGCATAGCATTTTGATATTCGTGTAGAACAGAGTTTTAACATCCTAAAGAGATTGCATTCACCCCTGTATCTTCCTATTTGGTGGTTTTGTAAACTTAGAAGAGGGATATTACCTCCTGAGCCTCAGAGTATGAAAAGTGAATCAGTTCCTGTTTAGTCCAGCATTGCTCTGTACATAGTAAGCACTCAATGAAAGTTACCGATGGTGAGAACTCGTGGGTTAGAATCCTTGTTCACATTTCAGATAATGCCATAGTAAAGGTTCCCAGGAAGGAGAAAATAGTTTAGCACAGTTAATATATGTTTTGAAATATTCCATGTATTTGGTAACGATTAATTCTGACCCTTTCCTACCCTGACTCATGCTTTGGGAAAGCTTCATTTATTTGATAGTATAACATCATATCTTTCCATAAAATTGAAGTTTTTTTAAATTTATTTTATCTCTGTGTTTATGTGTATATCTCAGTGAATGTGCACACGTATGCAAGTGCACACAGGTGTACAAGGGTTCATACAGGAGGCTGAGAAAGGATATCAGGAACCTGGGAGCTGAACGCAGGGGTTTGCAGGAGCCAGTCTTTCATGCGATGCTGGATCTGAACTCCGGTACTTATGGTTGTGCAACAAGCACCCTTAACCATTGGGCCATCTCTCCAGCCCCAGATTTGGACTTCTTTAACTTTGATAAGTATATCTTAAGCACTTCCACTGGTGAGATTTCTACGTGTTTTCTCTTGCTGGGTCGTTGTAAGTCCTTGGTTTAATAACTGGACTGTCACATGCCCCTGGTGCTGTCCCATACCTCACACCATGGGTCAGTGGTACAGTTCCTCTCTTGCTCTTCTGATCGTTGAACTAAGCCCTCTGAGGCAATGCCTTCTGGGTTTGAATCATCGAGAAGGCATTGCTGAAATGGAAATTCTTCTGTTTTAATAAACCCCTGTGGTTTTTGTTTTGACATCGATGCTGTTAATTCTTCTACCCTCTGTAGGGATTACTGAGAGTATCTTGCAGTTGATCCAGCTATGACAGCCCCAGAAAAGCATCTCCCTTCATAATTTCCATTTTAGAAGGGAAACTTTGTAAAGGGTGATGGATGGCTTCAAGGAAAACGCCGTTAAGCAGAAGAGGCCTCTTCTGGTGTAAATGCCCATGGTATAGAGTGATGTCTACAATTTTCCATTAACTGGATTGACTTGGTTATCAGGGACTTAGTGCCAGTTACCCGTTGGTTAGGGAAATACAAGTTACTCTCACCTCTGTTATTTCCATCACCACAGATCTCTGTTGGTTCTGACCTTGATATCCATGAGGTTAATTAACCATGCATAAGATAATAAATTGTATCACCTGGCTGTTGTCATTCTGGAAACTGGTCCCAAATACCTACAATTCATGATAACGACTTTATTGTCAACACAGCCTAAAAACATGGCGGCCACTGAGCTTTTCCAAGGTGTCAGAGACCCTCAACCAGTGAATCCAACTGGACCTCAGCCATGGTGGTAAGGACTATGGTGGCCAGGAAACCGTGGAGAGCAACGGAGCCTGTGTTCAATACTCACTCCTCTCTAGGTTCTCTGGCTTCTCCCATACCACACTGCAGAGGAGTTTCAGCATCCTTAACCTTATCACCGTGTCTAGAAGCATGCCCATGTCTGTGCATTTTACTCTTGCCAGCCTTCTATCCTACCACTTCCTCCCGAGCTCTATTCTAACCAAGTACCAAGTTCCACAGCCATCCTTCAGTGTTCTCTCTCTCTGAAGGATTAAAGGAACCCAGGGGTTAAGACTTCATTCCTGAAGACTGTACTACCCCAAGGCAGAGCTCAGGACCCCTTATTCTCTGATCAGCATCTTGGCTTCATCACATAATAGTCAAGGCTATGCATCCACCATTCTCCGTAGGTCAGGTGCCCTTCTATTCTATGATATCCAGTAGCCATTGAAGCACTCAGATTATGTTATTGTTGTTGTTGTGTCTGTTTTGTTTTATCAGGCCTGGTGTTTTCCTTTATACAGGCCTTTAGTGGAGGTAAAAAATGCAGAATCAGCTCCCAGTGTTGTTACTATAGCATCTATCCAGCCGTTTTGCTTACCATCGTCCCTATAGCTCCTGACCGCACCCCTCAGGTGCGCCTGTACCACGTCTGCAGTGCATTCGAGCACAGTAGAATCTGCTGTGCTGCACCATACTAGAGGCCGTGCTATCATAATCAACTTAGAGTCAGCGCTGGAGGTGTCACTACCGTGTGGTTGGTTCTGAACCCCATCCCAAGAGCCAGCTCTCTGGGCATTTCTCTAGACGCAGATGCCTTGGTCCTGATGCTTCTTCTGAAATCATAGCCTAAGACAAGGGTGAGAATGTGATTCTGGGGAGCAGGCACACTAGTGTGAGTGAGCAGGGAAGGAAGAAAAGTCCACAGGAAGATGGCATATTAGCACAACCATGGGCTCTCAGTTCCGTGGGGCCAAGTGGAGATGTTTAGAAAACGTTCTCCAACATGTTAGGCCAGATGAGAGAGGGAAGTGTGACCCATCAGGTCCCGTCCGCTGGTGGTCAAGGATGACCTTTTGTGTATTAATTCCATCACACTTCCAGGTTGGGGTTTCCAGGACAAATCCCTGAAGCCTCTGGGTAAGCTCACTTGGTGAGTGGCATCGTGCCCTGCGCATGCCATTTTCTGACAGTCCTTCCTTGAGGTGAGCAAGATGATAGCAGAGCTAGATTTTACTGTGACCTGCATGCTGAGTGGACCCAAATCTCTCTGTACACTTGTGATCGGTTTTCCCTCGGCTAATGTTTATTCCGACAGGAATGTGCTTTTGTCTTTGGAAGGGCTCAGCTCCTACATGGTGACAGGATCCCTGTCGGCATTGGTTTTGTGAGCTGTTTTTAGAGCACTGGAGACCCTAAGATGTCCAGGGACCCTGAGCTGAAAGCACCCTGGTCCATGGTCCAGGAGATTCTCCTCTCTCTCTCTTCATTCCGCTGAGGAGTCTCCGTGTCAGGTTAGATGGGATCCTTCATCCTCTTGCTGTTTGCTCTTTTCTCTTCTTGAGCTCTTGAATCTCACAGAACCAGTCCTGGAGCTCTGGACTGTGTGTCCTTAGAGCATTTCAGATTGTCATGAGGCAGTCGGGCAAAAAGAAAACCTATGTCACCTCTGCTCACACCTAAACACATGTTATTAAACTGTGCACATGCTCATCTCTGATTCCAGAATTTTCTGGGAGTAAATGTGGGAACCACAACAATATTCATTAGGAGGGAAAAAAAAAAAGAAAAGAGGGTCTGGGAGACAAATCTGTGAAGTGTGGCTGTGAGAAGCCAGCCCATGTGCTGACGCCTCTGAGCGTTAACACATGGTCCCTCCATCAAAGGTCTGTATATGCAACTCAGCTGCTCGCCTGACAGAAGATTTGGAGTTGTTAACACACACTTCATTAAAATACCAGCAAAACTCCAAGTTTGAAATCCCACCGTTTGTGTTAGTTGATAAAACTCAATTGCTTCTAATTACTGTTAGTATGTCTTAAAAATAATATTTTGTTGTAATAAAGGATTCATTGTGACAAGGGAGAGTTGGCCTGATGAACTGGAAACACCAGGCCAGGAGAATGTGTGCTGTTCTGCCTGACTTGTTTTTTTGTTTTTTAATTTTTTTTAAAGCATCCCACAAAGAAAAAAAAAAATGACCAAGCTTTAAATGGCTTGGAAAGGGATGGGACAACTCAAACACTGATGTCATTTGCATCTCTGATTAGACCCTGGTTTTAGGAGGAAACACTGACCTAAAAAGGACCAAGGCATGCAATTTCCTAGTACTTTGTCAAGCATGTGCCAGAATTACCCAGCATCCTCTTATTTCAGTGCTGCTCTTTGCTACCCTTGCCCCACTCCTAGAGATGGCTAAGATTGGTTCGTTTGATGAGGTGAAGCATCTTCAACTTTTAAAAGCTGTTTGTTTTGGCATTTGGAGAAAAAGGGTAGTGTCTCTCACCAATCTCTTTTTTGCCCAAGTTCTAATCCAGGACCGCTGGTCTTAAAGTTTCCCAGCAGGCTGGACTGATGCCCACTGCCCTGCCTTGATGCTTGCTCTACCCTGAACCACTGCATCTCTTGACCAACTCTACCCAACCTTTATGTCTCAGCTTAACTCAGACCCTAAGAGAAGCACCTTTGACCTTTGTGTTTAGGTTAATCCTTCATCATGTATACACTGTCATCACAGTCTGCACGCCTCTTTCAAAGTTCTTTGATCGAAACTGTGATTATTTGCATAACTGTGTGTTTAATATTCTTTCCCTATTAAGCATCAAAGTAAAGGGATCTCTTTATCGTATCTTTTCTACAGCCACGTCCTATTTACATGGGACATAGTAAGGCATTGCCAGCTAAATGAAAACCAAGACCAAAACACCAAAGCTATTTTTTTATTGATTTTATTAAGCTATGCATTTTTCTTTGCTCCCCTCTTTTCTTCTCCCCTCCCTTTCAGCCCTCTCCCATGGTCCCCATGCTCCCAATTTACTCAGGAGATCTTGTCTATTTCTACTTCCCATGTAGATTAGATCTATGTATGTCTCTCTTAGGGTCCTCATTGTTGTCTAGGTTCTCTGGGATCGTGATTTGCAGGCTTTTTTTTTTGCTTTATGTCTAAAAAACAATTATGATGAGTACATGTGATAATTGTCTTTCTGGGTCTGGGATAACTCACTCAATATAATGTTTTCTAGCTCCATCAATTTTCCTGAAAATTTCAAGATGTCATTATTTTTTCCACTGTGTAGTACTTCATTGTGTAAATGTACCACATTTTCCTTATCCATTCTTCAGTCAAGGGACATTTTGGCTGTTTCCAGGTTCTGGCTATGACAAACAATACTGCTATGAACATAGTTGAGCACATGTCCTTGTGGCACGATTGAGTATCCTTTGGATATATACCCAAAAATGGTATTGCTAGGTCTTGAGATGGTTGTTTCCTAATTTTCTGAGAAAACACCATACTGATATTCAAAGGGGTTGCACCAGCTTACGTTCCCACCAGCAATGCAGGAGTTCCCTTCGCCTGACATCCTCTCCAGCATAAGCTTTCATCAGTGTTTTTAATCTTGGCCATTTTTACAGGTATAAGATCGAATCTCAGAGTTGTTATGATTTGCATTTCTCTGATGGCTAAGGATGTTGAACATTTCCTTAAGTGTCTTTCAGCCATTTTAGATTCCTCTGTTGAGAGTTCTCTGTTTAGGTCTGTACTCTACTTTTTTTTATTGGATTATTTGTTCTTTTAACGACCAATTTCTTGAGTTCTTTGTCTATTTTGGAGATCAGTCTTCTGTCTAATGGGGGGTTTGTGAAGATCTTTTCCCATTCTGTAGGGTGCCGTTTGCTTTATAGAAGCTTTTCAGTTTCAGGAGGTACCATTTATTAATTGTTTCTCTTAATGTCTGTTCTACTGGGGTTATATTTAGGAAGTAGTCTCCTGCACCAATGCACTCAAGTGTACTTCCCACTTTCTCTTCTATGAGGTTCAGTGTCCACCAAAATTATTTTTATCAAGGATGGTGATGAAGAATTAAGTGGGAACATGTGAGCATTGGCTGCCAGAAGGAAAGAGGAACTATGTGGTTCCTATGTCTACCTCTTGGTAGACATCTCATGGACACTCTAAAATACTCTTGGAGAAATCCAGGTTTATAAATTGTTCAAGCGTTCACTGACTAGGGAAAGCAATTCTAATCTCATCCTTCTGTCACGACGTAACATATGTGTCCAAATGTTCCATAACATAACTATCTATTTCTGTCCTGGGGCTTCTCTTGACTTATTCATAACCATAAGTTCCACTCTAGCCTTGAGCCCTCACAGCCTATTTCCAGGAATATCATACTGTATTAAAATTCCTCGTATATGTCTCCAACCTCCAGCCCACAATAGGGGCAGTTCATAATACTCCCAATAAGGCTGAGTATGTTGCTGGGTGTTTCCCTTTGGCTGGCCAGTTTCCATCCTACTTTCTCATTCACTAACTCTCTGATACTCTGGTGGGAATAGTGGTTCCCCTGTGGTTCTCTGTTCTCTCTTGTATAGATTATTCAATTGTTCACTCCCTGAAATTTAAGCTTCAAGGAAAGTATCGGGAAGATGAAAGACTGAGTCCATTGAGAAGCTGGGGAGAGCATCTTCCATCTCTCCCCACACCGTGAACTGAGTGACCTTGCTTCACACCTGCACCTGGGCCTCCTGGTTAGCCTACCAATTGGCAACTGTCTACAGGTAATTCCTCTCAGCATGATGGCAAGGGTGGAAGATAGCCAGCCAGTGCCCAAGGTGGTCTACTATGGTCAGGTTTGGAGCCACAATGCTTAATTTTATTCTTAAATCTCATGAGGTCAGGGAAATTCTCAAGAATTTACAAGGAAGGAAGGAATTGTTCAATAAGTCATTAAAATATACTTTCAAAATGTCTGAGCCTTTGCTTCTGACACAAACACTTGTAGCCTATTGTCCAGAGCACAGCTCAGGTCTGAGCCCATGGGCAGTAGCAGTGGACGCAAAGTATGTTCCATATACACCGAGAAGTGAATATTTTTTACTGTTTCCCAAACAATAATCCAAGCTGTCATATAAACTGGCAAAACATCTGAGAGACACATCTTGCTTATGTATGTACAACTGTTGTGCTGACTAGGTCATGCAGATGATCACTCATTTGATCATGCACAAATATGAGGCTATCAGAAGTGACTTTGAAACCGGCAAATAGCTAATCAAGCCTTCCAGAAATCTAAGGCCACAGCTGAAGCCAGGTCGGAGACTAGAGCTGAAGTTTGAGGCCAGCTGGCAGGCCTTTCAACCCTGACAATCACGTCCACAGTTGGGGCTTTACCCCTATCTTGCCAACCCATACCCAGTGCTTTAGGCACTGTGCTCTGTGCTGCATAGCATGTGCCCTGTCTTCATTCTGGAAAAGAAGAATTGAAGCTTAGAGTGTTGACAAGGTCAGCAATTTCCTCTGTGCCAGGCTTTGAGACACAGCATGTACGTGTTCCATTCTTAAATCTCATGAAGTTAGGGTAATCATCAAGGACTTGTAGATAAGGTAAAAAAAAAAAACTGTTCAGGAGGTCCTAAAAATGTCTTTTAAAGTACCTAAAGATGGGTAAGTGGAAAACTTAAAATTTGAAGCCAGTCCTATATGAGACACAGTACATGCTTTGCTGTCAAACCACACAACCATCCCAAGTCGACCACACTTCTCCACCCAGGCAGCTCGTTGCTCCAGCAACCCTTTTTTTTTAAGGCACTGTATTTTATTTTAATAGACTATTTAAAAATTGTTAAAAAATATTTGTATTTAATATTTTCTGATACTTTCTAGGTAACATTTATGTTTGATAGTGCTCCTTATTCATTCAGCCACCATCTTGACTTCTTTATTAAGGAGAAAGGATAAGGCACATGAGGTATGATAGGTGTATTTCCTGTCATTAGGGAGAGAATCACATTACCAAGGTGAAAGGAGTGTGAACATCAGCCCGGGTACTTCATCTATGTGACCCATTGCCCCATGTATAGGATAAAGTTGCTTATTGACACTGGCACAATAACAGTAGTTGAACACATAAAATTTGTGCATAGAAACCCTCCATAGACTGTAATTAGGATTCTTTGAATTAACATTTAACTGATTCTTCACTTTTGCAATAGTTAGAACTGAACTCAGGGCCTCGGGCATCCTAGGCAAGTGCTCTCTGCTCTGAAACGCTGCCTGCAGCCTCCCATTAGTGATTTTTAATATTATTATATTTTCATAGACTTTGTGATACGCTCTTCAGAAGAAAACTACTTTTGACAAGCTTTTAACAGGACCAGTATTATGAATATATTTCAAAATATATAGTTAACTCCCTTGTAATAGTCTATACTGGTTTTACTGTACAAAGAATCTTGGCCACAGCTGACAGCCCTTTATATAATGATTGAATTTTAATTTTACTATATGATGATTAATTGAAAGTGAAATGTCTGCAGCAAAATAAGACTAAAAAATCATTTTCTGCCCTAACTTTAGGTGATTTAATAAGAAATTCATCCGCTGTAGGAAATAGGATTCTTATAAAGAAATCTCAGAGAATACATGGACAATACAAAGGCAGGAAAGACTTTAAGAGTGAAGTTCCAACGCTTAAAGTAAAACATACATACATGATTACATATATGACTACACATAAGGCTACATAAAATGTGAACACATATGACAGAAAAATCTGTGCATAAAGTCCAGCAACAAATGATGGGGATCAGGAGGAGTCTGGAAGCAAGTTTTTAAATCAGGGAACAAACAGAGGCGTGATGTCCATAATAAACAAAGGACTCTTGCAAGTCAACAAGAAGAAAATATGCAACTAAACAGAAAACTAGCCAAGGCAGAAAAGCAGTTCCTAGACGGGCTGGTTCAAACGGCCAGTGAACCACGAACCAGACAGAGAGGCAGAGCCTACGAGAATGGGATGGCGTGTTAGCTCACCATACCAGGCAAAGATGACTGCCGAGGTGCAGGCAAACACTGCGTATGCAGAGGCCCAGGAACGTGCAGACTCCACAACTCTCGGGGAGGCAATCTTCTGGAAATCTATGAAAAGCATGTGTATATACACATCTGTAACTGCATCCTGGAAACGATACCTGTTTGCAATGTAAGCATCAATACAGAAGTATGTTTATAATGACATTTTTATAGAGAAAGAACAGAAGTAAGAGAGACGGGAGCACGGGGGAGGGGGATACACGTGAGCAGAGAAGTACTAGAGTGTGCTGGAGCACATGTTTTCTGTGGAATAATGTCAGTTTTTAATTAAGATGATCTAAAACATACTTGAACATAAATTTTATTGGTACAAAAATATAGAAATGTGTGAATAAAATAACTGCATTTTTCTAATTAAAGGAATAAAAGATGAAATGTCGCCAAAGCATTGTGAGTGTGTATGTGTGAGTGTCCGTGCACATGTGTGTGTGTGTCCATTTGTGTATGTGTGTGTCCATGTGTGTATGTGTGCGTGTCTGTGTATGGATGTGTGTGGGTGTGTATGTGTGCGTGTCTGTGTGTATGTATGTGTATGCTCATGTCTGTGGGTGTGAGTGTATATGTGTATGCGTCCATGTGTGTGCATGCCCGTGTGTGTGTATGTATGTGTGTTCATGTGTGGATGTCCATGTATGTGTGTGAATGTATACATGTCATTTAAGAGGCAACAATGAAGAACAATGCAGAAGGAGATATGCCAGATTGCTAAAATGTTACTTCGTGACAAGAGAGTCTTAGCTAATTTAAGTGGCAAGGAAGAAAAGAGAATCAGAAAAGGGGGAACTACACTAAAAATTAATAGCATAAAATCACATACATGTTTTTCACACACCTCGTGTTTCTTCACTTAAGTGTAGCAATGAGATGTGTAAGAAAAGCTTTAAAGTTAGTAGTTTTAATAAAATGAGCCTCCTATTAGAGTGGGCGAAGTAGAAGTATTCAAAATCCCATGTCCTTGAGCAACTAAACAGATGCAGAAAAGGCTTGTAACGAAGTTCAGCATCCCTTGACAAGAAGAGCTCCAGAGAAAGCAGGAACAGGAAGGACACACCTCCACATAACAAAGACTGTACACGAAAACCGATGATCAGCCCTGCATAAAGTGGGAGCCACTGAAAGCATTTCCTGTCACACCAGGCAGGCCACGGGTGTCTGCTCTCCACTCTGGCTCCACACATCAGGAAGGCCACAGGGTGTCCCTCACCTCAGGAAGGCCACAGGGTGTCCCTCACCTCAAGAAGGCCACAGGGTGTCCCTCACCTCAGGAAGGTCACAGGGTGTCCCTCACCTCAGGAAGGCCACAGGGTGTCCCTGACCTCAGGAAGACCAGGGTGTCCACTCACCTCAGGAAGGCCACAGGGTGTCCCTCACCTCAGGAAGGCCACAGGGTATTCCTCACCTCAGGAAGGCCACAAGGTGTCCCTCACCTCAGGAAGACCACAGGGTGTCCTCTCACCTCAGGAAGACCACAGGGTGTCCCTCACCTCAGGAAGACCACAGGGTGTCCTCTCACCTCAGGAAGGACACAGGGTGTCCCTACCTCAGGAAGGCCACAGGGTGTCCATTCTCCACTTGATATAGTGTTTGTATCCCTGGCCAGATCAGCAAAGAGCAGAAAAGCAGTAACTATAAATGACACAGACACAGTAAGAAGGGAGGAGATCAAGTTATCTCTGTTTCCTGACAAATTGATCCTACACCCTAAGGAGTTCACCTGAAAACCCTTGGATGCCATCAGCACTAAAAAATCCCCAGGATTTTTTTTTACATGCTCAAATAGTAAGTGAGAAATAAGGAAAAGAATCCCAGACACAAAAACTTTCAAATTAAAATACAATCCGCACAAATCTGCTTAACTGAGGGGGTGAAAGTCCTGCACAGTGGGAATGTTAGAGCGATGAAGAAACTGAAGAAATGCTAGAAGACAAAACCGACTCTCGTGGTCATGGATGGCAGAGTTAATGTTGAGGAAATGTCACTCTGAAACAGTACTAGAAAAAACACTATGATCAGGTGGAAATGGGCTAACAACTCCCTGATAGTCAAAGCAGCCCTGGGCAAGAAGAGAGAAAACTGCAGGCGCTGCAAACCTGACTTCCAGCGATCTGCAGAAGCAACCCACAAAACTCGCCAGTGTTGGCAGTGAGGGCATGGATGGAACAGAGGACATGCCCTACAGCTACGACCATTTGATTTGGGAGGAAAGTGCCAAAATCATATGTTTGAGGAAAGACAGGCTCTTCAACAAATTGATCAGGGAAAACAGAAAACGCATGTAGAAGAATTTGATCTAGGTCCCTATTTCTGACCTTGTTCAAAAAATTCTTTGAACTGGATCGGAGACCTTAATGCAAGCCCAATGCCAAAATAACTAAAGGAAAGACTTCAAGACACTGGCAAAGGCACTGACATTCTGAATCAGATACAAGAGCTCAGAACATTGTAGGAAGATTGTTCAATGGGGTTGCCTCAAACTTAAGCAATTCTACGCAGCCAAGGAAGCGTCTGCCAGAAGGGAAGAAAGCCTACAGTATTGGAGACAATCTCTGCCAATTATTCGTGTGACTTGGGATTAATTTCAAGTACATATAAAGAACTCAAAAAAATTAAACAGTAAAATAACAAGCTGTCCAGTCCATAACCATAAATGCATTGACAAGGCAGCCATTTAAGGTCCAAAGGGAAGAAGTTCAGCATCTTCTGCCATTGGGGAAATTCCTGTTAACACCGAATGCTACTCCACCTCACCCCATTCAGAATCGATGTCATTAAGACCACAATGAACCCTGTTGAGGACATGACAAAACAGAACTTTTGTGCCTTGCTGGACAATATAAACTGGTGCTGATATGGAAATGAGTCTGGAAGTTCCTGGAGAACGTCAGAGGACCACCATGTGATCCAGCCCCCAGCCCTCCTGGGATAAATTAGAAAAAAAATCAAAGTCTGAACACAGTATAGTTACAGGCCTGTGTTCATTGCTCTGCCCTTCACAGCAGCCCAGGTGCCTACCACCTGAGGCATGGGAGAGAGAACTGGGGTATATGGAGTGCTATTAGACATAAAGGAAAATGAAATTATATTGTTTGTCAGAGTGACTGGGGCTTGAGATCCTAATACTGAGTGAAGCAAGCCTTTCTCAGGAAGACAGAGAGGGCATGAAGGCAGAGGGTTCTACTCTGGGGCAGCAGAATCAGTGGGAGGAGGCCGAGAGAGAAGGATGACTGAAGAACACTGGATATGTGTATAAAGAACCATAAAAAACCTATTGTTTTATACAGGTGATATCTGCTAAAACATACTCTCGTTCTTCAGGATCTCGAAGTGTAACTTTATAGAGAAATAAGGTCTTTGTCCATTGCTTAATTAAGAAAGCTTCATGTTGGAATAGAATGTCTTCATTGCAATGGCTAACTCTGTAGAGAGAGCCAGGAAGGGGACCATGTGAAAATAAGGGTAGACACTGGTGAGCCAAAAAGTCACCTAACGTTGTAAGAAGCAAGGAACCCCATGGCCTTCCATGGAACTGGGAGTTTATTCAATATGGGTGTTGGGAGCAAATGTCAAGCCTATGTCTGAGAATAGTGACCGGAGACCTGAGGACAGACTCCAGGTGGGCTGCACAGGGGTGCTGTTCCTTTCAGACCTTTTTTTGTGTCAGCAGAACTGAAACAGCCTCACCACCAGACAGGCATGTAGACATTGTGATAGTTGCCCCTCTCAGACCGCTTCTCTGAGGAGCAGGTACGCCTCTGTTGCACTGGGCAACAAATTGTTAAGGAAACCGCACCGGCACATAAACATCCTCCTGGCCTCTGGCTGCAGGTTGTGTTAGCATCCTGAAAGAGTTCAAATGGGAAAAGAACGGACAGGAGATAAAGGTCATTTCAGAGCCGTTCGTGTTCCGGAGAGACTGCGGTGCTCGGCTGGGGGCAGCAGAATCGTTGCTATAGTGTTACTGTCAGAGAGCTTTACCCTCATGGCCGAACTGCATTCAAAACAATTCTGCTGTGATAGTCAAAATTATATCCATGCCGTGAAATCCCAGAAGAGCATATTGGCCTCCTTACCTACATGAGCCAAGGGCTGAGAACGAGCCGAGCGGGCGACTGGTTAAATGCCATCACAAAGACCGCACTCTGAATTCTGGCCGCGGAAGTCCCGCAATCCCAAAAGGTTAGAAACATCGCATGTTTTACAGGGTGTGTGCCCAAATGAATAATTCATAGAAAAATGCTTCTAACTCTATCCAGGCAAGATTATATGGTAAAGTAAGCGGAAATACCAGATATAATATTCTTTCCTGTGCAGTCCTTCTGCAAAGTCCCTGAATTAATCCTCCATGTTCACTGTAGAGGACCAACGAAGGTGCTGGAGAGATATAGTGATTGCTCTCAAGAAAACTGTGCATGAATGACAATATGATGCACCAATAGTTATTGAACTGTTGGATTTTGAAATAGATACTAAATTCTGTGTTAGTCAACCTTGTATTGCCATAAAGAGGTTTCTGAGTCTACCGACTTTATAAAGAGAAAAAAAGGTTCTTAATCTATGATATTGAAGGCTCAAGTTCAGGACTGGGTGACCTCCAGTGAGGGTGGTATATCATGAGGTGGCACTCATAAGAGTAAAGCATCATCTATCAATCCCAGAATGGGGAAGAGGTAAGGGGCCCCCGCTCTCCCTCTTAGTCATGCCCTAGGCCGCCCAGTAGGCTGCACCTCTTGAGAGTTGCATTGTTTTTTCCAAGAGTGGTACCCTTAACTCAAGCTTTTAATCACAATGGCCCCTTCAGGGTCCCTCAGGCCACACTCATGGTGTGGCACAGTCCTTGATCTGGGAAAGTGTAGTAAGGAGACATCTCAAGAATTAAATAAATTGATTTTGAAAGCCCAGAATGATGGGCTTTACAATATAGCCTATATTAGTCTATCCCCTGTCCCAGCTGTGAATCTCTCTCCTGCACAGCTTGGCACTCCTCCCATGACCTCACAGGTCCTGTGTCCCCACTGCTGCCCTTCTGGATACTCTGGTCTCCTGTCACTTCCCTCTGGCTCCTTGACTGTGAGACTTTGTCTAGGAAGACAACAGAAGCCAGCAGCATCTCTGCCACTGGCTCGCTGTTGTCCCATTGTCTAGGTTTCTGCTGTAGTGTCCTCTCCATGAGCCTGTCTACAAAGAATACACTCCATTTATGCTGTGTCTAGTCTATATTGTTTTCTTAACACTCATCCACAATTCCTAATAGCTTATTTATTGACTGAGAGACTTCTACGGCACATTAGGAGGTGCCCAGTCACAAGCACACAGCGAGAACTTTGCACACGCACATGATAGTTACCCAGGAAAATTGGGTTTCCCCAAGTGCAGTAACTGCTTGGTCAGCTGTATTGACTGAGTGAATTGAGCCCAGACTGAGCAATGCCAAAGTCAGCTCGTCTTCATGGACATTGACTTAAAACTTGGTTACAGATTCTCATTGCCCACAAACTCAGCACTATGGTAGTGTGTTCCAGAGAAAGGAGAAAGCCAATTCTTCATTAGAATAATGTCACTTCTGTTGACCATGTTGGGTTTCAGAAGCTGACTCTTGTGGTAGTGTGGTGTGGGGTTGGCCCTTGGAGTTCTCTAGCAGAACTCCTCGACCTTTGTCCTTCCAGCCGGCCACTGCTGTGTCTTAGGAGAGTGAAGAAAAGACACAGTGCCTAAGCTATTGACAACTAAGTGCATGAGTGGCCGTTGAGTTCCGCACTCACTCCCTGTGCTTGACTGAACCCTACAACCTAAATGCTAAAAGC
This sequence comes from Myodes glareolus, assembly GCF_982192425.1. Lineage (NCBI taxonomy): Eukaryota > Metazoa > Chordata > Mammalia > Rodentia > Cricetidae > Myodes > Myodes glareolus. The sequence goes on along the minus strand of NC_142033.1, from coordinate 8,421,377 downwards.
ATGGAGAGCTTGGATTAGGATGCAACATGAGGAGCAATGAATGAGGGAGGGATCTCCACCCTCCTGATCGTAGATCCCACGCAAGCTAAGGAGCCATAAACCCATGCACTGGGATCTGGTTCACTAGAAGACTGTCCTCTGGTTAGTAGATTTCGAGACAAACCGTGAGTGTCTGGTGGGGCTCTCACTGTTCCGGCCTCAGGAGTGATTATGCTATGGTGGTTCTGCAGTTTGGGCCCAGGACTCTGGATCCTGGGGAAAACAGGCCTTACAGAGCCATCACGACATGATGTATTCACCCAGAGATGTTTTGGTAATTAAAAAGAAGATTTAAATGTATTGATAAGTTTATGGTAGAGTCGTACCCAAACAGAATGACAATCTCTTACAAGCTAGATAGTCAGAGAAGGTCCATCTTCAGGATGGTCAAGTATTCCTAAGGCCACTGAAACTTAAAAGCTGCTTCCTGCTTCTCCTCCTCCTGCTCCACCTCCTCTTCCTCCTCCTCCTCCTCCTCCTCCTCCTCCTCCACCTCCTCCTCCTCCTCCTTATTCTCTCTCTCTCTCTCTCTCAGGTCAGGTCCCTAATACTTTCCATCCTCAGTTGCCCACTCTTTCTCTAGTGTTGCTGCTCAAGCAACTTCTGCGGGCACAGGTGCAGCCTGTGGGCGTGAGCAGGAGTGACTGCCTGGCCTGCAGGACTGCATTGGAATCTCCACACATGACCCATGCATCCTGGGCCCCATTCACAAGATTCATCCATCCACTTCCTCGCAGGGGTGCATTAGAAGCTTTATATGCATGCCTGTCTGGCCTCCTGCCAGAATCAAATGCAAACAGAAGTGTGCAGCAGCCATTGTGTCTTCAGCTCTGGGGCACAGGGATGCGAGTGTGTAAAACAGCCTAACACTGAAGGAAAAGAAATATCATTTGTCTTCAAGTAACTTAAACACTGCTTGTAGTTTGACAGTAATACAGAACATGAATTCTAATTGGTCATATAAAGTGCAATCCTAATTAGTCTTATTAAATAAAAACCCAGAGTCAGATACAGGGTTGAAAGTTGAAAGATCAGAGAAGCAGAGCAGCCAGTCACTAGATCTTACCTCTACTGAATCCTCAGACCAAAGGGTGACCCTTTCCCTACAAATCTTCAGACAGAAGCTCTGGGTGCCTGTCTCCTTCTGCCTTATATTCCTCTCTCCGCCTAGCCAAATCATTCCTGCCTCTACCTCCCTAGTGCTGGGATTAAAGAAGGTGTGAGCTCTGTTTCTCTTTTAGACTGATACAATCTTGTATAGGCCAGGGTGGCCATGAGCTCACAGAGATCCATCTTCCTCTGTCTCCAGAGTGCTGGGATTAAAGATGTGTGCCAGCATTGCCTGGCCTCTGTGGCCAACTAACAGCTTAGCTCTGCACTCTGATCTTCAGGCAAGCTTTATTTGTTATATCGCAAACAAAATATCACCACAGTAACATGAGATTTTTTTTAAGTATATAAGCAAGTGCAATCACAAAATAATAGCAAAACAGATTAGTATTAAGATAAAATGGTACGGTTGCTATTTAAAACCATATGGTGGTTTTTTTGGAAGTTCAAAATTTGAATTCCTAGCATCTATCAATTCTATTTATGAATATAGATCCACAGCAATTGAAAGTCAGAATTAGAGTAGATATAATGCAGCTGTTTTCACAGCAGCACTATTTATAGTCACAGGATGGAAGCAATCCACTCCTCGTCAGAAGCGGCAAACAGCGGCACAGCACACACGGTGCAGAGACTATTAGTCCTCCTTGGGCTGAGAAGTCTCACATATGCTGCAGTACGGATGTGCTGGGAGAGTGATGCTAGGGGATCAGCACGTCATAGGAAGACAGCTGGTGTTACATGAGATATCTTAGCCAATCAAATTCACGGATGCAGAAATACAGCTTCAGGTACCAGGACTGAAATGAAAAGCTGTTGCCCAACAGGCATAAAGCTCCACTTCTGTAGGATGACAAGTTCTTAGTTTGTATAACAACGCGAATCTTATAATGCCACTGAATTTATACCTAAGAATGGCTAAAATGGTAAATTTTAGGCTATGTGTACTTTGTCAATATTAACATTTTAAAATATATCACTGCAGGAACCTGAGTTATTGTTTGACATATTTTATTTCATCTTGACATGAAGCCTCACACATCAGACATGCAGTTACTATCACATGGCTCAGTTTTACCCTCCACAAGCCCCAGAAAGCTTCCTCGGAAGGCCCCAGCAACTGTACCCTGAGTTCTTATTTCGATCCGTTCTCTCAAGCACAGGTTGGAGGGCAACTCTCATGGGTTATTGTTGGTGTCTTCCCCCAGACAGCCTGGAAGAAAAAAATTAGATGGATCAGCATTTTAAAACATTGAATGTCCTTCAAGGACAGCACCTTGTACACAGAGGCCACCGTGGGAAAGGTAGGTACATTAATCATCTCTCTTGCCGAGGACGAAGGAGAAGAAATAAATAAACAGCCTATCACCATAACCAGGTATCAGAGGTTCGTTCGAGGTCATACCCCCATTAAAAAGAATCCCCATGTTGTCAGGAGGAATGTCATGAGTCCTCTGTTCTCCCTTTACGGGTAATTTATGCAAGGAAGAAGCAACCTGCCTGTGAGCACATCTTGCGCGCCCCTGTCAGTCTTCCCTTTCCTGTTGTGGGTGATCTCAAGGCCCGGGAGAGCAGCGCTGCCCGTGGACTGTTCCTGTGCCTTGCGTGTCTCTGTCTTATGGAAATACTAATGGAGCCCCCCACAACTGGAAAGAAAGAAGACCGCTTGAGAAATGTGGAAAGGCCACCAACATTCCATACTAACTGTGCTAGCCCATGTGGGGTTAGAATCAGGATATTATTCTTTCAAAGCTTGTCAGTTCAACTGTTTGGATCACTTATCCAGCAATGTTCGAAATGCACATAGATCAAACAGATGAAAATGGAAAAACGATACCAACTGCCTGGTGACAACAGTTATTAGCACGTCGGTATGCTTTGCAAAATCATTTTCATAAGAACAGAAGAAAAATGCAAATATGTGAATGAAGTATGATGGAAGATGATGGCAGCTTTCTGTTTTGGCAGCCGAAATTCTGAGATAACACCTAAACTCTTCTGCCAGACCTCAGAGGTATCCCAAAATACCACCAGTTCCCTAAGGACATCAGGAACATTAGTAGCAAGTTAAGCATGCAACCTTGCCGGACACAATAAATTTCCCCCAAAGAATTTGTTCTAGTCTTAAAGGTTGAGAAACAGCATCCCACCCAGTGAGGGTGGAAAATGGTTCTGACCGACCCCTTTAAATGACCAGATCATAGAGAAAGAGGAGGACTAAAAGACTACAAGCCACCCGTCCTATTGAAGAAGGAAACTTGGGAACAGAGACACAGCAGGGGAGTCGGACAAAGGCACTGTTTATAGTTGTCAGATTTAGGGTAAGTATTTCTGAGTTTAGAATTCTTTAAATAGGCTTTGTCATTTTTAACTCATTTGTTTTTAAAGTGTGGTAGCTCAGCTCCCACCCTACCCTACCCCCAAGCTGGACCCAGTGGCAAGGAGTATTAAAATAAAATCCAAGTCAATAAACAAAGTCCCGGAGCCTCGCCCTATGTGAAAAACAAAATAGGCCAGTCCAACTTCTGTCTCTTCCAGTAGAATGCCCACAGAAGAAAAGTTTTCTCACACTGTTAATCTAGCTATCATCAGATTCCCATGAGCAGGAATCTCAAGACTGTTGGTATGCAAAAGAATTTAGATGGCTTTTCTCAAAAACAGGATGATTTAAAGCTCGGGACAGCATAAATTAGCTCCTGGTGGCTTTAGATTCCCAGCAATCTCTACTCCTAGAAGAGTATACTTTTAGTTCAAATATCATTTGTTAAAAATTTAAAAGTCGAACACATCGTATGACTGTTTGCTTATCTTTCATTCATGAATACAAATTCCTATTAACTCACTTTTATCAATATATTTATTTTTAAAATGATGACATGATTATATATAACATATGCATATGTGTGTATATATGTTCTATAGCTCTAGGTAAATATTTGAAAGTGCTATTTAAGTAGCAAAAACTCAACACTCACCTGTGATCTTGAGAGAAGAAAGGTAAATCAAAAGTTCCCTATGTTTCTTCCTTGAGGTATTTGTAGAGGGAGAGGAACAAGAGGACCATCATGAGGACTCTCATGAGCTCCCAGAACTGAAGGGCTGGAAAGATGCTGCGGCTGAAACTTGTGGTAGAAAGTACTAGAAGACACAAGATTGCAAGAGTGCAGACAAAGGTCTTAGTTTGACATTTGCTGGCAACTAAGCATCCTGTGTCCAGGACAGAACACCATGAAGCTAGGAATAATAGCTGACCCTCACTGTCAGCTTGGCTGGGCTTTGACTGAGCATCCTGTGTCCAGGACAGAACGCCATGAAGCTAGGCATGATGGCTGACCCTCACTGTCAGCTTGGCTGGGCTTTGACTGAGCATCCTGTGTCCAGGACAGAACGCCATGAAGCTAGGCATGATGGCTGACCCTCACTGTCAGCTTGGCTGGGCTTTGAATCAGTTAGCAGATGGCCAGGCACTTGTCTGGTTGTACCTGTTGGAGCATTGCAGGGTGGAGAAAGGCCCACCCTGAGTATAAGTGGCACCATCTCTTGGACTGAGAAAGACCCGTAAAAAAATGAAAAACCAGTGAAGGGTCAGGAATCATTCTCTCTACTTGACAGGAGACCACATGTTCAGTGACACCCTCTGGGCTATGATAACCTGAATCTTTGAAACTCTGAGACAAAGTACACCATTCCTTCCTTAAATAACTTCCTTCCCATATTTCATCCTAATAGTGATCTACCTCATTAGTAGGTAACAACCAACATGGTGCAGAGCAATCAGTTCCAGTGGGGGCCAGAGATGACTGAGCTGGTGTGAATCCTGAGTATCTGGGGGCATCCTGTACACATCCCAGAGTACTGTGCTTTGGTAGTGGGACCAAATCATCCGTGGAGCATAGGTTAGTCTGGATTTCCCTTACTAAAATATTAATAGGTTTTCCAAATTGTCAAGCTGAATAAATTATTTTCCTGACCAGAGCAAGTAGACAAAACAGAATTGTGGAAAAAAGAAAGCAGAGACAGGCAGTCGCCATAAATCTCTTCTCCAAGACAGACGCAGGTTAGGATCTTTCTTGGTAACTACACAGATTACTAAATATGGGTTAAAGCAATATGTGAGAGTTAACCACTAAGAGGCTAGAACTAATGGCCAGGCAGTGTTTAAAAGAATACATTTTCTGTGTAATTATTTTGGGAGTAAGCTAGCCAGAATCCAGGCAGGAACACAGCCGGCTGTTCCACTACAGAACAAAGTCCACACATCCTTTCAAATATTCAAATGAACCCCACTCAATCTGGCAACACAAAATCCATAGTTTTCTGCACTCAATTCAAAATTTCTAGACATGATTTCTAAAGATAGAAGATAAGATCAAAATCCAGAATGAAAAGCAGTTAATACAAACATAGAATAGATTAGTAGACAATTTATCATGTAAAAAAAACCCTATTTACAACTTTTTCCTTGTTATTTACTATATAATGAAGAAGTTACCTGATGTGGGCTCTATAATAAAAGCCAACACAATGGAATCCCCCACCCACGACACTCATAACCACTAAGCACCAAGCATGTGGGGAAACAGAGAATAAACTATCTTGATTTTTAATAATACACTGATGGGTCACATAAACTTATCAATAAAGTGCCATGTAATCATTGTTATAAAAGTTTCTGAAACCAGGTTGCCTGGACACAAATTCCTCTTCCACCCGCTGTGTCAGTGTGAGCTAGGTAACCACTTACTCTTTCCCTCATCGCTGAAACGAGATGACCACAGTATCTCTCTCACACAGCTGTGGAAGGAGTTAATCAGTGAAGGGTGGAATCAACGTACTGAACACATCCTTAGCACTGTACAATCGATGACAGAAGAGTTGAAAGAAGTTTCTGGGAGTTTGCTAATAACAATAATTTATACGGTGATTCGAATTTACTTTCAGACTCTCTAGGCAAAGCATTGTGGCCAGTATTGTTTCTGTGACCATGCTGACATGAGATCTTCATATAATATACAAAGAAAAGAAAGTTCCTCCCAGGTTAACCACCCTAAGAGGCTCCAGACTGCATCTGGTGGAGAGGGACCACTAATCTTCTAGGGAGACAATTCTTGGTTGAACTACAGTGGCGAGCCCAGTTCTAGACGCTCAGCTGAACAAACAAAACCTAGGATTTAGTTCTTTTCCCAGAAACTAGATAAACAGTAACTTCCTTCTTAGTGTCCCTTTTTAAAGTAAGGAGGTCCCCACCTCCCCTAATCATCACTTCGCTCTGCCTTTCTATTTTGAAAGTTGCTTTTCCTAGATGTGGGTTATTTTAGGGTAGTAAAAAAAGTCATTGGCAAATACACTCCATAAACAATGGATGATGTAAATAATGCGTGGCCGCCAATACATGCACCTTAAAGCCACAGAGTCACCCGCCGGTCAGAGGTGTAGTGTCAGCCCCAAGCAGCTGTATGGACAGACACCCACCCGCCCAGTGAGGACGCTGAATCTGACTGTAGCTACATCAAGCAGATAGAAAGCTCTGAAAACAGGCTATTTTCTGTAATCACTTGGCAGTGGACATGTAGTGCCTTATCTAATTCTTTGCTTCTTGGCTTCATCTAATCCATTCTTCTCTTCTTTGCCCCTGGCTACCTCTGTCTCACAACAGCTTCCATCCTGTACCTTGGACTTGGTCCTGAGTCACAATGACCTTACTTAAGGCATTATTGAACTTTCCACTCTGTTTACTTGTGACTGCCTGCTCCTTTCAGTTCAAATCAGGGACAAAAAAGGTATTAAATATCTGATCAGTCTAGTTTATCCAAACAATCTGCTTGTAGATTGTCAAACTACAGAGTGGTAGGTTGGATGAGCCCAGGTCCGCATGGGAGAAATTACACAGTGCAAAACTCCAGCTCCTCCTTCCACCTCTTTATGTGTTGAGTCTGTACTTTATCAGAAGGGTCTGGGAGCAAGCAGGCATCATGCATGTATCTAGTATACATGTCAAAAGCAAACAAGTCATGTCCAGGCAGCCTGCTATGACTGGTGTCGCTTTCTTAGAATGCCCATTTGAGATCATGTAACTCAAATATTTGTAGCAATATCTCAGAGGGTTATTTTAGAATAGGACATAGGAATGGCCTCAAAATGTTAAAAGTAGAGTTTATACCTTAAAGCAACTTATGTACAATTCCCCAGTCAATTTGCGTCTAAGAATAGCTCCCTGTTACAGTGGCACAATAAATAATCCATTCAAAAGTATAAACAATCCCCATCTCATTTAATATCTGTTCCTGGAATCCTCAGTCTTCTTGACACTGAAAGCTTCACTGTTATTTTACTTTCTATTGACTTAGTACTTTTTCAGATTATCCTTGGAAATGCCAACACTCCTAACGGTTCTTGGCAGTTTGACCATCTCTATGTGTCTAAGCTGGATGGCTAAAAGTGTACCTAACTTCTGAAAGGATTGTTCTCACTGTCATCTAAAGTAAAATTTTAAGAATTGTATCTCTGCTGGTCTAGATCTTTCTCTCCTTGTTCACTAACAAAGACGGTCATCAGCTGGTCCAGCTGCAGCCTGCCCTCTTTCCCCATGTTCAGATGCATTTCATAGCCTTCTGAGTGAGGTTTCTATTTTGTGTCATTTTTATTGTACAGTAACCTAGAGAAAATTTGCAAGATTCCTTAATCTAGTCCTTACTTTCCCTACTTGATCCATTTCCCCCTGTCTCTATGCTCCTGTGTTTCCAGAAATGTGAATACACACACACACACACACACACACACACACACACACACACACACACACATACACACTTATTCTGACAAAGGGCATCACCCCCTTTTCTTTTCTATAGCATTGCAATGATCTTCAGTGTACCTGTCTGTGTTTATATATGTGCAAGAATTTCTCAAAGGTAGTTCTCCAAATGTTCGTAGGTCTCTGAGAATCCACAAGAGTTCACAAGGTCAAATAATTTTCATAATACAAGAACATTATGTTCCCTTTATGGTGTAAGGACAGCACTGACAATACGAAAGTGAAGCCTAACATGTTCATGCTTACAGACAATGGTAGCAAGGCCTATCAGCTGTCATGGCAGCAGTGAACTCATAACCAAGACTTAATAGCACGGGAGTGGTGGGTGTTAGTGCTGAAGGCTTGGCAGGGATGTGTGCTCCTGCTATATACAATAATAGTGGGCCATATTACTGTTATGGTCTTTGTCACCATGTGTTTGCACTTCTTAATACGAGTCTAATAATCTCTTATAAATCAACAAAAAAAGGTCTACTAACTTTCCACCTCATGCATGAATGTTTTTTAACATTCCTTGTGACAACATGAGAAGGAATCATTAAGCACTTCCGCTATGTGCGAAATAATCATCTCAGGAAAAAGCGCCATGTATCTTTTCCCACTCTTTGAAAACATCATTTTTTATTGATTAAATTTGTCCTTTGACAATTTTTCACATATTGGTTAATATTCTGATTACTGTCACCCTTATTCTTACCTCTCCCTACACTTGCCTCTCGTCTCATGTCCCTTTTCCTACAGTCGTCTCCTGTTTTATTTTATACCCAGCTGAGTTTAACCAGGGCGAGACCACAATGTAGAACTACCTGCTGGACCCTAGTGGGCTCACCAGTGCATTCACAAGTGAAGACAATGACATTATCTCCTTCAGTGTACATCGGTAGCAAAGTAAGTCCTTTGCCAGAGGGCGTTAGGACTTTAGGCTCAATCTTGTGCTGGCCCAGTACAGACAGCCACAACCGCTGTGGGTTCAGTATTAAAATGTCTGTGTCAGGCCAGAGAACAGCAGCTCATAATCCTGCTCTGGGTCATCCCTTTCTTGTATTCTTTCTTCTCCCTGTTCCACGCTGTTCTCTAGACCTTAGAGGAGGTAGTGAATGTGCTGTTTAAGGCTGAGCAGTCGACATGCATGGATTGTCAGCCCCTTAAGCAGCCAGTGCTCTTTGATGGTCTCTGAATTCATCACCAAGTGGCAACATTTTACTTCAACGAATAACTGGTTTTAACCAAGAAAATTACCAGAATTATACTCAACAACATGAGTTTATGATCTTGGAGCTAACGATTAATATTTTTTGTCCATACAAAAGTTGAAATTTTTAAATTTTTGAAAAGAGATATCTATCTTCACAAACTCAGCATTTTTGCATTATCTAAGGCTTTTCTGATTTGACCTGCAACTCAAACTGACTGCTCACTGCCGTAGCTAGTGTCTTAGTCACCGTTCTGGTACTCTGAAGAGACCACTGCCCAAGGCAACTCTCGCAAAGGAAGCCTTTAATTGGGTCTGGCTTATGATTGCAGGGATAAGTCCATTATCACCACAGATGTCAAGGACGGAACTGGAACTATAGCTGGAAGTTACAGCCTGATTCCCAGGCATGGACCAGTTTAGGGCCAGGTTCTCAAAAGACTCAGAATGAGCAGCTCATTTCTGTGCAAGAGTGTAAGATTTCAGCTGACAAATGTCAGTCCCTCACTGCAACAAGCTGTAAGAAAATATGTTGAGTTTTAAGAGAGTATTGAAGAGAATAGCTGTAGTTATATGAAAATAGCTATGAAATAATGTTTTGCAACCACATGTAGAAAACTACATTTTCTTCCTATGTTTCATTTAGAGCAACAGATGGTAACAAATTGTATGAAGAAGCAAACATGAGAACCCAGTTACCATCTATTAAATGATACCTTAAAGGGATTTACAAAATTTTGAGCAATAACAATGTCAATCTTACCCTTTCTTTGTGTGTGTGTTTTCAGAGTACATAGTTATTTTTAAATGTTTTATTAACATTTAACACATTTGCTATTCTTGTTGATAGATGAATTAATAAAACTGTCTTTCAAATTTTTGAAAGTTAAATTTTAATTTCATAAGTATAGCTCACAAAAAGGAGAGGTGCTAGGTGCGGGATACCCAAGCTGTACACGTGAAAATGAGTTCTGAAACGAGACACATCTGCAGATTGCTGCTCTAGGATTTGGAAGGTATAGGGTAGGTACGGACTCACCACTATTAGATCATGTTAAATTGGTACTCATACAAACATAATTACAGGCCGACATGTTTGAGTTAAAAGGTGGTAGCCTAACTGAGTTATCAGTGTATCTCCCTGGCATGAATAGGTTAGTAAGTAAGCATAAAGTGCTTAGGTATATTCTAGTGTAAACATAGCTTTAAAACAACTTAGTCTCACTATATATCCTCTACTTCTCTCATTATTTAAAAAAAAAACCTCAAGAATAAAGTTTTTGAAATAAATATGTAGATTAAATGTGCCATATCATTGCTGTGACCAAAACATCTCACAGGAGCAACTCAACAGGAAAGGTTGACTTTGGCTCTTTATTCCAGGGTTTTCTGCTCGTCATAGAGGTTAAGCCGCTGGGCAGAGGCTCATATACCTGACCATCTTTATATTTCAGCCAATCATAAGGCAGAAAGCTGGACTAGAAGGCAGGTCAGGGATGTCATCCTCTAAGCCCCTCCCTAGCAACCAACCTCAGCCAATGAGGTTCCACCTCCTAAAGCTTCCTTGACCTCCCAAATAAGTCCCCAATTGGGGACCATTGTTCAAACCCATAAACCTGTGGTAGAGGTTTCAGACTGAAATCAGAACTTGTACCTAGAGATGTTAAATTTCATTACAGTATTTTACTAATAATTGAGTCACATAGGTATTCTAGACAACCAATAAATGGGAGATACTATATATTCTTCCAGTGTACCTACAATGTAATTATTCAGGGAGCATATGAACTGATTAAAAGAAGTGCAGTGCTTGAAAACATGTGACCTATTACCATGTAAAATAGATTTGGGATTAATTCTACAACTGTTAGATATTTAAAATGAGTGTGAGATTCAGTATATTAAAGAGTTTTATGTATAGACAACGAGAGATGATTTAAGATTTCTTAACATGAAGCTACAATGCAAGAAGAAGGCAGAAAGAAATTACATTAATTCCTTCAGAGCAAGACATTACAATAAGCTGAATCGTACAACTTTTAATTTTAGAATTGTGTGTTAAAAGGGAGAAAAGCTCTTGGGACCAGATAGAATGGGGTAAGATTGTGATTCCAAAAGCAGACGTTTTGGAGAGCATCTCCACTAACGTCATCCTATCAAGACCTCACAGATGAAATGGCCTTTCAATCCCACCTGAAGTCATAGAGAACTTTGTGCATAATGAAATGTTAATGTGATTTTTCTTGACTGACATAACTCTAAGTGATTCATTTTCAGTAGTATTTTCTATTCATTATAAAACTGATTTAATTTGGTAATTATAATTAAAGCCTGTTTTTTTTTAATGGCAGCCAACTATATGGGGAAAATGAGACTTTTTCTCATTTATAAAGCAAGACTTTCCTTTAGAAAAAAACATTCAGTAGACTCCACATTTATTGAATAAAACCTTAGAGGTCTGGAGGAGAAGAGTGGTTCTCAACCTGTGGGTCACGACTCCTGTGGGTTGCTTATTGGATATTTACATTATGATTCAGAACAGCAGCAAAGTTACAGTTATGAAGTAGCAATGAAATAATTTTATGGCTATGGTTACCACAGCATAAAGAACTGTATTACAGTGCTGCATATCAGGAAGGTTGAGATCCACTGTACTAGACAATCCTCAATTAATTTTTAACTATTCTCCTATTTTTCCTAGCATTTATTCACCTATCAATGGAGTGGAGGGGTAGGTAGGTTCTGAGCCATGAATGGCTTCTGTCCATTCAAATAGCATGCTGTGCTAGTATGTTAATACTGCACCGATGAGTGTTAGCATAAGTGTTCATTGTAAATTAGAACATGAGGCCATGCTCAGGCAGAATCATGTGATCAGCTGTAAGGGTGTGGTCCTCAGAGTGCAGTGTGGGCTGGCAAAGGAGCTTCATGCACACACGAAGCAGTGATGCGTTGCCCTCTTTCTGCTAACGGACTCAGTGAAGGAACTGGTAGCTCGTAGTTGTGGTCTGCTGTGGGATAATGCTGTTGGACAATGCAAAGATTTGTCACTTGTATTGGTTTAATAAAATGCTGGTTAGCCAGTAGACAGGCAAGAAGAATAGGCACGGCAACAAGACTAGGAGAATTCTGGGAAGAGGAAAGGAAGAGATGCAGTCACCAGCCAAATGAAGAGGAAGCAAGATAAGAATGTCTTACCAAGAAAAGGTACCAAGCCACATGGCTAAACATAGATAGGAATTATGGGTTAATTTAAGTTGTAAGAGCTAAGTGATAATAAGCCTGAGTTAATAGGCCAAACAGTTTATAATTAATATAAGCCTCTGTGTGTTCCTTTGGGAGTGAATGGCTGTGGGACTGGGAAGGATAGAAACTTCTGTCTACAGTGATCCCATGTGAGCACCCTCACAATTGAGGGAATAAACCCATCTTGGAAGCCAACCAATGTGGGGAGCTTCAGGGATCCCAGCCTATGGGTTTCTGAGTCACAACCGACAATGAAGTCTGTCCACAAACCGGGGTGAAGCTGCTTAACTTGCCTTCTGCGATTCTGTCCTTGTTGCAGCAAGGCTGAAAAAGCCAGGAGCTGTGGCTATGTGAAACTTCATTGTCAGCTCCTTTACTTTTCTCTAGGCAAATAGAGGCAAAAGACAAGAAATAATCCTTGTTCTAATCACTGGCTCAAAGAAACCTTGAAAAAAATATCATCTAACAGGAAAGAAATGGATTGTTTTGTGCAGTGTTCTAGTATGAAAGCTCAAATTTGGCACCAGCCTTTAGGGGTCCTCTTTGGTCATCTTCTGTAGTATGTGGGGCTGGCTTGTTGGGGTATCTGTCCTGCCCAGTACCCCACAGCAGGCAGGCCCCAAAGAAAATCACACACAAGACTCCATAAGATTATAAACTGATTGGCTCATTAGGTCAGGCTTCTTGTTAACTCTTATAACTTATATTAACCCATTATTCTCATCTATGTTAGCCATAATGGCTCCGTACCTTTCTCAGCTGGGCAAGTTACATGCTGCCTCTTCAGTGGTCTGCGCAGGAGTGCTTGAGGAACTTCTCTGCTTCCCAGAATTCTCCTGTTCTCATTGCATCACTTCTACTTCCTGTCTGGTTTTCCCGCCTATACTGCCTGCCTGGCCAATCAGCGTTTTATTAAAATATGATTGACAGAATACAGACAATTCTCCCACATCAATCTTCTGTTATACCAGCCCCCATTCTTAGCTCTCTACAGAGGCCACACTCTTTGTCACTTGGCAGCTAGTGAGAGTCTTGCACTCTCTTCAAGATGCAAATCCTGAAGCCAGGCAGTACGGATCAGAATTCTGACTCTCTAACTCTTTAGCTATTAGCAAAACTCTGTGCCTCAGTTTCCCTCTCTGAAATTTAGATAGTAATTTTAACTACACCCTTGACTTGTGATGGAGTTCACCGCATAATAAACAAAATATTCAATCCAGGACAGGACAGATAAGTAATGAACCTGGGCTTCCACTCTACTTTCTTGATGTCTATCCTTCCAGCAAGTATGTTCTTGTCTGTCTTGATGACCCTGTATCTAAAATGCTGCCTGAAGTACAAATGAAAATTTCAATATTTATGTTAAAAGTGGATTAATTTATAAGTCTCAAATAGGGTTCATTTTTAACCCAACATAGCAGACTTTAAGTTCTGAACGAACAGAGGGCTAGAGAGATTGCTCAGCAGTAAAGGACACTTGCTGCTCTTTTAGAAAACCAAGTTGTATTTCCAAGTTCTAACTTCATTTAGTTCACAGCTTCTGCTACCTCAGGAATATCCGGTACCTCTCCTTGCCTCTCAGACACCTACAAACATCTGGACCTGTGCATGGATACATACACACATATGCATAAATAAAAGCAAAGCCTTACAAAGGTTTAGGTTAATGAAACAGCTTAATCTGTATTCACACCATGAATGACAGTTCACATTAAGCACTGAGCCTCCGATTTAAACGATGGTAAAGAATATTAGTTGCTATAAAATGATGGACATGCCTTTCCGGTCCATGTGCTCTATGTGCTTAGAAGCTCATTCACTATTGTAGTTAAGTCCAAGCCACGCTTTTCAGGTCGTCTGAGAACCCACGTTGTAAGTCTTCCTGTCTTTTGGTCCCTCGTGCTGTTCACTACTTCTCTGAGCAGTGTGGCTATCTCCAGAGTACTGTCCTTTAGAAAATCAGTTGTAATTGCCAGGCTCATAATAAAAGGCTTGTAGTGTGTTTTGTCCAGGCAGGTTCTCAGTGAATCCAAGCTGCCTTCACATCCACGTTGCCCTTTTCTCCGTCAGCTGAACTAGGCAGGTTATTAATAATTCCAGATTAAGTTAGGGCCTCAAATGGAATAAAAGCTGGTGCTGAAAATACATCCATCTTCTCAAATGACCTGATTCAAGATAATAGCATCATAACACCTTCTCGATAGTCCGGTCCATCTACAGAAATCCTTCTTCGTGGACTTTCATGGGTCTAAGGCATCTCTCAATCTAAATCAATAATTGTTGTGGGTGATTTGGAGAATGTGTGTGTTTTCAGAATATCTGTAAGACACAAGAACCTAGAGCAGTCATGGTCATCATGACTAGATATTTCCACTAGCATCAGAGAAATTTATAGATACTCAAAAGGAGACAGAACCAAGATAGAAAAACAAATGTGTGTCATGTAAGGAAAATAAGATTCCAACTAAGTAATGACTATATCAGTAAAATTTCATTCTGTTTTTAAATCTCTCTGTGTGTGTATGTGCATGTGTGTGATATAGTAGTAGTAGCCATTATTGTAGTACACAAATGCTATTGTATATATAGAGAGAGGTCAGAAGACAACTTCCGGTGACAGTTCTCACCTTCCACCTCACTGAAGACAGGGTCTGTTGTTCACTGCTGTCCTCTGACTCACAAGATTTCAGGGGGGTTCCCTCCTCTACCTCCCCGCTTCTTGCTGTAGGAGCACTGAGATTATAGGTATGCTATACAGCTGTGTGAGGCGCTGGGGATCCTAGTGCAGGTCCTCCTGCTCTTACTGTAAGTCCTTCACTCTCAGAGCTTCTCCCATCCCAAACACCACAGTCTTCTCTAAGGTTTTATTATACTGGTTGGTTGGTTGGTTGGCTGGTTGGCTGGTTGATTGGTTGGTTGGTTGGTTGGCTGGTTGGCTGGTTGGTTGGTTGGTTGGCTGATTGGTTGATTGGTTGGTTGGTTGGTTGGCTGGCTGGCTGGCAGGCTGACTGGCTGGCTGGGTGGTAGGTTGGTTGGCTGATTGGTTGACTGGTTGGTTGGTTTGTGTGTGTGCACACATGGGGCAGTGCCATTGCTTACACATAGGGATTAGAGGATAACTTGCAGGAGTCCTTTCTTTCCTCCCACAACGTGAGCCCTAAGGACAGAACTCAGGTTGTCTGTCTTGGTCTTGAGTACCTTTACTACCTAAGCCATCTTTCTGGCCTCCAAACTTCATATATTTAATGAAGTTGCAGTGTTATTAGCACTCCACGGTGGTTAATGTTTGTTGTTGTTATCAACTTGCCACAAGCTATAGTTGTCTGAGAAGACAGGACCACAACTGTCTTCTATAAGACTGGCCTATTTGTGAAGGCATTTTCTTAATTAGTGATTGCTGTGGGAGCGTTCAGCCCATTGTGGGAGGTGCTCATTCAGGGGCAGGTAATCCTGGGGTAATTAAGAACCCCGCCATAAGACGTTCTCAGTCCACTGGTGACACAGAAATGACCTCAGCCCTCCAATCTACCACATGTAAAACCAAAGCTGTGGGAATGATCAGAGAAGGGAAAACTGGCTATAAAGACAGGAACTGGGAAGAAAGACTCAAACTAAAGGCTATATGGGGAAATGAATAGTAAGTAGGAAAATTGGGTAACATGCTCAGATTCTGTGTGGAAGGAAGATAACATAGACTATGAGGAGCTTGAGGGAAAGTCGGGAGGGAGAGAAACAAGGTTGAGTGGGTGTCAGGAGGTGTGTATCTGTTAGAGGCCGGATTCTTTGGGGCCTGTCAGTCTCAAGACTTTTTCACTTTGTTGTAAAAGTGATGGGAAGCCTTTGAAGGATGACTTTGTGTCTCCATCACCTGCTACCACCACTGTGCAAGCCGCTAGCTACCCAGTGCTCTTAAGGCAACATGTAAAATAAAACTGGGTTTATGCTGAGGAAAGAGAGCAAGGACACAACTAGTCGAATTTGATGAAGTTCCATTTGTCAAGCCCTAGTCAACATTGCTGAGGGTGTGAGGAAGGCATGGAAAGAACTGAACCATGAGTCAAAATGCTGCATGTGATGAAAACTCTGTCTGCAGAGAACTCTACAGGGTTCCCACAAATCACAGCAGTGCGCTCTTGCCTTCAAACCCTGCAACCAGGAGAGGGCTTCCTGGGCCCCAGTCCTCTGAATGTCCATCACAGCTGCAGAAATAAAATGAATGGGAATAAGACATTGATTTAAGTTCTGCCCTGGGGTAAAATAATGATTCATTGACGTTTGTAGCGTTTTATTGTAAGTGTGGTGGAAATGATTATTATCTTTAATGGTTAACTGAGTAATTGATTATTGATAAATGAGTACTCTATTCAAGCCAAGATCCATCTTACATCACCTGGAAAAGGACGATGTTCCTTCTCTTTTAATGACCATTAAGTGGTAAATAAGGAAGTGGAAATGTTTCATAACTTACATATTAAGTATCTTGGTCATTTAACCACCTCTACAGTGAGAGCCATAAGGCAGCTGGGGGTAGGTAGCCAACGTACAGAAAGATCAATGACTGTTTTTCAGAGTTTTATTGAAAGTGCATTATAGATTGTCTTGCTTTTAACATTATTACTTCATTGAATAACGATATATGAGTAGGCCAAGGGGAAAAATTAGGATACGGCCGTGCAGGGCCATCTGTGCGGCAGGCCGAGAGCCGTGTAGGAAAATGGCCTCTAGACCGAGCTCTAATCCCACCCTCGCTTTCACCATCCAATAAAAGCAGGATGTTCCTTCTATGATTGCACTTTATCTGCTCCCTTCCCCCACATCCTCTGCCTTCTGCTGTCTTCTGGGAGTTAACACACTGAACCCCTCCCTCTACTGGTCTCCCATTACCTAGAGTTCCCTCCCAACCACAAGCGCTGTCTGCCCCTGAGGTGTACAGTTCACATTAAGTCTCCTGAGTACTGTAGTTCTTCCTTCTGCGGTCGTGATTTCCTGTTGCAGTAATTCCCCTTCCTTCGGTGTTTTGGTCTTAGTCGGCCTTAGGAAGAAAGTCTTAGAAGCTAGATAGTTTACCCTGCTTCCCAGCATCCTGCTTTGGGGTGAATTCTTAGTAACCTATGTGAAGTGCATGTTGAATGGCTGATGAGAGGAATGTCAGATGGGTTCACAGAGGGACAGACAGTTATATACACCCATGTATCAAGACATGTGGAGCTTTTGCTCTATTGGTGTTAGGGACAGGGAGAATGGTTGGGAAGACACAAACTCTGTAGTTCATAAATCTGGTTAAAATTCTTCTTCCTCCTCATCTGCTGGATCACCTTGAGAGATGCTGTTCATCTGGAAAGTGGGTGTTCCTGTTCTCATGCCCAACACAACAGCTGGGCACATGAATAATAAAAATAAATCTAATTATCGTCATCATTCTTACAGGAATGAGTTACCAAGGCCTGCTAAGACTAATGTACACCACCCATAATCATTTGGAGTCTCGTATTTGCTTTAGTATAATCCCAAGAACACATTGTGTGGGCGAACCAAGCACTCAAAGCGAAGAACAGGGCTGAAACACCTGAGCACACTGGCCCGTACAAGAACAACCCTGTTTCCCCATAATCTGAGCCTTGGCTTGAGAACTGAGCTTAGGGAGGCCACACTCTTGTTTGATCTGGAATCCGACAGCAAGGGCATTAACATTGGTTAACATGAACACCGTCAGCATGATGTGAGAGACAGTTGAGTACCCACACATTCATGTCACCCTCAGAATGATCTGAGGTGACACAGCATGGTGATAGTTTTCATTGTTCATGATGGTACAACTACCAAGAAAGAAGTTTCTTTCAAATGCTTTCCCTTACAACAGTACCTGGCACGTTTCTACCTACCACTGTCTTCCAACATTTTCCAAACCTAGGTTCTAAGAAGTCTCCATTTACCACCACCTGTACATTTGTCTGCAGCCCTAAACTCAGTACCCTGGCTATAGCTTTGGTTTTTCTCTATGCTTCCCTCTCTTCAATCATTTCTGAGAACATGACAAATAATAAGGCTCTGGCTGAGACTGGAAGCTATTAATTTAGTGTATCTCCTCTAAGACCATTTCTGGAAGGAAAATATTCATAATTTAATGATCCAAATATACCATCCCTTTTAAAAGTGAGAGGAGACATAATCTAGCAATAAATTCATTACTTTTGACCCTTGACCCCAGAGCTTCAAGCCAGCCATATATTATACTGTACACAGTAAAAGTTCAAAGTCCGCTTAAATCATGCAGAGTGTCTGCTCTTCTACTGGCCTTTGAAAAGCCTACCAATCTACTAGAAATGAAGGAGGAAAGAGCCCATATTTACCACACCCCATCGCTGTGCACTGAAGTGAGAGAGACCATGGAGAGAGGTGGAGGAGATCAGGGGTTGGGAGAACTTCAGCAGTTTGTGGCAGAGGAGGGATAGGGCGTTACATTGAAGGTATTGTGAGA
The DNA here is from genome assembly GCF_982192425.1 of Myodes glareolus. NCBI lineage: Eukaryota > Metazoa > Chordata > Mammalia > Rodentia > Cricetidae > Myodes > Myodes glareolus. Next base: position 8,402,498 of record NC_142033.1, on the reverse strand, counting down.
CCCTGGAGCTCCCACAGTAATTTTCCCTCAGCACTGGAGCTCAAAGGGTGCCTTGTTTACCCCAACACAAAATCCAACAGATTAAACAGACAAAGGCAGAATTGCTCCTTGGTGCACATAAACTACTCTCTGGCAGAGACCATAAACCAAATCACAAAATAAAACTTACAAATCTTAAGATCAAAATCATATTCAATATTATTTCTAACAGCCAAGATATAGAGCTAGAAACTAATGCTGGGAGAATTTTTTGAAAGGCCCTTGTATCCTTGTATATGTAAGTTAAAGAGCACTCTTGTGAGTAGCCTAGGGGTTAAATAAAATATTAAAAAGAAAAAATTAAGACATACTGGGTCAAATGACAATAGAAGGCCAACAGTCCACCCTGGGGCATACGTGTTGCTAAAGCAATTTTAGGGAAGGGACAGGTAGTCATTCTGGTGAAACTTCTGACGTGGGTGCGGCTTTGAGGAGACACAATAAACTCCCAGATCCTATGTCTCTTCCATCCTTCCTGTGCCCTGAAATGTTCCCTGAAGTGGGGGCGGGGGGGGCATAAATTTGAAAAAGAGCAAGGAGCAGTGTATGACAGGGCTTAGGAGGAAGAACGAAAATGGAAAAACTGATGTAATTATATTATAATCTCAAAAATAAAATAAGAAAGAAAAGGATGATAGTAAATCCCTACACTGAAAATGAAGCTAGGTCTCAGATAAACACACTGACATCACATCAGGAAAGTAAGTATAGATCAGACTCACACTTCCTAGTAGGAAAACTATAAACTATTTCAAATAGAGAAAGAAAACCTGGGAGAAAATCAATCAAATTAATAGCTTTTAAGATAAAATCAACAAACTCATAAATAAATTACAAAAAACCGAAAAGACTCAAGTGCATAAAAATTTTAAGCAAAGACATTAAAACTGATGTCAGAAAAATAAAAAGTGTTACTAGAGGCCACCATGGATAATTTTTGTATACACATAAACTTTTTTTATCAATCCACATTATTTTATATACATTAGAATATTTGCATTTTTTAAGGTTTTCTGACATATGCTGATGGCTCATATTGATGGGTATCTTGCTTTTCTGATGATATAATGAAACACTATGAGCACTGTTAATTTAGGGAGGAAAGGGCTCATTTGCTCATGTGTCCCAGTCATAATCCACCATTGAGGAAAGTCAGGTGAGGAGCCATGAAGGAGCAGAGATGGGCACCATGGCAGAACACTGCTTTCTGGCTCGCTTCCCCTGGCTTGCTCGGCTAACTTCTTTTACATCCCGGGCCCGCCAGCTTAGGGATGTGCTACCCATAGTGGGCTGCACTCTCCATCAATTAGAAATCAACAAGGTGCTCCACACACTTGCCTATGGACCCAACTGAGGCTACCACTCCCCAGCTGTGTCAAGTTGACAGCTGAGGCTCACTATAATCATAGGGTATAGTGAGACAATGTGGCATGCGTGTATAATGTGTAATAATTCAGTTAGGCCATCAACATTTCTATCTTTTACATATTTATAATTTATTTATGTTTGGAAAGTTTGAACTCCTTTCTTCCACTGGTTTATAGGATATAAACTGTAATGAGCTGTGGTCACTCTGCTATACTTTAGGACATCAGGGCTTATTCTCTTATGTAACTAATTAACCTCCCTCAACACCCTTCTCCTCCACTACCACTAACTTCTAGTGATCATTATTCTACCCTTTCATTAAACATTTTATATAATCTTCATACATGCTTGGAGTATACTTTTATACAATCCACAACCGTTTCCTCCCCTCCAATTCCTCTTTTATCCTTCCCCTGCATCTTTACCTCCAAACATGCCACCCTGTCCAATGTAACATCCTCTGAATCCACTCAGTGCTTCCTAGAATGACTTGGTTAAGGACTAGGTACCGAGGCATGGGTAGCCTCTCAGGCCTGCATCCCAATGTGACTCTTGTTCTAACAGTAGCCTTCACCTGCCAATAGTTCCTTTTACGGGGAGGAACTTCCTTAACCCTGTCTCACCTTGCATGCAGTCACACTATACATGTGTGTACACAGTCACGCGTGCAGCTGTCCTCTTATGTCTGACAAGTTTGCTACTGATATCTGCTCTCTCTGGCTCTTACCACCTTTCCACCCCTCTTCCTCAATGATCCCTGAGCCTTATGGAGAATGGTTGTGATATAAATGTCCCTTGGAGAACTAAGCACTCCATAGGATGTTATTCTGCTCATTGATCGGTTGTTGGTCTCCATATTAATTACTTGCTACCTGCTATATTAAAAAGCACCTCTACTGGGTTCTGAGCGATGTGGTAAGGAACAGTTTATTACTATGTCCACTTAGCAAACTGGTAGTACTTACCTAGAGCCTCTGGTAGAACCACCCGGTATGGTGTCCATCCTAAAGAACAGCTCCAGGAGATCTAATAATATCTTCTGCTGGAGTCTGCACACAAATGCCCAAGACTAGGAGGATACTTCTCTCAAGTGCCACCTCGTGATTTGAAGCTCTGACACTAAGGACAGAGCAGCAATAGCGTGAAACTGATGCATAAGTCAGTCACACAGAACAGGAAATGCAAACACACACAGTCAACTTCTTTTATTTTTTTTCACTTTTTTAAATTTTATTTTTTTAAAAAAGAAAACAAACTATCTTTTTTCATTTTACATACCAATCCCAGTTCTCACTCCCTCCCCTCCTCCCGTTCCCTCTCCCATCTCTCCCACTCCCTATCCACTCCCCAGAGAGGGTAAAGTGCATTGCTACGGAGATGGACCAAGGCCCTCTCTACTATATCTAGGCTGAGCAAGGTATCCATCCAAAGAGAATGGGTTCCAAAAAGCCAGAACAAGCAGCAGGGACAAATTCTGGTGCCACTGCCAGTGGCCCTGCAGTCTGCCTCAGCCATAAAACTGTCACCCACATTCAGAGTGTCTAGCTTGGTCCCATGCTGGTTCCTTCCCTGTCTGGCTAGAGTTGGTGAGCTCCTATTAACTCGGGTAAGCTGTTTCAATGGGTGTCCCCACCCTGGTCTTGACCTCTTTGCTCATATTTTCACTCTTCCCACTCTAACTGGACTTTGGGAGCTCAGCCCAGTGCTCCGCTATAGGTCTTGCTACAGCTAGTATCCACTTATGAGTGAGTACATACCATGTTCATCTTTCTGGGTCTGGGTTACCTCACTCAGGATTTTTTTTTCTAGTTCCTTCCATTTCAAGATGGTCATTGTTTTTTTTACAGCTGAATAGTACTCCAATGTGTAAATGTACCACATTTTTTAAATCTGTTCTTCAGTTGAGGGGCATCTAGGTTGTTTCCAGGTTCTGGTTATTACAAATAATACTGCTATGAACATAGCTGAACAAATGCTCTTGTAGTATAATTGAAAATCCTTTGGATATATGCCTAAAAGTGGCATTGCTGGGTCCTGAGGTAGGTTGATTTCCAATTTTTTGAGATACCACCATACTGATTTCCAGAGTGGTTGTACAAGTTTGCGTTCCCACCAGCAGTAGAAGAGTGTTCCCCTTACTCCACATCTTCTCCAGCATAAGCTATCATTGGTGTTTTTATTCTTAGCCATTCTGACTGGCGTAAGATGGTATCTCTGAGTCACTTTGAGTTGCATTTCCCTGATGGCTAATGATGTTGAGCAATTCCTTAAGTGTCTTTAGGCCATTTGAGATTCTTCTGTCGAGAGTTCTCTGTTTAGATCTCTGGTTCTCAGTCTAGTCAGTCTTTAAAAATTGATTTCAAATAAGAACCTTCCTTCAAAGTCTCATAGTCTATGAGTATTTGTCATCTCAATAATCTACACCAAAGTACCAGGTTCCTGCATGGAGTTCAGTTTTCTGTAACTGCTTTCAGCAAGGTCTAAGAAAGGTAGAATACTTCCAGTAGTGATCTCTCTTCCTTCCTGATCATTTCAAGCATCTTTCCTTTTTCCTGCAAACTTTGCATCCATCTTGATTTCAACTAACTGAGCATGACATAGAGTAAGTTCTCTTTTCAGCCAAGTTGACTTTGCACATTCATAATGCTCAATGCTCATATTTCCTCACTCCAGTTTGGAAACAACTTCAGGGCCAGATATTCATGACAGCATCAACAGTGGCTGTCTCTCTTGCTATTTCCACTTGTTGTTATATCAGATTTGATATCCATCAAATTTTGATATCCATCAAAATTGGAAAAGCAGTTCTTATTTTGAAGAAGAGTTTATCCCTGCTCTAACTATAGACTATTAAAATACATAAAATATCAAGTTTGATCACAAGTTAATGAGAACACTTGTTAACACCATATTCATAATCTTGGCTGGGGAGTTAATAAAATATTTCAGTGGCTGTGAGGACTTTTGAAGCAACATTTGCATGGATGTAAAATATTACTATAGCCATTTTGCTGAAACACAAAGGATATAAACTTTTTTCTAAAAGTTTCTACAATTGGAAATATATGTAAACCACAAAACTCAGGGTCAATTGTTTCCAAAAGTTCTTACATCAATAGAATTTCCTTTTAAAATGGAATAAATGTAAATCCCAATCAGATTTCTTGCAAAGTCTGCCCAAATGCAATGTTAGCATGTGGACTTTGATTTGGACAAGAGTAGTAACATGCAAGGATTAGAAGCATTTCTCAGTAAGAATAAAGAATTTGAAATTCTCAAAGTCAAATATTCTGGAAATTTCATTCATGACTTAACAATGGTTCTCCGGGGCTGGCAGAGGCTCAGGTGGCAGAGTGTCCATTGCACAAGCCTGGGACTGAGAATCAATTCCCCAACACCCACTTAACAGGTGGGTGCGGCATGTGCTGCAACCCTAGCCCTGGGAAGGCAGAGTCCATGGGTTCCTGAAGTTCCCTGGCCAACCAGTCCAGAACAATCCGTGAGCTGTGGGTTCAGTGAGCAACCCTATCTCATGGGAACAAGGTGGAGAGTAATCAAAGAAGACGCACAGCATCAACTTCTGATCTCCAGATTATGCACACATGCATTGATGATTGAGTACGCGTGCACGCGCACCATATACACAAACTAAAGTATGTATTAATTAGGCTCTGCAAATCAATTATTTAGTCCCAGCCTAACTACTATCCTCTATGTTTACTTTCCTAGCTGCCTCTTGGAAGACCTGAGAGAAATGGGATAGTAACCCCAGCAAGCACATCCTACTTGCATATTTTAGCCCTGTGTGTATAAATCCTGCAGGAACTAATGCCTGGTCTCATGTGTCCAGAGCTGCACTCCTCAGAGTCTTACATGGAAAAGATAGTCTGAGTAACCAGTTTCTGCACTGATGACTTCCGAGTGACAGGAACACAAAATGATCAAACGGGGTAGGCAAGGTAAACATTAGCACTTCATCCCTTGTTAATTAAATTATAAAAACATAAGGTTTAACCAGTACCTTACATGGGTGATGTACATGTGTGTAAAGCAGTGAGGATCACATGTGCACTGGAGAGACAACAGCCACGCTCTCCAGAAAGAAGCAGAGATGGTCTCAGATGGAGTAAACTAAGGAGTTTAAGATATGGAACAAAGTTTGTGGGCACCAAAGTTTAATAAAGGCCACAGAGGAGAACACATACATGATAGCGACTTCAGGGAGATGTATCTGAGGGAGGAAGGGGTGGCAAGTGACGAATGGCACCCAATAAAACTGTGACCCTCAGTAAAGGCACCAGCTCATCCAGAGAAAGGCACCCTGGCCTCCGTGCTTTTCTATGTTTCTTTCCAAGATTAGCTGGTCATCAGGCCAGAGGAGCCCAAAGATGCCATCCACCTGGGCCTGTCTCCACATGTCATGTAGGGCTATGCAGAGGCTAGCCGCCCAGGACACATCACAACTATTTCACTCATTTCTACTTGCTCCTGTAATTTAAAAGCTAGCATAACCATATTCTGAAAAACTACACTAGATACTAAATGATGCACCTGGTTCAGTAACGACTTCAGTAGACCCAAAATCCTCAGCGTAGAGAGCTGTTGTTGTCGTTCTGAGTAACTCCACAAGAGCTGTGCAGGCAGGGCAGTCCAGTGGGCTAATCCAGCCAGGCTCTCTGGAATCCATCCTGCACATGGGAAGGAGGCATTTGGGCCCTGCTGTCATCCCTTCCAGTTAGGACAAAAAAAGAATCAACATTCATTCCCTGGCTTTGGTTCCAACCATGCACTCGACCATTCCTCCTTTTATGAGAAACTGTGCGTGTTCTAAGGCTACAAAAATTAGTCACATATGCTGCTCAGCACCGAGTTTCTGCTACATTAGCTGAAGAAGACAGGCAGTGTAGCACGTCAAATAACCCTGCAGTTGCGCTGGGACATCAAGTCAGACCACGTGAGCAAGCAGAGAGTGGGAGATGATGGGAGACGATCAGAAACTGGCGCCTGAGAACAATATGAGCACAGTCTAGGAATCTGATTACAGCACTGTGCAGCAAGCTACCGCTGTATCAAGGACACTGCATCATACAGTCAAAAATGTGCTGAGAAGGTGGATAGCATGGGAAATGTTTTTTAAAAATTAAGATTAATTTTTAAAAATAATCGTCTATAAGTATTTGAAAATGGAAGAAAATATAAACAAAAGATTTCTGGTGATTGAAATATTAAAAGTAAATCAACTTGCTTCATTATTTGGGGAACTAGACAAATTTCAGGAGAGCTGAGATTTGGAGCAACATTGAGGGAGAGTTCACAGTAAAACTGAAAAGCTAACCAGACCAAGATGACCTAGACGCCTCATTTTCTGAATCAAAAAGTGAAACCTTTTTATCTGAGCTACTTTCTGTTGAATCCTCAGTTTAGCTTCTCTTAATTTGTTTGAATCAATTTTTCCAACAGGAAAATACACACTGAACACATGTACCCCACATAGAACCCACTGAAAACTCATTCTGAACCACAGCGTTGACGGATCAATACCACAGTGCCAATAGATTCCTCTGTGGTAAATGAACCAGTGAGGCGACCCGTGTGGATGTGGGTGCATGGGTTTTAGAGTGTTTTACTTCTGAAAACAGACCAGCCTAATCAATTTTCTCGTTTTATCTAGCATGAGTAAGTTTGATTTTCATCCTGCCCCGATCCCAAAATACCTGCTCATTGTATACAGCAGTGTCGGGAGTGCACTGGCCATGAGACAGCTCAGCCACAGAAAGGACTTCCACGAAGATGGCTAGCAAGGGACAATGGAATAAGGAATAAATTCTCAGCGAGCTGAGAGCCAACGCTGACCCCTTAAAGGAGCACATCAAATGAAAGAACCATAAATTTCCCACAAGGCAAGGCAAAGTGTATTTCATGGAGAAAGAACTGTCTCCCCTGGACACTCAACAAGGAGCATAATTGCCCAGTTCTTCTCCGATGTAACTCTTGTGTGCCGGATCTGCTCTGCTCTGAACACGTTCCCTAGCACGTATATTTCATCTGGTAACTCCCAATCAATATTCCTGCCATGACTGAGTAGCAGTGTCACTGAGAGGAATCTCTGAGGCACTGCCAGTGGGCTCTTCCCAAAGACAAAATGAAGAATTACATTGCTACTTACCAACTCCAAGGTAACTAGACGAAGATAACTTCCTCTCTAGTCTCTCTCTTCCAGACAAGCCGATGAGGCTCAAAACAGAGTCCATGCCAAGGAAACTCCCTGAGGGATTTCGCAGTTGACATTCAAGTCAGAGGAGCTTCTAAGAGTGGTGGCTATGTCCAGCAGCCTTCTCAAGCATCAGTGACTACAGATACTGACCCACCTTCAGCCAGCAGTGATAAAGTGGGAGCAAAGGAAGTAGATCAGGACACCCTCTGTCCCTGAGAAGATCTAGTCTTTCTTCTCAGGAGATCAAGAGTCAGGAAGAGGATGCGGAAGCCGTAACAGCCTTCCTAAAAAGCCTCCTCTCAGCCTCTCCCAGGCCTCATCCCAAGTGCACCTGTAGGCAAGATCCCAGGGTCTCACTAGGGTCTGGGAGGTACACGACCCCGACTTATTTTTGTTGTAGTCTATGGAAATGGGTAAAAAACAAAAGAGTTTTAGATGGATTGACTCTGACTGATTTATGATCCTCGTGGCATGAGAGAAGTAATTTTATGCATATAGCTTCTTTCACAATTACCTCTACGTGATTTCAAAGGTGTTCACTGCGGTGGAAAGAGGCCATCAATAAGGGACTCTTGTGCAATCATTCATTTTGATCAGAGAATTTTTAAAGACTTGGGGGAATAGCTCAGTGTCATTGAAAATTACTTTTTTTTTCTAGCAGGTTTTCCGTAAGTGTTATTTTTTGCTTTTTGCTTTTTTAACTTTTAAGCAGATTATATCCAAGAGGCTGACAGAAAGGGTGCATTTATCAAGAGGATGGCAGTTATATTCTGGAAATCATCTGCCTATATGTCTACACTGGCCTGATACTCTCTGCGAGATCATGGTGACTTTGTAGATTTCACCAACAGAAAACCTAGAGAACAGCAACAATTTCCATATGGTCAACAGCCAGTAGGTAACGGAGGTGCTTCTGTCGGGCATTTTGTTACATCGATGAGAAAAGTAATAATACGTCGAGCTTGGCTGAGCTAGAGCAGCTTACAGATGGTAATATGGCTGAAGAATTGTCTAGAACCTTTGCAGTGAGAAGGAGCAGCTGGGGCATGGAATGAAATAAGACCACCAAGTCAATCGGCTGGGGTGGGGATCTTACAGAAATGGATGTCCATAACATGAAGGTGTTAGTCCAACAACATTCATTAATTCTCAAGGAATTCTGTCTAGTGAGGAAGTATATATTACAGTAGACTTTCATTCAGAGCCACTTTTTTTAAAAAGTGATGCTGAAGATATCTGGCAGACTAGCCACTTCAGAACGCTTTCTCCATCATACTGATCAATAAAACATTGTGATGCTTTAGACCAGACCACACAGTTTGGCTCCAAATGTGTAGTCCGCTCCCCAAACTGAAGTTAAGATCCTGCAAGATAAAAGCCTCAACCATTGATAACCAATCTGATTAAGATGTTTTGTTCTTGTGAAACTGATGGATATTGATTCATTTATAACCAATTAAAGGCTTTTTGCCGAGGAAAATCACCTCAATTCTTGCAGAAGCAAACCTTGCAAAAGCAAGTAGAAATAAAAGTTAAAATATCGGTGCCGTTGTTATCCACAATGATTTAAAAACTTGCTTCATTGCTGAGAGTGTATAGCTATCATTTTCTCCACAAGTTTCCCTTAAACCCCAGAGTTATTAGTGACATGGTTCCTCGTGAAAGAAACATTGCTTGTAGCAAAGTGGATGCATCATATGCTTCATGTGGCTGCCACTTTCTTTGAATTGTCTTCAACAATGCATGAAGCCGCAGGGCGATTGGTAATGAAAAAGTCCCCAGACTATCTTGATACAAAATATACAGCTTTAATAAACAGAAGTAAGACTTACAACAGCTTACACCAGAATCCAAACGATCCGTCCGGACGCAGGAGCCAGGCAAAAAAGAGAGCTAGCGGAGCGCGCTTGCTAGGTTTATAAGCAGGTTTTTGCCTGAGGGCGGCACGCCCCAAAAACAGAATATTTTTGGCTGAACTCCCCTATCAAATGCAGCATTAAGAAAAATTGTGCAGGCAAGGAAGTTCGTGCATGACTGGAATCACAGGACCTGAGAGACGGCGGCAGGAAAAGAGTGGTGTGATGTGGGATTCCCCTCTGTATGATTAATAAAGAAGCTGCTTTCGGCCAATAGCTTAACAGATTATAGCCAGGCTGGAAAAGATACATACAGAGAGTAGGTGGAGTCAGAGAGACGCCATGGAGCCGCCAGTTGAAACCTTGCCGGTAGGCCATGAGCCTCATGATAAAATATAAAACAATAGAAATAGGTTAACCAAAGATATAAGAGCTAGCTAGCAATATGCTTAAGTGATTGGCCAAGCAGTGATTTAAATAATATAGTTTCTGTGTGTTTATTTTGAGAATCTGAGCAGCCAGGAAACAAATAAGGTGCCTCCTACAACAGTGGTGTATGTGTGTGCGCACGTTCACATGTGTATACATGTGGGGTGAGAAGTGAGGAGAGACCTTGTGATAGGGATTGTATTTATCCAACTTTGGCTTAGAATAGAAGTGTATAATAAGCATGCATTTCAAAAGGTGTATAGTGGTGAAGAAGCTCATGACCTCTGGCAGCTGGAAGCATCTGTGATGATGGCAGAGGCACTAATGACTAAAGTGCTTCTGAAGCCTTCAGACACCCCTGAGTCAAGACATTATCTACACAGCCTGACTCTAGCCGTTACAAGCCTATCAGTGCCGTGGATAGACAACTGCCCCGCCTCTGCCATAGGTAGACAACTGCCCTGCCTCTGCCATAGATAACAACTGCCCCGCCTCTGCCATGGATAGGCAACTGCCCCGCCTCTGCAATGGATAAGCAACTGCTCACCTCTGCCATAGATAGACAACTGCCCAGTCTCCGCCATAGATAGACAACTACCCAGTCTCTGCCATGAATAGACGACTGCCCAGTCTCTGCCATAGATAGGCAACTGCCCCGCCTCTGCCATAGATAGGCAACTGCCCAGTCTCTGCCATAGATAGACAACTACCCGCCTTTGCCATAGATAGACAACTACCCAGTCTCTGTCATGAACAACTACCCCGCCTCTGCCATGAATAGACAACTGCCCGCCTCTGCCATAGATAGGCAACTGCCCGCCTCTGCCATAGATAGGCAACTGCCCGCCTCTGCCATAGATAGGAAACTGCCCCGCCTCTACCATAGATAGGCAACTGCCCCGCCTCTGCTAGTTCACAGCCTCTAGTGTTCAACTCACTGCCTGCATTACTAGAAAGATTTTTCATTAGGAAAGCGGAAGATTGTTTTGGTAGGGATATACATGTTGACTGTGTGCCTTGCACAGGCCAGGTGAGTGTTTTCCCTCTAAACCACGTCTACGTCTTTTTCTCAGTTATCATATTCCTACTGCTTAGCACACTGCCTAGAATGTCCTAAGTGGTTTAAGTGTTTTAACTGGTATATGAAATAGAATGCATTAAATAGGAAACATCCTATGTTTCAGAAAGCAGAAACAACAGACATCTCCAACCAAATCCACCGCTGTGGATGTTGAGGCTCCCTTGTCAACAGATTGGGTTTGAGATTCCTGAGGCTAACAGAATGTGGATCATTTGAATGGAGGAAATGCGTGAGGTCATTTAAGCAGTCTCTCTCTGGCAAATGATGATGTGACAAAGGGTTATAGTGACCACAGGACAGCTCTGAATGACTGAACGATGCCAGCTTCTTCCAGAGCCACTACAGTGCTTTCCTCCGGCAGTTTATCCCAATCTCCAATCTCCATCTTTCCTGGGAGGCAAGTGCATACATCTCTTGCCTGGAAGTGGTTTCAGTGGTGTAAAGAACATGGGCAGAGAGAAAGAATTAATTACACAAGTCAACGCCTATTCTCCCTTTTCATTGTTTGTCAAGTGACTACTAATCTTACCAAATAGAGGGCTATTTGTTTGTTTGTTTGTTAGTTTTCAAACACCTTCATTTCCTCTGGGCCTTGGTTCAACTGGCAGTAAGACAGATACTGTGAGTCAACTCACACAGCAGACCAGATATTTCTTCCCAAGATCATTGCGTGATATTCTCTCTCCCTCTCCCGCCCACAAACATGCCTGTGTTCACAAATGAAGACCTAAAATCCACGCCAGTGTCACCTTCTGTCTCTCTACACCTCTCTTCTTGAGACAGATTTTCCTACTAAAGTTGAAGTTCTCTGGTTCAGCTGGACTAGGCAGCCAAGAAGGCCTGGGGATACATCGGTCTTCATTCTCCCCTGTGCTGGAGAATCCCAATGTCACATACGTGGCTTTCACTTGGGAGCTGGAGATCCAAACTCAGGACTTGGAGCTTGCACAGTAAGCTCTTTATCCACTGAGCCATTCCCCCAACCACCAAAGGATGAGACCAACAATAAAACCCGACCCGGAGTGAATTACAGCATCCGAACTCATTTCTCCAGCTACTGTGTTTGTGAGCCCAAGGTTGAAAGCAATTAGGTGTGAATTATTGCACCATCTTCCAGGCCCTGGACAGTTTTACGATGATTATAAAATTTTATTATTAATGGCTCACTGTTTTTGAAGGAGTTGTTAATTTAAATATATATATTTATATTACTAATTAATTAATAGGACAAAATTACTTTAGTGAAATCTTACTGGGGACCAGAAGTGGAGCGGAGTTGGTTGACAGCAGGTACAAATCCCAGAGGTTGACCAGAAAAATTTCACTGTCACTTTATGGCTACTAGCTATGTGATATCTTCTCAACTTGTCAAATGCTTTATTTTAAAGATCTTAGGGGAACAGGATTTGCCATGAATTGCGTCGCAAGTTAACACTCAAGTGAGTTTAACTCAGTCAAGGATAACTGAACCCTGATTCCCAAACTCATGCCCCATCTTCACAACAGTTAGGAAGACTTAGATGAATATCTGCAAAGATATAGACAACAGGAAGGCAATAAAAATTATTAAGGTTATAAACAAGAGTTATTAGGATAATCTGAAGATATCTACATAAAAGAAACGCTTATACAGAAATGTTGACCGATAGGGGATTGGGAAGCTTTACACAAGCTCACTCTTTATTGGAGCTCTAAGAAGAAGGCAATATTAAGATCACACAAAAGTTCACAGGAAAAGAAATATTCTTCACAAATGTGTCTTCCATATGCTAGGCCCGCATCTGGACAAACCAGAAGGCCAGTAAGTAACCATAACACTAGCCTAAGTAGTGGACCCATGATTGCCACCTATAGCCACCTTGCCAAGTTCACCTCCTGCTTGATGGAGGGTAAAGATAATTTCTTAGAAAATTTCAGACCTCAGAGAGCAACTGAAAACAATGACTTTATCCATGGAGGTTAGACAAGAGAAAGAATGGGTAGCTCTTTTGTTAAGTTTATCATCAAACTAGTATAGATGCAACCAACTGAAGTTCTGACACTAAGAGCAGAAGCCCAGCTTTTTGTACAGGAAAGCAGGTTCTGTTCCTGCAGAGTCCTCCCAGGGGACTTCAGCTAGCAGCCAAGAGAAACGACTTTGAGAACACAAATAGACGTGCGCTGATTTTTTTTGCCCTTCTCCAATTCCAAGTGTTTGTCAGGCAAAGCCATGTCAACCACAGACATCAGTCTGACCTAACTGGGCAGCTCTTGACAGTGACTTCTCAACTCAGCCCTTACCTCACCTGAATCCTCACACACTGTCATCCAGTCAGCTGATCAGAAATGGAGAGTTCATCAGACACCGAACACACTTCCTGGAAGTAAATGCACTGTACGTCACATTCAGATTGTCTCTGGTACTGCTAGAAATTAAGCCACACATGAGTCATGGTTTCATCAAACCCCCTCTTCCTGGAAGGCAAAGTGTGCCCCACGGTCCATATAATGTATGTTATAATGTTATTCTCATGCCGTCAGATAGTCTTACATTGTGAATTCTGCAGAAATCAATGAGAAAACAGTAAGCAGCTCTATCAAGCAATGCTTTACTTCCTATAATCCCGTACCTTTACACAATTATTACTCAGCTGTTAAAAACAATGACATCATGAAATCTGCAGGCAAATGGATGGAACTAGAAACGACCATCCTGAGTGAGGTAACCCAGGCCCAGAAAGACAAGCATGGTATGTACTCACTCATAGGTGCCTATTAGTCATAAAGTAAAGAGAGCCATGGTGCAATCCACAGACCCAGACGAGCTAAGCAACAAAGAGGGCTGGTGGGGGACACATGAATCTCACCGTGAGGGGAAATAGAATGGACACTGCCAGTGTGTGGGAGGAGGGTATTGGAAGGCAGATGGGGTGGAAATAGGAGGGATCAGATGTAGGGAGGATGGAGGGAGAGACAACTAGAATCAGGGGCATCTCTGGGATGAGCTAGAAACCTAGTGCTGTGGGAATTCCCACATTACTGAATTAACAGAACGTTTGAAAACTTTAGAACAAAAATAAGCAAACTCACCAAAGAGAACTAGAAGGCAAAAAAATAATCAAATTGAGAGTCGAAATCAACAAAATAGAAACAAAGAAAACAATACAAAGAATCAATGAAACAAAGAGTTGGTTCTTTGAGAAAATCAACAAAATAGACAAACCTTTATTCAAACTAAGTAAAAGGTAGAGAGAGAATATCCAAATTAACAAAATCAGAAATGAAAAGGGGGACATAACAACAGACATGGAGGAATTCCAGAGAATCATTAGGTGGTATTTTGAAAACCTGTACTTCACAAAATTGGAAAATTTAAAGGAAATGGACAACTTTCTGGGTAAATATCACTTACCAAATTTAAATCAAAATCAGATAAGCAAATTAAATAGACATATAACTGCTGAAGAAATAGAAACAGTCATCAAAAGTCTCCCAACCATAAAAAGCCCAGGACCAGATGGTTTCAGCTCAGAATTCTACAAGATTTTCAAAAAAGGATTAATACCAATACTCCTCAAATTGTTCCACACAATAGAAACAGAAGGGACATTGCCAAACTCTTTTTATGAGGCTATAATTACCCTGATACCAAAACTACAGAAAGACATTACTAAGGAAGAGAATTACAGAACAATCTCACTCATGAACATTGATGCAAAACTACTCAATAAAATACTGACAAATCAAATCCAAGAACACATCTAAAAAATCATCCACCGTGATCAAGTTGGCTTCATCCCAGAGATGTAAGGATGGTTCAACATGTGAAAATCTGTCAGCGTAATCCACCATATAAACAAACTGAGAAATAAAAACTGCATGATCATCTCATTAGATGCTAAAAAGAAGCCTCAACAAAATACAGCATCCCTTCATGACAAAGGTCTTGGAGAGAGCAAGGATACAAGGAACATACCTAAACATAATAAAGGCAATATACAGCAAGCCAACAACCAACATCAAGCTGAGAAACTCCCAGCAATTCCACTAAAAACAGAAACAAGACAAGGTTGTCCACTCTTTCCATATCTATTCAATATAGTTCTTGAGTGTCTAGCTAGAGCAATAAGATAATAAAAGGAGAGAAAGGTGATACAAATTGGAAAATAAGAAATCAAACTCTCACTATTTGCTGACAATATGATAGTTTACATAAGTGACCCCAAAATTTTACCAAGGAACTTCTACAACTCATAAACATCTTCAGTAATGTAATAGGATACAAGATTAACTCAAAAAAAATCAGTAGTCCTCCTTTACAGAGAAGATAAATGGGCTGAGAAAGAAATCAGACAAACATGATCCTTCACAATAGCCACAAATAGCATAAAATATCTCAGAGTAACTTTAACCAAACAAGTGGGAGACCTGTATGACAAGAACTTTAAATCTTTGAAAAAAACAAACTTTGAAGAAGACACTAGAAAGTGGAAAGATCTCCCATGCGCTTGGGTAGGTAGAATTAACATAGTAAAAATGGCAATCTTACCAAAAGCAATCTACAGATTCAGTGCAATGCCCATTAAAATTTCAGCAAAATTCTTCACAGATCTTGAAAGAATGGTACTCAATTTCATATGGAAAAGCCAAAAACCCAGTATAGCCAAAACAATCCTGTACAATAAAGGAACTTCTAGAGTCATCACAATCCCTGACTTCAAACTCTACTACAGAGCTACTGTACTGAAAACAGTCTGGTATTGGCATAAAAACAGACAGGAGGACCAATGGAACTGAATCAAAAATCCAGATATTAATTCATACCTTACAAATGCCTGATTTTTGACAAAGTAGCAAAAATATCAAATGGAAAAAAGAAAGCATTTTTAACAAATGGTGCTGGCATAACTGGATATCAACATGTAGAAGAATGAAAATAGATCTATATCTATCACCATGCACAAAACTCAAGTCCAAATGGATCAAAGACCTCAACATAAATCCAGCCACACTGAACCTCATAGAAGAGAAAGTGGGAAGTACACTTGAACTCATTGGCACAGGAGACTATTTCCTAAATATAACCCCAGTAGCATAGACACTGAGAGAAACAATTGATAAATGGGACCTCCTGAAATTGAAAAGATTCTGTAAAGCAAGGGACACAGTCAACAAGACAAAATGACAGCCTACAGAAGGGAAAAGATCTTCACCAACCCACATCAGATAGAAAAATGATCTCCAAAATACACAAAGAACTCAAGAAATTAGTCATCAAAAAAACAAATAAGCATGATATAAAAAGGGACACTGCAGCTGAATGAAAAAGGAATCAAAATCCACTTTGTACATAAGTTAAAGTCCTAATGGATTTGTACCGTCCTCCCATTTTGTTCTCAGACGATTAAATGATACATGTGTTAAGTCTTCCTAAATAGGTAGCTTAAACTTATGTCAAAATGTCTGCAGCAGTTTGTCAATAAAGTTTAGTCCTTTTTTAATAAAAAAAAAGAACAAATAATCCAACAAAAATAAAAGGAGTACAGACATGAACAGAGAACTCTCAACAGAGAAATCTCAAATGACACTTGAAGGAAATGTTCAACATCCTTAGCCATCAGAGAAATACAAATCAAAACAACTCTGAGATTTCATCTTACACCTACAAGAATGTCCAAGATCAAAAGCACTGATGACAATTTATGCTGGAGATGTTATGGGGTAACGGGAACTTCCACTCCTCCACTGCAGGTGGGAGTGCAAGCTGGTACAGCCCCTTTGGATATCAGTATGGCAATTTCTCAGAAAATAAGTAATACTACTTTTTGGTATATATCCAAAGGATGTTCAATTGTACCACAAGGACATGTGCTCAACTATATTCATAGCAGTATTGTTTGTAATAGTCAGAACCTGGAAACAACCTAAAAGCCCCTTGACCAAAGAATGAATAAGAAAAAATGTGGTACATTTACACAATGGAGTACTACACAGCAGAAAAAAATAATGACATCTTGAAATTTGTAGGCAAATGGATTGATCTAGAAAACATCATATTGAGTGAGGTAACCCAGACCCAAAAAGACAATTATCACAAGTACTCACTCATAAGTGGTTTTTAAACATAAAGCAAAGAAAACCAGCCTACAAATCACAATCCCAGAGAACCTAAACAACAATGAGGACACTAAGAGAGACATACATGGATATAATCTTCATGGGAAGTAGAAAAAGACAAAATCTCCTGAGTAAACTGGGAGCATGGGGATCATGGGGGTAGGGTTGAAGGAGAAGGGAGAGGAAGGGAGGAGAGAGGAGCAGAGAAAAATTATAGCTCAATAAAATCAATTTTTAAAAAAGTAAAAAAAAAAGAAAAAGAAAAAAGAAACCGGGTGGTGGTGGTGCATGCCTTTAATCTCAGCACTAGAGAGGAATATAAGACAGGAGGAGACAGCTCTCAGACACAGTCTCATTCTGAGATTCCTGGAGGCAGGATCGCCATTTCAGACTGAGGCAGAGGTAAGAGGCAGTAGCTGGCTGTTTTGCTTTTCTGACCTTTAGGTTGAACCCCAGTTTCTGTCTCTGGGTTTTGATTGTTCTACACTCCATGGAAAGGCAAGGCCACATCTCAGCTTACCACCTGTCCAGTAAGATGGCCCTAGTTTGCTGGGACTGCCCTAACAAAGTGTCCATCATGGCCTGTGTGACTTAACCTTGCAGACTGGAAGTACATGATCAGAGTGTCAGCAAACTTGGTTTCCTGTGACACCCGTCTACCATACTTGAAGATGGCTACCTTCTTCTGTGTCCACACTGACTTCTCTCCAGGTATCTATGTCCTACAGTCTTCCTGGACAAACGCTACTCCTGTTGAATTAGGGTTTACCCTGATAACCTCATTAGGATAGATAATTCCAGTATCTGAACTGTGTATGTCTGGTCTTCTATGCTCTTCTGATTTTAATTTATATTTGCTTATTTCATGTGTCTGACTGCCCTTGATTGTGAAGCAGTTTTTGAATTTTATAAACTATTGATGTAAACGATATGTATTGCGAAACATATATATATATATATCTATGATATATATGTATTGCAATATAGGACAATACTAACTTCTTTCTGGGAGAATTATCTTACAAGGTTTGTATGGGAGTTAACAATCTCGGTTTCTATAAACTCAGTTAAGGGCACTGAGCTCCTTGATCGCAGGCAAAATCCCTGTGACTAAACTTCCAGCCAGATTCATTAAAGGACTGAGTCTTTTGGGTCAACCCAGAGGACATGGTTTACTTGCCCCCCCATCCTTCTTAGCCATATGTCCCATCTTTTATGTTTCTATGCTCACAGGGTAGCACTGCCCAGGACAGCTGCAATGTGTTCGTTTGCCTTTAGATTTTTATGGAGAGGAACCTACAGTGTGAGCCACTATATTTTGAAGTCTCTTAATTAATAATTACAGCCTAAGTCTCAATTGATGCTCATTCCTTACTCTTTTCCCTCCTCCCTTACCCCAGGAACTTTGCTGTCTCCTCAAGGCTAGGTGCTCCTTCCATAACTCAAGCACAGTACTTATCACTATGCTGAAGTGACCCACTTTCCTGCCTCCCCTCAACACTAAACTGAAGTCTTTCCCGCTGGAGACTGTGCCTCGTTCACCTTAGCATCTCAGGCCTAACCCGGTCTGGAACACACTAGAATCAGTAAGCATGTTTAAGTTCACATAAAGTGAAACAGTTTACAAAGTTCAAATCCCATTTTATAAAAAGTCTGTGAAATGCGATTGTAGAATATCTTTGAGAAGTCCTAATTTTGTGTGTAGATAAACGGAGATGAGAAGGTGTGAGAAAAGAACATATTCCCTCAATCACCAGTTAAAACTGGATGCGTGCAGGGACTGGGGAGATGGCTCCGTAGGTAAAGCATAGCCAATCAGTGAGTTCCAAGTTCAGTGAGAAACGTCTCAAAATACAAGGAGAGCAACAGAGGAATACATTCAACATAAACCTCTGCCCCCATGCACCCACAATTGTGTCTACATATATACTGTGTGTGCACACACATGCAAACGCGCAAATACATAGGTGGTGTGATGAGCTGCATAGCTGTGTGTACCGTGTGAGTCAGTTTCTCTGTTATTCTCCATCATACTCCCAAATCTCAGTCCCGGAAACAAACTGGAAGTGGTTGCCACAATATTTATTTATTTGAGCCCTGACAAGGTTGCTCTGAAAAGAGACAGTTAAACTTTATATGTGTTAAGAAATGTGTGGATATGGAGTGTCCCCCAAAGGTCCATATGTTAACATCTTGCTCCTTAGCCTATGGTGCTGGAGGGATATGGTGGTGGGGTGAGTCGTGGTTAAGTAGTGCTAATAAAAGGAAGTTCTCCGTGTACACGTGTGTGTGTGTGTGTGTGTGTGTGTGTGTGTGTGTGTGTATCAAGTGTCTGTCTGTCTCTCATCCACCATGATGTGGCACCCTCCTGAACCACAGGCCCTAGCTATAGTATGCTATAATATACTGTGCTACCTACCATAGGCCCAAAGCAATGTGCCTCCGGTACCACAAACTGAAGTTAAAAGTCCAAATAAAGTACCTTCTTTAAGTTCATTATCTTGGGTATAATTGCACTGCAACTGAAAACTGACTAACCTAAGAAACATCAAACCATTACCATATGCATACATATACCCCATAGGAATTAAATTATCAGAATTCATAGACAATGTCAGTCATAAGGAGTTAGAACACCGGACATAGTTGGTAGAAAGCAGAGATCGTGGAAAACAGTGTCTGAAGAGGGCAGGCCTGCAGCAGGCTTTGAACAGGGCAAGAAACATCTCTCCTAAGGGCACAGCATCTGCAAAGGTGGTGGGGAGCTAGTGAGCCATTTGCCCTGATAGGTTATGTGTGCACCTCTGTTTCTGTTACCATTTACTTTAGGAGAAGTTACCCAAGACAGGTTGTTGGGTACATGTTGTTTCTTTGAAGAAGTAGTTTGTCTTGAAAAAAAAAACAACTTCATTTTTATGTCCAAAAAGATAGATGCTAGTGGCCTCCTACGATCCAGAGAGAAATCACTCAAGTCCTTAGCAGGAGCGAATCAGGTAGGTGTTGTGATATCCACCCTGGAAAACCCTCTAGAGGCTTCTACTGAAACTGCTTTCCTACCATGGCACTTTCAACGAGTACAAACCCACGCCAAACTCAATGCATTTTTATGACCAGAATTGAAACAAGAGTGGCAAATGCCCCTCATTCTTTTGTACTGGGTCATGACTGTAATCTCATGGCCCTGCTCAGATGTCACCCTCTTGACTGAAAGGGCAGGTAGGTGACACAGGAGTTCATTCTTGTTCCATCTCCAATTTGTTCACTGCAGAGTGAAGAAGGGCACTCCTCGCGTAAAGCGAGGCATGAGGCTTTCATTTTGCTTTTAACCCCTGGTGTGTATTGCAGTGAAGCAAACAGTGCTGGGCCCCCACACTTGAGTCTCTATCAAGGTATTTGCATCATGCTGGGTCCTATGATGTGGACACACATGTGAAAAAGCACAGACATGTGCACATGCATCTGAGTATTCCAATGGTAACCATGGGCTGTGCTCATTTGCTGGTCATTCATCAGAGGCAGATCTCCCGAGACCTAATACATACAGCGTCTACAAAGTCTGGTTATGTGCACACTAACCTGAGATCCTATTCTGAATCGTTAAATTTGTTATAGATGCCAGACATAAAAGGACATAATTTCTGAGAATATGGGATTGTATAAGTATACAGAGTTGGTTAATGGACCTTCATTTCATATAACTTGACACAGATATATTACACTGGGGGTAAGAGGCTGCAAGGCTGAGGTCCTTAGCTTTCACTATCACAGACTGCTTCAGAGCTGTGGACACAGACTCATCAAGATACACACATTCCCAAACACTAGTTTGTATTGTAGAGAGCATGTTATTGTCCCCATTAATACTTGTTTTAATACTGCCATGTGTTTTCCAAAGACTGTAATATCGCATTGGGTAAAGTGCCTTTACCCATCACTTTAATGTGTAGTTTGAGCCCCATTTTTCTCTCTCTATAAAAGTGTTCTTTGTAATAGCAAATGGATGAGTGGATGGAGGAAGAAAGGAGAAATGAGATGGGGTAGGGAGTACTCCATTGTTTTTTCATTACTGGACCATTTCTTGAATGTGAATGTAACCACAGGTCCAGGCAGATTCCTCAAGTGTGTGGTTGTGTTCTGACATAATGAGTTTCTTAGAGTGTTCGAGAAATGGTTCAGCTTTTTCTTCCGAGGTTGAGATCCACTCCACTCAATGCTGGAGCTAGCCTGGGGATTTTCTGTCATGTGCTCATGTCCTTTGGAGGGACACAGAATGGAGAGTGACCAGCTCACCATGATCCTAGGGACCTTAGTTTTTCATCATAGGATTTGAAAGCCTTACAAAGAATCAGATGAAAGACACGTGGTTTCATATGAGGAACAAAACATCAGTCATCCCTAAAGAGTGTTAAAAGCAAGAAAGGTTCGTGGACCCAAGCTCTCTGGGCTCCCTTTCTCAAAAGATGTGCAGGGTATCAATTCAGCGTAGAGTTCCATAGTATTGCAGATCAGGCAGAATTCCCTAGTGAGCTCAGTCTGGTTGGCATCAGATGGGAATTACAGCCAAGTGAATTCTCCATATTATAACCTTATTATCTCCCTCTCCCTCCATCTATCTTTCCTGGGCTGTGCTTGGTTGGGCCTTATGGAAAGTTATCATTTGGATGCAAAACAATTATCCTAAAACAGTTTGCCAGAGTGGTCTGGACACACAGATTTATCTTCCCTCTCCTTCAGTGAAGAACATCTATCTTCCATGACCTCTTGATTACTGAAGCTTTCAGAATATATTCTTTGGTCTGTGACACTGTGCACAGTGCCGGGCAGAGCATTAAATATCACCCTCTATGATTAATTGGAAGTTAATTAAATCTATCACTGAAACAATGGGAAGGCAATGAGCTATGTAATCATTGCAATAGTAAATGAAATGATGCACAGGTCTCTCCATCTTGCTTATTGACAATGATGGAGGGGTGGCAGGCCTTGGATGCCTTGCGAGGCTGGCTGCCTGACCTCACGGGGTGGCTCTCTCTTGCCACAGAGACCAGGGAGGAGGCAACTAAAAACCTGTTTCTGAGCCCTTTGCTGATGGAGTGAGCCTGTCTTCTGGAGTCTCCAAAGGATCCTTTGCAAGGTTCTCCTTGCAATCCGGTGGATAGAGTATGGGAATGGCTAAAGGAACAATAGAGATGCTGGTTGCTAGGCACCGCTGGAGCAACACTCTGCCTCCAAACTTCAGGGTCTCTCCAGAGATAGAGTGCATGGCCACCAAATTCTCAGTACCTTTGCCTTTCTTTCAAACTTAAAAATTTTCAAAATGCTATCATGGTCATGATGGCATGTGGCCCTAACAAATCCCGGTACAATTGGAGAGCTATGAAATGGCACAAGTGGCTTGCTTGTGTTTATACAGTTGATCAGGGACAGAGGTGACAAAAGATGATTAGAAAGCCAAATGGACTAGTAGGCCTAACTAAACCCTCAGGCTCTATGTCCACACTTATTTAACTTGTAGAAAAACACACACAGAAGCCCGCAAGCTTTGAGAGGTAACACTAAAGTACTGAGTTACCCAGCATCCCCAAGATCTAGACTGGCATCCCCCTGCATATGTCAGTATTAGTGGAGATCACTAGTGGTTTAGATATTCATTAGTCTCCATTTGTGGTGTGGGAGAATTGTCTGTATTCTGTCAATCATATTTTAATAAAACGCTGATTGGCCAGGCAGGCAGTATAGGCGGGAAAACCAGACAGGAAGTAGGGGTGGAGCAAAGAGACTGGGAGTATTCTGGAAGTAGAAGCTCTCTCTCCACTCCTGTGCAGAGCACCGAAGAGGCAGCATGTAACTTGCCCAGCTGAGAAAGGTACGGAGCCATGTGGCTAGTGTAGATAAGGATAATGGGGTAACATAAGTTATAAGGACTAACAAGAAGCCTGACCTAATGGGCCAATCAGTTTATAACCTTATGGAGTCCTGTGTGTGATTTCTCTTTGGGATTTGCCAGTTGTGGGGTACCGGGCGGGACGGAAACCCCAACAAGCCGGCCCCCTCATGTTACACATTTGCCTCCCACTGGCAACTTAAACAGATCTGGAGGCTGGATGTCCCAGGTGAGGTTTAAATAGGGGTGGGGCAAGGTGAGGACTCTGTTGTCCTGCTGTAATCACAAGTAGTTAGCTTCCTTTCTTCATAACCCACAGTCATGCCATGTTAGGCAAGCCTCAGTCCTACAGCTTAACCTTAATCACCCCCTTAAAGACCAGCCTCCAGACATAGTCATCTCAGGACTTCTAACGTGTAAATACATTGGGGTTGGGAGTCACAATTTAATCCACAGAATAATTTTTAAAAATTATACCTCAATGAGTACTGCAAACTAAGATGCCCTCTTTAAACTCTAGTGCACTAATATTTGAAATTTCTATTTGTTCTAGACATCGTTAAGTGGAAGAGTGTTTTCAGTTCTCAGATTAACTTGAGATCAATCCTCCTTCATTTTTCTTCAGCTTCTGTCCCTCTATGATGCAACAAGTCACCCTGTGCTCCCTGTTGGTGGGTCCCTGTTTAAGCAAGTTTTGCCATTATGGGAAGGCTGTTCTTACTCACAGATAGTCACTGGACAAAAGTCAGAAAAGAGGTTGTTATCAATGAATGCTAGGGCCTCACCATCCCAAGGGACCTGTCAAGAGACCGAGTCACTATTTGGGGATCAATCATAAACAAATTAATTAACTAAAGAGTCTTATCACAGTATTGAAATTTAATATTGTTTAGTAAGAAGCCAGTCAGGTAAAAATTTTATCACACATAGACAAGAAAGATATCCACCCCTGAAAGATCCTTCTCTTTCTCTCCCTCCTCCTACACAATCGGACCATCTGTTCTCCATCTCACTGATGATCAAAAGCTTTCAAAAGTATCACACTGGATCTTGTTCCAAAATTGTCCAGTACTCGTTCTTCCCAGGAAACCCGTGGGTTCATATGCAATGTAGATTCTGTACAGTACATAAGTACTCAAACCAGGCTTGGTCTGAAAGGAGAGCCTAGGAAATAATAGCAGGGTGTGCCTTGCTTTTTAAGCCATTGTGTGTGTTCTCTTTCTTGAAGCACACAGGGTCTTGGCAGCTGCTGTCTCTACCTCCTTCAAGTCATTGATTAAATGCTTCCTCATCAAGTCTCTGACCTTATTAACAAAATGATGTCTCCACCCTGGCTGTCACTCTCTGATATCTTAGTGTGTCTTTGTTCTAGAATACTAAGCAAGCACCATCTTGTAGGGAAAGGCTGCTTGTTCATTCCCCATCTGCCCAGACACGAATAATCACACAGAAACTGTATTAATTAAAACATTGCCTGTCCAATAGCTTAGGCTTCTTACTTACTAACTCTTACATCTTAAATTAGCCCATTCCTATTATTTTATATTTTACCATGGGGCTCATGGATTGCTAGTAATGTTCCAGAGGTCTTTCTCCTCCAACAACTACATGGCATCTCTTTGACTCCACCTACTTTTCTCCTCTATCTCGGCTTGAACTTCCCACCTTTCTCTATTCTGTGCTGCCAGAAGCCCAAAGTAACCAATGGTAATAAAACATATTCACAGCATACAGAGGGGAATCCCACATCACCTTCACATTGTAGTGCTCAGTCCTGTGTCACTTTTCTTTCTCCACCAGACTCCATGAAGTCAGAGGAGTTGCATGGTTTTGTCTTTGCACACTGTACAGAACAGACGAGGTGCTTTGGTGAATGAGTAAGTAGATGGGCAGAATTAAGGGGCCACATGAAACAAGTAAATAAGACAACACCCCAAAGTCAAGTCAGTCACACAGGCAGTTGACACAACAAGAACACACAAGTTCAAGCAGCAAGGTGTGATTTCTTACTACTAAGCTAACCTGCCAGGACCACAGTTATTTATCTGTGAAAAAGCCTAGACGCACACGTTCCCTTACAGCGCTAACATCCTGGGAGCTGTGCTTTAGATGTTTTCAATTTGAACTTCATAATGTGACATGCTCTCAGTTTCAGGAATCCTGGACCTCGTGCTATCCAAAGAGCCAGGCAGCAAGAGTTAGGATACATGCACCGTTACTATCTTCCACATAATTTTATTCATTTATTTATATATGGGTGTGTGTGTGTGCGCGCGCGCGCGCGTGTGTGTGTGTGAACATTATATGTATTAAGCCACAGTGCATGTGTGGAGGTCAGAGAACAACTTTTGGAGTTGCTGTTTTCTCTTTCCAGGGATCTGAAAGCACCTTTACATGCTGATCCAGCTCACTGGCCTGTGACTATCTCCTGAGTTACAGGTATCTCAGGCTGAAGGACTACCTAGAAGCTACCCCAGCTCCTTCACCACAAAGGGAGCTAAAGACAGATGCTGCTCTCTTATGCTGGCTTGAATCTTATGTTTTCTTAAAGATACTGGCATTCTTGAGTTTTGGACTTTTTTGTAAAAACAATACAATTATTCCATCATAAATCAATCAAATAAATAAATTCTCTCTAAAATATATTTTTGGTTTAAAAATGAACAGGATTAAAGATGAAAGAGAAAGTCCAACATAGAATTTTCCTGAAAATATTTTGCATAGTGAAGAGAGAAGCACGGGCCCTGTGTTTTAGCTCAGGGAAACTCTGGCTAATATGATAGAATAATTACTTTATTGATGTCGCTTCTGGTCATGATGACTTGGTGTATTATAGTCAAGTGAATGCTATTAAAATGACTGCAGAAGTTTTGTTTACCTATTTAGATCTATTGACTTAAAGACTCTGGGCAAACATACAAAATACTCGTTTGAATTGCAAATTGAATCCATCAGCTAAAGTTACATTTTTTTAAATCAAATTTGGAATCTCAAGCCATTAATTCTTAAATGGTCTTCTGTAGAGTATATGAATTAGCCTATCACAAAGATAATATAACATTATTGAACAACATAAAATAACTTCCTCTTATTTGCCCATAATGTCTGCATCCCAGGTTTCCTGACTCCCTCATAATGCCTGATGGTGCCGCGGGGGCAAATATGTGTGAATTGCGCTCACTGTATGAAAAGTGACTTCGGAAGGGGCGTGTTGGGGCTTTCAAGATGATTCCCTGTCAATAGCCTCTGCATCAAACTGCCTCAGTGTCTAGGTCAAGCAGTGTTCTCCATAGATTCAGCCCTGTCAGGGCAGTGCAAAGGCTGAGGTGTGTGAGCTGTGTCTTTTAAATCAGCGCTGGCTGAAGCGACCTTGGGCGGAGGAGAGAACAGTGGCCTGGTTTTACCTTGTGATGAAGGTGGTGGATCTTGTCTTGCAGGAAAGTAAAATGCATGTGGCTAGATTATAAGATGTTCTACCATGTTCCAAGTTTCCTTAGCCTTCTGGTTCTATGACAGAAACCTCAAAAAGTTTGTGCTGATGAAAACAGAGGGATTAGAGATGTTATTACATAAAGAACCATGATGCCTTCAAAGATAATTAAAAGGAAAATAGAGATGTTTGCCTATTTCGAAAGGAAGTCTGGCAGCCCTGGAAGGACAAAACAGACTTTGTCTGCCTCGGGACTCAATTCACTTAGAGCAAAATTGCCAAGCTACTTGCCATCCTGTAGCCTCTGAATTGAATAAGAAGGAGAGGATTAGAGTTTTCAATTTCAGTCGCATTAAATAAAGCATGCATAAATAAATATGCAGAGAGCAGGAACCCGAAACAGTCGGAGTCCACACTCAAAGGCTAAAGACACTAGAGTCTGGTGCTCATGGGTGACGCCAACAGCAAAACACAGCTGCACTGAAAAAGAACCAAGCTTGCGGGTACTGAACATCACTCTTTCTGTCATATCAAGGCTCCTGGCATGTTGCATGGTGTCACCCACTTTCAGGGTGATCGTTGCCCTCCTCCTGTTGACTGATGGATCAACTGTCCATAGACTCGACCTCAAAAGCATATGCAAAACTGTACTCTTATTGCATTGCATTTTAGTCAAGTTCACAACCAAGATCAGCCATCATCAGTCCCTCCTCCCAAGAGAGAAATGAAGGGAACTTCTAGATCCTACGTGATGTCTGGGCTGCTCCCATCCCTCAAGCCACCCTGGCTTCATAGAGAAGGAAGCTCTTGTTTGACCTTGTTACATTTTTTTATTGACATGTTTGAACTTTTTATGAAGTAAAACATGATTCGAATCAGGTCTACATTTGGGTAAGATCAACAATCAATTACCTTAATTTTCTGTCATTTCTTCATGGGGAGCATTTTAAACACTCTCCTTCAATTACTTGTAAGATACGCATTGTATTGCCAATCATATCCACCCCGCTGCTCATCAACATTCCAGAACTTGGTCATCTTATTTAGCGACAGCCTTGTTCTTGCTTTGTTCTCTGTGTCATGGGAGAATTCAGATGAAATATGATCACATTGAGGGTTTTTAAAGCCTTCCACTAGATGACACTTTCAAAACGACTCCAGAGACATGTGGCTTCACTGTAGGCTCGGTCCTTCCCCCAACTGGATCAGCAGTCATGGCAAAGGAATTCACTAAGCATATTTAGTGTGTAAATGGTGGGGCAGGGGTCTGGATGGGCGCATTCACAGCTGCTCCCTTCCCACCGATAATTTCTACAAAGTGCTGAGAGTCAACAAACAGAATGTTTAACTTGCTGGATAGCTTGCTTTAGGGGGTAGTATACTTGGAAATTCTAACCCTTTCACCTTTCCTTCTTAAATAAATCAAAGTATAACGTGGGCTTTTCTTCCATTGTCATGAGCCACAGGGTTGGAATGGTGAAAACATAGGTTTGAGTTCCAGGTGTTATTGGGTACTTTGTGTAGATCTGATCAAAATACTGAGGACAACTTAAAAGAGAAAAAGTTTACTTTGTCTCATGGTTTGACAGGCTTCAAATCATGGTGACATGGCCCTCTGTGGTTGGGCAGAGCATCATAGAGTATGTGACACAGGAAGTCATTCACCTACCCCTAGATAGGAAGCAGAGAAAGGTACAGGAAATGAACAGAGAAGATACAGCCCCAGGACAGTGACTTGTGTTTTGGATAGTATCATGTCAACTTGACACAAGTTAGAGGTACCTGGAATGAGGGGGAACCTTAACAGAGAAAATGTCTCCATAAGATCCAACTATAAGACATTTTCTTAGCTAGTTTTTGATGTGAGAGGAACCAGCCCACTGTGGTGGTGATGTCCCTGAGCTGGTGGTGCTGGGTTCTATAGAAAGCAGGCTGAGTAAACTACGTGGAGCAAGTCAGTGAGCAGCTCCCCTCCATGGCTCTGCATCAGCTCCAGGTTCCTGCCTGTTTGAGATCCTGTCCTGACTTCCTCCAATGATGAACACTGATGTGGAAGTGTAAGCCTAATAAATCCTTTCCTCCCCAACTTGCTTTTTGATCATGGTGTTTCATTGCCTCAATAGAAACACTAAGACAACTTGTCTCTTCCACTTAAGCCTTGTCTACCTTCTGAAGCTCATATCACCTCCCCAGGTAACATTACTGGACCAAGGTATAGCACATTACCTCATATTCAAATCATAGCATCCAGTTTGGGCTACTTCTTAGCTTTGTACACTAGAAACTGAGTCTCAGTTCTTTAGTTGTCACATATAAAGTGTTTGACAGACTTCACAATTATAGCAAGTATTGAAGAAAATTTTGTTTATGTTATCATTACTACAACTAGTATTCCATCTCTTAAAAGAATGTTTTGGGAAATGGGAAATTTTCCAGATTATACACAAGGGTAATGCCAATGATCTTTCATATGACTGATTATTTTTTAGGTTGGTCTTATTTTTAAAGGTTCTTGTGTTGGGTAGTATAAAATAAAAGGCTGATCTAGGAAAGAGTCATAGTGATTTACACTCAAATATATCTTCACAGCTTCGTCACTGTAACACCTAGGCATCCGTGTGGACAACATCATTTCATCATAAATGAGAAGGTAGTCCTATTGAACTGTAATCCCTCCATTGATTTATGGTCCCAAGTTCCTCCAAGGATTTTCACAAATGCCCGTGACGTTTCCTAGTGCCGGACTTTGCATTTGGATCTGTGATTTAGATGACAGATGTGTGAAATCATATGTAGCCAGACAAATCCCTGGTGATAACACATTCGAGGGGGCTCAAGCAGTGATGGATTAAGGTCCAATCAAGCAGATCAGCTAATCTGAGCCCTTGCCAGTGACACTGGCCCTGACGCTTTAAAGGGGCACCCCAAACAAATTACTTTCGAGGAATGATGCTTTCTACTCTGCATCTTACACCTTCCCCACAGCCAGCTCTCGAAGCCATTGGAGAAGACCTGCCCACATCAAGAGAGCAGCTTATTACGACTAGAGTTAACCTTTGCCTCAATGGACTGGCTAACTTCACTTGTAAAATCTCCCATTCTGAGTGGTGATGGGATTGTATTGTGTCAGTTTGACGATAGCCATTTTGAAGGCCTGACAACACAGAAGACATAAATCCGGGGATTTGAAAATACTTTCTCATATGTTAAAGAGCTTATTCTGAAGAACTGATAGTTGGAAAATCAGGGTTGGTTCTTAGAAGAGAGTAATAGATGAGCTATGCTCTGCAACCTTGCCCAACAGTGAAACACCAAGGCCATGGGTGAGCTTGTTTTCACAATGGATTGTCTCATGTGTGCTTACAGGGAAATCAGAAGAAGGCGTGGAAATCATTCTTGTGTGTATAAGATAAAGAGCTCCCCTAAAATAAAAAGCACAAAAATCAAACTTCTGAATTTTGCAAAAAGCTGTGTAGCACAATGAAGTTCCATCATCCTATTCTCCTATGGTGTTCCTGTTCAGGTTCAGAAAAACCAGATTTGAATGAAATATTAAATTAAAATTTCTGGGAGCTTCTTATTTTTTTAAATTCTGTGTTCATAGGGTTAACTTTAGACTCTTTTCTTTTCCATGGTTAACTAAAGTATTATCCAAAGAAACATTTTATATACATCAGTGTCTACCAATGGCAAGCCTTCAAGCAAGTCTGTGTTATGTGCTTTGAATAATCAGGAAATGTTGTACAATAAGGAGTATGATATTATTCACTGTGTGTTGTAAGCTTGAAAAGCAAGTAAATAAAGGTACAGGTTTGTAATTTGGATTTTATCTTAACCTTATTTCTCACTGGAGTGTTAGTCACCGAATTCATGGTCCATGGCCACTTGAGTCTGCTGCTTTGGGGGTTATGACAGTGCATTGTAGCAGGGAGTGAGTGCATGGTGGGCCAAGGCTTCTCAGCTGATGGTGAACAAGCAGCAAAGAGACAGGGAAAGGTGCTAATTGCTCATTATTCCTCCCAGGTGCATGGCATAATTTCCTTTCAAGGAGTTCTGCCTCCTAAAGAGTCTACTACTTCCCAACACTACAACAGGCTGCCAACAAACCTTAGGCCTATTAGCCTCAGGGGAGGCACTTAAAGTTTAGACCTGGCTTTCTCTTCTTCCCTGAGGTCTATCCGTGACACTGTTGTTAAGTCTGTCTCAAAGCTGACAGTGTATATGCTCCTGGTTCACCACTACTAACACCTCCTTTAAAACAAGTCCTGCCTCATATGTGATTATTATTGTTGCTGACTAGCATTTATTCAAGATCTTGGGAAGTTAATTCAAACAGGAGACCCTAATTCCCATACTTATACTGTATCGTGCATCCCTTATCTCATTTTTGATATCCAAAACAGACAACAACGATAATACAACTAGAAAACTAAATGGTGGGTTTAGTGATTTGAAAAAAAAAAATGACCCCCACAGGGAGTGGCACTATTAGGAGGTGTGGCCTTCTTGGAGGAATTGTGTCTCTGCGGGATGGACTTTGAGGTCTCTTCTGCTCAAATTTCCCTTAATGTGACAGTTGACTTCCTGTTGCCTGCAAGATATAGGACTCTCAATTTCACCTGCAGCACTATATCTACTTGCATGCCACCATGCTCTCCATCATGATGATGATGAACTGAACCTCTGAAACTGTAAGCGAGCCACCTCAGTTAAATGCTGTCCTTATAAGAATTGTCATGGTCATGTCTCTTCACAGCAACAGAAAACCTACCTAAGACAGAAGTTGGTACTTAGGACTGTGGTGTTGCTGAGACAGGCCTAACCATGATATTATTTGGAGTAATATGGACTTTGGTACTTTGGGTTAGGAAAACAGTGGAATGCTTTAAGCACTGCTTGATGGGCCACACTAGTAGGAGCATGGAAGCCAGTGGTGCTGAGTGTAATTTGATGAACTGTCTGCAGCTAGATCAAGAAGTTACAGATTACAATATGTTGCCTAGAGATCGTTCTTGTGATATTTTGGTAAAGAAAGTGGCTGTCCTTGCCCTTGTCCAAAGAGTCTACCTGAGGTAAAAGTAAAGAGATTTGGGTTAATTGCTTTGGCAGAAGAAATCTCAAAACAACCTAGTATAGACTCTGTCCTGTGGATCTAATGAAGATATAAAATGAAAAGGGGCAAGCTGAGCAAGGAAAAATATTTGAAGAGAAAGGGGACACCAGAAAGTGGAATAAATCTAAATCCTATTTTCAAGGGGATAAACAGATTAAGAAATGGAATTAAGATAGTGGTGACCTCAGGGCAAAATCCCAGCCGGCTAAGTTTCCAACTTGGAAAAAGGAACTAATAAGGAAAGCTTAGAGCCAGGTGTGGTGGGTTGCACTTTTAATACCAGTACTGGGAAGACAGATTTCTGAGTTTGAGGCCAGCCTAGCCTATAGAGCAAGTTTCAGGACAGCCAAGCTTAGGCAATGAAGGACAGAAAGCTGGTAAAAATGTGATTTGAATGTAGGGGCCATGTTTCAGCCCCAGTGAGCAGCAGAACTTGCTGGCTTGGTCAAATGATTCTGGCTTTAAAGTTAAGGATAAAAAAAAGAAGTTATGGAATAAAGTCCCTGAGGCCAGGCACATTTCAGGATGTCCCTGCATGGAAGCCCAGAGAGGTCATTGCATGAAGCTATGAAGGTGAAGTCTGGATTGCCTTGGAGATCCCAAGATGTTAGAGATGCCAGAGTCACGGGATACCTGCTGAGGAGAGCTGCTAACAGGGAGTGGAACCAGCCCAAGAGAAAGAAGTGTGCTGTTGTCAACAGAGCTGAATATATTTGGAAATGTGAAGAGGATTTTGACATTAGACATGGAGATGCATAGTTTGGAGTTTGTTCAGCTGGTTTTCAGTCTTGCTTTGGTACAGTATTTTCTTGCTATGCTCCCTCCCCTGCATTTTGGAAGGGTAATATATATCCCATGCCATTATACATTTAAAGTATGTGATCTGCTTTTTGATTTTGATTCTATGGAAGATTACAGTTAAGAGATTGCATGAATCTCAGAAGAGACTTGAACTTTGAACTTTTAAAGATTGTTGAGACTGTGATAGACTATAGGAACTTTTGAAGTTGGACTAAATTCATTTTGCATTATGATATGGCTCTAAGCCTCTGGGAGCCAGGGAGTTGAATGTAGTAGCTTAAAAGAAAATGACCCCCAAAGAAAATGGCACTATTTGGAGTCTTGGCCTTGTTGGAGGAAGTGTGCCACTGTGGGAGCGGGCTTTGAAGTCTCTTTTGCTGGAGTTTCCCTCACTGTGACAGTTGACTTCTTGTTACTTGCAAGATGATAAAGATGTCTCAGTTTCTCCTATAGCACCACATCTGCCTGCTTGCTGCCACACTCCTCACCATGATGATACTGGACTGGGCCTCTGAAGCTGTACGTGAGCCACCTCAGTTAAATGTTTTCCTTGTAAGAGTTTCCATGGCCGTGATGTTTCTTCACAGAAATAGGAAACCTAACTAAGACAGTGGGGCATCTCCTGAACCAGTCATAATGAATTCAGTAGAATTTTCTTTGCAGGGGCAAGAAATACGAGGTACTCTCACTAAGTCCCCCTTTTTAGTATTGTTTTTATTTGCAGGAACCTCTGTGAACTTCTTTGAATTTATGTGAAAGCAGCAGGTGTCTGTATTGCAATAAAGAGAGAGCCTAAAAAGATAAGAATGCCGTGCGGGAGCAAGAAGGAGAATGTGGCATCACAAAGCCTAAAGGTTACAAAATCGGAACTGTTCTGTGTTCCTATGTTTTCACACTCAACCTATCCTTAAAAAGTGGAGAAGCAGTAAGTTTTTAAAATGCTGTCCCTTGCAGGGGTCTCCTTGGGACAGGACCGTCTGTCACCTCTGTGACCGCTGTCCACTCACGGTCTGTCTCTGCTCTTGTCCTACAGTTGCCAAGATGAGTGGTCATAGCAGAGTAGGCACAGCAAACATGGCTGAAAGAACTCCCTGGCCCCTTGCAGAGAAAAGCGTCCAACCATTCAACCTCTTATTTCATCTTCCAAAGGGGATTTAAAGTATTCACAAACTAGATTACAAGTTCATGGCAAATCTTCAGTGATTTTGCAATAAACGCAACTCATCTACTGTGTTTGGTGCGGCAGGGAGTGTTACATGGACGCACCCCTAAGTTCTGTGGGTGCACCTGCTGTGAGAGCTTCCTGACTAGCCAGAGGCTCTGGGTGCTGTGTCCACTGAGGGACCACCATGGAAAGATATCACCTGACACCAGGAGAAAGAAGTTGGAATTCCAGTGACGCCACCTTGGACAAGTCATTCAGTCTCTATTCCCTCAACTTTGGGATGAGAGTTCTCCTGTTTCCCTCTTGGGGTTGCATGAATCGGATGAAATTCTTCCTCTGTGAATCCTTTGTTACCCCATGGATTACACAACACACACAGAATTCCAAGGCTTTTAATAAAACCAGCATTCAGAACACGGCTATTGCAGACAGCTGACGACAACAGGCCTCCAAAACCATCCCCATGAACTTTCTACATGGAATGCAAGAACCAAAGCAAAGTAAACATCACTTTGAATTAAGAAATCTTGAGACTGAGGATCAACACATGAGGTCCTCTGGTCCATGTCCATGCTTGAAGTGATTTCTAAGCAGTTTCCAAAGATGTCAGTGATCTTCTCTCTCTCACCGCCGGTGGTCCATGCCACAGCATCTGCACCAGCCCTTCCCTCCCTTCGCTGTGGCTCAGGCCTGCCTCTCTTCCCTCCTTTCTCTCTACCATGCTCCTCTTTGATCCCTCACTCATTTCTAATTCTGAAGGCCCTTTGAGGAAGGGGGAGGGGAGGAAAACAAAAGGTTAATTTTCTCCAGCCTGCCCAGGCCGACTTAATGTAACAGAAGGCAGCAAATTGTATTGATTTAGTGACATGCAACTGTCCAGAAAGAGGTATTTATACATTATTCAGGACAAACACTGTCATAATGGACAAACAGCAGCAGCATCTGGGATGTTAATGTCTACAAATAAGATTATTCTTTGAAAGGATTAGGATGAAGCATTTTGTGTAATTAGATTTCTCCGTTTCAGGAATGAATTGCCTTTTAGCAGTAAAAGCTGTCACTGAGGGAGCCATTAGCTCCTTATAACTGAATTAAATGCATAATTAGTGACATGATCACATTAGGATTTGTTTCATTTTTAACTAATCTGAGGAGGGAGGGACCAGGGGAGAGTTGGAGAGAGGAGGCGGAGCCATTTCCAGGTCACTGCGGCCTTCCTCAGCTGGGATAGGCCTCAGCTGGTGTGCTGAAGTTGGTAAAAGTCAGGCGTGTGTGAATCAGAGCCCGGGCCTCGCCACGGCGACGGCCAGGCTATTCATCACTGGGTGGTGGGTGACAGTGACTGATGGGCTAGGCCCGGGCCTGGCACTTCACCAGTGCAAGAATCATACGAGCCAGGGAGCAGAATGACAGCTGGAGCGCCGTGTCAAGTGGTGGAGAGACCAGAGCTATTAATAATGTGTGCCACATGATCTCAGCCGCGAGAAAACAATGATTTAGACATTGGTGAGAATAAAGATTTTACATTTAGTCCGGAGGTGACTCTTCCCCATGGCACTTGTAGAATAAATCGCTATGCAATCAGCATGTATGAAATCAGGCAATGCATATATTAGAGACTGTCTCACGAGGGAGGGGCGTGAGTGGGGAATGTTGAAATCTTTGCGTGGGCTACATGCTCCTAACTCCCTCTTCCCGGACTTCTGCTGCTTCGGGTAGCCGGGGTAAAAGGACGATGAGAGAATGTTTTCACTCAGTCCCTCGCTCACTAACTCACCCTTCCCTTTCCCGGCTTTGGGATCCACCATGGATGGCATGGGAATACTAACAGATCTAAGATCTATCTCATGGAACTTAACTGAACTGAAAGGGAACTGGGAATCAAGTGTGTCTTGCTAAAATGTCAGCATTCTCTCTACCTTAGGAACCCTTACTCTTGTTTCTTGGTCTGAAATTAGGAGACACGGAAGTGAGAGCAGGGTTGGAGAAGAAGGTAAATAATGTTTGCTCCACGTTATAAAGCCTGTGGCACTTTGGTGGTGGAGGACTCCCTCAACTTTGTGAGGAACGAGCTCCCTCTGAGTGTGGCCTGAACCAACTCACAGGGACTGGAAATCATTGGATATCAGGTTCTTGATGGTTTGAGGTTTCTACCTGTAGTGACGAGGATTTCTCCAATGATCACGGAAATGAAGAATAATTAAGATGTCTCACCATCTCCAAACCCCAGCACTCCTTCACTAACATCACTAGAGATTCCTGGGGTTTACTGGTATGGGGTCATCTTTGATAGAGTGCATCTCAAAGACAGGAAATAAATTATGATTTCATGATCAAACAAATACCCTTGCAGAACTGACATCTTACAGTCCGTGTTCACAGTGTGGTGCTTCAGAAAGATTGACTCATGATGATCAAAAATGGCTGAGAGACACCGTTGTCACTGGGAGCCATGATAGTTTGGGTAAGATGTTCTTTGTGCCCACCTGAGGGATGGTGAGGACTCACTAAGGCCTTGGTAACCTTTGCAAAGTCATGCAAAATCCCCTCAACTAACAGCTCAGCCATGAAGAAAGGGATTTATACTCTTTACAGAAGCCATTTATAGGACATTTTTACTTTCAAAACAGACTTTTTGTGCATTGCCTGAAACCTATGGAGCTTTCATAATGTTATGCCAGGGAAATGTATGTAAAAATTCACATATAACCTTTATATATTGGTGGGCATTAAGATTTTCCTATTCTTTGAGGCAAATATTGACCTTGACTTCACCTCGGTCAATATTTACCTCTCAGGTCAATAGATCTTGATGTTCACCTCAGCAGAAGTCAATATCTACTTATTATCTCATTTCTATCTGCCAGGTGCCCGTGTGTAATCAGTAATGTGAATTTTCTTCCCTTATGCATTTCCTGAGGTTAAGATGGGATTAATTTGGGACCTTCTGCTTCCCATTTGTTAAATACTTTCTCCCCACAGGAGCTCATAGCAACCCTCATGCAGAATATCAACTATGTATTTTTCCTTGTTCACAGGAAACAGAAAATGTTCTAAAATGAAAGCATTATTATATTCAACAAATATTTAATGTTCTTCATATTTCTGGCCACATGAAGAGACAGACATGATTCCTGCCCTCAGGAAGCTTCCTGGGATGGCCTAACCTTCCCAAACCTCTGCTTGTCAGAGGAGGCAAAGCAGCCTGCCCTAACATCCCTAGAGTAGTTCATTTGTTTATGTTTTATTTGGTTTGGGGTAGAGGATATAATTTTTAGAAATACCTGTATATGCAAGGCTGTTCCAGTGAGCAGGCGCTTGGGGTGCAGGCTTTTGCGGTGTAGGCATGTTGGCGTGTTGTATTGTCTGATGTCTGTGGTGTGAATATCATGGCTAACTCCAAGCCACAGGTGTGTCATCACTTCCGGGGCACTGGAAAGAGTGAGCCACCTCTAGCACACTATTGCTGCTTCTTTTCTCTTATAATTTTATTATTTCTTGTCTGTAAGGGGGAGGTGGTTTATATGTGAATGCATGTGTATGTAGAGGTGTATGCACAATCATTTGGGAGGTAGACATATGGATGTATGTGTGTGGAGGTGTATATGCATAGGTTGGGGGGTAGACATATGGATGTATGTGTGTGTAGAGGTGTATATGCATAGGTTGGGGGTTGACATGTGGATGTATGTGTGTGTAGAGGTGTATATGCACAGGTTGGGGGTTGACATGTGGATGTATGTGTGTGTAGAGGTGTATATGCATAGGTTGGAGGTTGATATGTGGATATTTGTGTATGTGGAGGTGAATGTGCACAGGTGGGGTAGGTTGCACATGTGGATGTATGTGTGTGTGGAGGTGTATATGCATAGGTTGGGGGTTGACATGTTGATGTATGCGTATGTAGAGCTGAGTGTGCATAGGAGGGGTGGGTTACACATGTGGATGTATGTGTGTGTAGAGGTGTATATGCACAGGAAGGGGTGGATTACACACATGGATGTATGTGTGTGTGGAGGTGTATGCACAGGTCTGTGTGGAGAGAGCAGGTGTCAACAATGGGGATAGATCCTCGGGTGCCATTCACTTTGATGTTTTGAGTAGGCCCCCTGGGACAGAGGACGCATTGGTGCAGCTTCAGCTTCCTGCCAGCTGTCTCCATCTTCTGTGCGCTGAGATTTACAAACCTGAACCGCCATGGCCTGCTTTTTAAGGGGTTCCTGGGGAGCACACTCAGGTCCTCCTTGCCAGGTCTTCCAGTGCCACTGTTCACCTTCTACACCCTTTGGGAATCCTCCTTCTCTTCATTTCTTCTCTACATCCCTGTTTTTCTGCATAGCTTTTTGAGGAATATACTTCTTAAACTCACAGATTGCAAAACACCGGATCAGTTAATATACAAGGAGTATATTATCCAAGATTAGTAAACTCCAAGGGAATGTTCACACACGGCTAGGCAAAAGGACTTGGGCCTCCTCTCATGGAACTATGAGACTGTGAAATTTGAGTCTCATGGATTTTACTTGGCTCTACGAAAGAACCAAGTGAATCTCCTGAAATATTCCACCAGTGCCCCAGCACCCACACTTCTGATCTAATTGCCCTGTCTTTTAGTCAAATTCTCAATAAAACCTGATTTAGATTCCTTCTTCGTTCTGCTCATGCTGAAAAGTTACTCTGTCTTCCGTGCCCTCCCGGAGTCCTAAGAACCCCACTGTAAGCGAGCAGCAGGAGTGGGGAGGGATGACTTCTATCACTTAGGGGAAGAGGGGCCTCTCTAGGTTCTTCTTTGCCATATTCATCACTGACGTCCTTTTCACTGTTATTTCCTCCTCGTACCCACTTTTAGGTTTTGACTGTAGTGGTGGGGTTTTCGTTGTCTGTGTGTTTGAAAAAGGGACCTCTTATGCTCTGGCTGGCCCCGAACTGACTCTGTAGAGCAGCCTGGCCTTAAGCTCAGAGTTCAACCTGCCTTTTCCTCCCAAGAGCTGGGGTTAAAACTCCACCCTAACACCTGGCTATACACACCCTGACGTCCCTACTTTATAAACAGAGTCATGTACTTGTGTGCCTGTAGGTGTGATACATTGAAACAGGTGTGATATTGCTGACCCCATGACTGCTACATGTGTGACCATCACTGTGATGACTGTGTACGTGGTGACTGGCAGTAGTGGGCAGAGTGGATGAAGAACGACTTCAGATAGGTTATGCCTTATCCAAATGTACTTTGTGTGTGTGTGTGTGTGTGTGTGTGTGTGTGTGTGTGTGTGCCTATGTGTGTAGATGCCCACGGATGTTAGAGAGGGACCTCAAATTCCTTGGAGCTGGAGCCACAGATGGTTTTTAGTGAACCACCAAGTGTGAACGCTGAGGTCCAAACCTGGATCCTCTGATAGAGTTGCGAGTGTTCTTAACTTCGCAGGGGTCGCTCCAAATCCAACTCTGAGATTTTCAGCTTTTGTAGCTTTTGAATCTATTTCTGTGTTAGGTTCCATTGTGATTTATATGCTGACAGTAACAGATTTATTGACAAGAGAGCTCAAACTCTTACTTTGGATTTTAAAGGCATGTGCTGCAGACTTTCTCCACAATACCTCTATACCATGTGGTAATGAAGGCCCTGGAGGGTGGGCGGGGCTGAGCTGTGCAAAGACTGTGAGGCAGACAGATCCTCTGAGTGTCAGGACTTGTGGAGTATCCAAACTTCCCTGTAGCTCTACGTAGGAGTCACATGATCTGGGGGAAGAACAGGTTTAGTTTCCCAAAATATTTAGACTGGGTGTCTACTTACTTACCTTCTCACCTCAGACAAGCTATTTAGCCTATCTGAGCTTTCATGTCTTCATCAGTAAAACGGGAATTTTAATGCACGTAATATCTTAGTCATGAAGATTAAAATACCAAAAATCACCTGAAAGTCCTGGCTAGATATAGGAACATGGTGGATTTTATTTAACTCCCTCTGCCCATCACCACTACAAATATCACATATGTAGAAATTGCACTGATAGCAAGGCTATATGTATTTTTAATGTACCACACATCCAGGCATGCACATACATGTATACACATCATATACATATGCACATAAATAACACCTTGCATAAATTATGGACTCAAACTGTGGGTGTGATGAGGAAACAATCATGAAATAGACCACAGTTGAAAGAAGGTGACAAGAAAGAGTGGTGACCGTCACATTGTGTCCCCAGAAGGCAGAACAGGGTCATCACTGGGGTAAAATGTATTCAAATGTTATCTTAGTGGATCATCACAGGACTATCACAAAAACAGAACTCAAATTCTTGCAAGAAATGCTTAATTCTATTTGTTCTGATTTTTTCGTTAATGATGGCAATAGTGCTTCTCTAGATAAAGGCCTACTTTAAAATTTGAGTTTCTAGGGAATAGTCCAGCAACAACTTCTCCAGTGGCCAGAATGTCAGTATGAACTCCAGTCACACAATGAGATAGAAAGAGTTTTTCATTCCGGCATTTCCTAAAGAGGAAACACAATCATCAGGAGGTAATTCCTATGAATAAAACTTAAATTTGCTTTAAATATCATAACTTTTCTTGCCAGAAAGAGTCTCCTGCCGAGAGAGAGTGACTATGAATGTCTATCTAATGTTATTGAGCCAAGAACCCTGCCCCTTCCCTGATCTAAACATGTGAGAGGTACCCCTTCCATGGACTGAGAGGCTCTCTCTCCTCTGGTCTCAGCAACTGCAGCAGTGGACATGTTACAAAAGCTGCTTTGGCCCCGTATGTAGCTGGTGGCTGAAGTGAGGTGTGTTCCCTCGGGGAAGATTCCTCTTGCCACAGCCCTGCTCTGCTCCCATCTTGACTGCCTCATTCACCTGTAGAGGTAAGAAGCAACGGTCTCCATGGTTTCCAGCTGCTGCTCACTGTCCTGTTGCTTTCTGTTCCCTCTAAGATGTGCAATATAGAATTCAGCCCAAAGAAAAACAGCTTCCAGCGGGCAACGACGCTCATTTCCAAGAGATGTGCACAGCCTGACACGGTTAGAACGGTGATCGTTTCGGCTCTAAACTGAGTGTGACGGAAATCAATAGCTCTCTTTCACCTCTGAAAAACTGGGTTCAGATCTGAATTTGCTCCCCAGTGAAATCAATTTGGTGGCCTCTTAACCCAGTGTCTGGGAACCACTGGTCCCCATCACACAATCACCCTGCCGCTTTTATTCAGCCTGGTTGCCTTTTCTAGGGAGAGATGAGAGATCATAGGTGAGAAAGGAGCTGAGAGGGGGCCAAGAATGGAAGGTGACCAGGAGGAACCTGACGGCCACCAGTCAACCCCGCTGGTTCCCTGACAAGGGGGAATCTGATGGCAGCTGAGGGAGTCCCAGCTCCCTGTCAGACCCTTGTAGAGAGCCTTTCTCTCTGGCTGATCCTGCTTGTGTTGCTCATTCCCTTCTTATTTTATAATTGAAACAAACTTTAGACTTAAAATTCACAATGAAATGTGTACCAGGTTTTGAAAGGAGAGGAAATATTTATCAATATTACTTGAAATGTTAAGTCCTAAGGAACCAAAAACTTAAAATACTCTCAATACTCCCAATTTTAACCAGCTCTCATGACAAAACTGTTCTCACATTTTTAGTATTGCTGCCCTGACATTATCTTTAAAGGAATTATATATGTACGTATACTCTGTATATGTAGGAACTGAGTGATAAAGAAGTGATCGATTCCTGACAAGACTGTCATCCTCTGTCGCCAAGGTCGGGTGTGTAGATATTCTCCTTAGGATTTATTTTTATTATTTTTAGTTATACAAGTGCGCATGTCCATGTGTGGGTATAGGCAAGCGAGAACAGGTGCTCAAGAGACCAGAGAAACCAGAGCTCCTGGAACTGGAGTTGGCATGGTACCGAGGGCAGAATTCTGGTCTCAGCCAGGGCTTATATAAGCTCCTAACTGCTGCTGTCTCTCTAGATTCTAGCATATAGATATTCACAATGATAGCATTCTTTAAAATGTTTCATTCCCAGTTCTTTTGAAATTTTAGGAACTTGGCTTTCATGACTCTAAAAAGTTTATCTTTATACACAAACATGATGTTTGTAGTCAACAACAAAGCCAATAAGGGGTAGCCTTAGTATTTGAAAACATCACAGCGTGGCCTGGAGTGTACAGTCTTGCTTCCACGTGGCTGAGGCTATTTACTCACCCCATGAGAACACACTCAGTCCCTTCCCTTAGAACTGAAAAATCACAACCAAACTAGCCTTTGGGTGTTTCTATTTAAGGGTCTGGGTTTTTTTATAATTTGAAAAGAAATTTTGAAATTCAAACATAATAATATTACTTTTCCCTTCTTTCTTTCTTCCAAGCCTTTGCACGTACTCCTCCCTGGGATTTTTAACACGTTTTAAAACTTCTTTTGGCAAATTTATTTAAGCACATTATTTACTTTTTCCACTACAGTCATGTTATTTCTAAATATGTACGTACATTGAGGATCTGTAGCTACTAAAATTCCATTTTCCTGATTTGACTTATGAGGCCCATGGTCCGGGCTATGTTCCTTACCCAGCTTCCCTGAGCTTTTTTCCTTTTCTTTTTTATCTTCTTCCTTTTTTTTTCAGCTGCATACACAGTAGCAGGATTCTTCCAGCCTTCTCACACATACTCATGTGTACTTTAACCCCCACTGACCAGGAATACATGTCACTACCTCTCAGTCCCCTACCGCTCTCTCGCCTCAAGACATCTCTGACGCTCCTCCCTGCCTTTTCCCTCTTTATCAGATCAATATTCATTGTTTCCTCTTGATTTTTTGCTGTATTTTTAGTCATGCAACCACCCCCCAATGCAGCAGAAATGGTAATCCTTCTACAGCTCTCCTCACAGAAGCTCCAGTTCTCCTCCTCCTTGCAGGCCATCCAGCCCGGGAATGGCCTTATAGGCCTTTCCTGGGGGTTCCTACAAGCAGAGCCCCACAGAAAATGCTCAGCTGCTCTGGTTGGTCCTTGTCAACTTGACACAAGCCAGAATCACCCGGGAGGAAGGAACCCCAACTGAGAACTACCTCCCTCAGACTAGCCGCTAGACAACTCTATAGGGCATTTTCTTTTTCTTTACTTTTTTAAGATTTATTATGCAGCATGGTAGAATAATGATCTTTTTTTTTAGAAGAATAAAAGCAAAATTTATGCCATACCTGGGATACAGAAAACTTCTAAAGACACCCCATAACTGCCCTCCCCCATCCCAACCACCAGTCCCTGGCAAACACAGTGGGTCAGATGAAGTTCAGCGTTTCCCCACATACCTTGCTCACAAAAGAAGAGATAAAACAAATGCCCCAGCCCCTGGCATTCCCATAGTTTGGCAGAGGTTTCCATCCTCACTGCAGCATTAATCCCACACAAAGCCACAGTCCAAAGACACAGGAGTGTTCTAGCAGCGTTGACTGCTTCTTGAGACCCCTCCTCCAGGTGAGTGGGGAGGCTCACAGTGTGGGCCTCTAGGAATCCCACAGTCCCTGGAGAAGCTGCTGGAGGTCACACGGTAGAGATGTCTTTTATTTGCACATCAGTATTGTCAGTGGTAAATTAGTTAATAAAGCCCTCGGTGTCAGGAGGCTGTCCTGTCCAG
The DNA here is from genome assembly GCF_982192425.1 of Myodes glareolus. Lineage (NCBI taxonomy): Eukaryota > Metazoa > Chordata > Mammalia > Rodentia > Cricetidae > Myodes > Myodes glareolus. Next base: position 8,359,393 of record NC_142033.1, on the reverse strand, counting down.
GGTGTACACATCTGGACTTGGTCCCTTTGGTCCTTCACAGTTTCTGCTTTGTCCATACACAAGGGAGCTTTATTGGGAATGGGATAGTCAAGAAGAAGGAAGGGCAAAGATGAGAGCAAGGAAAGAAATATCTTGAATGAAGAGCCATTATAGCGTTAGCAAGAAACTTGGCCTTAGAGAAATTTCCAGGAAACCACAGGAATGACCCCAGCTAAGACCCTAAGCAATAGAGGAGAGGGGGCCTGATCTTGACTTGCCCTGTAGTCAGACTGATGACTATCTTAAATATCACCATAGAACCTTCATCCAGCAACTGATGGAAACAGAGGCAGAGACCTGCATGGCAGCACTGGGCTAAGCTCCCAAAGTCCAGTCGAAGAGTGGGATGAATGAGAATATGAGCAAAGGGGTCAAGACCATGATGGGTTCACCCACTGAATCAGTCTACCTGAGCTAATTGGAGCTCTCCAACTCCAGTTGGACTGGGAGGGAACAAGCATAGGATCAAACTAGTCCCTCTGAATGTGACTGACAGTTGTATGGCTGGGGAAGACTGGGGGTCCACTGGCAATAGCACCAGAATTTATCCCTATTGCCTGTACTGACTTTTTGGGAACCTAGTCTGGTACAGGAGAATTGTCTGTATTCTGTCAATCATGTATTTTAATAAAACGCTGATTGGCCAGGCAGGAAGTATAGGAGGGTCAACCAGACAGGAAGTAGAGGCGGGACATTGAGAACAGGAGAAGGCTAGGAAAGAGGAAGCCCATTCCTCCATTCCTGCCCAGATCACCGAAGAAGCAACATGTGAGCTGACAGCTGATAAAGGTACTGAGCCACATGGCTAACACAAACAAGAATTATGGGTTACTGTAAGATGTAAGAATTAGTTAATAAGAAGACTGAGCTAATGGGCCAATCAATTTATAACCTAATGTAGACTCTGTGATTTTCTTTCGGACTTGCCGGCTGTGGGGTACTGGGCGGGACAGAAACCCCACCAAGCTGGCCTGTCATGTTACACTAGTCTCTTTGGATGATACCTTGCTCAGCCTGTACATAGTAGGGAGGGGTTTGGATCTTCCCCAAAGCAATGTGCCTTACTCTCTCTGAGGATTGGATGGAGGTGGAGTGGGAAGGTAAGTGTAGGGAATGGGAGGAGAGGAGGAGTAGGAACTTGGATTGGTATGTATAGTGAACAAAAGATTGTTTTCTTTTTAAAAGAAAAAAAAGAAAAAGATTTATTATGTGTACAGTCTTCCGTCTATATGTATGCTTGCACACCAGCAGAGGGCACCAGATCTCAGCACACTCATTACAGACTGTTCTGAGCCACCATGTGGTTGCTGGGAATTGAACTCAGGACCTCCAGAAAAACAGATGTTCTTAACCTCTGAGCCATCTCTCCAATCCCCCATTTACTAGGTTAATAGTGGATGTGGGTAGTGCCATCCTTGGGTTGGTGGTCCTGGGTCCCCAAGCAAGTCATGGGGAGCAAGCAAGTCAGTAAGCAGCACCCCTCCATGGCCTCTGCACCAGTTCCTGCCCTGATTGAGTTCCTGCTTAATTTTCTGAGAAATTGCCATATGGATATCCAAAGTGGTTGTACCAGTTTGTACTCCCACCAGCAATAGAGAAGTGTTCCCTTTATCCCACAACCTCTCCAGAATTAAGTTGTCATCAGTATTTTTGACCTTGGCCATTCTTACAGGTATAAATAGAATTTCAGAATTGTTTTAATTTGCATTTCTCTCATGGCTAAGGATCTTGAGCATTTCCTTAAGGGTCTTTCAGCCATTTTAGATTTCTCTGTTGAGAGTTCTCTGTTTAGGTCTGTACTCTATTTTTTATTGAATTATTTGTTCTTTTGATGACCAGTTTTTTTTGAGTTTTTGTATATTTTTGTGTATTAGTCTGATGTGGGGTTGGAGAAGATCTTTTCCTGTTCTGTAGTGTAGCAGGAGGAGTCAGGAAAATCTCTCTGTGGCACACGACCAGCAAACAGCAAAAAGTTGTGTTAAACTCTGGGTTTTTTTTTTCTGTGTGTCTAGAATTCCTTTTTAAGCCCTCTCAGGTTTTATGTGGAGTTAGTTGACCACATTGAGATGCCAAATTGTTGTGACGAGGCACGGGCCATGTCCTGGTGCATGGCCTGCTTAACTCCTAAAATAGCCACACAGAAATTATATTAATTAAATTATTGCCTGGCCCATTATCTCTAGCCTATTATTGGCTAACTCTCACATCTTGATTCAATCCATTTATAATCATCTGTATGACACCACGAGGTCATGACTTACACCTTTCACCGGGAAAGATTCTAACCAGCGTCAGTCTCAGGCAGGCTCTTCATGGCGTCTGTCACACTGCCTCCTTCCTCCCAGCATTCAGTTCTCTTTTCCACACCTACCTAAGCTCTTCCCTATCAAAAGGCCAAGGCAGTTTCTTTATTCAACCAATGAAAGCAGCACAAATACAGAATGACCTCCTACACCACTGCAGGCTGTTCTTTTGTCTTGTTGACCATGTCCTTTGCTTTACAGAAGCTTTTCAATTTCAGGAGGTCCCATTTATGAATTGTTTCTCTCAGTGTCTGTGCAACTGGGGTTATTTGGTTATTTGGTTATTTGGTTAGTTAGGAAGTGATCTCCTGTGCCAATGTATTCAAGTGTTCTTCCCACATTCTCCTTTATGAGGTTCAGTCTGACTGGCTTTATGTTGAGGTTTGTGATTCATTTGGACTTGAGTTTTGAACATGGTGATAGATGTGGATCTATTTGCTTCTTCTACATCTTGATATCCATATATGCCAGTGCCATTTGTTAAATATACTTCCTTTTTTTCCATTTGATTGTTTTTGATTCTTTGTCAAAAATCAGGCATTCATAGGTGTGTGGATTAATATCTGGATCTTTGATTTGGTTCCATTGGTCCTCCTATCTGTTTTTCTGCCAATACCAGGCTGTTTTCAGTACTGTAGCTTTCTACTAGAGTTTGAAACCAGAAATTGTGATGCCCCCAGAAGTTCCCTTATTGTATAGGATTGTTTTGGCTATACTGGTATTAACGAATCAATCCCACACCAGTTATGTTTTAAGGGGTTATTTATTTGGCGGGAGGTAAAACTTACATACACCATAAACCGTCAGGAAGGGAGCCTAGTCGCTGGAGCAGGAGCCGGGAGCAGCAGCCGAGACCGAGCACCGGAACCAAGAGCCGGAACCAAGAGAGACCTTATCCGGAACTGCTTCTCTTTTTAAAAGAGAAATATACCACGCCCCAGTGGGCTGGTATTTCAGCAGCTATTGGCTGATGGAGCGGAAGTCGCTCCCCGCTGCACTGTGGGCTCCTGCTTCAGTGATTATTGGTTGAGGCAGCAGAAGTTACTCCCACAACACCTCCCCCTTTTGTTTAAGTAAGAGAGTTCTAAGCCTACTACGAAATTATATACAGTAAGTACAAACCTACACAATTATATACAATAAATACAAATATCCTATTCTAACTAGCTTAAGTCTTATATAAGAAATAACTTGGCCACGTCATAAAAGGAAAGTAATTACATTTATATAATCTTCAATCCCATCAAAGATCTGAGAAGGGAAATAATGTTACCTAAGTAATTAGGAAGTGCAATAAAACTTCCAGAACATGTAACAAATCACAGAGACAACTGGCTACCTGGGCAAACACCCAAAATCACGTTTGCAGCGTTGAAGCAACCAACTTTGGCTAAGGCCTAACGTAACTGACATACCATTTTCAAAGGCAAGGAACTTTTCAAAACTATCTTATCCTGTCTTGGCAGGATATGACAGTCCTGATTTATCCATTTACGGATACTCTGTAACTCTGTCAGTAGTTGATGTATGGGCATTTCTTTACCCAAAGGCCAGTTCTACCAAGAAGAAAGGCTCCAGGTGGAGTGTCTTTGGTGCTCAACATTCTCTCGGGAATAGATCAGTGTTGCCAGGAAGGATTGTGTCTCCCTACCACAGAACTCTGAGTTAGATTAAAGGCCGTTTTCTGCAGCTCTTTGAAGAGGTTGAAGATTATCTATCTATACTGAATATAATCTCTATGTATCTAAAGAACCTGATTAGTCTAATTATAAATGACAAACTTAGATGACTATTGATCTATATTATTCTCAATATCTATCTAACTTAAAGACTGAAATAGTAAACAACTGTGCAATAAATGGGGACAATATGACCTCCAAATATAAACAATGTGCAAGTATACATTGCAATATGGTAAATATATATATCAATGCATAAACAATATATAAGTATCTTAATCAAAGGTAGAAGTGTACAATGCAATATGGTAAAATATACATATATCAATACAATATATATATGTCAATACATAAAAATGTTTTAAACAGAGGTAGAAGCATGTATGCATAAAATAGTCAACATAATTTAACTTTGTATCAATATATAAGAATCAATACCAATACATTTGTCAAAAACAATAACTCACAAGTACAAAGCTATTATCCCATAATCCAATTATCCCTTTTTTTTTTTAGATTCCTGCACTTATAAAATTCCTCCCCCAACCCTCAACCCTATACTAATTATAACCAACCCCTAAATGATGTCCCTAAACCCAAGGACAAACTTTACTGGGAGAGGGGACGTCGTTCTCTAGAATTACTTCCAGCTGTCATGGGGGCGACGTTCTTTCTGGGGGATCCTGTGAAAGTAAAATGATGGTTAAATTTCAAGATCAATGTCTTTTAAAATTGCAAATAGTCTCTGAGTATTTTGTGGAGGTCTGGCCAGAATGTTGTACAAGATGTGCATCATTTCAGCAAACCACGTTGGCATCGTCTTGTGCATCTGGTACCCAAAACAGGTCTTGTAGTAGCGCTATCAGTATCATGATGTCATCTCAACCAGGTGGAGTTGTTGTTATGGGGCCCCATCTTCTTCCTGGAAACTTCAAATGTCACTGCAGGAAAAACTTATTGTTCATTGTGGAAAAATTAAACATTAATCATATATATTAATCATATATTAATATCATATATTATATGATTATAATAATATATAATCGTATATTAATCATATAGACATATACAGACATACATATATTCAATGAAAGACATGATAGATATATTCACTGAAAGGTATGATAGATATGAAGAAAAGTAAAAATGTTTTCTAAACTCATATTTCTTTCTGTCCCATATCATGGCTCTTGACATGAGACAGAAACTCCAGATATTCTGGGTTTTTCTTTTAACAACAGGCTTGGAATTAGAGAGGGACTGAGCCAGAGTCCAACTCTAAAACTAGCTCTATAAATTTAGAAATATGATTTAGTATATTTTACTTACAGAACCTATTCAGTTTTCTTGATAGTCCTTATTGTGCCATTATTTTCCATCTGTCAGTATTCAGATATCCAGGGTCCCTTGAACTTTTCAAAAATCAGTGTTTTCCTGTGGAGATAAGAACAGAACCCTGCCCCCATTCTATATGTTTTTCTTACCAACTGTATGAATATCATCATTGTGGATGAGCTGTCATTTCTCCTTTCCAAGAGGTTTCTCCTCTTCAAATCGAACCTTTATTAATTTTGATGGTATCCACAATTTTTCTTCTCCTGTGGAAACAAGAGTAAAACCCCTTCCCCAACGTAGCACATCTCCTGGCCTCCATTGAGAGGTCAGCACGTCTTTGAAATAAACAGGTTGGTTTAGTTCAGAAGTTTTTTCCATTATCCAATGCCTCTCTGCTGCTGTTGTTCCTTTCTCATTAGCATTAAGAAAATTCAAGGTTAATAAAGCATTATGCAATCTATTTCTGGGGGTATCTTTCGTCCCTTTCTGTTTGTTTAGCATATCCTTTATAGTACGATTTGATCTTTCTATAACTGCTTGACCTGTAGGATTGTATGGTATACCTGTAACATGCTTAATATTATAATAAGCAAAAAATCGTTTCATTTTCCTAGATACATAAGCTGGACCATTATCTGTTTTTATTTGTGCAGGTATACCCATAATGGCCATAACTTCTAGTAAATGTGTGATTACTGAGTCAGCTTTTTCTGAGCTTAAAGCGGTTGCCCACTGAAAGCCTGAATAAGTGTCAATGATGTGATGTACATATTTTAACTTGCCAAATTCTGGAAAGTGAAACACATCCATCTGCCAAATTTCATTCCTTTTAATACCCTTTGGATTAGTCCCTGCAGGCAATGGTGTTTGGTTATAAAAAGAGCAAGTAGGGCATTTCTTTACAATCTCCTTAGCTTGTTGCCATGTAATAGAAAACTCTTTTTTCAAGCCTTTGCTATTGACATGATGTTTTTTATGAAATTCAGATGCCTCCAGCACACTACCAATCAATAATTGATCAATATCTGCATTACCTTGTGCTAGAGGACCTGGCAGACCTGTATGGGATCGGATATGCGTTATATACATAGGGCAGAGCCTGTTTCTGATCATGTCTTGTACCTGGATAAACAATGAGGTCATTTCTGTATCATCAGGTATAAATTCAGCAGTTTCAATATGCAAAATAACTCTTTCTGCATATTGTGAGTCAGTAATTATATTAAGAGGTTCTTTAAAATTCCTAAGCACCATAAGGATGGCATATAATTCTGCTTTCTGGACAGAATCATAAGGACTTTGTTCCACTTTACTCAATTCTTCTGATTTGTAACCTGCTTTCCCTGATTTATTAGCATCGGTATAAAATGTATGGGCTCCGGTTATTGGAGCATCACAGACAATTTGAGGGAGGATCCAAGAAGTTCTCTTTATAAAGTTAAGTCTCTTGCTTTTTGGGTAATTGTTATTGATTTCTCCCAAAAAATTAGCACAAGCTCTTTGCCATGGTTCATTGTCTTCCCACAACTTTTTTATCTCATCAGCAGTGAAAGGCACTATAATTTCTGATGGGTCTATACCTGCTAATTGACGAAGTCTCAATTTTCCTTTTATAATCAATTCAGAGACTTTTTCCACATAAGTTTTTAATTTTTTACTTGGTTTGTGTGGTAAAAAAAAAAATCCATTCTAAAATAGTATCTTCCCTCTGCATTAAAATTCCTGTAGGAGAAATTCTGGAAGGCAATATAACTAGAACGCAACTAAAATTTGGATCCACCCTATCTACATGTGCCTCCTGTAATTTTTCCTCAACCATCATCAGTTCCTTTTCTGCTTCAGCTGTTAACTCTCTGGGACTATTCAAATCTTTGTCACCATCTAAGGTTTTGTTTAAATGAATTATTAGATCAGGTGTTATCCCAACAGCTGGTCGTAGACTGGAAATGTCTCCTAATAATCTTTGAAAGTCGTTAAGCGTTCGTAACCGGTCTCTCCTGATTTGTGCCTTTTGAGTCTTAATTCTTTGTAAGCCTATTTTATAACCTAAATAATTAACAGAATCTCCTCTCTGAATTTTTTCAGGAGCAATTTGCAATCCCCATTTAGGTAATACTAGTTTTACTTCTTCAAACAGCCTTTCTAAGGTATCTTTGTTTTGATCAGATATCAGGATATCATCCATATAGTGGTATATTATGGACTTAGGAAATTGTTTGCGTATAATTTTCAATGGTTGGCTTACAAAATATTGGCACAGGGTGGGAGAGTTCAACATTCCCTGTGGGAGGACGGTCCACAGGTACCTCCTTGCAGGCTGAGAGTTATTATAGGTAGGCACTGTGAAGGCAAACTTTTCTCTATCTTTTTCTTGTAATGGTATAGTGAAGAAACAATCTTTCAGATCAATAACTATAAGAGGCCATCCCTTTGGTAACAGGGAGGGCAGAGGAATTCCAGATTGCAGAGGGCCCATAGGTTGAATAACCTTGTTGATAGCTCTAAGATCTGTCACCATTCTCCATTTACCAGATTTTTTCTTAACAACAAACACAGGAGAGTTCCAAGGGCTGGTAGATTCTTCTATATGTCCAGCATCTAATTGCTCTTGTACCAGCTGTTCTAAAGCCTGTAACTTTTCCTCAGCTAAAGGCCACTGCTTAGTCCATATTGGTTTCTCAGTCAACCACTGTAGAGGCATGGCTGTTGGTACCTCTGAAGAGCCATCAATTGTGTTGTGTTCTTGTATAGCTCTAATGGCTGGTTTCCGCCATCTGTAATATCTTGTAATATTGTCCTCAGAAATATGGGCTCTGGAAGCAGCAGGAATGTTAATTTGGGCATTCCATTGCTGCAATAAGTCACGGCCCCATAAATTCACTGCAATATTTGCTACATATGGCCTTAGTTTTCCTATTTGTCCGTCTGGACCTATACAATTGACCCATCTCGTGCTTTGTCTTACTCGAGATAGGGTTCCAATTCCTAAGAACTGAATATCTACCTCCTGAAGAGGCCAATGCGGATGCCAAGACTCTGGTGTAATGATACTTACATCCGCACCTGTGTCCAGTAAGCCAGTAATAAGTTTGCCATTTACACACACTCTTAGCTGTGGCCTTTGTTCATTTATAGAAGTCTGCCAGAATATTCGTTTACTTTGTCCTCTTAGATTTCTTGATTCATTCACCACATTTAACTCATCCTTCAGGCCGTTATTGCTTTTAACAGCAGGCATGGGGCATTCTAATTTCCCTGAAGAGGCATGTTTTCTGCAGTGATCAGAAATGACTGGACCACATTTGCCATGGGGGCCTTCGAGAGGCCCCCTATTGAGTTTCCCGATGGCAACGGGTTGCCCTGTTTATCTCTTGTTGACCTACACTCATTCGTCCAATGCCTGCCCTTTCCACATCTCCTACATAAACCTGAAGGCTGAGTCCTCCTATTCCTGTTATTCCTAGAAGAGGCATTATTCCTGGACTTCCATTGTCTGCAGTCCCTTTTCATGTGTCCTATTTTGCCACAATGAAAGCATTTTGTAATCTGATGTCTCCTTTTACCTTTGGAAATTGCTTCTTGTGCCCATGTTTCATTGCCATAATCAAATGTATCAACATTCATTGTATGTAAAACCCATTCGTCCAAAGGCGCTGATCTGAGCTTTAAAGGCCCCAGGATCCTTTTGCATTCTACATTGGCATTCTCATAAGCCAAAGACTCAATTACTATATTTCTTGCTTCTGGATCAGGTATCCCTATTTGTACAGCCTTAGTTAGTCGTTGCAAAAAGTCACTAAAGGGTTCTCTCTGACCCTGTTTGACCCTGACATACGATTCTACTCTCTGACCTGAGTCTTGAACCCTGTCCCAGGCCCTTAGAGCTGCTGTAGCACATATGGATAAAATGTTTTCATCATAAAGAGCTTGTTCCTGAGGATCAGAGTAAGGTCCTTCCCCTAGAATTTGATCTAGAGAAACCTCAATTCCTTTCACTGATTCTTGTTGTTGTAAAAGTCTGGCCTCTTGTTTGAATAGGCATTTGAAATGCCATAAAGGTCCGTTCTCAAGGACAGCTGATGTGAGCTGTTTCCAATCTTTAGGGGTGGCCCTGTTGCTCAGAGCCCAGGATTTTAACATCTCCCTAACAAAGGATGAATGTAGTCCATAATTCACAATTGCTTGTTTAAATTCTTTCAGATCATTCATACGTATAGGCTCCCATGTATGTTCTTTAATGACCTTAGGGTTTTTGGAGCCAGTTATCTTTTCTGATGTTATTACTGGAAAGGCAGGTATAACTCTATGTAGACTGAGAGTTTTTTGAGGTGAAGGTTGCCTTTCTACCTTTTGCTCCTGTTCATCAGAGTCTATGATTTCCTCAATCTTATTAAATCTGCTCACCATTGCCTTCTGTAAGTCCTGAATCTCCTGTCCAGTATTATGCTCCAAAGCCTTCATTAACGATTCTAAGGCATGGAGCTTGTCCATCAGAGACATGATATCCTCCTTGGACATAATCCTCATGGCATGTACTGTGCCTTCTTGTATGGAAATCCTGTCAATTAATCTATCATACCCTTTTGATAAAGTCCGATTTTCACATTCAATGGTTATAATCCTCTCAGCTAATGTTTCAGCACTTACAGTCATGGACTGGAGGTTATGCGTCATTTTGGTTGTCCCCTCCTCCAGGGCAGTGACGCTCCCTTCTAAAGAAGCAATTTCAGACTGTACCTTCTTGATATTTTGGCCAGTTGACCGAGTCATATCAAACAAAGATCTATTCTCCTCCTTGAGAACTCCAAACTCTGATCTAGTCTCCTGCTTGAAAACTCCAAACTCTGATCTAGTTTCCTCCTTGAAATCTCCAAACTCTTTTTTGAGGAGGTTGGTATCAGTCTGAATTGTTCTTAAGGTTTTAATCTCTGCCCTCAGCATTGTAGATTCAGTCTGTAAGGACTGTATCTTTCTTATAAAATAGCCAAACACCAGAAAAGCAACAGATCCCAGGAATAACAAAGTAAGAGGAATATCTGAGACATCCTTCAGAATATCCTCCATAGCGCAACTGAAAAAACCATTGAACTTTTGGATAGTAATATTTTCCGACATTTTCAATCAAAGGAAATTGTACTTGTATGTATGTATGTATGTATGTATTTTCAACCGAAAAGAAAAATCTTACCTGTAATGACCGTTGCCTGCCAGTAGGAGGTGGGGCGCACCTGAATCCATGTGGCAGTGGTGTTGATTGAGGAAGTAAACTCTAGAATATATACACTCAAATCCAGAGGTTAAATCCACAGATCACAAAAGGTCAGAGAGCTTCTAGTGGCCAATAAACAAGGCAATAAACAAGGCCCTGCTGCTCTGTTCAACTGGATGCAGAGGGTCATGACACAGCCACTGCGCTGTTGCTAAAGAGGCCTAGTGCTTTGGGCCCCGTGTCCCTGTGCTGGGATTAAGGGTCAAGCTGCTTTCAGCACTCCTAATCAGTTATGGGTTTCAAACAGCTTGCTGGAACTTCAAAGGGAGCTTGCGCTGTGAGCTCTTTGACTCACGTTGCAAGGAGAAATTTAAAAATCTGTGCCGAACAGGGCAAAGTAAGCCGGCAGAGACTGTCCGGACCTGTGTATCCTGGGAGGCCGAGCTGGGGGCGGGGGGGGGGTGGGGCGGTTCTTAAACCAAACGCTGGGCGCCAATTATTAACGAATCAATCCCACACCAGTTATGTTTTAAGGGGTTATTTATTTGGCGGGGGGGTAAAACTTACATACACCATAAACCGTCAGGAAGGGAGCCTAGTCGCTGGAGCAGGAGCCGGGAGCAGCAGCCGAGACCGAGCACCGGAACCAAGAGCCGGAACCAAGAGAGACCTTATCCGGAACTGCTTCTCTTTTTAAAAGAGAAATATACCACGCCCCAGTGGGCTGGTATTTCAGCAGCTATTGGCTGATGGAGCGGAAGTCGCTCCCCGCTGCACTGTGGGCTCCTGCTTCAGTGATTATTGGTTGAGGCAGCGGAAGTTACTCCCACAACATACTGGGTTTTTTTTCCATATGAAATTGAGTGCCATTCTTTCAAGATCTGTGAAGAATTTGGCTGGGATTTTGATGGGCATTACATTGAATCTGTAGATTGCTTTTGGTAAGATTGCCATTTTTACTATGTTAATTCTGCCTACTCAAGAGCATGGGAGCTCTTTCTACCTTCTGGTGTTTTTTTTCAATTTATTTCTTCAAAGATTTAAAGTTCTTGTCATACAAGTCTCCCACTCATTTAGTTAGAGTTACTCTGAGATATTTTATGCTATTTGTGACTATTGTGAAGGGTGATGTTTGCCTCATTTCTTTCTCAGTCCATTTATCATCTGTTAAAGAAGGGTTACTGATTTTTTTGAGGTAATCTTGTATCTTGCTACATTACTGAAAGTGTTTATGAGTTGTAGAAGTTCCTTAGTAGAATTTTTGGGATTGCTTATGTAAACTATCATATTGTCAGCAAATCATGAGAGTTTGATTTGTTCTTTTTCAATTTGTATCCCCTTGATCTCCTTTTGTTGTCTTATTGCTCTAATTAGAACCTCAAGAACCATATTAAATGATTTTGGAGAGAGTAGACTACCTTGTCTTGTTCCTGATTTTAGTGGCATCGCTGTGAATTTCTTCCCATTTAGTTTTATGGTGGCTTGTTGTATATTGCCTTTATTATGTTCGGGTATGTTCCTTGTATCCCTGCTTTCTCCAAGACCTTTATCATGAAGGGTTGGTGTATTTTGTTGAAGTTTTTTTTTTATCATCCCAGTATCTAATGAGATGATAATGTGGGTTTTTTTTTTCAACTTGTTTATATGGTAAATTATGTTGATAGATTTTTGTATGTTGAAACATCCTTGCATCTCTGGGATGAAGCCAACTTGACCACGGTGGATGATTTTTTAGATGTGTTCTTGGATTTGGTTTGCCAGTACTTTATTGAGTATTTTTTGCATCAATGTTCATGAGTGAGATTGGTCTCTAACTCTCTTTCTTACTAATGTATTTATGTAGTTTGGGTATCAGGATAATTGTATCCTCATAAAAAGAGTTTGGGAATGTTCCTTCTGTTTCTATTGTGTGGAACAATTTGAGGAGTATTTGTATTAGTTCTTTGAAAATCTTGTAGAATTCTGAGCTGAAACCATCTGGTTCTGGGCTTTTCTTGGTTGGGAGACTTTGATGACCATTTCTATTTCTCCAGCAGTTATAGGTATGTTTAATTTGCTTCTCTGGTCTTGATTTAATTTTGGGAAGTGATATTAATCCACAAAATTGTCCATTTCCTTGAAGTTTTCCAATTTTGTGGAATACAGGTTTTTGAAATATGTCCTAATGATTTTCTGGATATCCTCCATCTTTGTTATTATGTCCTCTTTTGTATTTCTGATTTTGTTAATTTAGATAGTCTCTCTCTGCCTTTTGGTTAGTTTGGATGAAGGTTTGTTTGTTTTGTTGATTTTTCTCTAAGAACCTTCTCTTTGTCTCATCGATTCTTTGTATTATTTTATTTGTTTCTATATTGTTGATTTCAGCTCTCATTTGATTATCTCCTGTGGACTAGTCCTCTGGGTGAGTTTACTTCTTTTTATTCTAGAGTTTTCAAATGTTTTGTTAACTTACTAGTGTGGGGTTTTTCCAGCTTCTTTATGTAGTCATTTAATACTATGAACTCTGTAAGTTCCTCTTAACACTGCTTTCATTGTGTCCCATAAATTCGGGTATGTTCTGTGATCATTTTCATTGAATTTTAGAAAGTCTTTAATTTCTTCCTTTATTTATTCCTTTACCCATTGATGATTCAGGTGAGCATTGTTTAATTTCCATGTTTTTGTGGGCTTTCTGGAATTAGTATGCTGCTGAATTCTAATTTTAAGTCATAGTGATCCTATAAGATACATGGGGTTATTCCAATTTTTTTGCATCTGTTGAGTTTTGCTTTGTTACCTAGTATGTTGCCAATTTTTGAGAAGGTTACATGAGATGCTGAGAAGAATGTATATTTCTATGTATTCTAGGTATTCTATGTTTGGATGGAATGTTCTATAGATGTCTGTTAAGTCCATTTGAGTCATAACATCTGTTAGTTTCCTTATTTCTCTGTTAATTTTCTGTGTGACAGACGTGTCCGGTGGTGACAGTGGGGTATTGAGGTCTCCTACTCTTAGTGTGTGTGGTTTGATGTATGATTTAAGCCTTAGAAGTTTTTCTTTTACATCTGAGGGTGCCCTTGTATTTGTGGCATAGATGCTTTAGAAGTTTTTCTTTTACATCTGAGGGTGCCCTTGTATTTGGGGCATAGATGTTCAGTATTGAGATTTCCTCTTGATGGATTTTTCCTGTAACTAACATGAAATGTCCTTTTTGTCTCTTTTGATTGATTTTAGTTTGAAGTCTATTTTGTTAGGTATTAGGATAGCTATACTCGCTTGTTTCTTAGGTTTGTTTGATTGGAAAAAAAAAATTCCAACCATTTACTCTGACACAATGTCTGTCTTTGACATTGAGGTGTGTTTCTTGTATGCAACAGAAGGATGGATTCTATTTTCATATCTAATCTGTTAGCCTGTTTCTTTTTACTGGTGAGTTGAGTTTGTTTATATTAAGGGATATTAATGACTAGTGATTGCTAGCTTCTGTTATTTTAGTTCTCATTGTTGGTGATGTTATTTTGTGTGTTTTTTTCTTCTTTGGGATTTGCTGCTGTGCGATCATCTATTGTCTGTGTTTTTGTGGATGTAACCAACTTTTTTGGGTTGGAGTTTTCCTTCTAGAACTTTGTGTAGGCCTGGATTTGTGGCTAGGTATATTGGTTAAATCTGGTTCTGTCATGGAATGTCTTATTTTGTCCATCTATGGTGACTGAAAGTTTTGCTGGATATAATAGTCTGGGCTGGCATCGGTGGTCTCTTAATGTCTGCATAACACTTGACCAGGACCCTCTGGCTTTCACTATTTCCATTAAGAATTCAGGTGTAATTCTGATAGGTCTGCCTTTGTATGTTACTTGGCACTTTTCTTTTGCAACTCTTAATATTCTTTCTTTATTCTGTATTTTTAGTATTTTGATTTATGTGGTGAGTGAACTTTTTTGATCCAGTCTGTTTGGTGTTCTGTAAGCTTTTAAGTAAAAATTTAAGTGTGCTTTTTAATTCTTTTGTTTTTATTGTCATGATTTTACTTTTCTTAGTAGTTGCCCTAATGTCTAACTAATACATCAGAATCTGTTTTCTTAATTTTTTGATTGAGAATGGGTCATTCTCCATAATGTAACAAGAGCTCTAGATCTTGCCTGTCCCTGAGAAGCTGTTGTTTGTGTACTGGCAAATGGTACAAAAGCCAATCTCTTCTGGGTGATACCTCTTCTGAGCTTGCTATTGGTCATTGTTGTTTTCATCCTTATTTTTACATTTCAGCCTCTCTTTCTGAGGGATATTTCTCAATATGACTGAAGCCGCAGGGCGATTGGTAATGAAAAGTTCCAGGACTATCTTAATATAAAATATACAGCTTTAATAACCAGAAGTAAGACTTACACCAGTTTACACCAGAATCCAAACAATCCATAGGCACGCAGGAGCCAGGAGAGAGAGAGAGAGAGAGAGAGAGAGAGAGAGAGAGAGAGAGAGAGCAGGAACTTGCTTGCAGGTTTATAGGCAAACTTTAGCCTAAGGGCGACACGCCCCCCAAACAGAACTTGATTGGCTGAACTCCCCTATCATCTCCCCCTTTTTTCTAAAATAAGACAGAACCAAACCAAATACAACTATATACAATAGAAGCAAATAATAAATATAAAGTTACAAACAACAAACAATGTTAAGCAAGAAACATATAGCAAAAGTTCTGTTAAACATTCTATCTCAGGGAGTCTAAATAATGTAGATGGTAACTACAACTATCTAATCTTTAATTCCATCAAAGATCTGAGAAGGGAAATAATTTTACTCAAGCAGCCCGGAAGTATAAGTGGGAAACTTCCGAAACGTGCAACGAATGGAAGAGACAACTGAATACCTAGGCAATCATCCAAAGTCTCATATGCAATGTTGAGTCAACCAACTTTGGCTAAGGCCTGATGTAACTGACATGTCATTTTTCAAAGGCAAGAAACCTTTTAGGACTCTCTCACCCTGTCTTGGCAAGATAAGACAATCCTGCTTTTATCCATTTATGGATATTCTGTAATTTTGTCAGTGGTTGAGGTATGGGCTTTTTCTTTGCCCAAATGCCAGTTTTGCCAGAAAGAAGACAAGCTCCATGTGGAGTGTCTTTGGTGCTCAACGTTCTCTCGGGAGTAGAGTGGTGATGCCAGGAGTGATTGTGTCTCACTACTATAGAACTATGAGTTAGATTAAAGGCCATTTTCCATAGCTCTTCGAAGGTGTTGAAGATTATACTATTTATACTAAGTATGTTCTCTATGCACCTAAATAACCTGATTAGCCTAAATATAAATATAATAAACATATATGACTATGGATTTATATCTATCTAACTTGAAGACTAAGAGAATGAACAACTGTGCAATGAGTGAGGACAATGACCTCCAAATGTAAATGATATATATCATTATATAAATATCTTAATCAGAGGTAGGAATGTAAATATATGTATATATATATATTAATAAAAATAGAGGTAGAAGCATACTCACATACAATATTCAATATGTCAATGTACAAAAATCAACACCAATACAATTTTCTAAAATACATCAGAATCTGTTTTCTTAATTTTTTGATTGAGAATGGGTCATTCTCCATAATGTAACAAGAGCTCTAGATCCTGCTTGTCCCTGAGAAGCTGTTGTTTGTGTACTGACAAATGGTACAAAAGCCAATCTCTTCTGGGTGATACCTCTTCTGAGCTTGCTATTGGTCGTTGTTGTTTTCATCCTTATTTTTACATTTCAGCCTCTCTTTCTGGGGGATATTTGTCAATATGACCATTTAATTAACAACCAAAAGTTGAGTATGTCCTCTGAGCCAGGAGCATTTCACTCTGGGTCATGGAGCAAGCAAGGGTGAGGGACTGTGATCATAGTTGAGGATGTTCACAGCACGTCCTGCTGCTGTTTTTGCTGTTTGCCCTGACCATGTCCAATGCCTCACACTCATGGAGGAACAAGGAATAAATATAACCTCTCCGTTGTTTCCCTGGCATCCTAGCGCTGTTCACATGGGCACATCCCTCCAAACTGCCAAGGATGCTTGGGAACCTAGCACAGTTCACTGTAGTTCCTCGATCTCCCTCTTAATTCTCTTCCCACTCTTTCCCAGTGACAACTTCAAACTAGCTGTGAAGCTGGCCTTCCTGACTGCCACTGTTACTATTCCTGTTTAAAACCATTGCTCTCCACATGGGGTTGCTCCTCCACATCTAGCTGGCATTGTCCAGGTGTACTCACAACTGCTTTTTGCTCATAGAACTTTGGTGCCAGAAGGATTGGAATGCCATAGACTCCCACCAATCCTTAATATCCGGCCATTTTCTGGAAGAAATGTTTCTTAATTTGTCTCTTGACTTTGGCCAATATCTGGGTTTCCCAGAACCTTACTCAGCTCTGGCACTGAGGTTGGAGGACTTAGCTGGACCATCACTCCACAATCCCAATGTTCCCTTCCAAACCTACCGTTCTCCTCTTTTGTCTGACACTACTTCTTATATATCTCCTGATAAGCCTATATATCTCCTGATAAGCTGGAAATAATTTCCCTTTGATGTTCTCACATCCCATCCTGTGTTGTTGGCAAAGAATTTTCCATAATCGCACAGATGACTTCTCCACATACCCACCTGACTCTCTCACTGGGTTGCAAAGCTCAGAGAACAGACAGTGTGTCTTTGCTGCCCATTCCCACTGCCAGCAGGTACCCTAGCATTTGCCATGATAGACGTCAAATGAAAATTAGTTGACTTGAATAAGTGGAGTGAAATTTAATCCACAGACTGTTTGTCTATAATGCCAACTACACAGTTCAAGGTAGCATGTTTACCACCACTCAGTTTGTAAAACATGGTATATCCTTAACTTAATTGCACTGGCACCTGTTAGCATATATGTAAATACTAGGAAGCCATATGTAGTAGTGGCAAACTTTAACATACATACAGAAGTCCTGCCCTAACTTATATAACACATAGTTTGGCATATTTCGTAATGATGAGTAACAGGAGCTGTAAAAGATTTTTATATGCACATAAGTATATCATTTTAAATTTAGGTTCCATATATGAGAGAGAGGAAACATTGTGTTAGTCTTTCTGGATCTAGTTTAGTTTTCTTAACATAATAATTTCCAGTTGTTTCCAGTTTGCTGAAAAACCAGAATTAATGGCTGCAGAAAATCCATTGTGTGTATATAATGTAGGATTCCCCTCTGTATGCTGTGACTACCATTAATGAACAAAGAACTGCTTTGAGCCTATAGCAGAGCAGGGCCAGGCAGAGCAGAGCTAGGTGGGGAGGACTGGACTGAATGCTGGGAGAAAGAAGGGCAGAGTTAGAGAGAACCCACGGATCTGCCGGAGACAGATGCTGGGAACTTTACCCGGTAAACCACAGCCACATGGCGATATACAGATTAATAAAAATGGGTTAACTTAATATAAGAGTTAGCCAATAAGAAGCTAGAGCTAATGGGCCAAGCAGTGATTTAAATAATATGGTTTCTGTGTGACTATCTTGGGGCTAAGCAGCCAGGAACCAACAAGCACCTGTTGCTACATATACATATTTATGTACCACACTTCTTTATCCCTCCATCTATATTGATAGATATGAACATTGTTTCCATTTCCTGACTGCTGTGAATAGAGCAGCAGTAAGCATGGTTATGTAAGTATAACTTTCACTGAGGTAGGCTGATGAAGCCCTTTGGTCTATACCCAAGTGGTGTAGCTGGATCACGTGGCTGGGAGTTTGGCTGTGGTTTTATTTGTTTTGTTTGTGTGCTGCTGTTGTTTTGGGGAAAATTTCACACTTATTTCCTTAGTGGCCGCACACATTCGCATCCCCACCAACCGCGGGTGTGGGTCCTGCTCCCCACATCCTCCTCAGCATTTGCTCTGCCTTGCTCTCGGCAGCAGCCATTCCCACTGAAGTGGGGTGAAATCTCGAAGTCCTTTTCATCGACTGGTAGCTACGGGTGTTGAGCACTTCTTTGCGTGTTTATTGGCTGTTTGTATGCTTTCTTTTGAGAAATGTCTGTTCAGTATATTTATCGAATGGTTTTTGCAACCCATTATATTCTGGACATTTGCTCTCTCTCTGATGTGAAATTAACAAAGATTTTCTCCCAGGCTGTCAGCTGTCTCTCCAGCCTGGTTATTATTAATGTCGCTGTTCTTAATTCTTGAAGGTTCTTGAAGGGAAGGTTCTTGCTTTTGTGGAATCCGTAGACGATTTCAGCTTTTAGTTTCTGGCTGTGGAAGCAATTTCAGATGATAATGTTGTCCTTGTTTCAGAGTCTCTCAGAGACATGCTTGCCATTTCCCACCGGAAGTAGGTGAGGCCGGGGCTGGAAGTGAGAGAGCTCTGCCAATACTGCATGGATGTACGTGTGGAGAGTTTCATGACTGCTGTATGAATATTTATTGAACATTTTAAATTTTATGGCATTAACTTTCAGATTGAAGTGCCTCATGTAATTAAAGATTAGGAGAGACCAATTAACGGGTCTCTAGGCTTCTGTATCTCTTCCTCCCATTCACGTGTGTTTTCTATTTTGAAACCGTAACAAAAAGGAGACTACTGGCCTAGTATTAAGTGGAATAATCACAATTGCTAGATCTGTTGCTAAAGGTACCGTCTTAACTAGGATTTCCATTAGTGTGATTAAACGCCGTGTGTAAAGCAGCTTGGGGAGGGGAGGGTTTGCTCCAGCTTCCAACTCTTAGGTCAGAGTCCATCACTGAGTGAAGTCAGACAGGGCAGGAACTCAAGAATGAGAAGACATGGAGGGAGCTGCTTACTGGCTTACTCCTCATGGCTTGCTCGGCTACTATCTGACACAGCCCCAACCACCTGCTCAGAAGTGACACCACCCATAGTTGGCTGGACCCTCCCACAACAATTGCTAATTAAGAAAATGCCCTTACAGGCTTACTTACAGGCAATCTAAGGGAGGTATTTTCTCAGTTCAGCTTCCTCTTCCCAAATATGTCTAGGTTTGTGTTGAGTTGACAAAAACCAACCAGCAGAAGGATGTTTCTCACTAAATGATTGTGAGCATTAAATGCAGTTATGCTCTTAAAAGTGGCTATCTACCTTAACCCGTGGAGACTGCCAAAACAAGACACTGTGAGCTACGCACCATATAAACAGCTGAAATTTGTTTCTCACAGGTCTGGAGAAGAGAAAGCTCAATTTGGTATCTTGGAAGTACCCACTTTCTCATTGTGTTCTTACCTGTTGCGGAATTTTTCTCGAGTCTGTTTTCCAAGGGGGTTTCGTCCTTGTGATCTGCTAGCCTCTGAAAGACTCCCTCCTCCTATTACCATAATCTTAAGGCATCTTTTCATTATGTGAATGGGGGGAAGTCATTGCATCTGCAAGCTTTCTAATGTTTAGGAGGTTGGATCACACATGCAGCTGCTGCCCTTACGAACCTGTAGCTGAAGATAGATTATCATGAGAAGTGTATTCACTCTGGATATGCTTCAAGCTGTTCTCACTGTCTCCACCTGGCTTCAGAGCTACTGTACCAAAGCATCAAAGAATCCTCTGAAGTTCATGCATCCTTTGTGCAAATGCTGACCGACTTTCACCTCTTACCAGTGCCTAGGTTCCTAAGTAAACCAAGGAACTTCTAGCAGCAAGGTCTGATGCCTTTGTCATTATCACAGGAAAACACCCTGCTTGACAGATGAAGGCACAGCATCCTGCTTAAATCTAGTCCTCTCTTTCTTTCTCTCTCCCCCTCCCTCTCTCTCACTTTCTTTCTTTCTCCCTCCCTCTCTCTCTCTTTCTGTTTCTCTTCCTCTCTCCCTCCCTCCCTCCCTCTCTTTCATTTTCTCTCTCTCTCCCTCTCTCTCCCCACTCCCCACCCCAAGCCTTAAGAAAAGAAAACTAAGTATCCCTGGTCTTCATTATTCTGATAATAAAGAATGTTCTCTTAATTTCCTATTGTTGTATACAAGATTTAGTACTTACCCTTAATTTCAATGTCAGAATGTGAGCTGTAATTAATTTTCATAAAATGGAAAGCAATAAACCCAGATATATTAAATGCTGGCTGTAGAGGTTGCGGTGGCATAATTTACAATTAGGGATGGGGTGGGAGGAGCAGGCCACATATGAAATAAGTGATAACTCATCCAGGCCTTGGTGTCAGAGATTATGGGGGCAGTCAACAAAGCTGCTCAAACAGCTGAACCCCTGACTCCATGGGGCAGTTGGGAACTTCTCAAGGAGCTACACCAAATTCGGGGGTTCCCTGTTCCACCATTTGAGTCACTTGTATTATCATTAATTAACAATAATAATATGCATGCACCTAAATTACCACCAAATGAATCACATAAAACCCTTCCTGGGCTTTATTTGCAACATGCTATAGATAATAGACCATAATTCTATATCAACCATAAAATAATCAGCTGCCTACTGATTAAAAATGCATGTTCCCTTCATCTTACCATTGAAGACTCACAGAAGGGGCATGTGTAAGACTGTACAGTATTTTTACAGTGAGTAACTATTTATTATTTAGGATATAAACAAAAGGGAAGCTATGTACAGCATCATGTATGAAATTCTGTTGTGTTTAAAAATGTATATTCATGTTGGAGGCGCAAGCAAGTTCACTTTCTCAGTACATTGCCTTGTTTGTTGCAGGACACGCTCCCAAGGGAAGCGTACTCTGGAATCAGCACTAAAAGCCAGCAGAATGTAGCGGTTTCTCAGTTCACTCGAAGCTCACACCGGAAATTAACGGCCCAAGCCTTGCCCCATAGAAAACCCTTTCACACATGCTATCTAGCGGCACTTTCCGAGTATCACTAAGGTGACTGAGGGCAGAGCAAACTTGGTTTGTGCTCCACAGTGGACAGTGGACAGTGAAGTGGCTTGACCACATTCGTGTCATCAGTAACTGATTAAGCCAGAACCTGGATCTAAGTTTAGAATCCACTCAACACAATCCTGAAACCGATGTAGGCATCAACCACTGAAAGTTCCATAACTGATGTGAGCCATACTCACAGAACAGAAGTCAAATATGCTTATCAATACTGAGAAAAGCAAGCCAGGATCCCCAAATATTGCTATAGCAGCTGGAATAATTAGAGCAACTTCAGGTGTGACTTGAGACTAGGGAAGCCCATGTGAGCAGGGAGTGAGGCCTGAGGCGCAGTACCTTTCGACCTATTTGGTTTTATACAGAGGGGAGCAACAGGACTCTGCAGAATGACCCCCTGACTGTGTCCGCCCTAACCTCAGTAAACGACCTGCATTTTGTCTCCTTTATAGAGGAGATACAGAAGACATGGCCAACCATCTACCATTCCATTGATGTGAATTGAAACAGGGGTGACTGCTCAGCTGGCAGTGGACAAAGAGATATAAAATGACTCCTGGGGAGCGGGCAATGCTTATGAAATAATGTGGTTATTTTTATATTCACACAGAAATCATGATATTCAGGTCAGAAAAACTCAAAACAAAGCTAAATCACACCGTGAACTTCAAAGTTACTTCGAGAGACACATTGTGCGATAGTTGTGCTGTTATTTTATATTTCTGTCACGTACTTTTAGAATGAACAAGTATTTTTATTTTTAAAAACTAAACATGATGCTTATATCTTATAAAACCCAACTTACAGTCTCTGTAACTTATTGCCTGAAATGGGTTGGTCAAATTGTCAGTAGGGCTGAGATTCTGTGTTCATCCTGAACTGGACCCAGGCCACAGCTAAATACTGCTTCCTGCTGGTCCCCTTTCTGAACACCTATCACTGACTTTCTGGTGAGTTTCTCTTGCCCTGATGTCTTCCTTCATAACATATTCAGAACTTGGAGCCACACATCGAAATGTAAGATTGCTGACACACCCAGCTAAACTCAAGCAAGAGGAGTTTTCTCCTATGACATTCGCTTTTGAGAACCACACTTACTGGGCTGGAGCAATGGCTCCATGCTTAAGAGCACTTGTTGCTCTTACAGAAGACCCTGGTTCAATTCCCAGCACCCACATGGGGGCTTTACAACCATCTGTAATTCAAGTCCTAGGGGACCCAATGCCCTCTTCAGACCTCAGTGGGCACTAGGCACACATGGGGTACACATACATACGAGACAAAATACTCATACACATAAAATAATAAAATAAATCATTAAAAAATATTTTAAAAGAACCACACATAATACAGACTTCAAAATATTCAAGCATTTGAATTTTTTCAGGCTCTGTCCTAAGCCATGCAGGATGTCTTTGGCGGGCTTCTATTGCTGAGGTGAAACATCATGACCAAAAACATCTTGGGGAGGAAAGGATTTATTTGACCTACAGTTCCACATCACTATACTTCACTGAAGGGAATCAGGATAGGAGCTCAAGCACAGCAGGAACCTGGATACAGAAGCTGATGCAGAAGCCATGGAGGGGTGCTGCTTACTGGCTTGCTCCCCATGGCTTGCTCAGCCTGTTTTCTTATAGACCCCAAGACAAGCAGCCCAGGGGTATCCCCACCCACCACCCACAGTGGGCTAAACCTCCCACATCACTCACTAATCAAGAAATGTTCTGTGGGTTCTTTGTACAGCCCAATCTTTGGGGGAAATTTTTTTCAGTTGAGGTTCCTTCCTCTTAGATGACTCTAGCAATTGTCAAGCTGACATAAAACCAGCCAGCAAACAGGGTAAATATAGAGGGCAAAGAAAGTGAGGCTATGGCATAGTGGGCTAGAAAACCTTAGCTTCTGCCCTGGATGTCAGACTTCTTTGGGAAGTGGTTGGCCCTGAAACTCCACAGGGTTTCTCAGAGGACCAATACTCCATGACATGCATCATCTCTGATGGCAATGTACCTAACCTGAATTACATGAAGAGGGATGTAAGAAGCAGCAGGTGAGGGATGAGCCTTCTCAGTGGTGGTCCTTGGAAAATCTACTCTACACCACTTTGGGGTAAGTTCAGACACCCAAGACTCTTGGGCCATCTCACTTCCTGTCCTGTCCTGTCCTGCTTATAACCTTTGCTCTTCAAGGGTACAGGTGGCACAGTGAACTCCGTGACAGCAAGATCTCTGTAGCTTTGGGGTAACAGCAGTGAACCCCAAGACATGAGCTTTGAGGGTCTGAACAAGACAGTGTCAATGATAACTTTTCCATCTCTAAAGGTCTACTCTGAGGCTCTTGTACTCTTGTTCCACGCTCCTCAAATATTGCTTGTTTAATGCCTGTCTTCCGTGGATACAGTGCACAAAGCAAAAGAAGATTTTATCTCAAACCCTAGCCACAGCCCCCACCATGTTTCAGTTGTGCAGTGTATGTAGACTAAGCAAGCAGTCTGACAAAGTGATGCATAAGGTGTAACCCTGTGCCTGTCTTTGGAAACATGCATGAGGTCAGAGAACAGTTCAAAAGCTGAGAAAAACACAGCAGTTTAAAAACAACAACAACAACAACAACAACAACAATCAGTGTACCGCCAGCAACTTTATCACCAATATGGTATGGGCAATTTTCTATCTAGAATCCATACCCAAGGTTGGACACTTGTTTAATATGTACGAGGTTCAGCACCAAAAGTTAAGGTAAAAATGAACTGATGCCAATAACTCCTGGGAGAGGGTAATGAGTTGAAGTCTGGCTGGTGGAAGATCAGACACACGTTCCCTCATTCAGCCCGTCAGTAGTGAATAGATCTTTGCAGGGCACAAGAGGAATATCCATGTTTAGCTCCCTTGTGCAGTACGATAGGATAGAGTGTAGAAACAGGTTTTTTTTTCCCAAAGTGGACTGGACACATAAAATTGTCGCTTTACAATTTTTAGTTGGAAAATGCAGAGACCTAACCTGAACGTTTGGCTTTTGCTTTGCTTTGTCTGCTGGCTGCCGGTAAAAGACAGTGGTCTTCGTTAGTCCCCTGATCTTTGTGTCAGCTGAGACTTGGAAGACAACCCACATACCTCACAAAGCAGGGAATTCCATTCTTTTCTCCCTGCAGAAATCCAGAGGAACTTTTCAATTCAAGCGGAATCTCATTGACGCCTGGAACCAGCGTATACGGTTGACTGTCTCGCAGAGTCTAGGCCCATACACTGGACTAGGTAGCGAAGATATGGAAACCTTGTACTTCATCACTTGTTGTCCAAGACTGCTCGTTTCTTCCCAGCTGCCCAGACCACAAAATAATTACTCAGAAACCATTTTATTTGAATCACTGCTTGGCCAAAGTCACAAGTGTATTGCTATCTAGCTCTTACATATAGAATTAACCAGTTTCCATTGTTTTCTATTTTACCACGAGGCTCATGGCCTGCCGGCAAGGTTCCCACTGGCAGCTCGCATTTTTCCCCTCTGGTGGCTACATGGCTGTCCTAAAGTGTGTTTCTTACTTGAAACAGTGCTTGTAATTTTTATCCACTCTCTTAGTTACTTTTCTCACCGACAACACCAAATGCCTGACAGGAAATAATAAAGGGAGATGGGTCTTTTTCTGGCTTACGATTCAAAGAGATACATTCTGTGAGGATGAGAAAGTCAAGGCAGTAAGTATGGAGGCTGTAGCAGCAGGGTGAGGCTGCCTGGCTGTGCTGTATCCACAACAGAGCAAGCAGGAAGCAAGCTGCTGGGTTTTTATCATGGCAATGGAAAGAAACTAGTGCACATGTGTGTGTGTGTCTGTCTGTGTTGTATGTGTCTCTGTGTATGTATATATGTGTGTATCTATGTGGATGTGGATGTGTGGTGTCTGTGTGTATATGAATATATGTGTGTATCTATGTGTGTGTGTCTATGTGCCTATGTGCAAATACATATGTGTGTGTTCAAGTGCATGTGTCTGTGTGCATGTCTTTGTGTGTGTGTCTATCTGTCTGAGTGTATACATGTATGTGTGTGTATGTGTATATTTGCATGTGTTCATGTGTGTCTGTGTGCATATCTTTGTGTGTATTTGTCTGTGTCTTTATGTATGTTTATGTCTATATGTGTGTGTTTGTGTATGTTTGTGGACATGTGCATATGTACACATGTCTTTGTGCATGCTCGTGTGTGTGTGTGTGTGTGTGTGTGTGTGTGTGTGTGTGTGTATAATCATGGAGACCAGAAGACATCCTCCAATTTCCTCATTCTTTTATAAACAAATCTTTTCACTGGTCTAGAACTTTCCAAGTTGACAAGCCCAGCTGACCAGGGAGCCCCAGAGATCCTGTCTACTCCCCAGCCCCCACCTGCACTAGGAATGCAAGTGTACACCATCACACCTAGCTTTCTTTAACATGTGCGTTCAGCTTGGGTCCTTGTGCCACCCAGTTCTTCTTTAAATGTGGGTTAAGCGCAGAAACTTGTGCTTCCGAAACAAGCGCCTGAGCAGCCTCCCCAGCAGCAGAGCCTGGCCCTTCCAAAGGAGCCGATCATTAGCTCAGTTCTTCCATAGTATCCGCGTCCATCTTATCCGCGTCCATCTTGACCACCGGAGTTTTTGCATTGTTACTATTGCCGTGTTTCTTCTTAATCAAGCATGGAATTTAGAGTCGCACAAAATCCTGCAATAAAATGTCCCGGCATTGTTCCCGGAGTAACTCTCCAGACACCATTAGCCATGTTCTTTTGTGATAGCTGGTCTGAACCAAAGCCAAGGATGAAGAGAAAGAATGAAGTACTTCTCAAGGCAGACCCAAAAGCCTTGAGTGCAGGGCTCTCTCCTGCGAGGCCTCCAGCCTGAGATTTCACACGTGGGAGGTACTGACTAACTGGCTTTCAGAATAAGGACACCGAGACACTTAATTTTCATGTCAAAAACGCTGAATATATTTAAAAGCTCTTAAATGGAAATTTGATAACTTCAGGCAATAGAAAGTAATGCTTTTTTAAAATCTTATGAGATTGGATATATCTCAGTGGATTGATGAGAAACAAAGCATTAAACCCTGCTATTAGCATGTAATGAGAAGTTGGTCATTTCCTTTACCGCTTCCTAATCCAGGACTGTTCTCTCCAGTCTTTTCAGAGTGGCTTTTGTCTCATGAATGGCCCTTGACTCACTGGCTCCGCCCTGCCTTCTGGAATCCCAGACCAGAGCCCCAGAGTGTTAAGCTGCAACCTTGCAGCAACCTTGCAGAAACAAGCGCTGGCCCACATGGCAAGGCCTTTGTTAAGCTAAGAATAAAGTGGCTGAAGATGGGGAGAAAGGCGTAGGGGTACAGTTCAGTAGGAGACTGTTTGCCTCGTAGACATGGGGCTCTGGGTTCGAGACCGGGACCAAAAGAAAGAAGGCAAGAGGAAAGTAAGCTGCGGTCGGTTCCTGCAGGTTATCTGGGAGCAGGAAGTGAGGAGGTGAGTGGAGGGTTACCATGCCTTTTATGTGACACAGCACATCTTTTGAATAAAGGAGTATAAAATCACCACCACCGCCCAGCCCAGATCCTTATGCCTTGGACATGGACGAGTGCACCGCATGGTTTAACGAGACAGCCGCGGCTTCCTCCCCACGTTGCCCGTCCTGGTTATTCCTTTGCCATTTCACATCCAGTTAGCAACAGTCCTTTGCAGGGCAAACCATGCACTTTGCTATCGGTGTAATCTAGAGAGAGGTGTGAGCACACATTGTGCTTCGCGGGCATCCCTGAAAAGGCAATGGAATATTCAGGAAGGGAGAGCCCACACACACCCTGACCATCGCTCCCGTTTGCCTTCCTGGCAACACAACACTGGATACCCCAGGTGCCAAAACAAAAGTTTACAAGGCAGAGATGGAAAGCCAACCGCTGTAGACCGTGAGGGACAGCACAATGCCCTCTCCCTGACATGACTGGTTTCAGAGATCCTCTGATGGCGCCCGGGATTGCGTCTGCCATTCAGGCCTGGTGTGTTGTAGAGGGTTTGAAGCATGAAGTCCGGTTTGAGAGCAGAGACTGCAACTCAGGCCCATCCCCTGGCTGTCATCCCCGTGATGGACAGCTTTTCAACCCTTTGGACTCCAGGGCTGGCTAGAGGGAGATGGAGGGAGCAGGCAGGGGGAGAGGGGAGGAGCAGGCACTTGGGGAGGTGAGATTGAAGCAGTATTGTCTCCTCCGGCTCTCACGAGCCCCACAGACACTCAGTCCCAGTCCTCCTCGGGAAAACTGGGTGCCTCTGGCATCTTGGCTGCCCTGTGTGAAACTAGCACGGAAGGCTTTAACCTGCTAGAGCACTTTCTCCAGACACCTGCCCAAGCAGCAGACTAAACAAACAGGGATTCTCCACAGCGCAAAAGTTGGCCTCTTTCACTGGCTTCTCCCATCTGTTAAAAAGCCATTGTCTGAGAAAGTGTTCAGCGAGCTGGGGAGGGAGAGCGATTGCATACCGAACTGCCCCCTTCTCCCCCATAAAGGGTTCTCTTTAGCATTTTCTTTTCTCCCTGGTTTTCACTGCCTGATTTATTCATTGGTTTCACCTCTTCGCCCCTCCCCCTTGGTTCGGGAGGAGAGCCTCCTTGTCTTGGGTTTCTCGGGGGTCATGTCTTTTCAGTCACCGGGACAATACCCACTGCTGGCATCTGCTTCCAGATCCAATCAGCCATATTGTGAGCACATCCTGCCGGAGAATTGTTCCTCCTTTTGCTGGGCTTTGTTGCCAATTTCATGCCGTGTATCGCTCCGTGTTTCGTGCT
Organism: Myodes glareolus; assembly: GCF_982192425.1. Taxonomy (NCBI): domain Eukaryota; kingdom Metazoa; phylum Chordata; class Mammalia; order Rodentia; family Cricetidae; genus Myodes; species Myodes glareolus. Next base: position 8,331,178 of record NC_142033.1, on the reverse strand, counting down.
TCATGAAGCTGTCACAGGCATAAAAGTGGTCTGACCAGGGTCGTAGTAAAAGGGGTGGGAATGGAACATCCACCAAAATGTTGAGCAGGCCACCCACAGTCCACACACACATACTCACACACACACACACACACACACGCACGCACGCACGCACACACATACATATACACACACACACAGTCTCCACATTCATACCGAGACCCCCCACATACACACACAGTCCACACATACACTGTCTCCCCTCAAATCAGCACACACAGTGTACCCCAAATCATACACCGATCTCAGAGGCACAAAATGTATCTATCTATATACACTCAGAATTCACACACAATATGTAGTCTGTTTTCACTCCCACAGACACACACCCAAACAATTCTCAAGTAACATACACACAAACACTTATGCATTGTGGCCCTCAGAGCAGTTTTGTTTCTCTCCCTAAGACTGAACTGTTTCATTGGTAAGATCCTTCTTCCTTCTCCAGCAGGGAACACTGCTTTGCTGGGTTTTGATTCCTTTAATAATGGTGAGGAGAGTATTAAGTAAAGACTATGGAAATCCAGAGAGTTCACAGGCTCCTCCCCCACCTCCATGTTTCATGTTTCTAGTTATAATAGTATATCTTTAATATTTTAGTATACAATCATTTTCTTTTCTTTTTTTTTTTTTTAGACAGGTTCTCACTATGTAGACCAGTCTGACCTGGAACTCATAGAGATCTGCCTGCCTCCACCTCCCAAGTGATGGGATAAAAGGTGTGTACCACCACGCCTGGCTTTTAGTGCACAATTGTAAAGAACATTGCATAAATAACAAGAAGTATAAACAGAAGGAAATATGTCCATAAAAAATGTCAACACTGAACCTTGTCTGGGCAGAAAGTGTCTATGAACTCCTTTGTCTCTGAGTTATGATTCCTGAATCAGGAAAATTATGACATGGGGAGAGAAACGAGGGGAAGGATCAACCAAATCATAGTATGTGTGAAAATACCACAATGAACCCATTACTTTATATGAAAGTTAAAAAACAAACAAATAAAGAATATATTACTTGGAGAGATTAAAAATAAAATAAATAAGATTCTCTGTGTGTACGTACAGGTGTACAAGTGTGTATGAGAGAGAATGAGCATGTATGTGTGTGTGAGTGTGTGTGAGAGAGAATGTGTGTATATGTGTGTGCATGTGTGTGAGAGAGAATGAGTGTGTGTGTGTGTGTGTGTGCGGGTGTGTGTGCATGTGTGTGAGAGAGAATGAGTGTGTGTGTATGTGCGTGTGTGCGTGTGTGCGTGTGTGTGTGTGTGTGTGTGTGTGTGTGTGTGTTGAACCCAGCAAATCAGTTCACCATTGTAGTCATTTCTGACATAACCGTGAGCAGGAGGAAGTGGGGTCTGAGTCTCCCATTACCTAGAGACCCACTGATGGGATCTGGGTCCTCCCCTGTCCCAGCCAGCCTGAGAGGAATTTGCCTTTCTCCTTGATATCCTAAATAAAGGGGAAGTGGGAGGCGGGATAGAGAATGAAAAATTCAAGGTACTACAGTGCACATTGCCTGATGTCATTTTCTTTCTATGTAGAGTTTATCTTCCTCCGCTTCTTTATTGCAAGCATGGCTGGAGCTTCTAAAGATGGCACATCTACACTCACATCTTCCCATGCCTCCATCCCAGCCCAGAAGGAAGCCATCTTGCCTTTTTCAATAAGAAAACAATTTTGATTTTGACTGGTTTATTTTGTCAAACCTTGGGGTCACACAACCAGGAGAGGACGCCTTGATCCTAAGTGTCAATGTTCCAAACATGTGAAAAATAAATTTCTCTTGATGAAGTCAGCACTCTCCGCTGTCGGTGTTTAGAGATTGCTACATTAAATGCCCCTCAGGTGCGAGGCTCAGGGCTTTGAGAGAGGACAAAGCAGCCAAGCTCCACTTGCCATCATCAAAAATGGGGTGTTCCTTCATAGACTAGAGAACACGGCTTCTCTGTGAGCATGAAGTCATCGGCCAACTGTGTAGTTAGATGTTCCATCTAACAACAAAACAAAGGGGTGTGGGGACGGAGAGGAGGTACCACGGTGTAAAGTAGGTGGGAGACCATACCAAGGAGCTGCTTTCTATGGCCCAGGACTACACTAAAGAGGTAGAGGGGCCCTCGGCAATTGAGAGTGAAAAGAAAATTAGCCAACACTCGGTTCCCTACTCGGCTCTTAGACATGCCAAGCTTTGACTTTTCTTGTGACTTAATTGTTTCTAGAAAGCCTTTTGACATTCCAAATGTACCCAAGATCACCACAATCCCAAGTCTGCTCTCCTGGCGATGGTGGTGGTGTGACAAGGGCGGTTTCATGGGGGTTTTTTCTCCCCCTTTCTAGACCTGTACTTTGTATTTCAGTTTAATACGGACATTGAGAGGCCCCCAGCCAGCTTTGTGCTCTGTGTGAGCGTGTATGTGTGTGTTAAACAATTTCACGGACATCTGTCATGCACAGTTAACTTTGCATTGCTGCATTTTAAGTGGTGGGCCCGAGCTTTGCCGGCAGTGATAAAGTAGCTGGCAGTTTTGAAAAAGCCACAGGCTAACAGAGCACGAATCATAAAACACACTACTGTGTAGCAATATCCAAGTTCATTCAATGCAATGAAGCCGTGCAGAGGCCCTTTATCCCCGGCTAATTATGTGGAAACAGCTAGGACAATAAGGCATCTGGTGGTCTTTCTTCCCCATTTCAATTTTTCTCAATATTGTGACAGGGCAAAGTATTGTGCCTTTCCCAGGGTAGTTGCGGTGAAGAAGAGTAAAAGCAAGGTCAGGGGAGAGCAAATAGATGAATGTATAACTTTTTCTATGTATCCCTTTGCCATTGTTCCTCTGGAAGTCTTCCTTGAGGGTTGTGTTTTGCGATCACTATTCTCATTGCACATGACTTGAATCCCTCCCCACCCCCGTTAAAAAAAAAATACCACCCAAACGGCCAGACTTTCCACTCGTCCCTGTGTCTTGTCAGGGCCTTTCCCCTGGTGAGCACACAGAAAAGGAGTGTGAAATGTATACTCTCCCTAGACTGAGCTTCAGGATTGGCTCTGTGCTGCTGGGATGGGGAGAGGAGCATGGTCGCTGTGGCTGAGGATTTCCCAGGGAGGATTCCCCATAATTGCCATGCACATGGCTCCTTTTGCTATTCTCTTGAAAGCACACGCAAATGCCATGGGCTGCACTCCTGGGGGTTTTCATGAAAGCCTCTTTATAGCTTGCTCTCCACTGTGCGGCGAGAGGGGAGCCAGGGTCTGATGAGGTGACTAATTGGTACGACCAGCTTAAAAAGCTAATAAGTTAATTAGATTAACTTTGTTCGTGTTTGCACAGAGCTTTGCAGAGGAAAACACCACAGGAGCCCTAAGCTCGGCATCAGGACATCTGCAGCATTGTGCATGGCGGAAGTCCCTCCTAGAGCCACATGAGTCCATTGTTGTGACATCCTCTGTCCTTTGAGTCCACTATTTTATTTCTCAGCCATCGTCAAGGGTGAAATCAAAGCGAATTCTTTTCTAATGGGACAGTTTTAGTCGGAAAACTAAATTTCTCTTAAGTTTTCCCTGGGTAATGGTGTAACAAAAAACACAAGGTTTTTGAATGCTAACTTAGTAATAAGTTCAGATTTTTTTTTCTATCCAAGAACAGAAATAAATATGAAAAGGTGACCTGACTGAGGAGGGTCCATTTCACACAGACTCTCTTTACTTTCCCATATCTTGAAACTGCAATGGAGTCCAGATTTATGGGGAAGATTGTTCTGTAGAACTGGTTTGATATCCATTACCCGTTCCCCTTTTATACAGCTTTCCATCTGTCCATCATCTCAAAGCTTCAGCAAATACTGGGCAGGTCATGAGGATACTGCCAGGAGACACGAAGACAATGGAGACTGAGTCCAGCCTTCATCCTCTGGACAAGCAGTTTAAGAGCTAGACAGGAAGGAATCTATCTACCTAGCTGGAGAGGTCCTGCAGAGGCTGCGAGGCTAGAGAGTTTTAGGGCCTGGAAAATGGGGAAAAGACATGCCCTGGGCAAGCATAACCAGCAAAGAAACAACAAGAACGGTCTGACAGAGTAGAGGGTGCGTGGTGTCCCCAACCAGCACTAGACATGGCGGGACAGGAAGGTTGGGGCCAGCTCTCAAGGACCTTTCTCAGGTTTGGGGGGTTTGATTCCATTGTTTGTGCGGAGAGGGGACACTAGAAGACCTGCAAGGAAAGACAAAGGGGAGTTATGTGACGGCGGCGTTTGAATGTGTCCTCTCAACGGAAACCAAGGTCTCAGGCAAATTGGTGACAGAGGTGATAGAAACGAGGGAGGGAGAAAGGACATGGGCAGCCCGGGAGCAGGCTGAGCAGGCGACTAAGGAATAATAGACATATGCAGATGCACAAAGACCTCTGCAGATGCAATAACAATTAGAGAAAAGGGGTATGAATTTGAAGGAAAGCAGAGAAGGTTTTTGAGAAGGTTTATGGGGGTGGGGGGGAAGGGAAGGGAGAGATGTTGTAACTATATTATAATCCCAAAAGTAAAATTCAAAAACTATTTAAAATTCATGAGCTTTCTAAGTGAAAAATAAAGAGCGGATGCAATGGGAATGCACGTGGCCGTCATGTGACATCGACTTTCTTTGTAGCGCTATCATGGCTGCACGGTTGGTCAGTGGTGCTTACTGAAGACTTCCATGGTTCGCTTAAATTTTCCTTAGTAATGAATACACACCAACTGTAAAAAAAAAGGGGGGGTGTTTAAATTTTATTAGCTAACAGTTATGACATCAGTATTAGACAGTGACAAGGGGACACAGTGTTGCTAAACGTAAACAAACCATCTACTATGGAGCGTCAGTGTTGGGAAAGCAGACGAGGAGCGTACTAGAGCTTAGTCTTGGACAGGTTACAGCTCTCAGTTTTCTTATCGGCAAAAAGGGGGTTAAATTAGGACATGCGCTTCAGGGCTCTCTTGCTTGGGTTATGAGAGATGACTTGTACAAAGTGCCTGAGCTGTGTGTGTGATACACACTCGAGAAGTGTGTCAGAAGCTGAATGAAGTCACCAGAAGAACCAACACAGAGTTTCCGACAGTTCCTGTGGATTACCAGGAAGCTGAACCATACCAGAGGGCGGCACACCAATCAACTTCCCTTGGAAGAATATGGCGCTCTTCCTCTAAGCTCCTCCTACTTCCTTCCAGCCACCCAGCACAGGTGTTCTCTGTTTCAAGTTCAGCTGGAGAGAGGTGTAGAACGAGTTCTTGTTCTTGGGTCTCCCTGTGTCCTTCCCTCTCTTACGAGGGCATTCTCATTGGATTCAGAGCCCAATGTGAGCTGATTGGTTTAGTCATGATAATGCATCCACAGGCTCTGGCTACGTTCTGAGGGTCTGGGTGGGTGTGCACACAGGGGTGCAAACACCGTTCAGTCATTGCAGACTTACAATCACATTGGCTTTTCCTTCAACTGGGTGAGCCTAAAGGCACTGATGTCTGTGTAGCAGTACCCACACTGATGTCTTGGTTTCTAATACCACTCTCTGATTAAAGGAAGGAGGACCCCTTGGAGAAAAAGTCGATTCTAGAACGGGACCATGGGAGCCACTTGAAAGTCTTCATAGTCTCAAACAGAACGGCTGGAACAGTAAAATAAATAAGGTAACATTAAGTCATAACCCAAACAACAAGGAGAACGCCCCATGAGATGCATTAAAGTCAACAGTGGATCCAGTTAATTAGTGGGAAAGAAGAGAGATGGAGTAGGAGCTTCCATTGCAAGAGCACACATCATCTGTGTAGCCCTACATACAACACCCACTCCATATGTGGGCTGTACAGCTTGGCTCCACACTACAACACACTGTAAGGAATGGGGAATTTCCAGTAGAGAAACTGAGAAACTCTGTATTAGCCAAGTGACCAGGGCCAACATCCAAGTCACAAATCACCTTGATGGTATGTAGTCCAGACATGTTTAAAAAAAAATGGTTCTTTACCCCTGTTACTTTTGTCCCCATAATGTGGAACCCAAATTTTATCATGAGAAAAATGCCACACAGACCAGAGTATTGAGGCGTCCTACAAACTCCTCAACCCTGTCAAGGTCATCGAAGCTGAGGACAGTGGTAGAAGATGTCCTAACCAGTGAGAGCCTAGGAAGCACCTGAGTAAATGCAGCGTGGAATCCTAGGTGGAAACATGGAACAGAAACAGGAAAAACTGAGAGTGTGAGCAAACTGTGTGTGTCTGTAAGCAAGGACACATCAAGAGGGTTCATTTTAACGAGGATGTCAGGAACTCTGCAAACTCTATTTCCAAAGTTTCTGTAAATTCAAAACCACTTTTTTCAAGACAGACTTTCTCTGTGTAGCTCTGGTTGTCCTAGAACTTGCTCTGTAGACTAGGTTGAACTTACAGAGAACCGCCTGCCTCTGTCTCCTGAGTGCTGGATTAAAATCGTGAGCCACCATTGCCCAGCCCAAAACTGTTCTTTAAAAATTAAGAATATTTAGAAATAGATCACAGGAAACGATCTCAGTACTTCGCATGGGAATAAATATAAAACGTGCTGAGCCCAGGGATGTGCTTTTCCTTTACCTACTTCGTTTACTGACATTTCCTAGGAGCTGACGCTGTGAGATGACAGGGAGAAGCCACTCTACAGATGGCACTGAACAGAGGTGACAAACAGAACTGAATGAATCTGGAGAGGGACAGCGTTTGACTCCATGATCATGGCCTGTTTGTTCCCTTCCTAGAGCGCTTCCAGCCAGAGAGAGGTCCTTGAGAAAGACACATCGAGCATTTTTAAACTTTTTAGGCCCTTCTACTGCTTATTACTGAACGATTCTGTGTACTAAGTATTTCTTTGAGAAGAAATATAATTCTTCTCTATCCAGTGTACTCACTTGCAGGCAGTTCTTCACCCAGCACTCCTACTTGAGGAGTTTTGGATACAACTTAACTGAGAACTTTGGGGGACAAGTGACTCCAAGTCCATCTGCTTTAGGCGAAGTAGCTGAGGAGTTACCGAAAGAGCTGAGAAGACATCCAGCTGTTGAGATATCACTCTATATCAAACTGCATCTAAATACTTCTCTTTATACCCAGAGAAGCTTGGTTTTTGCAGCAGACAGTGGTGAGTGCAGATGGAATCAGTTTGAGTGCAGAGAAAAAGTGTGTGGCATGCTCGGTCCCAAACGGAAGATCTACCTCACACTCTACACACAGAAAGCTCGGGAAACACCAGGGAAGACAGACCGTAAGAGCCAGAGGTGGGGAAGATCGCTACAAAATAGTGTCTCTAGATATGACGTCACGGTGCTCGCGAACTAACTCACTGGAGCAGTGTCTGCCTGTGCAGCTCCTGCGTGAGATTGGTCCATCACCCTTGAGGGACTGGCAGAAGGGGTGTCACTGCCTTCAGTGGTGTGGCCACTGACAACGTGCCCTTGCTCCAGCAGACAACCTGCCTCCTGGGCCCATAGTCAACCCTTTTTAAACAGGTTGCACACAGAGAGACAAAAGATGTGAGCACAGGAAAGGAGCTTGCTGAGGAAGGAGGAGGGAGAGGCACTGCAGAGAGAGAACAAAAAGTCTTGAGGCAGGTAGCGAAAGGTGCGGAGAGCTAAACTTCATTGCATACATGCAAGCTCTCAGGAATAAAAATAGATAATTTCTAAAATCAAAAAAAACTCTGTAAAAGTCTGATTACAATTTTTAATCTTTCCAAGGCTGGTACCTGCTCTGGTGGCTTACTGCTTTCAATTTAAAATATGAGTTGTTTTTCTAGTATGGTTGGATAAAAACAGAGCCTTATATTTTAATTTTTACATTTTTGCATGTTCATGACTAAAGCGAGGCTTCACTTTCAAGGCTCAGTCCTACCTGCTGGGCCAACTCATCCTTATCTCTGGACTGTGAGGGCACTTACAGAAAAGCATCTGACAGAAAGAGTGAAAGACACTCACAGGAAGAGAGCAGGGCACAAAAACCTCCACAAAGTCTTCGGGGTTGTCTGAATGTCAGTCGCTGACATCACAGGGATAAGGGGGTAAGGAGTTCCCTGGAATCACCTGGGAAGAAGTAAGAACTGCTGGGGCCCCCTTTCCGCGACAGTGTCTCCACGCCCAAGCATTGCTTTTCACTCTCTGGTGCTCGAGGAGAAACCCTAGGCCTTGCGCATGCTCGATGAGAAACAGCCTACTGCTGAGCCATAGGTCTGCTTACTAGATGTGGGTGTGAGCATATTCTCCTGTAAGTCTGCTTCTCTTGAACTTTTCCGTTGGTCTCATTGTGCATCACTGGACACTCGGTGCACGTGGATGTCTCTCCATGCACATGGACCTGTCTGTGCACATGTGAACACAATTAGTATAAATGGCTGTAAGAGACACCTCGCCTGTTGGCTCATCTCTTTTTGTTTGAATCTTCAGGATTCTCTTTTTCCTTCATTTTAATGTGTTTCATTTAGGAGTGGGGACCTCGTGCGTCATGGTGTACATGCTGCGCTCACGGGAAAGCTTGCAGAAGTCAGTTCTCGGGTCATCTGTCTTGATAGCAAGCGTCTTTATGTTCTGAGTCACCACTTCGACCCCACCTGTACTTTTCAATGATCCTCTGAGCCCGGCTCCCACCCTGTGCATTCTCTGGGGCCATCCCCAACTTCCTGCAGCAAACTTGCCACCGCAGGCATCTTCTCTTCTTCAAAACCCCTGCTTCATCACCCTCATGACACTTCCCTGCTTGGTGGCCGTCCTTCTTCATCCTTCCCCAGGCCACTCGGTGTTCACGGTGCATCCCCAGCCTGTTTAGATCCACCTTCCCAAACAATAGTCGAACTACCTAGCGGATCTTCTGGAGAGCCCTCCGGCCAGCACTGTGGACTGCAACCTCTGTCTCTCTTCACTGAGGAAGTTTCTCAAGACTTAGCTAAAGCACGGTGCAACCCCGTTTTCACCATAGTGACCGGCTCTTGTGTTGTATTCCCGCGGCATAGACATGCGTGCGCTATCAGAATGCAAACAAGATGGTCTATAGGAGTGTTGAAATAATGACCCAGCAAGCTTTCTAGAAAGTCTGAAATTCACCTTCTCCGTGGGCCTCAGCTTCCTTGTCTGTAAAATGGGAGTCATTTGCTTGCTATCATACCATGAGGACCGAGTGAGCGAATACATGCAATAGTCAGTCAGCACCGAGGTCACGCTGAGTCTTCAGAACGAGTTAGCGGTTAGCCATCACAGCACACTGTCGTGTAAATCAGAATTCTGTATTTGTTTCTTTGACTTTGTTACTAGGGTAGGAGACCCTCAAGGTGGGAACGGGCCCATTTAACACTCTATCCCCAGCTCTTATTGGCGACTACACTGCAGGTGCACAGACCGTGGATCGAGTAGAAGACCATTTAGATAAGAATAAACGGAGAATGAAGTAAAAGGGATATTGATCTGGGAGTACGTTGCAGTTCCCCTGCCCCAAGCGGGACTGTAATTCCTTATAAGAAAGATTGCAAACCCGCTTTTTTAAAAAATGAAAAGGAATCGACTGCCTGAGGAGCTGCAGGACTGTACAGATGCTGAGAGCAGGGGATGGGTGAGAACTGATTTTCCTAAGATACAGAGGCTGAGGGAAGCCATGAGAGCTGCAGGGGTGCTGGGAACGCAGGAAGGAACCATTTGAAACCATGAAAGGCTCGGAATTTGATGTGAATAATATTTAACAAAGATGTGTTTGCAGCGGTTGCGAACTTCCATAGGCTGCAGTTTTCTTTTTCCTGACACCATTTTTCTTCAAGAAAAGTGAATCTATTCTCTTCCTGCTTTGAAGATTGTGTGCATAGGCTGAGAGTGGTGATGTGTTTGCCTTTGTCCCAGCACTTGGGAGGCAGAAGCAGGTGGAACTCTGGGTTTGAGGCCAGCCTGGTCTCCAGAGCAAGTTCCAGTATACCCAAGGTGATACAGAGAAACCCGGTCTAAAAAAGCCAAAAGTGTGAGTGACTGTGTGTGTGTGTGTGTGTGTGTGTGTGTGTGTGTGTCTGTGTGTCTGTGTGTGTGTGTTGCTGGCATAGATATAATATCTTCTAGTTTGTTACAGGGAGAAAGATCTCTGTGTCTTATCTCTGTCTCTCTCTCAGGCTGTAACCTAGCATCCTTCACTAGGAAGCAGCTAAGTGGCTGCTTACTGAGTAGCTAAACAAGAGGGAACAGAAAGGGAAGGAAAAATAGAAAACATATGAGCAGATCACTGCCTAAATTTGTCGTTGAACTTTGAAGGATCTGGTATATTTCCACATTGGCCATAGTGAGACGAGGAAACAGTTACAAAGGCCAAGAATTCTGATCTTTGTTCATTCAGAGAAGTGGATGGTTTTCTCATGAATGTTTCAAAGCACTGGTTTCAAAGGTAAGAAGAAGAACATACTTCAAGTCTGTCAACTATGGGTACATGGGAAAATTTCCAACTGGAAAATTCCAGCCTAAGGGTGACTAGGTGATTCTGTATCCCGGGGAAAAGCTGAAGTTAGATCACTTAGAAAGAAAGAAGTATAAAGGAGAGGAGACTTGGAGCCATTGAACATCGCAGGAAACTGTGGAATTGACAAGCATCAGAAGGAAGAGGGGAGGATACAAAAAGAAGAGAGAGAGAGAAAGCATGGACCTTCAAGAGAGGAAGTGCGGTTGTCTGCAGAGTCAGTGAGGCGGCTGAGAAGGCATGAGCCAAGAACCTCAAGAAGAAACAAAGAAGGAAGAGCTGGTGGAGGAGGAGGGAGAGAGAAGGGAACAGGAGAGAGAGGAGGTGGAAAACAGGTGGACCATAATGATCACAACAGCACATGGACCACTTTCTCTGAACAGGAATGAAAGAAAAGCACCTGAACAACTTTTTGTGTCATGGATGAATGATCAAATAAAGAGGACCAGTCGGCTGTAAATGTATTACAACAGAAAAAGACATGTACAGACGTCAGAATCAGACTTAGGGAGGACTTCTCAAACAGTGTCAACTTCACTCTCTGGTGTGGGATGTCGGGAAAACCAGAATGTTAAAACATCTACTTCAAAGTCACACTGCAAGCTAATTTTAGGATAAAGGGTCTAGTAAGGGTTTCCCAGTTGGGTGGGTTGCTGTTCTGTCTTTGCAACATGAATATTGTGGTTGAAAAAAAAAAAAAAGAAGAAATGATTGACACTTGTTCTTGTTCCTTAATTATTTCTTTTAATCAACCCATGATCTCTTATGAAAGTGTTCACACTTGTTGTCATAAAGATTATTGTCAATGGGAAAGATGGATCTCTTGTGTTTCCACACTTACTGAACAAAGACTTCACATTTTCACACAAAGTTGCTTAATAGTCAATACTATGCCATGAATACGCGAAGCTCCAAGAGCCCAAACTCCCACTTCGAAGAGGGATGCTAGCAGGGCAGCCCTAAGAGGGAGATGATGCTTCCCCTTAGCTTCCTACCACAGAGTCTGCAGAGCCCATGTAAGCTCACAGAAAGACCCCACAAACACCTGGCAAAAGCAGGCTCTATCAGTATCCAGGCCCACAATTTGGGCATCCAGGCAAGGCAAAATATTTTCTAGACCCTGCCAACTCTCACCTCTAAGGCCTGGGAGACTCCAGTTTTCCAAATGGTAGTGCCGAGTTGGCAGGCAACCGTATGAGGCCTCTGTCTAACAGCAGAGGCTCATTCTGCTCTGAGTTCCAAGATACTAAAGGGTATTTAGGAATAAACTTCCCCTCTGTGCTGCCACCAGAGGACTGGTCAGCTCACATTAGGAATGCAATGGCTGGGTCTCTGGTGAACAGATTCACAGCCAACCATCCAGTGGTGGTAGTGGCTTAGCATAGCACAGTGTTAACCTCATGCACTGACTTCAGCCAGGGCCTGAATCGGACAGACTCAAAGAGACTTCTGATCAGAAAGTCATTCCATGTTTTCCTTACCGCTTCTCTTGGGACCAATTGGAGTCCTGGCCTTCAGCTGCTCTTCCCTGCTAGAGCCTTCTAATTGAAGTTACTAAAAGCTGTGCCTAGCCTAGAGGATCAGAGGATGGGATTGTCACCTGTTGGCCCTTGACTGCTGGGTATTTAAGCCCCCAAGGTGCTATTAAAGAAGGGCTTTTGTACCAGTGATGAGAGGTCTGTGTGTCTGTCTGTCTCTGTGTGTGTTTCCTCAACCTCCAGCCCCTTGCCCGAAGCTCGCGAACTGGGTTCTAGTGCAGACGTAAGGGGGGTGGGGTGGCGGGAGGCGGTGTGTGGCACGCCTCTTCTGAGAGTCTGATTCCAGACCTTAAAAATGGAGACTACGTTGTAGCTTCTTCTTGGTGCCCATATAACTGTGAAGATACTCGGTATCAACTCTTTCAGGCCAGGAGAAAACTTAGAAATTCAGAGGCATTTACTTAAAGTACTTAACGGCTCCTTTGGCCTTCCCAGTGCCGCTGCCCCCGTGCGGTGACTGACAGCTGTGTCAGGAACACAACCATCCTGACTCCATTCAGGAAGAGCGTCATGGAGGACTTCTAACAGACACAAGGAGAAAGCACACCTAGACAGAGACGTGAAGCTAGAAACTCTGCCTCTTCACAAGGCCGACACAAACCTTGCTGGACTAATAATATATTCAGCAGCCACCTAGCCAGCAATGCAAACTGGTCCCTGGGTTCAAGGCTCTTCTCCATTAGAATATAATTTGGCTGCAGCTTCTCTCTCCATTATGGAGAATGAATGTACTTTTGAATGGTTTGAAGAAGAGGTCATGCCATCACTTATGACGGGTAAACTGAAGGAGGGTTCAGGGAAGGAACATCGTTCCGATGAGACCCTAGAAAGTGGATGTGCTCTTTCAACCCTAGCCCCCATTTCTTGGATCTCTCTCTTCACTTGCCGGGCAGGGAACTTAGCCGCCAGCTGGGTTCTATTTTCCACTTGTGAGATTCCACACAGCGACTGCCGTTCTTGTGCTTGCCCACCCCTGGTTACTCCATCCATGCTGCATGGGGACGGCCACCTACCTCAGGCTAGGGGTACCCTGCGAAGCTGGGGGTGGGTTTGTGGCTGTGGTAACTGAAGACAGATGGGCAGTAGTGGCTCACCTTCCTACACACAGAGTACTGAAAAGAGGCCTGTGTGCTCAAACCTTGTGATCTTCTCAGTAGCCCTGACTGCTTCATATACAGGTTCAAGTCAACACAAGAACCAGTTTAAGCTCTTTGCTAAAGAGCTCGAGTTCCTACTTCGCACAAGCAATTGAGCAGTATATTTAGAGAGAGGGCAAATATGCCTTAGGTATTCTTAACCAAACCCTTGAAGGGAAATTGCTTAGCAATGTGTTCTATTTGCAGTCCTCCCTTTCCTAATTAAACTGGGTGAAAGGAGACTGGAGAAAATTGCATAATTACATGAAAAATCAATCGCCTTTATTTTGACAGGCATTGAATGCATTGTTAGAAATCATGACTTTGGGACAGGGCTTTTTTTTCCCATGTTCAGATACTTATGTAGTGTGCTGTAGGTCTAGCCAACTTCCAAATCCAGCTCCTAGTGAACCTTTCAGGCATGTATTAGTTGAGGCCTAACCCTCCCAATAAGCTGTATTGCGGTCCTTGGAGCAAGTATTGGCTGCACACTCTTCAGCCCACACCAAGTTCTTTTACTGGAGAAATAGTCACAGTCCCTCTACTGTGCAAATACACAGTTACAAAACCACCCCTATTTCATCAGGACTTCGTCCCCAGAAGGACACAGCACCCCTTTCACCTTTGGGGTGAGAAATGAATGCAGGACTTAGTCCCCAGAAGGATACAGCACCCCTTCACCTTTGGGATGAGGAATCCAGCACCAGGGTGCTGGAATTGCACACGGGGCCCCAGGGAAAAGGCCTTTTCCGAGAACCAGTGGGGTCCACCTTGGCTCCAGAAAGCTAATGAGCCCATTATGCTTCCAGAAAGTTCTGGATCCTGGGTAAAAATGGCATATGCCAGCTCTTATTCTTCCTCCCCTTTCATCCTCAGCAACCTTTCCTCCACAGCATTGCTGCTCATCGGGCAGCAATCAGCCACTGTAGGGGTGAGATCACTAACTGCATCCAAATCTCGAGCACGCTGGCTACAGATTACTCTAGGTGGACAGTCTCTGAGCACTGTCCGCGCAGCCACAAAGGCCTTTTGAAGCATAAACTCCCAGAAGAGTCATGTCCCGGAGTCTCGTATGATTCTTACTTTCTGCAGCTCAGAGTACTTGCTGCTCTTCCAGAGAACTTGAGTTCAGTTCCCAACATAAATCCCAGGTGACTTCAAGGAAAAAACACCCTTTCCTGGGGCACCTGCCTTCACATACACACTGTCGTATGTATACACACACACATACACACACACACACACACACACACACAAAATTTAAAATACTTGAAACAGTAGTAATGGTAACAGTCAGGTCTTCCATGATTCCTGGGGTTTTATGTGACCTCCTTGTAGGCTTCAGTGAGGTTGAGCAAGATCATGATTTAAAAACCAAATTGTATGAATATTGTCTTAGTTAGGGTTATCGGTGCTAGGAAGATACACCATGACTGTTACAATTATAATTGTGCTGGCCTGCCCTGTCACCTGGGTACCCTGTTCCTTTAAGAGACAAGCTCCACCCACTCCCAATCTCCCACTTCCCACCGAGGCATGCTGGTCTCCATTCTCTCTCCCTTTTCCTCTCTCTGTCCACTCTTCTTTTGAAGAGGCAGCAGTTTCCTGCCTTCCTCTTTCCCCTCCCTTCTCTCTCTCTCTCTCTCTCTCTCTCTCTCTCTCTCTCTTTTTATTTTTCTCTTTCTCTCTCCTCCCCATATCCTCTACCCTCCCATACCCTCCCAATACTCACTAAATAAGCTTTCTATACCCAAACTCTCTCTCTATGAGATATGACTGTATCTGTCTGTCTCCCACCCACTGTGGGACCTGCCAGGGTCACCCATGCTGTAAATCCTAGCAATGACCATGGCAACTCTAATAAAGAAAGCATTTAATTGGAGTGGCTGAGGAACCTGGCGGCATGCAGGCAGATGTGGGGCTGGAGCTGAGTGCTACATTTTGCAGGCAACAGGAAGTTGACTGCCACACTGAGGAAAGCTTGAGAAAATGAGAGCTGAAAGCCAGCCCCTATAGCGACACACTTCCTCTAACACCTACGCCAACAAGGCCACACCTCCTAATAGTGCCACTCCCTTTGCGAGCCATTTTATTTCAAACCACCACAAATACGCATGAAATATCTCTGAAAACCTCTTTAAAACTCCACAGCAGTGGTTACCTCTGAGGGACGAAATGGATTAGTGTGAACCAGGATGTCAGCATGCTTGGTAGTTGCGTGTAACTGACCCCCATAAGCTCATAAAGAGTGGCATTATTAGAAGGTGCAGCTTATCAGAGGAAGTGTGTCACTGTGGGAGTGGGCTCTGAGGTCTGTTTTGCTCAAGTTTCATTCAGTGTGACACTCAGACCACTTCCTGCTGCCTGTGGGATATAGGACTCTCAGTTCTTCTCCAGCACCATGTCTGCCTGTAGGCCGCTATGTCCCACCGTGATGATAATGGACTAAACCTCTGAACTGTAAGCCACCCCAATTAAATGCTTTTCTTTTATAAGAATTGCCGTGGTCATGGTGTCTCTTCAGCAATAGAAACCCTAAGACAGATTGAAGATAAAGGAGGGGTGGGTGTCACTTTAAAAGAGTTCCATGTTGTTTCACATGGAAATCAAAGAAACACCCAGAGAAGTAACACCAGTCCCACCACAAAGCTGTTGGGTAAGCCAATGCAATTCACTCTTCCTTCGCATCGGTGAAGATTCTTTTATGTAGCATTCTGTTCCCTACAGCTTTCCATTTGCTTATCTAACATTGCTTTCTATCTAGTAAAGCTTCCTGGGCCCTTCTATATCCTTCCTCAGCCGTTGAGTGCTTGTTAACTGCCCAACAGCCTCCTAAGTGCTTTGAACAGTGTGCATTTCAGAGCCGTCCAACAGAGGATCGTGACCATCTGTAATCCGCAGTGGGGAAAGTCAAATATGACAGAGGATGTGAGTTGTGCGTAAGCATGGCATTAATGTAGATCTGCCCACGGGGGCCTTGAGGTCATTTGCTGTGAAACCATCAGTCTCACGCTGCTCCTTAATGCTTCATCCGTTCATTCGGGTCTTCCTAACTCTTCTTTCTCTTCCCCGTCTTTGTATTTACCTCTTTCTTGTTTTCTCGATATTCCACCCTTTACCCTGCCTTGTGGGGCCATCTTTTGTTTTTTTCTTTTGTCCACAATACAAGTAGAAACTCCTCTTCCGGTCCTCATTTCCTATCACACTACATCACACTGAAGGCCCAGCTACGGTAGTCAAAGACCTTAGACGGTGTTACTCTAAGGAAGTGGCTTCCTACTTACTTTCCTAAGGCATTAGGGTCCATCCTGCCTGTGTGTGACAACTGTATTTGTCTGGATGGAGCAGTTAAGTATTCAATGTGGCTACACATGAGAGACCAGCTTGAGTGGTGAAGTGTACAACCTATGTTTGTTTGTTTTGATGAAATGTAGCATCCTCGCTTGAGGTACATGCAAACAATTCAGAAGCTTTTCTTTTTAGCTCTCCACAGTAGCAAACATTATAAACTGTTAAACAGGAAATAGCAATCAGTCATAAGCTCATTCTTGTTCTAGGGAAACCATATATTTCTGGGAAGGGTTGAGCATAATTATTATTCAATTATTATTTTAATAAAAGACACAATGGGGACTGAGCAGATGGCTCAGCAGGCCAAGTGCTTGCTATATAAAAATAAGGACCTGAAATTGAGCCCCCATGCAAAGTTGGGAGTGGCGGTACACCTATCTTTCTCCTCAGCGCTGGGGGTGTGGAGACAGGTGGGTCCCAAGACCTTGCTGGCTGGCAGTCTAACAGAAACGGTGTGCTCCAACTTCAGCAAGAGACCCTGTGGCAAGAGGCAAGGTGGAAAGCGGTAGAAGAAAATAGCTGAAGGGGACCTCTCACCCCCACATAGCAAGCCTGGGAAGTGCGCGTACACACAGACACACCACACACACACACACACACACACACACATACACACACACACACACCGCAAATGTGTGGAGAAAAACCTATGGAGAAAAAGAAAGGAAGCGTATCAAGCTTCCAAAAGTAAAACCTTTATGTAAATCTTGTTCTCCTTCTCACACTCTATGGACTAGAGGCTAGGAGAAAATATGTATAGTTAAAAAGCATATTGAAAGACCAAAGTAAAGCAATTATCTAGAAATAAACATGTATACACACACACACACACACACACACACACACACACACACAACCCACCTGTTGGTCAGAAGCCACACGGCATCACCACAGCTTCAATCATATGTAGTAATTAATTCACTGCATGTTATCCGTGGCCAGAATCGCATCCCTGCCCACTGCTTTCCCATAGGCAAGCAGAGTTTGTGTACCACCAGCGCTCAGCCTACGTGCTTAACACATTCATTAACCAGGGAGGCTGGGGGGATGCCATTCTATGTTTCTCATTATTGGAAAGAACAAGTTAATCTCCCCTTTGGAGGGCTCCAGGACTGGAGACCACACGATCCTCCTAAACAGTTCTTTGCCCCACATCCTCCCTTGTTGACAGGTCTGCTTTCGTAATTTTATTGTCATGGCTGCAGAGCAGATTTCAGTGAGGTAGAGTTAGTGGATGAAAGGGTGGGGGGGGGCAGGACGATGAGGGTGGGAGAGGAAATCAGGCCCTGTGATGTATGGCAAGCCTTCTATCAGACACATCTCCTTGCCTTCTGGAGTGCCCATCATATCAGGCAAACTGCTCCTGAAGAGCCCTCCATTTACCTTCTCCCCTAATTAAATGTGCACTTCATTAATGTAAATTGGGGGTTTAATGCTCTTGTTGAAATTCTGAAGAAAGTGCTATGGCCTTGCGAAATGCTTAAGCATCATTGCAAATTAGATTAGGGACCAAGAAAGGCAGTAAAATTAGAATGATAATGGCTGATGTGGCTTCCTGACAGGCATGACTATTCAGGGATCAATGGAACCAGAGCAGTTTCCCGAGCCCGGAGTGAAAGGCAGGGACAAACGTCAGCCTACAGATGTGGCTTTTGGAAGCACTTTCAATTAGTTTAATTTGGTAAATGGTGGGGATTTAGAGGCTCTCAGCCAGTCATACAAGACAAGAATACATTGAAATGTTTTTCAACTTTTTAACATAAAATAGGATTGGCTTCACATTTGCATTTCTCGAACAAGATGGAGTGGGTTGGGGTGGGGCAGGTGGCACAGGGAAAGTTTCCAAAGTGTTTGACCAACTCCGCTTTTGAAAATGGAAATGACTTTTATAAGCTCGGGCTAAAACCTTGCGACGAGTGGGAACGCCGAGAGTGAAGCTCCAGGCTCAGGCTCTGAGCCTGAGCTCCGGAGTTCTACACGACCCAGTGCGGTCGCAAAGCCACTCGATGCTATCCGCCACTCCCCCCCGCCCCCCAACTTCCAAAAATGAGCGTTGTTGTTCAACTGCGACACCTTCCCTGATGTCTACTTTTAGTTAAAATAAAACCACATTTGGAAGGAATATCCCTAACCGTGTACCCCAAACGTTGGCCCTGTGCGAAAGCAGTTGCTTGGAGAAACACACAGGCCAGTGGCTTCCGAGAACCGCACTTTTTGGAGAACTGCTAATTGTGCCCTTCCCGCTTCCTTCGCGCTAACCCCACCCCACCCTGAGACCACTGGCGCTGATCTGGTGGCCAGGCTTTTGCAAGCAGGACAGCTTCTGGGCACAAAGGCCTCCTTCAGATATGCACATTTGAACCACAGCTCCCTCCTTACGTTCCCAGAACACTGTCAAGCTTCACTTGGACCTCCTCCCTGGAGGCGTCTGCATGTTTCATGAGCGAAGAGGAGGAGATGATGCGTCAGAAACTACAGTAAATATGAACAAATCCCCCGTGGCTCCCAAAGCCGGGGTTCAGCCTTGTGAATGCGCGGTGATTGCAGATCCACCCAATCTAGGCTCTCAGGCTCCCCTATTTCTGGTTACCTTTGCTCCAGAGTGCAGCAGCAAGCATGGAAAGGGAAGGATAGAAACACGGCGACATGGTAGCAGTTCATCTGGTATCCTGAGAACGAACCTGGGCAAAGATGCCCACCAGACTGTGCCCTGTGAATCCCTCAGCCAGAGCTGCCGCTCACACAGCAAAGATGGTAGGGGATCCTTGTGCAAATTCATACAAACAGGCTTCATTAGACCCTGTTTCATAAAGCTTCTTGCCTCCCACAAAAATCTAGATGTGAATAAGGAAGAAAATTCCCAGCAAATGGTTTACATTTAGTTTGTAAAAACTATAATAGTAGAACCTAATATCTGCCTAGTACCTTGTTACTTTTCTCCCGAGACCCCATTTTCAATTATTTACTTGATGGATAGCAGATTGGAGGGCAGTAGAAAAGAAATAATTATTCTTCCTGTTTTATAAATATTAAGGATCCCTTGGGGACATCCCAGTTACTTTCCTGAAAACACTGAGGCATACGTTGCAGAAGAGGGGTTGAGACAAAAGGCCTCTTTTTCTAAAGTGTTCAATATAGGAGAAAAACTCATAGGTGGTTGATATAGGAGAGAGTCTATGTAATACAAACATATGCAAAGCAAAAATAAAGTGCACTGCAATAATCACTGCAAATCTGTCACGTGCTCTTCTGCGCATACAGATAAATAATATAAAGAAGATGAAAAGAGGAAGGGAAGAAAGGGGCGGGTTTCTAACTGTGTGACCAGGAGCTGGAAAACTGGCTGTGTTCACTCCTCAGAACAGCTGCTGGGTAGACGGGGCTCATAAAGGAGGAAAATGAGACTTGGAGAGTCTAGGTGACACAGCTAAATTCACACAGCTACGAGGATTATTTACAAACTGACCCTGAGGTGTTTAGCACGGCCATGCACCATGAACATCACGATTCAGCTATCGTGTTTCCAGGCTCTGGATCCGGCTATCGCGACACGGTATAATTCAGTGAGCAAATCCCCTATTGAGGGACGATTCACACTTTTGATTTTTTCCACCACAAGCAATGTTACGGTAAAAATCACAAGCAAACTTTCAGAATTATCTTCTTCGGGTGAACTCAAGGCACAGGATATATCAATTGTGAAGCAAAACTCAGCTCCTCTGTTTGTGACTTTACTGCTTACTCGCAGGCAGAAGCCCGAGTAATGGATGCCATTGGAAATCAATAGCTGATAGATAGCCTTGAGGCTAGTAAAATATGGACTCATTTGAGATGACGGCCCCAAGTCTCCCTAGAAATCCAGAGAATTGCCTGTAAGCATAGTCCTGGTTTTCAGAGAACAGCAACATGATAGTGTTATACAAACCAACCGTTTCCATCCTTTCTGGCACTTCACAACCATTGGGCTGAATGCAAAGAGAATCCAGAGAGATTATAGCCCCGTATGGTAGACTGAATCCTTAAACACTTATGTGTTTATTTATTGTGTATGGATGTTTTTTCTGTACACCGGAAGAGGGCATCGGGTCCTGTGGACTATAGCTACAGGCAGTTGTGAGCCACCATGTGGGTGCTGGGATTTGAACTCAGGACCTCTGGAAGAGCAGCCAATGCCCCTAACCACTAGGCCATCTCTCCGACCCGGAGTCTTACAACTCTAACCTGCCAACAAAACTCTGCTCTCAGTCAGCCTGGTAGGCTGCTGGGGAAGAAGTTCCAAAAGGTCCAGCTAGGTTTGCTTAGGAACAGGGCTGGTCAGTGACCGTCACAGGCTTTAATTCTAGCCAGAGAGCCCCCAACACAGCTGACTTCACCAGACCTGACAGCCTCTCCCCTGTCTGTCCCACCTCACTAAAACAAAGAGTGACAAGGGTTTCCCGCCTGCCACCCTCCTTACTCTGAAGATTTTAACTTTCGAACATTCTGCCCTGCTTCTTGCACAGATGGCATTACCGAACTCCTCAACAAGGGTTCTGGAGGGAGAGGAAGGTGGATCTCTGTGAGTTTTTAGAGATCAGCCAGGGGTACATAATGAAACTGTCTCAAGTAACAATAACAACTTTTAAAAACCCTTTCCTAGAGCTGCCCAGCATGAATACTGCTCTTTGCCCCACCCCTAAATGACTGAATATATACGTAAATACAGGGTAGAAGACAGCTCTGTAGGTAGTCCGGAGTCCCTGCTGTGTCTGCCCCCCTCAGAACCACCTACAGCAGAGGTAAGAATCTTCGGTCCAGGAGCCAAACAGTTGTTGAGACTGGCCCATTTCTTTGTTGACACAAAGATCTCAAAGGGACATTTCTCTGTTGGCATCAGTCAAAAAGTGTTCAATTCCACTTCACTTTAATTTGCAATAAATGTGCCTAATTTTATTTTTAATTTCCTAAATAGATTGATTTGGCAAAGCCACTTCGCCAGCTCAAAGGTTACATTCCTGATTGAAAATGCTAATAACGAATTCATTTTCTCAGATGCTGATTTCCTAATTTTCTAAAATTACTGTCTAAAAAAAAAGATTAAAAGATCTATAGACACGGGAGGTTTCTTCAGCATGAATCCAGTAGGCCCAACAAGGCTGAAAACCCTTGCCCAACAAGATGCCCCTGGCTTATAACCTCCTTTTATTCCACTCCACTGGAACCTAGAACACCTGACCAGGTCAACTGTTGCCCTAGAAACTGTCTGTCTCTTTAGAGGAATTCCTTATGTTCTGTGAGACTCCTCTTCCTTTGGAATTCAAATCACTGTCAGACAGATTCTTAGTTCTAATTACTGTCCTAGATAAAAAATAAAATAAAATAAAATAAAAAGCAACAATAATGGAAGACTCAGTCTCACAGGAAGCCAATAATAGCAGTTGATACCCAGAAGGAAAAATGAATGGCATGGGGAAGAGGGTAGAAAGAAGAATCACTCTGCGTGGGTTAACTTGAAACATGTGTCATTTACTGCGTATGAATTTATCTATTGAAAAATGGAATTGGCGTCCTAAGAATGCAAGGAGAGCAAGTTATCACGTAAATTTTGTTCAAAGAGAGATCGCCCTGTTATTCCGTTAGTTAGAGAACACTCTAAGTGCTTTAGTTGATGGGAACACATAGCTCTAGACTTCGGATGTAGTTGTCTCCTGGAGGAGACAGACACAGAAACAGTGATAATCCATCAAGGAATGCATGAAGCCAAAGAACAAAGAGAAGCCCCAGAATAGAGATGGAGAGTCCATCAACCTGGTGTAGCCGGGCTGTCTGTTAGCAGGGGTTCCGAGTGGGGAAGAATGCTCCAAGGGGAAAGAATGCCTCCACAGAGGCTTGAGTGAGGGGATTAAGGAGGACATGAAGGACCATGCTCACACTGGCCCTCCGTCCCGCCCAACACTCAGATCTGAGGGTGGCCTGCCTCTTATCAGAAAGTCTTGTTTGTTATAGTTCTGCTTTATAGTCGAGTTTTCAGGAGAACTGTTTGCTAAGCGTTATAGCACATCCCTGCTACACAGTATCAAAGCCAGTTAGGAAAGAACAGCCTAGCTGAATGAGATTTTAAAGGTGACTTCACATTAGCCTTCAGAGTTCACAGACAGGGACAAGGCTGCCAAGCCTGAGGTGTGTTTACTTCGCAGATGGGGTGAGGACGCTCAGAAATGGAAGCTGTCTTCATGCCAACAATGTTGACTCCATCAGAATGGAGGGATTTGGAGATCACAATTGGCATTTTGTTTGTTTACGTTTATGTTCTGCTTATATGGCTTATATGTAGGCGTTAAATATGTGCAAGTCAAATGCCCAAATGCCCAAAGGCTAGCTGTCACCCGAAAGTGCATCAGGAAAATGTCTTTGTGACCATGTTAGCATTACTGAGGTGGTTTCTTAATTCTTGTCACATAGCTACTGTTACTTCTACCAAACTCCACACATATTGTGTGTTTGTCCCTTCATATGGGTATAACCTATAAAGCACACAGCATGCCAGCTGGAGGCTTACCAACTCACTGCATTTTACCTTCATCTGGAGAAAACGTGGATGGAAGGAGCTAGCGGGTATTATGAAGGAAGAAAAGTAAATGTGTATTGGCGTATAATTGATGATTTTTTAAAAAGCCCCAGGAAGTCTAAAGCAGACGAGGGGGCGCCCAAAAACTCTAGACTTGCATATCCTAAAGAACTCTATTCCCCTCATTGTTCCTCCCTAGATGCATGCCAACTGCTTCCCCTAACAATCACACACAGACCCCCTGTGCCTCTTGGCTTTTGAGAAGCTCCCGAGTCCCAGCTGGACCTGAATGATTAGGTGTGGGGCTGTAGCTCACTCTCACTTACTCGACTGATAGAGCCGCTTAAGCCTTCATAAGAACGCTAACATTTGGGTGCCAATAACAGATTGACCTTTATTCATAAAGTGCAAAGAGTTGGAAGTCGAACAGATTGCTTGCCAGCGATGGCCTTTTATGTGCAGTTTAAGGCTTTGATTTCTCTCCTCTTTCTTCCTTTAATCTGACATCGCTGGCTTGAATAGCGTCCGCAGTCTAAGTAAACAGGACTGGGGGAGGCCTCCGCTTTTGTAGCCCAGCTTGCTTGCACGGAGAGGAGACAGAGATTGTAGAATGACTTTTTAAGATTTGCCTTCGGAATTCAACGATTTAAGAATGGCTTGGAAGCCCCCTCCCCCCAGACTGCAAGGAGCTGGCGGGGGAGCTGAGAACTGAACTCCACGCAGTCTTTTGCATCTGAAATCAGGCCCGTGCGTGCCAAGTGGGAAAGTAAGGATTCATATTAACTCTGCAAAGTTCACTCTGTGTCCGACACAAAAGGAGCAGCTCACAAACTGCTGAGCCGGTAGATGGGAAACGGGACCACACTCCAGGCCTCCAGGGCCCTCTCCTAGCCAGCTGCGATTGTCTCTAGGCACAAGGCCCTGCAGGGTGGGTGAAGCCTTTCAAACAAGCCCAATCTTTTAAAGTTTTCCAGAGAAACACCTCCGAGGCCCGGACTTGGACAGACACTCTCCAACAGAGCGTTTGAGTCTAGATTTTTTTTTTCCTAGATTTATCTTGATGATGCATTGTTGGTTTCTTTAACAGTGCAGAGTATTCTTGATTATAGTCTGAGTCTTTGTAACACTCTCATCGAGAGTGTATGTAAACGGGAATCTTCCCAGCAGCCACTTGTGACCACTTTAGAAATGATGGTGCCCATGGTGAGTCACCGGAAACGGAAGATGCAAAGCCCTCATGACTAAGACTAGGTTGGAAGAAGAAAGCTATCGGATGTGAACACCTTCCTGCTGGGGCTCTAAATAACCTTTACAAAACTCTTGAATGTCTGTCAGGATTGCAGACATCTTTCTGATGCTGACAACTGGCGTTGCCGGAATGACTTCGACTTTAAGGTCTAGATGTGTACCCAGGATTTGTCAATAGTCACTTAGTCAAGGGGCTGGTCTCAAAGCTCCTCCGTGCTGGGCCTGCCAGTCAGCCAGCCTTGGAAGCTCTGAGCGCCACTCCCAGTCTTCAGCAAGTACTTAGTCAAACTTAGTTTGCGGTTTAATGAACTGTTAACTTTCAATCCTGTTACTGTCTTTGGTCCATGTGGAGAATATGACAGAAAGGACAGGAAGCACGGAACAACAGACTCCGTCCACTGCCAAGCTCACGGAGACTCTACTGTGGTGATTGTCACTAGCAGGTCATTTATCTGTGTCCATATTAACTCACTATCTTCAGACACACAATGTTTATCTCTTGGCAGCAAATGGATCTTGTGTTTCTTTGACAATCCTGCTATAGAGTGGATGCCAACAAATTGCTTCTTAGATCATTCTTCTTCTTTGGGAACTACCTCTGGTCAAGAGGAGCATCTGATGTTCCTTTTCCAGCAATCCCTCCGTTCAGCCTTTTCACCAATTTTAGTTCTTGCTCATGAACCTGAATCTCCTGTACTTACCTTGTCACTGGGCTGGTTTGGGGGTCACCAATCTTCCAACGGAGAACACGCATGCCAAGCACTGGGTTACACTGCAAATTGAAACTGACAAGCATTCCCCCAAACTTCTACCATGCTGTGGCCCCTCTTTAGGCCACCGCATCTCTCCTCTTCCGGGGTTTCTTGAGGAATGACACAGGAAGGGACATAAGTGGAAAGAATTTTTAAAGAGATAAACATCACCCGCAGTACTGTGGAGGTTCCTTTGGTTGCTTTTCCTTAACTCAGACCGCCATAAGAAAGATGAAGGCTTCAGCACACTGGCTTACTGGGTAGCCATCTTGCTGGAGGACCCTGGTTTCAACCCACAAAGGAGATGATTTCAGGGGCCACAGATGGATCAGGGCTGCCACTGGAGAGGCAACAAAACTGCTCAGACTTCTTCATCAAGCACTGGTGCTGCCACCCAATTAAAGAGAGAGAGAGAGAGAGAGAGAGAGAGAGAGACTTTTCTACAGCTTCCAGATTATTTATGCCAATGCCCCTCTTCCTCCTCCTGACACTTCTTTTCGGGGTGCCAGGGTCAAACCCACAGAGCGCTAGATGAGCCTCCTGCCACGAGCCGTCTCTTCAGCATTCCGCGTCAGGCTTTAGAATGAGAGCTGTAACTCTATATCCATGCTGTGGAATTCTGAAACACAGAGCCGAAAACAATGAAGAGCTAAAATTTACATCCAGCTACAGAAAGGTGCAGGTGGCGGCCAGTCTGGACTGTCCACTTGACTGGCTAGAGAATCACAGGGGAGACATACCGTCACCACTCTGCCTGACCTACCATGGCAGACTACAGCCCTTTAAGCCGTGAGCTCAAATAAACCCGTCCTCCCTTAAGTTGCTTTTGTCAAATAATTGTTTTTCACGGCAATAAGAAAAGTAAGGAGTAAAAAAAATGACCATCATACGGAACAGCAAAGAGAGGAGGGATAAATGAGAGGCTAGGCTTAGGATGCTCGACCTTCCCAAGGCCTTGGAGTCCCCCAAGAGGCAGACACTCAGGGATTTAAACCTCTGACCTCTGGTCCCAAATCTGCAACCCACCCAGAGTCCGGGCACTGTATTTATTCTCAGCGGTTACTCATTGCTATTTAATTGTTTTCCCCCACAACCCTTCCTTCCTTCGCCAGAGCCGGCCATGCCAACCGGCTCTGAAGCCAGGTCATTTACATGAGGGAAAGATTTCAAAAAGATTATGAATGTGATTTTGAATGCCTACTGAAGTACACACAGACTCTTCATTGGAAAGGAGGAAATGCTGGAAACGGTATTTTAAAATAAATCCTTAGTAACCGAGAGTTGGCAGACCCAGAGCTGCTGCACAGGAGGCCTGGGAGAGCGGCCTTGCTCGGGGTGTGGAGTGTCCTGAAGAGCCAGTGTTGACAGCGGCCCTGAATCTTCAGTCTGGCTCACTGGCACGGCTCCCACTGATTAGTGGGATGGTGTGCACAAGAAGAAGATTTCGCTTCAATTTTAACAATGACGATCTTTTTTATTCCATTTCTTCCGTGAAAACTGGGAAAGTCTATGACAATCTCCAAACAGCAGGTTGTTTGAAGGCTCTTTCCTCCTCAGGCCAAAACCTCATTTCCGTGCCCCTCATCTGCTGGATACGGAGCTATAGAGACCTCCAAGTATGTCTAGGAAAAGAACAGAAGAACATTTAGGGTTTTAGACATTTAGGATAGTTTTGGCAGGAGAGGAAGAGAGGGAAAAGAGCAAACCATGTCAAAACTGAGAGAATGACCGAAATAAAGTCTTAACGCCCAAAACTGCAAGTTTAACGTCCCTGGGAGACCCTGAATGGTGTGGAAATCGATGTCCAAAGCAGAGTCTCTGTGGAGTAAAATGTTGTGGAATGAATGAATGAACAAATTCTCTAATGTTACCTTACTTCACGCTGGTGTTTTCAACTTTAACCTTCCTGCTCAGCTCAGCCCTAGATTTGCTAGGCTGCCACTGCTAAAGTCATTGAGAACACCTGAGCTGCGAAGGCAGCCCTCAGCCACTCCGCAGGAGCTGTGCGTTTGCGTTCAACTGCACTGAAGGAATAGGCAGGGCGTAAAAGACAGATGCAGATAGCCAGCAGCTGGGCCACCACTGTGAGTTCTCAGAGCAACGCTCAGCTTGTGAGGGAGGGTCCTCTAGCACAGACAGCAAGAAGGACGCACGCTGCAGCAGCACAGGAGCAAAGCCCACCGGGACAGGGCTTTCGAGGTTTAGACACCGCTCTTTTAATAAAGCACTGAGAGTAGAGATCCCTTTCCTACCACTCACTGGTTTTAAAAGGCATCTTTCAGCCACATGTCATCTCAGACTCCATTTTCAGAGACGGTGATCCGGAGCTGCAGTAAAGAGCTGAAAGACATCACCAGCAGCGCTTTCAGGGTTTCTGAAGATTGAGAGTTCTTACTTAGAGGCCAGGTCATAGTCTTGTTGTCACACACACACATACACACACACACACACACGTACATGCATGCACTCATGCACGCGTACACGCACACATGCACACACACCTATCAAGATTGCTATCTGAGTGACTGGATGAACGGATGCTACGCGAGTGTTAATCAGGCATGGGATTCACAGAATTCATTTCATTTCAAGTGACCCAACCTGGTATTTCCAGAGTCAGATGGTGGGCTGGAGAAGTCAGCTAAGCTTTGCAACATTATTCTTGTTTGCCTGTCCTGTCTGGGTTTTCTTTCTTTGTTTGGAGACAGGATTTCACTCTGTAGCAGTAGAGTCTGGAACTTCCTACAGAGTCCAGACTAGCCTCAAATTCACAGTAATTCTCCTGCCTGAGCATTTTAAGTGCTGGGAAATCCTCCTGCCTTGGGCTTCCAAATTCCAGAATTATAAACATGAGCCAGCACAGTGGGTTAAATCATTATTTTCAAAAGTCTCTTAGAGCATTTATATACACAAAGCTAGAAGTTAGGAGTTCAAAGTTCAAATCTAGAACTTAGATACACAAAGCTAGAAGTTAGGAGTTCAAAGTTCAAATCTGGAACTTAGATACACAAAGCTAGAAGTTAAAATCTAGAACTTAGATGGACAAATCTAAAGCTTAGATGCATGAAGCTGGAACTTAGATGCTCAAATCTAGAACTTAGAGGGACAAATCCAGAACTTAGATGCTCAAATCTAGAACTTAGATAACACAAAACTTGGGCCTAGAAGCATAAATCTCGAACTTAGAGGAAGAAACTAGACTTGGAAAGATATCTTTGCAAGACTTTGGTTGAGAGACTCCCAAGTGCCCAGGGCCCGGGTGCTGAGGACAGGGCCTTGTGGACTATATTGAGTGTGTGGCTGCTGTCTCCTTGAGAGAAGACGAATGAATGAAGCCTGTTCTCCTCACTCCCTCTCTGAGACCCTTGTTTGTCTCTCACTCCAGGCCTGTCCCTCCTCTCTCCTAATAATGGATCCTGAATCCCCCCCCCAAGGGACCATGACTTTCAGATTTAGATCCCCCAAACGACTCTGTTCTTAGCCTCCTCTTAGAATCCCTTTACATGCAACAAAACAAAAACAAAAGGCTCAGTCCAAAAGGCGTAGACTCCTGTGCATTAGTAAGTAAACATCAATAAGGAAAGTGGTTGATGTCTATCAATCATTTATACCCCCGTGAAATCTTGCCTCGCTCCCTACATGTGTGTAAACAGATCACACAAAGCCTATGTACAACCAATTGAGCAGGGATTTGTCATCAGCAAAGAAACTCAGAACACAACCACCAGCCACACAACGCCTTCACGGCCTTTCCTTTTATACTCGCTCATCCAATTAGCACACAGATCTGTGAGGCTATGTTATCAGCACACATTCTCCTCATTGAGAAAAAGCAAGGAGACATCTCACCTAAGAGGGAGCTGTGGGCTCAGAAACTCCGTAGAAGTATCCAAAGCTGGCATCTCTTCGTTGTGGAGAAAGGCATCCTGGCAGTTACGTCAGTGTTGGCATCACCACAGCCTGTAAGGAGAGACATCAGCAATGAGTCCAGGTACTAGAAATGAAGAAACTGAAAGCGTGAATCTGAGTGTGGGCTAATCCTTCTGCCTTCATCTCTGTCCCTGCCTCTGTGACTCCGGGAGTAAGTGTAGGCTAACTTTGTGCCTTACTTCTCTGGATCATTTTTACAGCCCCTCAATCTAGAGTCAGACTTTCCGCTCAGTCCAGGCTCAGACTTTTCCACAAAGTTACTCAGCTTTTCCCCAGGTGGAGCAACTCACTGGCTTCTCCATCAATTTGAAAGACTCTTAACTCACAGTCTACATAACAAAGAAACCAGGAAGCCAGGCTGTGAGAAGTGCATGCCTGAAGATGCCCAGGTCTTACCCCATCCCCTCTTATGAGGCAAGCTTGTCTTTAACATATTTGGGGTCAGGAACCTCACATAAGAGCCAACAGTTGTTAAGGCCTCACCAAGTCCTCCAACACTCTGACATTCCCATATTCATGTGTGGAAACCGAGTCATGCAAAGATGAAATCATTTTCCCAAGGTTATTGATCTCTACATGGTAGACAAGCATTTTTGCCCAAGCAGTCTGAACTGGCTGTCTGGGTCACTATCCTTACAGCATGAGAAAACACCAGCCCGCCCATGGAAACTGAATGGTTTGTACTTCATCATCGAATGGTGCAGGTACCTGGCAGTCTTGTGCAGGGATCTGGCAGTGCTGTGTTTGAAGCAGGCATAATATGGATGGAGAAGAGAGCCCCAAGGGCAAAGAATGCATGTAGTGGGCAGATTTTCAACTTTCTAAACACAAGAATATTTTCACTGGGTAAGGTAGTCTTAGTTTGAGCAATAAAATCCCAGCAAAATATATTTTAATCAGAAAAAAAAAATCCTTCCCTCTATGTAACTGGAAATCCCGGGGCGGGGCAGTAGCTGGTAAAATCCAACAACAGTCTGTCTCTTGTTCCCCATCTCTTGATGGCCTCTATTCTTGAGCAGAAACAGCACCAGTAGTTCGAGATTTTACTTCTTCACTGTGGTCGATCCTTCTAGGAAGCCATAGTAACTAGAAATCCGGGAGGGTTTTACCAAAGAAGTGGCATTTGCATGCCTGCTGATGAAGCAAAATGATTTAAGGTGGGATGGAGCGAGCATTCCTATCTCTGTGGGATCATCCTGTATACCGTGAGCCTCCAGGAGTATCCTGAAGAGCAGGGATTCAGGGGCTACTGCCTTCTGATGAAAGAACCAATGTGAAGAAAAGCTGGGCCTCTAGGAAAATCAATGTTGAAAAAGTTTAGTCTATAATCGAATCTATTGGTTTCTGAATACAGCAACTTTTTGATTATCTATACAGTAACCTCTACTGGATCTATGGTCTTGGTTGAGCAACATCTAAGACCTAA
The DNA here is from genome assembly GCF_982192425.1 of Myodes glareolus. Lineage (NCBI taxonomy): Eukaryota > Metazoa > Chordata > Mammalia > Rodentia > Cricetidae > Myodes > Myodes glareolus. The sequence goes on along the minus strand of NC_142033.1, from coordinate 8,300,749 downwards.
GAGCTAAAGCAGAGAGGGAACAGCCTCCCTGGAATGCTATTGAGCAATCCTAGTAGTTAGTTTATTAAATAATCAGCGACACATGTTTCCTGTGGAGGTTTCTCATCTCTGCTGGTTTCTTCTGACCTTTCCTCACATGACTGAGCATCTCCCAGAACTCACTAAGACCTGCTGAGGAGGAGGAGGAGCTGTTTGCTGCCCTGCTCAGCCCTCTGAGCTCTTCTCCTTCAGATCTATGCTGTTTGGGAGAAGGGGCCCAGCCACACGCTGCGACATGAATTGACACTAATTAAAATTAAGCACAATCAAATAAAACTACACCTCGGTTCCTGTGTCACATTAGGTAGGTCTTCAGAGATGGGCACCCAAATATTGAGAGCAATCATCACAATGCAAGACATAGAGAGGGGATGCTTCGTCATGGCAGAAAATTCCATGGGGCTTTTACCCGGCCCCAATGACTCCTGACTCTGCCTTGTCTCTCAGATTCTGTATTTTAATCACTGCACGCTTTCCAAATCAGGTGCCAAGAACAGACCAAAAAAACCTTTCCACCCACGAATGGTTTAGGGAAGTGCTGAGTGTATCGTGGTTACTTCCAAGTGTTCGGTTGCCAGGTTGCTTACGGGAGTTTGTGAGTCAAAAGGGACGGCTACACTGGAAAGCCCACCTCAGTGTGGACGATGGCTTGTGAAAGCTGCATCCCCATCCCCGAAGCTACACAACTCACAGACAGCTCAGCCAATGGGAAGCGCCCTCTCCTCGACAACAGTCGCTGCCCCATAGCCAGGGGTGAGGCTTGTGATACCTGGTACTTTCAGGTAGTGGGCCTTGCTTGTTTCACTTCTTTCTCCCTGGCGTCTCCCTAAGTTTTATTTACTTCCTCAGTCTTGTGAGCCCTACACCCAGGGGGGCACGGACCAGTGTAGGAACTGTGGCTGCCATAGTCATTTCCTACCTCTCGTCCCCCGGAAGGCCTTACCTGCCAAACAGGAAATGCAGAAAGCAAGGTCATGTTTGACCACTCTTAAGTCACGCCTTCTGGCCCCATCACAGGAAACGCTTTTAGATTGTCTTAAGGCCTCTATACAAAAGTTTTTAGTTAATAAATTGCTTCAACCAATACAAATAAAGACTGTCTTCTGTAATGTCCTGCCTCTTCAAACTCTACTGTCCTTCAAAGAGGGAGGAAGGACAGAGGGAGGGAGGGAAGAAAGAAGGAAGAGACAGAGGGAGAAAGGGAGAGAGAGAGAGAAATCTCTTGTCAGCAAAGTCCTTACTGAAAATATTAATTCCACTAAAAGCACCAAAAGGGCTTTTTTCCCCCTTAGAATGAAAAAAAGATACAGCTGCAAGGCAAAACGGAGGGCTTGAATGAGCATTCCCAGTCCTTCTTGTCGTAAGCCATTAGTTGAATTGCTTAAAGAAACCCCTTGACAACCGTAAGTGCTGTTTTTATGTTTGAGAGCTTCATAATGTTGCCCACAAGAAGAAATTTCTCCACAAAAGCTCCTTGTGTTTAATAAAGTGATTTGTTCCGGTGATGGTGATAATGAAATTGCTCAACTGAAAGGGGATTGTTCAATGAAGACCTGAATCCAATTTTCTGGGCCTGTATGATTACACTTTCAGCTCTGTGTTTACTCATTTGTAGAATTGCTGCCAGTCTTTTGATACGAAATTAATAGGATTAATGGTTTTCAGGACTGGCGGGCATTAACAGGGAACAGAGCCTGTCCACACGCAGCTTGGTGGCCCCGTGCACTGACCTGCGGAGGCCTGCACACCTCACTGGCCAGTACAGCAGAACAGAAGGTTGACCGCCTTTGCCTTTCCTGACCCCGGAATGAGGCTCCTTCTCTACAGGAAAATGATCTTTTGAATAATTTCATTTAGTTTTATGTGGCTTCCCACTTTGGGTAGCTCCTCGGGGAGTTGGTGGTGGAGACCTGTCTCCCAGAGAAAACACATAAAGATGGGGATAGTTGTCAAGGGTTACCTGGAATAAGCTCTTCACTAAGTAATTCTGCACAATGATTAGCATTGTTAGTGGTGGTTTAATGACAGGATCAAGATTTGTGGTAGGTTCCATTGCCTGGAAATTTTTGAAGGTTTGGATTATGTGTGTGTGTGTGTGTGTGTGTGTGTGTGAGAGAGAGAGAGAGAGAGAGAGAGAGAGAGAGAGCAAGTGCCTGTGCTCACACGCTTACAAGGTGTACAGGGAGGTGATGGGTGTCCTACTCTGTCACTCTACCTGATTTCTTTGAGACAAAACCTCTGACTAAACATGAAGTTACACATGCAGCCAGCAGTCCCAGATCATCCTTGTGCCTCTACCCAAGGGCCTGAAGCCTTGCACAATTTTTTTACATGGGTGCGAGGGGGTTAAACTTGGGTCCATCTGTTTGTATCGTTTTCCAAAGATAGAAGTTTCTGACCCTCCTGATCCCACAATGGCTCAGTCCTAAAGAAACACACAGAGGTTTATATTAATTATAAACTGTTTGCCCTACTAGCTCAGGCTTATTATTAGCTAGCTCTTACATCTTAAATTAACCCATAATTCTTGTCTATGTTTATCCATGTGGGGCCTTCTCTCAGTAAGACATTCTCATCTTGGTTCCTCTGCATCTGGCTGGTGATTGACTCTCTGCCTTCTCTCTTCCCAGAATTCTCCTAGTCTGGTCACCCCACCTATACTTTCTGACTGGCTATTGGCCAATAAGTGTTTTATTAAACAAATATGAGTGATAAATCTTTACTGAGTACAAGAGTATTATCCCACAGCAGTTTGCTTAGCCACTAAGATATCTCCCCAGCACCCAAAACAATGTGTTTCCTTACATTTCTATACACATATATTATGTGCATTGCTCATATTCATCCCTAACACTTTATCTCTTGCCATCCCCGTTCCCACTTGTCCCTTTTCCCCCACCAAATAATCCTCTTTCTATTTTCAGATGGCAGATAGATAGATAAAGATATATTGATGATAGATATAGATAGATAGATAGATAGATTGATGATGATAGATAGATAAAGATATATTGATGATAGATAGAGATAGATAGACAGATAGTAGATAGGTTGATGATAGATAGAAGATATATTAATGATAGAGATAGAAAGACAGACAGACAGAGAGATAGATAAATGATAGATAGGTAAATAGATCAATAAAGAGGTAGATAGATGATAGTTAGGTAGACAAATAGGTAGATCAATAGATAGGTTGGTAGAGATAGATAGATAGATAGATAGATAGATAGATAGATAGATAGATAGATAGATGACAGGTAGGTGCTGTATCTCTGGTGCTATAGCAAATGTGGATGTGCTGCTGGCTTGGATTCTTTGGGGAATGCTCAGGAGTGCTTCAGCTGGGTCACATGGCAGTTCTAGTTTTAGTTTTTGAAGGATGTCCATGGTGATTTCCATAGTGGCTCTTCTAGTTCACACTCATCCCAGCCATGTAGAAGCACTCCTCTTTCTGACATCCTCGCCAGCATTTGCTGTTGGTTGTCTTGGTGGTAGTCGTCAGAAGGGAGTAACTTGGAATCTCAGCGTCTTTTCATACTCTCTAGAATGTCATGAATCTCACTTCTTTCCACTACTGAGCAGTTTCAAATTTTCATTCTTTTGAAACAGCCCTAGTGCCTGTCCTAATTTGTGATGTCCTTAATTAAAGCTCTACATAGGAAACATACTCATAGTTTTCCATTCAAGTTAGTATATGGAAATTTTAATTTATGGACACATTTTCTCTAAGTTAAAGTCTTCACTTTGCATACTAGTTTAAGAGCACGAGAAAGACCTAACAGGCTGAAGCCACACAAAAGTGTCTTTTTAATTAATTTGTTTATTTTTATTATTTGCATTCATGTTTGATCTGTATGTATGTCTGTGTGAGAGTCAGATCCACTGGAACTTGAGTTATAGACTTTTGTGAGCTGCTACATTGGAGCTAGGAACTGAACCCTGGTTCTCTGAAAGAGTTCTTAACCATTGGGCCTTCTTTCCAGCCCCACAAAACAGTTTTAATAACAGGAAGGAAAATCACAGTGGTCCACAATGTAAAATTTAAATAATAACAAAGAAATATTATTTTTTTGGTACTGGAGAAATGGCTCAGCAGTTAGGATTTGTGCTGCTCTTCCGAAAGAGCCTTGTTTGTTTTTAGCACCCGTGTTGAAAGGCTCACAACTGTCTGAACTCTAGCCCCAGGGACATCTCTTCTGGACGTCTCAGGCACCCACAAATACACGTTCACATACACATGCATATACACATAATAGAAAATAAATAATTTTTTTCTTACAAGTGGTATTCATGTAATAAAATGAAAAATAAAAATAGAATATAATATTTACACTGTAATTAGAAAAACAGAAACATTAACATGTTTTATTGTGTTATATAAAAAATTAAGAATGCTAAAATAGCTGGTGATAAAGCTCAGGTACATAAAAGTACTGCTGCTGTGCCTGATGACCTCAATTCAACCCCCAGGACCCACATGTGCACACACAGACATACACACACACAGTGTGCACACACACTTGTGCACACACATATCTATGTAGTCACATAGAGAGAGTGTAACGAAATAAGAATAATAAAATATCACTTGCCTTCTCCTATAGCATAGCCACTTTTCTATGCTCAGCCAATCACCGTTCTCTTTTCTAAGTACACAGTAGTCAGCAACCCTCAGATAAACAGTTTTCCACTTGTTGTGAAGTCAAATGTCTCCACTGGTGTTGTGAAAGATCTCTGTCACTCCGTCTGGGACACACTCATCTTTTCATCCCAAGCACTTTCTTCATGAGTGGTTTTGTCTCCCTCTGGAAGAACACTGAGAGCTTGTGTAGTATGTGCATCACTGTATCTCCATCGTCGGTGCCTCTGTATCTGTTGCTATACTCTTGTATCTGTTGCTATGCCCTGTATCTGTTGTTATGCACCTGAATCCGTTGCTATGCCCTGTATCTGTTGTTATGCCTCTGTACCATCTGTTGCTATGCCCTTGTATCTGCACATGTACAATATCTATAACTCTGCTCTTCTGAAGTCTCATCTTTGATGATTTATTCCCTCCTTTTGAGGGAGAGAATATTTATCTTGGCTCAGAGTTTCAGAAGTTTCTGTTCCTGATCAGTTTGCTCCGTTTCTGAAGGTTTGTGATCAGGCAGAAGGTCATGGTGGGAAAAGCGTGTGGAGGAGCAAAGCAGCTCACTCAGGAAACAGAAAGACAAGGGGAAACTGATGGAGATACCACCAGTGAGTGACCTACGTCCTCCAGCAGGCCCACCAACTAAAGAGAGACAGCCTCTCAATAATGCTACGAAACCCACTGGTGAAATCTGAGCCCTGGTAACCAAATCACTGCTACAAACCCCATCAGCTAGCAACCAAGCCTTTAACACCTTCAGGGAGATGTTCCAGATTAAAACCATAGGAAAGGCAAGAAAGCAACACAACTGTGTACTCCACCATCTGAGCATGCGCAAACAGATGCTCTGTGGCCAATTAGTGAGAGTTTTCCAGAACTAATATGCCTGGGAGACAGTTTAGTAAGTAAATCACTTGTTGGACAAGAGTGAGGAGCAGAGTTTGGATCTGTAGAACTCGAGTGAAGCTGGGGACCACAGCATACATATCCTTAGTCCCAAGATTCCAACAGTGACACGGCAGACAGAGATGAAAGACTCCTCAGAAACTTGCAGACCAGTTAGCCCAATGCATGTAGGCGTGGCCAACAAGAGATCCTGCCACAAACAAGGTAGAAGAGGAGATCTCTCTGGCCCCTACACATGTACCATGACACACGGATATCTGCACAAACACACATACACACACATACTGAGGGAGGGGTTTTAAAATAGTCATACCTGGAATTGGAACCATGTTATTGGAGAAATGGCATTCTTTAATTCAAACATGGTCATTGAAAGCTATTTATGTCACCCTCCCTCTACAAAGGATTGCCTGCATATAAATGCCAAATGCTTCCTAGACTTGGGAAGAGACTCTAGCTTACAAGCACAGGGTGTAAACAATGTCACCAACTAGACCAGGACAGAGTAGTAAAAGAAAATGTGCCATATAATAAGCATATGATATGACATGTGTCCCTGGGGAATGTGTGCGAGCTTGGGATGTGCAACGTGTAAGGAGCAAATGCTCCAGAATCCGACAGGACTAAGTTCTGATGTCCCTAAATCTCTTATAAACCCACTTTTATCACATGTAAAAATCTTCCTTAACAAACTGGTGCAAGAATTGAATGAGGTAATGTTTGCACCATTTTGAATGCAGGAAGCACTCACAACAGGGGTCATTTGAGGCAGAGTGAAGACAGTAGTTCTGTGTCACTCCTTGACCCCAAGCACCTGAGCAATGAGGTCCAAGTATCCTGAGGGTTGCTGCAATGTCTCGGACCTCACCGTAAGTCTGCCTGTGTTCTGTTCTCCTCTCCAGACTGATCAAGCCCTTGGGAAACTCTCTCATCCTGCAGAGTCCCTTGTTCACCCATCACCCTGGTGCCCTAATTCAGCTCAACAAGCAGGACAAACTTCCATTGCCAACGACGCACTCCTCATTCTGTGTTGGAGGGAACACAGAAGATGCGCCTCAGCTCTGGTGGACGGACTCAGTGCCGTCACCACTTAGCAGGCAAACACGACCACAGCTAAAGCAACTGATCTGTGTGCGGGGTTTGGAGGTCATATTTTAACACCTTGAAGTTGGAACAGGAGTATCCTGGTCCTCTGAGGATAAAAGACCCCCTTTGGCCATCCAGGTGTCCCCAGTAGTCTAAAGCTAGCGAGGAGTTGATGCCTTGCTCCATGGAAACCATTAATTCGGGCTACTGTTTTTGCAATGTTTTCCTATCATGAGGATTGAAATCTGTATCCTAATGTATCATCTCCCTAACAATTAACAAAAAGAGCCAATTAAATTACCTAGTAGGACCCAGTTTCTAAGTCACATTTTATTACCTTGTCAAACATTTAAAAAAAAAGCAAGAAATATGTCCTAAGTAAGTGAAGAGCTTTCTGAAAATTTAAGCATCATTTTTAGAAAAGTACTATTATTATTTTTGAGGTATGTTTGGTAAGAAAATTTTGCTTGCAAACTTGGTGAGAAGGTATTTTTTTTTACATTTTCACACCTAAAGTTAGGACATTGTGATTCCAGCCAATTTAATGCCCACATTCCACTTCAAATAAAATAAGAAAAGATATTAGCAAGTCCCCACTCCGGGAAGTGGGTGTGGTCATGAGCCTAGGAGTGACGTAATGACTTTGCCTCAAGTGTGCTGTGCTGCCCAGGTACCCAGCTCAGCTCCTTAGACTTGGGCACATTGCCAGCATTTTTGCTTGGCATGACTTCAAGGGCCTCATGTGCCCAACCCAAGGCAACCCCTTTCAGGATCCATGAGCCAAGCTAACTGCATGCAAAGCAGGCCAGGTCTTAGACTTGGTTTGCACCAGCATGTCGTCAGAGAAAGATGTTTATGTGGGTGAGAGTCTAGGACTGGGTAGAAAGATGAGAAGCAAGGTTAAGCAGAGTAGGGCTGGGGAGAACGCCACATGCCCTTGGAGGACAGGCAGGGGATAAAAGAAGGTCCGGGAGGGCAGCAGAAACAGAAGGGCATTCTTCACAGGCTGGCTGGCAAACCCTGCGGCGGTGCCATTCTTCAAACAAAACCTCCCTCAGCCTCAGATCCTCCACGGGTCACGCCACTCTATTGATTTACACAAAACCTTCAAGGCTTTGATCAGCTCCCAAAATGCAAACATTTGAGGCAACGGCTCGAAGAAGCTTGTTTAAAAAACAGTTGATGTAAGGGTCTAAAACAGTCCATTAACAATCACATGTAGAGATGTGTATACATGTGTGCCCGCCAGGCATGCTTCTACGCTCAAGAACATTTTATATAGTCTATTAACCATGCTGTGTACTTACGACACACGATCACTTCAAGCCCAGAGAAACATTCTTTACTTGAAAATGTGAAGTCAAAAAAAAAAAAAAATCTTAAACTTTTTTCACACTGATCCTCACACCCCAAGCGAAAGAAGGAAAAGAACCCCTACCATGCTCGTCCATCCCACACAAAAAGAGTGACTTATGGTTGGGCCTATTTAGATCATAAGCTCTCACCTACAATAAAAATTTAGGATGTAAATTAACCACACAATTTTACAGGCTTCAGACGTATGAAGAATTGTTTCTAAGTTTTCATTTCTCGTGATGGATCCCCAATACTTGTCACCCTGACAAATGTTCTGTAAGAAATCATAATGCTCGGTTGCACATACTAAAGGCCAGCCTCTGTGACCCCAAGCGCTTGCTCAGCCTCCAGCTTTGACTCAGTGCCCTGGCTTCAGAAGCATCGCCAAGAGTTACAGTTGTAAAATCGGCAGCGAGATGGAATGGTGTGTGCCCTGGGCTTTTAAAAACTTATGAAATAATATTTGTCTGCCCTGAGTCATTTAGACTGTGTCTCTGGGCTTGGTGAGGGTGGCGAGCTCCATTCTGTTTAAATATGTACTTCCTCCATCATAAAGGCAAGATCACCCTGGCTCCAAACGATTCCTGTAAAGAAAACATTGACTCATGAGGCCAAGGATGGGGCTCCGCCAGTCAAGTCATTAGGAATACGGAATGCAGTGGTGACCAAAGCTGTCCACCTGTCTTTCAGTCAGTAATAGAGCACCCTGCTGGTTTGAAGTGATGAGCTAGCCCTCCAGGGGCACAGCCATGGGCAGCAAAAACTCAGTTTCTTAATCCTGAAGAAAGTTCTCAAACACAGTTCTACCCCTGTAACCACCAGCCCTTTCGCCCCAGCACTGAAGTTCAAAGATCAAGAGGTTCAGGGAAATTTTAACACACACCATCTCGGCAGCTCTTCCCAGTTCTTTGCTGAAGAAAATGCTCCTAGAATTAGCCAAACCCTCTCTGAGACCCACATGAAGAAGGACCCTCCATGTCAACAAACAACCAATGTTCAGCCGTGAGATCTCCGTGGGCTTGACTTTCTCTAACCTGATTTGTCGACGGGAACCTGTATCCAATCCCTCCCTCCCAGCTGAGCAAATGTTCTCAAACCCCATCCGTTCCTTTTATTGTTCCTGCTGCTACCAACACATAAAACATTGATGTAGGGCAGAGGGGACAGCTCAGCAGGTTATCAAAAGCCTTGCCACACACACACACACACACACACACACACACACACACACACACACACGCGCACACACACACGCTTGATGACTTGGGTCCAGACCCCCAGAAGCCACAGAAGAGCCGGGCATGGCAGTGCATGTCTGTAAACTCTGCACTTGTGTAGCAAGGTGGGAGGCAGAGACAGGAGAATCCCTGCAGCTGCTGCCTTCCCACCTCAGCCCAGCGACCCATGGCCCAGGAGAGTCCCCTGAGAGCTCATCAGTCAATGAGTGTAGACTACACAGAGCAGCAGCAAACAGAGAGACCCCGCCTCAAACAAGGCAGAAAGTGAAGAACACCCTGAGTTTTGATCTTAACAGTGTTTAACCTTTGACAGTGTTGGCCTTAATACTTTCGCATACAAATGTACACACATAAATAAATATCTAAGAATAAGTAAATAAATAAAATTTGTAAGTATCGGTGTATAATGCTTACTTACACACACACACACACACACACACACACACACAAACCAAATTTCAGCATTTACAATGCTGTTAACTACTAAATTTAAATAAAATATTGCATGTCTTTACTAAACCAGCAATTTATGAAAATATAATTAAAGCCATATGGATTGGGAGGGCCAGTAAAATGGTAATTCTGTGTGGTATTTAGATATATCAGCTCAGATATTTGAAACCTTGACACACACACCCAGGGGCACACTTCCTCCAATAAGGCCACATCTCCTAGTTCTTCTCAAACAATTTCACTAACTGGGACAAGCATTCAAACATATGGGCCTATGGGGGTCATTGTCCCTCAAACAATGACACACACTGAGGGTAAAGAAAGGCACTGGCATGATGTCCTTCTCTTTGTATGAACCCAAGATGGTAAGCAGTAGGGGACCGTTACATACAAGGCTGTCAATGGATTGCCTGGGCTGAAATCCCTGCTCTGTCATACTCTGTAGGATCTCCGTGTGCATTGGCTTCTTGAGTTCCTCATTAATCAAACTGAGTTCATCATCAGACCTGCTTCAGAAAATTATTGAGAGACTGAAAAGAGAGAGGGCTGAAAAAGTGCCTTCCACAGTGACACTGGGGAAACTGAGGCTGGGAAGACAGTCCAGTCAATAAAGTGCTTGCCTTGCCAGCAAGAGAAGCCTTCATTTTTAAAAAGCTGAACATGATGACTTGTGCTCGTTATCCCGGCATGGAAAGAGCAAGCAGAAGATCCTTGGAATGTGCAGGCCAGTTAACCTATCCTAGCCTGTCTTAGCCTACTTGATAAGGTCCAGGCCAGTGAGAAACTCTGTCTCAAAACAAAAAATGTGGGCAGTACCTGAGGAATGAGATGCAAAAATTAGTTCTCTGACCTACACACATACACACACACACACACACACACACACACAATATGAAACAAAACTGGTCACTAAGGTATCTACAATCTAATAAAGAGTCATAAAACGGGATGGAGCAAGAAGAGGTCCCATCCTCAGGCTGGTGGACTGCGAATCATACATTCCCATTAGAGCAAACCCCTTAGACTGGCACATCCTACAGTTGAGTTTTGTTGCTGTTTTGTCCAATGGATATCTACTCCTGTGACTAGATTTTCATGCCAGGTTTGAAGGGAATCAAACAAGGATAGACTTAACCTTCATATTTAAAAAAAAATATCTACCAGAACCCTGTCCTGACTGAAGCTTGTGGACATCATTGGAGCCATGGAACTAAACCCTACCCTGCTAGCTCACCTAGTCCTCTGGTGTCACCAGTGTCACTCAGTAACCATGGCAACTATAGTCCTGAACACACAGATGACTCCTAGGTCCAAATTCCTGCTGTTTTGTGGAAACTTGTCTGAGTTACTTTCTACTGCTGTGGTGAAACACCGAGACCAAGGCAACGTCTAGAAGAAGAGGGCTGCTTGGCTCACGGTTCCTGAGGGATGACACCATTTGTGGCAGCGAAGAGGTAACAGGTGGCAGGTGGCCCGAAAATCAGCTGAGAAGTCACATCTCCAACCGAGACCAGGAAGAAGACAGAGCGCACTGTAAATGGTACAGGGCTTTTGAACCCGCAAAGCCCGTCCCCAGTAACATACTTTCTCCAGCAAGACCACACCTTCTAAACCTACCCAAAGAGTGTTACCAAAATATTCAGATGGAACCAAAGATTCAGATGCTGGAGAATATGGGGAACATCCCACTCAAACCACTGCACGGCTTAGCAGCTGATTTACGACAATGTTACCTAATGATGCAAAACAGAACACACATTTTTGGCACTTAGTTCTCTCCAAACATGCAGAATCAGTTTATCTATGATAACAGTGTCTTAGCTGGAAATCTTTTCAGTGGCAGAGAATTGATTTTAACTTAAAATTTCCCCCTAGGGAAGCTCTTCACCATCTCGTTTTCCCCACCACAGATTCAACTCCAGCCAGCAGAGAGACTGTGTAGTAGGGCGAGGATGAGAGGAGAATGCAGACACTGAAGAAGAGAGCATCTATGACTACACCCGTCCCTTACAGGCTGTCCCTCACGGCTGTGCCCCGTCCCTTACGGCTGTGCCCCGTCCCTCACGACTGTGCCCCATCCCTCATGGCTGTGCCCCGTCCCTCATGGCTGTGCCCCATCCCTCATGGCTGTGCCTTGTCCCTCACAGCTGTGCCCCAACCCTCACAGCTATGCCCCATCCCTCATGGCTGTGCCCGTCCCTTACAGGCTATGCCCCGTCCCCCACAGGCTACTCCCCTCCCTCACTGGCTGGCATTAAATCTCTGAACTAGCACAAAGTGAGGCTGAGTCATGAGCGCCTGGCCTAGAGTCAGAATGCCTTGGATTTTAGTTGTTACCACTGGAGTACATCAGAGGCATTCAGTGCCAACTGTGCTAATTAAATGGACATCAGTCATGAGCCAAGGAACTGACTTACGTTATCTGTTTAATTCTCACCACAACCATGAGAATAAGAAATTTCCTCCTCCATTTTAGACAATAAATGAGAAAATAAGTTCGGGGAATGTGATGATAGTGGCAGAAAGCTGACATTCGTGACAGAATCCATTTTTAAATGCAGTTATCCAACAATGGCAATGCATATTCAATATTATTCTATGTATAATTGAGAAGCAATCAATTTATTTAACTCTACCACTGAACATTGGTCCAGGGAGTCTGAGGAGAATTTGTTTGGCTATTTTTCTGTGAACTTGAAATACTACAAGCATATCCTCAGGAATCTACAAAGAATCCGAATCTAAACTACAATGATGCCTTCAGTGAAGTCTCATAGGCCAATCAACATCATCCTCTCATAATAAAACTTTCACACATTAAAGGGATGGAGGCATCAAACTTGCTTGAACATAAAACAGAAATTTGTAACTAGAAAACAGAACCAGAGGCATCAAGAAAGGGGACACAGCCAGGTCCAGGAGGACTAGAATATTCCAGCTGGGGCGGGATCACAGGCAGGAAGGCAGAAATTGCCCTTCGGGCTCTGTAGTTCCCTGCTTCTCTGCCTTTTTTAAAATCCCTCATTGTGTATCTATCTCTTCTCCAGGCCCAAGTCCACCCACAGTTTCTGACTCAGAACACTCAAGGAATGAATGAAGATTGAAACACGCATCTCTGAGCTTCAGTTCAAAATTCTCTAAAGTGACTACATAGGACAGCAATCCCAGGACTCTAGGCAGTCACATACTCACACACAGGTATAGACTATAAGCACATGTATACACATGCATGCATCTTCCTCCCTTCCCCCCCCCACCTCCCGACAACTCCACAAGCAGAGAAGACCCTACACAACTATTGCCCAAATAAACTGCTACTATTTGGACACATTTTACCAATTCTTCCATCAAAATGTTCAGGAAATTCTAGGTGTTCTCAAACATGAATGGCCAAAGAAAAATGGGGAAAAGAAAATTTGAAGTCAGGCACATCAGAGCTGCAAGAAATTGCCTGGTGGCAGCAGCTGAGCTGCTGGGGGAAAGGGGGCCTAGCATGGGCCTTTATGTGATGCTTAATCAGACGGTGAGGAGGGAGGGGCCCTGCCAGCCAGCATCGCAGCCAGACCCTCCAGGAGCCCCGGGAATAGAGAGCAGTCTGCTAGAGAATTCTCTCACAATGGCCTGGCAGAAATGGATGGTCCACACAGGGAAGGATCAATTGTAAAAAGTGGAATTAGTCATTCTAAATCATGCAGCTGTGGTCGAAGGGGCTCTTCTAAAAATCATTAAACAATCATGTATTCCTATTGATTTATTCAAAATACCTTGAGGGAAAGCAGATTAAACACAAGGTAAAAGGAAGCTAATGCAGATTAAATGGATGAAGGATGGGCAGAGAGTTCCCTGGGTAGTTTTTGTACTAATGAGAGGAAAATTATATGTACACTATTACCAGGATAAAGGGGTCTATTAGAGGTCTTTTGCTTGACATATTTATGTATTTCAAATACTAAGTAGCATAGTGAATTAGGTTTACTCTGGACATTTGTTATTTTTATTGCATCTGCAAAGTGATAAACACAGTTCTCTGTTGAGGGCACTGTGCAGCTCCGAGAAACCCTGGCTGAATAGGCAATTCTGATGCCACTGCTGCTCCCTGGACATCATTTATTATCAAGTCTAGCAACCTGACTGCAAGGACTGAACCTTGAAAACCCACAAACAGCAATCCTCTCCCGAAGGTTGGGAAGAGTAAGGTGGGGTGATTCCATAAGGGCCCTGTTCCCTGGGTCGTCCTCAGAGATGCCCTTGAATCTATCCAAACATGTCACTGCAGGAAAACTTGTTGCATGTTTTCCTCACACGTGCAGTAGACACAGAGGGCACAATTTTCAATAGGGGCGATTATCAGGAAAGCCACATGTCAGCAATTCAAACTTTTGGAACCAGAGAAGATGAGAATCAAGGCCCCAGGTCATTCTTTCTGCTGCTTCATACTCTTTCTCCCGCACTGTGTACAGGTTAAATCCACACTCACGGGGCATTATTTTAAATAATTTGATTCAATTGATTGTTATCACTGGGTTCATTGGATGACTTAAAACCAGACTCTCTGTCCCCGCCAAACCAGTATAGCCCCACAATCTTTGCTCCCATCACCGTGTTTCAACCACAAGGGAAATTACATCATCCTCCCATGATCCCTCTTAACCAGGGCAATAAAATTCCAGCTAGGAACATCTATTTCATTTCCCTTCCTTAAAACCCCACTACTAATTTTATCTTCCTAAAAATACTGCTTTCCTATGACACCCATTTCATAAACTCAAAGAGTTAATGTGGCAATCACCTGTATTTCTTTTCTACCCTATCTACAAAGGTATCACGGAAGCTGCCTAAGGAGACCCACGCATTGACAGACTGTGGCAGCCTCGCTTTTCAGAAGGCTGCTCAAAGGCGATGTCAGGAGCCTTGTATGGTTGGTGCAAAGGCTGGGGGAGAAAAGAAGATTGACAGGCAGCACCCATGACTGAAGAGAACACGACAGAGTGAACTCTAGCCTAACGAAAGCTCCTGCAGTGGTAGCATCATTAGCAAAATGTAAGTAGAACCAATAAAACCGCTAACCTCACTCGACTCCACGGTGATGGCTTTAACCTAAAACCATAAAGATAGGGTCATGGGTCTCGACTTTCCATATACACAGGCTTTGCCATTTCTGGGTAAATTGGACAGAGTCGGAGTTAGATGCAAATCTTAATGAGGATGAATACTGCTAAATACCCATCTAAACTTCATTAGAAAAATGAAAAAGAGCAATGACATTTTTCCCTCAACATAACATTTTTATAAGGAATTAAAGTTCATTTTTAAAAATGTGGGTAGCACACTTGCTTTGAGACGGATGGAGAAACTCCTCCACTCGTTCCCAGTTTACTGCCTGCCCGTCTCAGAAGCTCACGCATGCGCACACCGCAGGCGCAATCCCATTAACCGTCTATAACCTTCTTGGAGAAGTCCAAACAGTAGATGTAAATGCCTAAGTAAAGCATGTTTCTCAAAACTGCTCGGATCCTGCAGAGCTCCCAGAAGGAGCAGAAGCATCAGCCGCAGGCACACCGCGAGTGTCGGGAAATGCAGATGGTCACAGAGTGTCTTCATCTGTCTCAGCGTCCTCTGTCCAGCGCCATCAACTCGCACTCCAAGCCCCATCCTGCTCGGAAGTTATGAAATACTCCTCGATTTCCCGTTTGTCAATGTGCTTTCATTTCATATTGCCTGATTTTAGGAGAGCCATACAGGGAGAGCTTCCCCCACCCTGTTGACAATGTCTTTTGTCCTGTTTGGGAGTGGATCACTATGGCTGTGTAAGTTCAGGACAGGAAAGTCTTTCTGCTTCCCGAAAATGAGTTCTATTCACAACTGTGCTTCAGACTCTGGCTGTTCACATTTTCTTGGACGCTGTTAAACTTATAAAATAAACACTTCCAAGATTGTTTTCTTAAAAGTCAGTCCAACACAAAATCAAATGAAAAGAATTTTTCTGGGTCTTCGATCCAACCCAGGAGCATTTAACCAGGAGAGCACCTTCTCCTTGGTCTCTTTGAACTTCATAGACTGATCTTTGTTTTTCCAAGTCTCAGCCCCGGTTCTTTCCACTAGAGACTACTGTTTGATGACTGGCTCCATCCTAAACTCTGGGACAACATTTGGATGTCAGTTATTTATTTAAGATCTGCATTCAGGCAGATGCTGAGACAGGTGCTTAGGAACAAGAGCACTCACTGAGCAGTTACAGAGCGTAAGTCTAGACCGACGCTCAGGCAGACCATCCAGGCAGCGGTTTCTAAGCAGAGAAGCGTGGTGTATATTGCTCCATTTCACAGCTCAGACACCCGAGAGGTGGAAGTGCCATATCACCTATTAATGGGTGCACAATAGTTTAGTTTGGACCTAACTCGCCTCCTTACCAAATGTATACTATTCCTGCTATGTGCAGAATAGGAGTACCATCCGCCTTAGATGCACACACTGCCAGGTTCACTGCAAAATGATCAACAACTTGGACCCTGATCAAATCATACAGACCTGAAGTAGAGCCCCATTTCTTCCATTTTCTATCTATGAGAATGAGCAAATTTCTTTACAGAAAGAAAAATGGAGCCAGTGAGTTGGCCAAGGGGTAAGTGTGCTTCCTGCCAAGTCTGACAGTCAGAGTTCAATCCCTGGGTCCCACAAGGTGGAAGGAGAGAAGCAACTCTTCTCACAAGCTATCCTCTGACACACACACACACACACACACACACACACACACACACCACAAATAAATGTAAAAACAAGAGAAAGAAAATGGGGAGCAGTCATCTCACAGAGAGTAGTAGTAAAAGGACTGAGTAGGATACATACTACCTGCCCAGTGTTTATCCCAGAGTCTAGCACCAGGTAAATATATAAAAATACCATCTACTGCTGCAAGTCTACAATTAGTGTGTACATAGGGTCTCTTTGCAGTCACTTGTATAGGCTTCTAATAATTCCAAGATAAGCAACTAAAAGGGAATAGAAGAGGAAATAGGCTGTCCATATAGGAGGCTAGCATGCACTCATAATACATGGACCCAGCTTAGGCTCTGAAGGGGAGTATAAGACTTTATTCCATTTAATGAGTCGTGTGAAGATGTGTAGACATATCAGAAAACTAATGTTTTTTGCAGTGTCCTCCATGGTGTAAGCCTTCCAAAGCCTAGCCAGGGCTCTCCCAGTGAGTCCGAGGAGAATTTTGATAGTATTCCTTCGAGATCACACACTGTAGTACATAAGATTCAAGGCTCTCCAAAACTTGAATTCCCCTCTGTGGTTGAACTCCTTGAGAACCATACAGACCTACAACCAGCTGACAAGAGCTCTGGAATGTTGTCTTCATCATTTGATTTCTGTTTTCAGGTCCCCTCACCCCCAGGCAGGCTCTTGAACTGAAGGAAAATGGTCAAATTCACTGCCCTATGTCAGAACCTACATGGCCTCTTCCAAAACTGTAAAGGCATATTGACTGGGCGCATATCCAGGAGACATTTGAGATCCCGCGATGCAAGCAATGATGGAAGACTGACGAATTTCAAAACCCACCAAGAGAAACTAAAGAGGCATCACCAGTCCATTCATCAAAAGCTAAGATGAGCCATCATGCGACACCACACCAAGACAGACGCCCCTCCCCAGCACAAAGCGCCTTGACGCAACTCAAGCACTGTGGAAGCCATGAACACACACTTCTGGTCCAGGTGAGCCAGCACCCTGACTCGTTCCTTTCTCTGACTCTTCCTGCTGACGGCACAGCTCGTCGTAACTTTTCAAGAACGGAGTGGGAGGAGGGTCTGAATGTTTACTTGCTTCCCCCAGTTGGAAGAAAGTATTATTGCATCTCATCACCGCACGCCCCCACGACCGCATACGCCTGTGACACACTGCACCTCACAGATGAAGAAACAGAGGCAAGGGGACACAGGAGAAGACAGCGCGCACAGAGGCTGACGCCACAAGCAAAAGTACAACTCATAAATTAAGGCGAGGGTAGTTTCCTGGATGTGTTTGCCTATGGCACATTCTCGATTGCCACCGGCGGCAGCACGCGATGTCGACAAGAGAAACCAGGGAGAACGGCGTGGCTTTCTCATCCTCCTCAGACAGGCCTGCCACTTTGCAATGGAAGGAGGTGAGCTGGAGAGAGAGAGAGGGAAAGATGACTGGAACAAGACGACAGGATAAAGAGGACCGGGCGTGCTGAATGTCAAGAATGCTGTGCACCTAACTGAAGGGTAGAACCCACAGGTCCAGTTCTAATTGATAATTCCCTAAAACAGTAAGAAAGCTGTGTCCAAATTCAAGTTCCCTTTGCATGAATTTGGACAAGTTACCTCATCTTGCTAAGTCTCAATTTCTCCATAGGTCAATGGTATTCAATGGTCCCTATCACATAGGACTAGATGTGTTCATACATGTAATTTAAAACAATTGAGATGTAGAAAATAACATTAGCAATTATTAGGGAGAAAAGTCACAACGTAAGCATCTTTTCCTTTATCAATGAAATTACTCATACATTGCTATGATGTGGATGTAGATCTTCACTCATGAATGCATCAAGACTTAAATGTTAACACGCACTAGCTCGGTGCTGAGGAAGCACTAGGAAGAAGAGAGATCCCATCACGTCCTCCTTATAGCTCAGACACTACAGCAATCTTTATCCTGACTTTCTGTCTAAAATGAAAAACAAAACTGACTACCTCTGTCTTATTTGTTCAGTATCCCTCCAAATGGTCTTGGCTTTTCACCGCTTCTATCGCTTCTATCGCTGTTGGCACTAATTGCTTACGTGGAATCCGACAGATCGCCTGCCACTTCTAAAGGATACTTGATGAGTGTGTGGAAGAGAGCTCAGCAGGGTGCGAGCTGTGTGCAATTACTTCTTAGTTAATCCCATTAGAGACGGTGGTAAGCGTTGGCGAGGGAGCCCCTAACAGGGAGGCAGGCGGTTCGCGTGGTTGCTGTGTTCCACACTGCCTGGCAAGCCTCAGCTCTTCATTTCCAGGGAAGTGTCAGTAAAGAGACGTCTCTGTGTCACCTAACACATGTTTAGTGATGATTTTATCTGTGCGTGGTGACGACCATACTAAACGATTGCTCCCTCTGTCTAGTTAAAACTGACAGGGCTATCACCGCTTCTGTGATGAATCCAACACCCAGCATCTTTTCCAGAATATGACCCATTCCGCGTCACAGAAATACAGACAGCCTGAGAGTGGGCTCAGCCAGCGGTATACAAGGAACGCGCTAACACATGCCAAATGTATGAAGCACATATGAGCCACAGGGGGGCTTATTTAAAGTTTCTCTCTTCTCCACTCATATTCTCAGACCTTGATCTCTGCTTTCAGTATCGAAACAGCCTGGTCCGTTATGAAATGCCAACTCTTACAGAGGGTTTTTGGAGGCAGGTGGCAGCTTTTCTCAGTCCCTCTGCCCTTTCTGACACCCGTGGTACATTACAGCCATAGCATCTAGAGAGATAGTACTACCTTAGTGGGCCAGAGCGGATCAATTGGGTGGAATTTCTGGCTAGGAGAGATAAGAAATCTAGACATTAAGGAAGTTATTTGGGTAAATTGAACCTTAAAGAATTCCACGAATGATAAGTAGATATGCCCAGAGGTAGTGCAAAGAAGCTTCTTGGAAAATGTTTGGAGTAGATGTCGCTTTTATCCTGTGCCCCCCCACTTTCTTTGGATTTAGAATTGGAATATGTCCCTTCAAGTCAAGTTCAGTACCTTTCTAAGTGAAGACAAGGACCATGTTTGGTGTCTACACATGCTATGATGGGGAATTCTGGACTCTGGGACCCATGAATTCTTATTTTTCTGCTAAGCCTTTCAATTCACCATTTTGTCCTCACCTTGAGGGAAGAGGAGGAAAGAAAAAACTTACTCATGGTTTAGAGCTAAGCGAGCAAGATCGTAGCTAAACTGTAAAAGGCCAGGATCTCCGAAAACGATGAAGCTGGAGCTAAAAACACAAGAGAAAGGGGAGTTGCTGAAGCTGGAGCCACGGTGAACAGGAATGGTCGGTCAACCAGTCAGCAAGGAGCAGTGGAAAGGTCGGCCTGCTTTTAGCCATCACCACGTCTATCACGGGATAAAGTGGGCGTTACAATCTGAAGTCTTGCTTGCTTCCCCAAGTTTAGCAAGAACAGAAGGTAGCACCACATCAACACCCTTAGTGACCATCAGAAACAGTCTGGACATCTGGGGGTAACTATGAGGTCACCCCTGGAGCTCTGCAGGCAACCTGGCCATTTCTCCACCTCACCCTACCCCCAGTCCTTCCCAGCTCACTCCATGCATATCCACGGCACAGCTGCCTGATAAATCAGACAGAATTCTTCAAAGGGCCCCGGGAGGCTCATAATCACAATAAATATCCCGAGTTTGTCCTCACACAGACCTTTGTTCAGGAGGCTTTCTAGCTCGCCAGTTGAGTTGTTATGACTGCTCCGTGCCTCTCTCGCAGGAGATTGATGAAGCCTGGTGGCTTCCCTGAGGTCGCCCAGCGGGACGGGGTCCTACCAGAAGGTTCCACGCTGCCTAGAGAACCAACGATGTTGCAAAACAGAGCTCTACACCGCCAACAAAAACATGTCAGTGGATCTTACAAAGGAGGTTTTAATAAAAGAGCAAACTCCAAGTCTGTCTCGGGTCTCCTTCATGGGCTGGGTTCTTTATTATGGGCTCTACCACCTCCCAAATTAGCAGCCAGATGTGGAATTAAATTTGGTAAAATTTGGTAGGATAGACAACCACAAGCGGAGTTCACGTTTTAAAATCAATCGAATTTTAAAGACAAAACCAATTGCCAGCTCATGTGTGGAGGTCAGAGGTCAGCTTGCAGAAGTCGGGTTCCTCTTTCTACCAGGTGGATTTTTAGGACTCGAACTCAGGGCGCGCAAGGGTTGACAGCAGATGCCATAGCGGTTAAACTGCTTCTCCAGATCCGTAAGTTCTTTCCTGAGCTACTAGCTGTTAATATGAATTCTCCTAGCACGGTGGTCCTCAGTCCCCAGCAAGGTTACCTAGCAGGAGATGGGCAGAAGCTGTGATTGTCACAGCTGGATGGATGAAGGAATGTCACTGAAGCCACAGTGGGGCAGGGATTGCTGCTGACTTTCTAGTACAGGGGACAGTACCCACAACAGAGAATTGTCTGGTCCATTTTGACAGTCATGTATCAAAAACTTGGAGGCAGAAATGACAACTGGGACAGAGAAGAGACTTGTTTGGAAATCATTCCTTCAGTGATTGGATCTCGAGGGCTTTTTCCCCAAATCTGATACCAGGTAGCTACTACCCCCTGCCCCTGCCACCTTTGAGGCTGATGTCTGCTACACCTATGTGCTTTTCCAAAGTTTTGGAAAATAATGGGAAAGGAATACTGATTGCATCATTTTTGCATATTGCAGTTTTTCCTCCAAAGTATATTGTTGAAACCCTTCTATATGTGTGCGTCACCTAGGTTCACTCTTTTGAATCACCGTACAATATTCCACTGTGTAGATGAACTTTAATAGGCGTCCAGATTGTCTACAGGTATCTCAAATCATGAATGAAATTCCTATAAAAATCATAGATAAAGCTCAAAGTAGATGTGTGGTTTTTCATGTGTATACATAAATACAAGATATATCAATACATATATGTAATATTAAGGAATTATATATATCCAGATATTAATTGCTATTAGTTTTATGCTGTGGGATTACTAATAATTTTATTCTTTATTATTTTTTTTCCGTAATGACTGGGTATCTTTTATGGTAAGGGAAAAAATGTTTTTTCTAATCCTGGGAGATTAATATTATAAGTAAAGAATTCCTTATGTGGCAAATATCGGAAAAACCAATATAAAATACTATTGTGGATACCCCAATTAAGCTACCTTCCCTTATAGCTTTGCTTATCTAAGGGCTAAAAGTCCAGAGCCGCAGCCAAACCCAGCCGATGACCATGAGGACTAGACAGCACCCTGCACATTTCCAGGCCGGGAAGCATGACGCTCAGCACCAGGTTCCTTCTGTTCCCTCTTTTCCGTCTCTGGAGAAGGATGATGGAGACCCTTCATCTTGAAAGGACGCTGTCGTCTTGAGGAAGGCCAAAAGCTGTATTTTAACCAAAAGGAGTAGGTACATGTAAAGAGGTAAACAGATTTGCCTGAGCGGTATGCGAAGTCAGAGGGAGGCGGAACACTACAAATAAGACCCACGCAGAAAGGTCCTTACCTGCTTACCTTACCTACTCCTGAGGTCCTTACCCAGAATTAAGGACAAAAGACATTTGACAACATCTTACTAACCCATCCATACCATGACGCTCCCCAAATGATTTTGAACCAAATCAGAACTCTCCGTGAACAAGTGCCTCCTCCGCCCCCCCCCCCTTGCGATGTTAGGTACCGGATCTTATCTTGACTCCCACTTGCGCAAACGCCAAAAACTGACCACAAGAGAGGAAAAAACCCACAGCAAAAACTGTGTCCCCAAATATGAACCGGCAGAGACAAAAACAAAAATGGCCCTCTCTCCTCACTCCTATCAAAAGACACACGAAGTTTCTCAGTTTGTCTGAAAAATTATTGTGAATTCCCCTACTCATATTTTTTCCTCTCGTTTTCCCACCTCGTTTTCTCCACACAGAGAAAACATGAAGGTTCACTGCTCAGCACCAAAGGCTTTGAGTTTTCTTTTTGTTCTTCAAGGTAACCCTCTTCTGCTGTGAACCCTGGCTGCAAACTGAGCAGTCTACAAAGCCACGTAAGACGTGTTGGACGGTAAAAGAATGCAAGGAGATGTGAGGGCTGCGGAGAGGAGGGGAGAGAGAAAACCCCCTCACTAAGGCTGCGCGCCTCCTCCAAGGAAGACCCAGGCTCGCTGGAAACCAGGAACTGCCGCCTAGGCTCCCATCTGGCCTGCGCTTCTTTTCCTCACTGGAGAGAAAAACCGACAGGTGGCAGTACCTCATTCCCCCCTGTACCCAAGTTTGTCCAAGAGGCGGCCCAACTGAGTACACAGCCACAGGCTGACAAGCAGGATGCGCGCCCGAAGCTACACGCCTCCAGCGCAGCCAGAGCCAGGAACTGTGTTTGCCAGAGGTCTTAAGGGGATCTTCTATTTCATTCTCCAGCGATGCCCTTTCTGTTGACAAAAGTAAATTGACGGCAATCAAGAGGCAAGCATGTGATGGAGAATTCTGTTGACCCTTCTCGGATTGAATCTGACCACAGCACAGGACACTGGCAATTGCAGAGATGATAGATTAATATAATGACTGCCAGAAAGGCCTTTTGGCATGTTTAAATGGCAATAAATTTCACCAGGAAGAAGGCAATTTTACTACTTGAGATCAGTAAGGAAACACGCTGTTTAAGGTGTAAATAAATCCCGCCATTAGCAGCAAAGGCATTCTTTCCGCAGTGAAATTCTTAATCAGTGGCTACTTGCATTTAATTTAATTAGGCGGCTCTACCTACCTCATTATGCTTTTTCTTACAGGTCACAGACTGCTCCGGCTGGCACCTTTGGTCCCTTCCTATTTATCTTAGGTCTAACAGCAGAGCCCTGGTTCCTCATCTCCCCTTCCACGAACCGGAATAGAGCAGGGCAGCTCCATGAGACTGACTCAGGAGTAGCTGAGTGAGGCTAAGCTGGAGACTGGTCCACTACCCGGACCTTCCCTTGCTCCAAACTCCTCTCTGTTCCTCAAACAGTAAGCACCCTGGCTCAGTCTTCCCTGGACTCAGTCACTAACTGCAGGAGAGAGCGATATACAAGGTGTTTGACTTTTCTTCAAGAGTGACTTATGGAAAGCCTGCTTGTGACTTATGGAAACCCCGCTTAAGACTTATGGAAACCCCGCTTATGACTTATGGAAACCCTGCTTGCACTGCAACTCCCTCTCACTGGCAGATGGCAATGGGTTGTGATTTCACAGGTATAAAGCTACTGGGACTGAATCAAGACTCAATCCCATTGCTATAGCTCACACTTCTGAAGCATCACATTAAATGATCATCTTAAAACACCATTAAAGGTAAGAATGAACAGACTTCATTAATAATCATCTACTTATGGACAGTTCAACACATGCAGGGTACATCTAGATCAGTCCCAAGTCAAACTCAGCTGACTTCGCAGCTTTGATCATTTTGGAGTGGAGGAACAAATTGAGAAGATACACTGAAAACCATGCAGGTCAATGCCACGCTGTACAGAACCAAAGGAGTGTGGAGTTAGTGATGGTCAAGCACCCACGGCTTCCCAAGCCAGCATCTCCACTGACACTGAGCGCTGTGCAAAAAGAATGTCACTTTTCAGTGTGACTAGGAGACTAGATGAAAGCCCAAGGCCTCATTAACACCATGGATCCGGGGATGCTCACTTCCTCAAAGCACATTGGGAAGCGTCTCCACTCTTACGATTTCGCCAGCTTCTGGGAACACACCAGTGGCTCTGGACCACTTTAGGCCACAAAATGTTCTTGTTTCTTTCAGATCATCCACAGAGGTTACTGAAACTCCTGTTGGCTTCAGACCTGGAGGAAACTGTCTGACCACACTGGACTGCAATTTTAGAAAGAGCACACTTGGTACTCCAGCTAGAAGACTGGGAGGAAATATAAGAGGAGTATAAGAAAATATAAAAAGTATAAACATCCGGAGGAGAAATTTAAGTAAGGCGAATATTGAAAACCTGATGGTACGGGGTGGGGGGGAGAAATGGGACATGTAGCATGAGGAGACTGGCCGGTTTCAACCAGTGGATGGTTTCAGAAAACGGTCTTAGCTGGAGGTGGAGCCTGGTGGGGAAGAGTTTATTTCGTATGCTCAAAGCCCCAGGGTCCATTGCCAGCAAAGAAGGAAGGAATAAAGGGAGGAAGGGAAAGATGGGGAAAGGAGAAACAGCCTGTAAATTCTTATTTTATAGACATGAAAGTGAATGTTCAAAACCCTGACTTATTTTTTTTCCTAAGACTTACTTTTATTTTAAATTATGCATAGGAAAGTGTTTGTGTACATGAGTGTAGGTACCGATGGAGGCCAGAAGAGGGCGTCAGATTCCCCCAGAGCTGGAGTCACAAACAGCTGTGAGCTGCCTGATGTGAGTGATGGGAACCAAATTCATGACCTCTGCAAAACTGCACCTGCTCCCTTAAGGCCTTCAAACTATGGTGACAAGCTAGGACTAGCAAAAAGAGCCTGAAGCTCACTCTGCTTCTTCAACACTGTTCCAGAAAGGGGAAAACATAAGGAACAGATATCCAACATCAGCCACAATCTGCTGCCTGCAGGAGCCTGGGAAACCTACAGGCATCTTGGTCCCTTCCCAGGGTGTTCTGAGCTGGACTACCCCTGAAGACAAATGTTCAATGTGTTTGGGCAGCCAGGGTGGCATGCATGGGTATCTGAGTCCACGCTGCCTCTCAATCCTGGCTTAATTTTATATCCTTATATCCAGAGATAAAATGAACCCGCGGAAGAGCTGGGTCTTTTTAAACTACAGGACGAGGTTACCTGGCTCTCTCTGAGATAAATGCACAGGGTTAGAACCTTGCCCATGTTCACCAAAGTCAGCCAGTTGACCACGTGGGGGGAAGATGGAATTTTTATAGGCACTGTGGACATTTAAAAGGATATAGTCACGTGTAGCAATAAGTCAAGCTAGCAGTGTTTTTAATGGACTCTCCTCCCCACCTCCCTTCTTCAGCTGTCGATGGCCTTCTCTGCTAGGGCTCAGTTGGCCCCAGCTAGATGCAGCCTGCAAGCTGGCCGAGGGCAAGCACTTGCCTGGAAGCCTGCTCTGTTTACTGTCTCTGACTCAGCTACTTCCAGGTGAGGGCAGTCGCCCGCACAGAGGGCTCATGCTGGTGACAGGAAGGTAATGCTATGGAGGTGACTAGAATGGTGCTGATGCGAGCATAGGAAGGCAGATGTGGGCAGTTTTCTCTACTTACTAATGAGTGCTAAACTCTTAGAGCAAATAGCCAGAGAAAAGATATAAATGAAGGAACTTGAGTCAACAACCGACTGTTGACTTCGCACCGTAAAAAAGCCAGGTGGCCTTCTGACCCTTTGTCCTCTCCTCAATATTCATTTTGTTTGATTTCTACTCGGTTGGCTTTATGATTTGCTTATTTTGTCAGGTTGATCAGGTACAATTAGCATGTCTTCCCTAACAAAGATTAATAACTCTTCAGCTCAATGAAGAGCAATTAGACATGAGGTGTATTATAGCGATACTCAGAGGAAGAGGATTTGTTTGTTTTATACTGTTGGTCATACGCACAGTCCTAGGCCCACATCAACACCGCAGTAGGGGACAAGAAGCCAGCTCACTGGGGTGTGGGTAAGAAGTGCTTCAGTGTAGGTCTGACTGGCCCAGCATGGTTGCCTACACAGGCTTGTTTGGGATGGTCTCTGAGAAGACAGCCATGAGCAAGCAGTATAGGTCAAGCAGGTGCCCAGGGGTTTACAAGTCTCTGTGGTTCAATTCTCACGTTAAGCGTATGGCAGAGGTGTGGCAGGAATTCACTCATTCTCACTCAGTTCTCCCTTCTTTTCTTAGCAATGGAGCCTTGATACCTTTTCTTTAACTGGGTAAAAGGTTGCACTTCTCAGCTTCTGTCGTAGCAATGTGTGGCCACAGAAACCGTTTTGAATGGCCAAGACTTCAAGCAGGAGGGTGTTTGTCCTTTCGGAGACAGTTCCTAAAGAGAGCGGCTGGTGCTTTTGCCCTCCCCCACGTCCTCCTGCCTCCTCCCCTAACACAGGTGCAATGGCTGAAATTAAACCATCACTTTGGATCTGCCATTGAGCTAAAGAGGAAACACAAGGAGCTGACTTGCTCTGGTGATGTGTGAGACACAGCGTTTGGTTCTCAAGCCACCTCTCTTGATCTTCTAGTATACACAACCAGCCTAACCCTAGTACGATCGCGAACTAAGCTTTTCATAACCCCCCTTAGAAAGGTTAGAAACCAAGGCTGGTGAATGCAGAAGTGAGATGTAAACCCAAGTTGTCCGACTCTAGAGCCTTTGTGCTCAACACCACACGATTTTTAACAGCAATTTAGATGAGAGCTTCCCCTCCATTAGCCTTGGCCTGATCAGCGTAGCCATGGGAATTTGTCTCAGTTCCTCAGACCACACTGGATCAGCCCTGTCTTGCCTTAGATAGTCCCATATGCGGGCTCACTCTCTGTACAGCTGTTTGTCTCTAGTACATCATAGCTCTGTCACCACTCACTGTTAAATACTACAACTACAAGGAAAAACATGGTGCCAATCCAGTTTGCTGTTAGAGGAGACAGCACCCATGTAGGAATATATATATACTCACATATATGTATATGTATACATGTCACACACGTGTGTGTGTACCACTAATAATAGAAAAAAGAAGTTATGAATCTGAGAAGGGGTGGGGTAAGGAAGGGAGGAGAAGGAGGGTTGAGAGGGTAAATGACGTAAATACAATGCACTCGTGAATAAAATTTCACTAAATCAAATTAAAGTTAATACAGAAAGATTATTAAACGAACTTTGGTTTGCAATTCAGATGAAATTCCAAACAATTTCTAAAATGACTCTCAACAAACTCCTGCCACTCCGTGTCATATAGTATGCAAAAAATGTTCTCAGCATTGACAATCATAAAATATCAAAAGAATGATCAACTCTGCAAAACACTGAAGATGCTCTCTATCTTCTTACAGTATCAAACATTTGGCCAAGATTTAATTCCTTTAAGCCCATCCAGCTGAGGAGACAGCTCAGTCGATAAGGTGACTGCCAAGCCAACCTGACAATCTGAGGCCAAACTCCAGTTCCATGGTAGAAGGAGAGAAACACCTCCAAAAGATTCTGGCTTCCATATGCATCTATGCCACACACACACACACACACACACACACACACACACACACACACACACACCATCATCATCATCATCATAATAATAAAGTAAAATAAACTTTACAGAAAGAACACTGTCTAATGCACAGTAAGCACCTAGCGAGTAGTCACTCAGGGCTGGAGACACAGCCAGTACACAGTACTCGCCCAGCATTTCCAGAAGCAAGTTCAGTCCCCAGTACTACCTTTAAAGAAGGAACTCAACAGAGTGCATAAAATAATAAACAACTTCTCAGCTGTAGCTTCAAATAAGAATGAGCAAGTCCTACTGATTGGTTGGTTCATGAAACTGCCCATGAACTGTCACACACACCTTCTAAAATTGCAGTATTAAAAGTATTTATAATAAGGAATCTTAAGATTTAGGTTAGTTCTAGCTATTAAAAATGATATGCTATTGCTATGGTAACCGTTAGAAATGAGCGATTGTCTTAACCATTATTGTTCTGCTGTGCCAGTTGATCCTGAAAGTCATCCTCTAGGCTCAGGATCCTCTCTCTCTCTCTCTCTCTCTCTCTCTCTCTCTGTGTGTGTGTGTGTGTGTGTGTGTGTGTGTGTGAGAGAGAGAGAGAGAGAGAGAGAGAGAGAGAGAGAGAGAGAGAGAGAGATTGTTATTACAAATGCATATAGACTAACATAATTTATTATGGTCATATTCACCTTCTCTTCCCCACTCAGACTCCTCTAGAAACTCATCCACACCCAACCTCCTCCCCAACTCCAAGTCTTTTTTATAATCTACTGAATCTAATCAGTGCTGCTCATACGTGCATTTGTGTGAGACCATCCACAGGAGTATGATTAAACCACCCGGGATCATGTTCCTAAATAAAATTGACTGTCCCTCCCATACTGGCCCTCAGCTGCCAACAGCTCCTCGGCTAGTGATGGGAGCCCATGTGCCCCTTGTCCATCAGTGCTGGGACGTTGACTGGCTTCATCTTGTGTGAACATTGTGCAGAGACTCACAGCTACCCTAGGTTCAGTGGTCCGTTCATGTCCAGAACATACCACTTCACCCCGGGTCTCCCTGACCTCTGGTTCTTAGACCTGTTCTTCCCCTTCTTCCACAGTGGTCCCTGAGCTTTTAGGGGAGGGTTGTGATATAAAAGTTGTCACAGTTATGGTTATCAGCTCAGAATTCTTACTACCATGTTAGATGAAAAAAAATGGGACAGAATGGAAAACACTGTCCCAGTATGCAAAGCAAGAAGTTAATAACTGAACACTTTTTGTCATCCCCCAGAGATACACACCCAGAGGCATCACAACTATTCATTCACTAGATAAATAAACACATAAATAATAAATGGTAAGCATCTTCCATGTACCAAAGTCTACACCTCGGGAACAAACAAACATGAGAGCGTTGAGCATGTTCACAGGAGGCGGAGTGTGTCCTGAACAGAACAAGGGGGAAGCAAGGAGAGCTGGTGGGCATGAGGTAGAGTAACTGGAGAGACAGGAATATAATGCTGTGCTTGAGTTTTCTTCATAGGTTTCCTGGTGACAAAGCCTAAAGCGCCCATGAAACTAGACTTCCACACCCACCATCTGGCTTTCAAAGTAGTTCCAGGCTGGGGTGTAGCTCAGCAGAAACTCTCTCTCTCTCTCTCTCTCTCTCTCTCTCTCTCTCTCTCTCTCTCTCTCTCTCTCTCTCTGTGTGTGTGTGTGCAAAGCCCTGGTTTTCACCCCCAGCATCATAAGAAACAAAAATACAGCCTGGGACTATAGGTTCTGTTTGCCCTGCTCAAGGTGACTCCTTCACGGACGGCTGGAATGAGCATCTGTTAGTTATCTCAGCCTTTCACTTTGAAAGGGATATGAGCTCGAACGGTGCTCCTCATCCGCTGACAGAATTCAGTCAAGACTCCAGCAGACCAGACAGAGCACTCCACACCTTTCCCCACCAGAAACCTGTGCCACTGTCGCATGTGGCTCACAGTCTGCATGGCTTCCAGTCAGATCAAAATGAAGAAAAAGAATTTTCTTTTCCTGGATTGTTTCTGAGAAAAGGATGTGATGTGTGGTGCCAAAAAGACTTAAAAAACAAATATGCACACACCTGAGTAAGGAATAGTCCTTTTCAAACTGGAAGCATATGGTCCCTTTAGTCTAAACCTATCCTTGGGACAATCCTTTCCCTAGGCAGTGAACTGGAATTACAGTAATGGTTATCTTTGGTTGGCTGACCAGAGGAGATGGGAACTGTGAACATACTCATTTAAAATTAAAAGGAAATAAAACCTTGAAATCCTTACTGAACTGCTGGGTCCAAAAGACTTCTTAAACTCAAAGCCAAGCTCAATTAAGTTTCATATCTAGTTCCATTCCACCTTAGCCCTAAACCTGTGCTTTATTTATTTATTATTGATATCAATATTTTTATAGTTGCTATTTTTATTACTGTTTATTGTTTATTTATAACTTATTTACCATGCAATATTAACCAGCCCATAACCCAAGCCCTGATGGAAAGGGGGAATCTTTTCTCATTTACTTTTATAAATATTTCAAAATAGTAGCCAAAATGGGTAATTTCTCCATTTCTATATGAGTCTTTCACGTGCTGAGTTATGAAGTGCTCCAAATTCTTTGCCATGGGTCCCCAAATAAGTGCTCTTATCCCTGCCCCCTATATCTCTGTATTAGAAGATGAAAGAGATACATCTCTGCAGCTCAGACCAGCCCTAAGGAAGGCAGAGTGCTCCGTGGCTCATGTGACCCACTGAGTCACAGGCCAAGCATAGGAGGAGAAATTCAGGTTTGTATTTCTCAGAGTTGACTCTAAATTAGGTTTAGCAGTCTATGCAATCCAAGTACTTCATGGTGCCATTGGAGAGAAGGCACGTACTTAAGGAACCAAAGATCAGCGAACAGCATATTACACTTCATAACTTCACAAAAAAATACCTGTTTGGCAATACTAAAATGTGAAGCTTTTAACATGAAGAATAGCACAGGCTGCTTGGTTTAGTTCTGGTGAGTAGATCTGATAAATAACCAAGGGCCTCACTGTTTGACTCAAGGAGGCTACAGCTCACTTCGCAGCTGCTAGTTTTTGCTCAGGTGTTTGTTCGCCTTTATGGCTAAATAAGCGAGATAAAGGATGTGTTTGGTCCCAGAGCTCAGAGGCAGAGGCAGAGGCAGGTAGACCTCTGAGTTCAAGGCCAGTCCAGTTCTAGAACAGCCAGGACAGCCAGGGACACACAGAGAAACCCTGAGTCAAGACAAACAAAACAAGCAAATAAAAAGATTGTGTTGCCAGATCTGCCCCGCCCTTGTTCAGGAGGAGGAGCTGTCCTTTGGGGGCTGGGGAGGGGTCTAGAGTTCTTTGGCAAGTCTTTGCTGTGCTGTGTTTCCGTTATGGACAGCTGATCATGATTTTCACAACAGGTTTTGTGTGGCTCAGTGGCACTGCTTAGCTAGCGTGTGTAAAGCTCAGGGTGCCATAGCCAGCACCCTAAAACTCTCCCCTGCCTCCCCTGCCCTCGTTGGTCAACTCAACTGTCTCTTTACCAAACTTTGGTCTTCTTCGACTTTTTCTTTAGGACCAAAGCAAGGAATCCCACTGTCCTTTTCAATATTTAGTTACACATCAGACTCGAACCCTTGTCCAACTGTTTGCAACATAACTGACTTATGTTTTTAAGATTTCTATTATTATTTTATATGCATGTGTGTGTGTGTGTGTGTGTGTGTGTGTGAGAGAGAGAGAGAGAGAGAGAGAGAGAGAGAGAGAGAGAGACAGAAGGAGAGAGAGGGAGAGAGAGAGGGAGAGAATGCCACCTGTGTGCGGTGCCCACCGAGGCCAGATGAAGCTATCTAATGCCCCAGAGCCAGGCTTACAGGTGGCGCGCAGGTGCTGGCGGCAGAGCCAGGTCCTCTGTAGCAGTCACTACCCCATCTGTGAACTGACTCATTATGAAACAACAGCCACAAAAATATCCTACCCAGCATAGCCAATAATTACCGTTTTATTGTTCTAGAAATAATTCCTTTGGTTGAAAATTATCTACCTGAAATTCAGCCAGGAGTTAAGCAAGGATGTGCTAATAACAACTTGGAATCTCTGATTGTCCTGGCAAACGAGTCCCAAGCACAGAACCTGTACAGGTAGGCACACAGTAAATATGTTTTGAACGCATGAGTCTCTATTACCTGTGTTTCTAAATATTAATATTTCCTACTTGAAAAGTCTTCCCTCAGCCAATCAGGGTCATTCCCAATTCAGTTCTGTTAACATGGTCTTAGTGGTTATGTGTGTATGTGAGTGTGTGTGTGAGCGTGTATATGAGTGTGTGAGTGAGTGTGTGTATGTGAGTGTGAGTGTATGTGTATGTGTGAGTGTGTGTGTGTGTGACCAGCAAGGACGTCACCACTGAGAGTGGAAAGGAGGTGGTCTGGGCTCACACCACGACCCATCTCGGCGTTCCTATGTAAGGGGTAGTTTAAGCTTCTGGATGAAACTGTAGAGAAAAGGCTTCCCCTCCACGAACCCCTGAGGACAAACATTAATTTAAAAGGTCATTGTGAAAAAAAGCTTTTAGGAGGTGGCATTAAAATTAGCTTCGAGGAGCAAACATCTTCAACCGTCTGTATAATCTACTCAATGCAACAATGTAAAAGTGAATTTACAGAGAAACCAAGAATTGTGCTAAGGATAAGGCAGTATACAAAATTATATGAAACATATTTGCATTTATCGCTAGTTAGTCTCTTCCTGTCACTGCTTCAAACCAGCGGTGTCTGGTAGAGTGAGTTGGTGCCTGTCCTCTATGCCATCTCTTCTCACAGGATAGTCAAATGTGGGGTGACGGGGGTGTCTTCTCAGAGGATAGCCACATGTGGGGTGACGGGGGTGTCTTCTCACAGGATAGTCAAATGTGGGGTGACAGGGGTGTCTTCTCAGAGGATAGCCACATGTGGGGTGACGGGGGTGTTTTCTCAGAGGATACCCATATGTGGGGTGACGGGGGTGTCGTCTCAATGGCATACCACTCAGTATATTTGATCACAAATAAAATACTTCCGGAAGAAATTACATTTTAAGTTTTTAATGTACAATATAAATATAAAAACCGGTTTATTCTCTTCTGATGACAAACTCTAAATTAGTTTCAAAATTACATACCAGGCTCAGAGCACGCTGTATTATAATGACCCTATCTATTCAACTTACAGTTCCAGACTGGAAAATGATGATGGAAAGGCATCCAGAAGAAGAGAAGTCTAGCCTGGGTTAGTTCCTGAGATAGCCCCTTCCTTGCACCTTTGCCACTTAAGCTGTCTAGACTGTTAGAACGGAAGGTGGTGGATCAGAGATGGGACGGACACTATGGGGAAGGTAGATGTGGCCCGTGAGGCTTGGAGAGAGCAGGGAGCTTCCTGTGGAGAGATAAGGAGGAAAGGAAGCCGGACAGGTGGCCCCAAGAACCAACAGAGACACAGTTGTGAATAAGAGGCAAGAAAGTGGAGGGAAAGACAAGAGAAGTGGGGGAGAGGTCAGGAGAGGGAGAGCAGCAGGAGCCGCAAGAGGGGTGAGAGGAAGGGAAACAGCTCTGCCTTCTCCATCTTCGTCTCTCTCTCTTTCAGATGGCACACTGACAGAAGATTAATTCAAGTCAGCTGCTGAAAATAATTATTGCATTATGGGAGCAGTAATCATTATTTAGAACATGATTAAATATGTCTGCACCTATTGACTCTGCCTATGATTTATGTATTTGTTTAGTCAATAGTCTAATGTAAATGATGTAATTAATTATAGATGGTGGTGTCAGGTCATTGCTGAAAACAATCTGAAGAGAACAAGGGCTCTGTTTTTTTCATGACAGATGCAGAGAAAGGGGGTGGGTCGAGTTGAGGGAATTCCAGGGGAACTTTTTCACGTGTGAATGGCGGCTGGGATCTCAATTTGCATGTTGTCTTTCTCTTGTTCAGCCTTCGTTTAGAAATTGAAATAACTTGTTAAGCAAAGGGGAAGGGAGCAAGTGATTGCCAAGGGGACGCCTGGGACTTGGGCGGGTGAGTGGGTAAAGAGCCAGCTGCTCCCCAACACAGGGGAGCGTGGCACCATCATTTACCGCTTCATAAAATTAAATGTTTTCCAAATTAAATCAGCAGGCAGTGTGCAGGAGGCCCACTATCTCTAATAACAATTTTTCAATCAATATTAGGGGCCCTGCCAATATGAAACCAGAGCTGAGGACGTTATGCCAGGTTAGGGGGCATGCCAGGGGAGGCTGAAGGAGAGGAGACAGAAACAAGACTTCAGCTCCAAAGCCTTCCATCAAACTAAAGGAGATAAAATATTATATATATATATGTGTGTGTATATATATATATATATATATATATATATATATATATATATGCATGCATGGGGGATTCGCTGCTGGCTGTGAGTCTATTCCCCATAGATTTTTCTCTTAACTGATAATTCGGTCAGTCACATTCCTCAGAGGGAGGTCATAGGTCACCCCAGCCCCTGTCAGACCTCAGAGAAACCATTTCCATTTTAATGCCACAGCTATAATCTATCAAAGATGTGATGTACAAGATACAATGAATTTAAGTGGTCTCCATATATCACGAGCTTTCATGCCTTCACCTGGGTAATAGTCTGAATTACTCTCCCTACCTCACAATCTGTCACCCCCAGTAAAATAACTGCCATGCTGGTGTTAATGGCAGATTTGTCCAAATTGGGGCCACGGTAGCCAAAGTCATTCTCCTTCATAAACTTTAGCATCCAGTGCTTAACCTGGAAAGGGCCCATAGCTTAAAATTCTCCTGTAAATAATTCTGCAGAGAGGCTCGACTCATGTTTTTATTTATAAGAGCTAAAATAAATCTAGCCAGACGACGCCAAGCCTGCCTTCTCCATCCTTCTGAATCTAGTCCTTTCTGTCTCTCAAACCCGTCTAATCCGGCCTGTCACCTTTCCTCCAAGAGGTGTCTAATAGACCCGGGTCTCTTCCTGAGACAGTAAACGTTGGGGAGTTCAGAAGACTCAGCTTATAGTTGCTGACCTTCCCTGCAACTCAGCGATTAACCCTTCCTGCTTTTCCAACAAGCTGTAAAAGTCCCCCGCCGCCAACACATCTGTCTTCCCGCAAACAATCCCTGGCTGGCGCATTCCATTCAAGTTTGTAGACATCCACGGCCCAAGTGCCCTCCTGCCCGATGCTTTCACCTCTTCCACCGCCCCTTTCGGTGTGCATTCTCTCCATCACCAACAACCCCTCTATCATCTTCTCCAAAGCCTTCAGATCAAGAGGTGCAGGCCATGGATGAACAACATCTGATGTTATAATATTATACTTAGCCTAATAAAAAGATAATATCTACTCTAGTCCAGGCCTTTGA
This sequence comes from Myodes glareolus, assembly GCF_982192425.1. Lineage (NCBI taxonomy): Eukaryota > Metazoa > Chordata > Mammalia > Rodentia > Cricetidae > Myodes > Myodes glareolus. The sequence goes on along the minus strand of NC_142033.1, from coordinate 8,265,710 downwards.
CATGCTACCAATGGATGAATGACCTATATGATAACAGTATTATATAATTAGTTAAATATTAGTTGCTAAGACCCCCTGGGTCAGACCCAGAAAGGCTTGGAAAACACGGGAGTGTCCATAAGTATTCAATGTTCAGACATTTCTGTACAAATATCTAAGAATGGAGCATGCCTGTGTAAGAAAGTTGAAGTTCTTGGTCAACACGGACAGGAAATCCTGGCTGCAGACATCAGTCTAACATGATAAAGATATAGACTCTGAATGAAATCTCAAAACATTACAGAACTCTGCAAGGCAAGAGCCAGTTCATTTAGTTCCTTGGTCACCTAGAACAGGGGCCACACAGTGATGACCGCTGATCAGCAATGTGAAGAAGGTCAGTTTTGCAAAGGGTCACTGCTTCTTAATTTTTTTTTATTTTCTGAAATTAGAATATAGAATTATTTTTTAATTAAAACATTTAAAACTAGATCTATCATTTCTTCTTTCCCTTTTCTCCCTCCAACCCTTCTCACGGACACCCCACCTTGTTCTCTCTCAAATTCATGGCATCTATTTCTTTCACTTTTGTTACATACATGCTACTGAATATATAAGTACAACCTGCTCAGTCTGTATAGTGTTACTTGTACGTGATAACAATCGGTGAACTCTTGTCTGGAAAGACTATTTCTCCTGCTCTCGGCATTCCTTACTGGCCTGTAGTTCTGACTAGGGTTGAGGCCCCATGAGCTTCCCCCTTCTGTGTTAGCGTGTTCTGTGTTAGCATGTTCTGTGTTAGCGTGTCTATCGACGTCATCTTTGCTCAGGTCATGTTTACGCAGCCATGTTAATGAGACTTCATGTGTGTCACATCCCTGACATTTCTTGGCGGTACAATCTTCCCTGGCCCTCCGGCTCTTACACTCTTTCTAGCTCTTCTGCAATGGTCCCTGAGCCTTAGGTGCAGGGTGTGTTACACTCTACGGTCTCAGGTTTCCTATGTTTTGATCAGTTACAAAGACTTGCTCCATTTAAAATCTTTGTGTGTCTTGAGCTACTACCTGATGGCTGTATTACCTGGATGACTATAATACAGACGACTGGAGTGAGGGAGGTAAGTTTCCTACGCCACTCATTCTTCACTAGCTTCTAGAAATGGAAGCGAAGTTGTCTAAAAAGTTGATGGCTTGGCTAAAAGACAAAAAACAAATTGTTTCTGAAGTCAATAGGACTGAATTTGTTGTAGAAAATGTTCCTACAGAACACGTGTGGCAATTCTTCCTCCAGCTTCCAGACTGCTTGTGTCCAGCAACAACAAAAAGCCTGGGCCCTCCCATTCAGATAATGCTTTCATTAAGGTAAACAGAATATTATTAATGCTGAGGGTCTTTCCAGAAGGCTCTGTTTGCTTCCCCTTTATCTGGGGGTCTTTGCAATGAATTGTAAACTCAGAAATGAGAAATTGTTCCCAGTCAGTCAAAATCAATGAGAGAGAGCTCTTGCCTTCAGCTGGGGAGAAAGTGTAGCAAAATGAAGCAAAGGAAGCTTTTTGAACCAACAATGATGTGTACTTGGTGGGACCCTTCAGCGGTTTTGTGAAGTGTGTGTTTTTAAGCATGGGCACAGTGAGGAGATGGTCTCTGTTCAGCAAACTTCAGAAGACCACTAAAAGTGGATCATGGCTCTGACACAGACAACCAAGGCTACCACCTTCTTCTGTCTCTGCACATCTTTTGTCCTGAACAATTCTTTGGACTTGAGAAATACAAAGTTCACTGAACACGCAATGCTCCCGCCAGTGAGATTGGTACTGGCACAGAGAATTTCCAAAAGCTCTCCTTACAAAAGCACAGCCTGGACTTGCGCGGTGATGAACTTCATTGCTCTTAAGAGGAACCGAGCAGAGACAGCGAACTGTGTGGCCTGAGGTTTAGAAACTCATTACCTACTCCAGGAAAAAAAGGCAGTGAAAGTACTCATAGACAAAGTGCCTGTCCATCCCCCACCTTCACCGCTACTTTGGAATCTGCTAATGGTGTGTGTGTGTATGTGTGTGTGTGTGTGTGTGTGTGTATGTGTGTGTGTGTGTGTGTGTGTTGACGATACACAGTTCCTAAGGGTGTTATTTTTCCTGTGGGAAAACCCTTACCTTGTAAAACGGTGTGGAGCCGGGCTTGGCTGACTTGTGTGTGCACTCCTCGATAATTTACAAAGCTCTTCTCAGTTTGCAAAGACAGACCAGCAAAACATCGTCCAAAAGGGTTTCACCTGGAGCCTGAGCATTGGATGAGCTCAGAATGCCTGCCTGAGGCAGTGTTTCTTAAACTCAGTTTAAGAAATTAAAACGTCCAATTAATTTCAATTCTACGACAATAACAATTCGTTTTTAGGATGAGCATGTTCAAAGATCGCATGGGTATACTCAAAGGTCATTCATCAGAAATTCAAATTCACTTTTTGGGTTTATTTTTCTGCATTTGAAACAGTCTCAATCTGTAGCCCGACCTCAAACTGATAGCAATCCCCTAGCTCAGCTTCCCATTTGCTGGGAAAATCTCACTGTTTTTGTTCTTGTTGCTTATTTGTATATCTGTATGTCCTTGCTATTTTGTCCACTAAATCTGGCCGCCTAAGAACCAGAATGACCAAAGAAAGGTGTTTGCATTACAACCCAGACTCAGCCGGCCAAGGGAGAGTTGGGTTTGATCACTCTATCAGGGGCATCAGGCAATTTTATTTTTTAATTAAGCACCCTGGGTTTTGCAGGGTAAACAGACTTTCAGAATCATGTCTGAAGTGATAGGATGGCCCTCAATGAACTTACATCTCTCAGAGCTGTGGATCGCTGCGAGTGTTGAAACGGCGTCAGGGATCGCAGCTTTTCCGTGGGAAGTCTGATATGTTTGCCCAGCCTCCTCAGATCCCAGAGACACAGTCCTTGATCACCCAGCAGGAATAAGGACAAGCCATATGAGTTTCTGTCAAGGGACAAATGGGCCTATCACCTCGTCCTTGCAATTTTCCTTTTCTCACATATGGAAAAAACTGGTTTCTGCTGTCGTCTTTCCTTTGCAAGTCGGGTGTTATTTACAATAAATTGAATCGTTTCCGTGCTTGACATATTATACTGATCTATGACTTTGCTTTCATTTTGTCCTGTTAACTAGAAACCCACTTCATCATGAAATATGTTCCTCACACTTTCCTCCATAGTGAGTAAAAACATTGATAAAGCATCGTAAATCGTAGGTCATTCCTCAAGAGCTTCCTGTGACGGTGAGGATGGGGAAGGGAAGGGAAGCACTGATCAACAGCTACTTGATCAAATTTATGCAGAATGTATGGACAGGGGAGCAATGGATGCTACCGAGGCTGCGTTATAAGATACTCCCCTCACACACTCACTTCATTCTTTAGTTCACAGTCATGATGGTAATTCAGCCTTTCTCCGCCTGAACACTATATTATCGCATGCAAACTTGCAGGAGTGATTTTATCTGTCACATAGACAATTAAAATCAAAGCATTATGCCTAAACTAGCAAAGCAGCTATGAGGCACCTGTTATTCCGTGTGAAACACGAGTGTATAGAGTCACTCAAAACCTTATTTTGAGACAGACGTGTCAAAGACAAAACTTTGATTCCAACACCGCAGTATCACCGTATAAGAAGAGATGCCAGTTTGCTGTGTGGCGACAAATATGCCGGATATTTGCCAGCATTCCTCTGGCAGAATGTCATAATGACATTATAGAAACGCAAAACTGGATGATTTGGCTCAGAGCACATTGGAAGAGGTGAAGGCTGTAAGAGGAAGGGACCAGAAAAAGACAAGTGGGGTGGGCGAGGGGTTGGCATCCTTCAAAACCTATTTGGTAGCTTGTTTACTGGGTTTTTGTTCTCTAAATAACCTGTGTAGTAACAAATATTTGAGATCCCTGAATATTCCAAGGCACAAATACTTTTGTTTGTTTTACAATAATAGCCCCTGCATCAGCTTCTTGTCACTGAAAGATCCCCCTTAGTAAAGTTGAAGTTGTCTTTATGAGTCAGTCCAGTCGTGAAAATAAGCACTGGTCATCACGCCCTAGAACACATGGCTCCACTTGGCATCATTCCATGCTGGGTTTCCAGGATGCGGGCCCCAAAGGCAAGACACTAAAAACCCCTCTGCCGAGTCTTCTCTGCCTCATCGTGAGGACAGCGAACCTGCCTCTCAGCTTTGGTATGAGGAATGGCTAATAAAAGTGAGTTCAGAGCCCTTTGAAATACCAAGTGCTGTGTGAATGTTAAGAAATAACAAGGATCTGGATGACTGCGGTGGGCAGCAGCCCAGCTTCCAGGTGCTCTTTCAAACTGGACACCAACCATTTCAGATTCACCCACCATTCACCCCCCTCTCCTTATGAGAAAGTAAAATGAGATGTTACAAGGGAATGGGAGGACTTAATTTCAAAGGATACAAGGTTGCATACTTTGGCCATTTAAAATAAAATGAGTTCTGTTATTTAGTTAATGAAGAAGATGTATATATAGGAATTCTGAAGAGACAAAAGCATCAGTTACACCAAAAAACAATATAGGTTATTGTTGCTGCCCTTGGTCGCTTTCTGAGGTTGAAGGTAAACTCCTATTGTGAAGACAGCACACATTTAGGCTGCAGGAATTTTATGATTTGAGCTTGACTTTATTAATATTTTTTATAATACAACCTTTTCTCATTTTATATAGCTATCCCTGATTCCACTCCCTTCCTTCCTCCCACTTCCTCCATCTTCCTCCCACCCCACCTCTCCATCCACTCCTCAGAAAGGGTAAGGCTCATACCCATAGGGAGTCAACAAAGTCTGATAATTCACTTCAAGGCAAGACCAAGGCCCTCCCCCCTATATCTAGGCTGAGCAAGGTATCCCTCCAAAAAGAATGTACTTAGACGACAGTTCAAGCACTAGGGATAAATGCTGGTCCCACTGCCAGTGTCCCCATAGACTGTCCAAGCCTCACAACTCCCCCACACTTAGTGGGCCTAATTTAGTCAGGTTCACCCACTAGCATTCCAGAGTCAGTGAGCTCTCACTAGATTTAAGATAGGTTAACATGGAATTCTCCTTCCTCTAGTCTAGCTTCCATAGTGCCAAAAAGTACTAAGCACACTTCCAAAGGAAGAAAGCAACTAAAAGTTATATCCATCCAGCTACAACACCTATGAGCCACAACAATAACCTGCATGACAAGCTATCCCTAAGGCTCAACAATGGCGTTCATATCTGGACAGTAACCAACAGCTGTCTAATTGAACTGAAAGCCTACTCAGGTCCCAACTGGTACTAGAAATCTAGCCAACTACCTGGGGCTAGTAAGGCCATGGATCATAGACAACCTACTACTGCCGCTACTACTCCAGTAAACAAGCATAAATCCTAACCACATTCCAAAGCATATCCTTATACCCACAGGTAAGTACAGCTCTCACCCCTCATCAGAGAAGCCTCTCTTTACAGCCAATGGAGACCACGATAGAGAAACACAACCGGACACATTGCGGAGATCAACCAGCGTGGGGAGCCCAGCTTCGATGGACACATCTACAACACAACTCCTGTACATAACACTCAGGGAATATTGCCGAAGAGGGGCCAGAAAGAATGTTAGGACCAAGAAGTCGGCTCTTAGACTGTCTTCTAGAAATGGTTGCCTAAACAAGTCCTGAACGATGACTGTGTCAGTAGATGCGCTAGAGCAGAAGAGGGGAATCTCAAGTTTCCCACGCTCGGCTAAGAGCTACGAGGGTCTAACAACCGCTGAGACAGCAAGAATTAACCTCTCTTAGGGATGGGGCTCCTAACTGGTTCTCCAATATAAAGTGGTCAGCCCTGAAATCATACATACATAATCAATAAAAATGGACTCAGCAGGCTGGATTTACATATTTGTGCCTCTCTCTCTTTTCTCTCTCTCAAACTGTGTGTGTGTGTGTGTGTGTGTGTGTGTGTGTGTGTGTGTGTGTGTGTAATCAAAGAAAAAGAGACCATCAATTTGAGAGGGGGTAAGGAAAAACGAAAAGAGAAGGAAGAAGTAATGCAACTATATTTTAATAAAAAAATGTATTATAAAAAATCTTTTGCCAATAAAGCTTTGCTTTCTCCCCAGAAAGCATATAATTCTGGCTGCAGATAGGTTTTGAAGATGTCATAAAGGCATATGGTGCACAGCCAATATAGAATGGCACTATGTGTGTCCCTAATTCTTCTAGGAAGTCATAGCTAATCCCCAAACATTGTCTGTCTGTGTGTGAGACAGAAGGTGAGAAACACCATGTTCAAGAGCAATGTGGCAACAGTGGCTGTTGTCCTGCGTAACAAGAAGGGTAGATGAAAGAGGTAAAGAAACAAAGGCTTCAAACCTCCTTCTCAAAGACGTGATCCGCTAGCATTAAATTTGACAAGTTGTAGGCACCAACATTACTTTTCCCCCTTTGCTGTTTATATGGGGAGCAAAGATTTGTTGATGCTCTTAAGAAGGACAGGGGATGCACTGGAAACAAAAATTAATAGGTTTTTCCCATTGCCCATCTTTAGAAAAAGAAAAGGAGGAGGAAGAGGAGAAAGAGGAAGGCAGCAGTTCTTGTTAGGTAGTTCTCACTTCCCTTTGGTTCCTAAGTGAAAGGAATGGACTCCCGTATTAAGTGAAATGAGAAGACAGATCTGAACAGCAGTCATGTGGGGCAGGCAGGGAGTCAAATACTGTCGCCATGTGAAGTCCCCTTTGGAGGTTAAGTCAACAGGCCATTGCAACACTGCCCTCCAATCAACAGGGTGTTCATAAATCTGCCACATGTTTGAGGCATGTTGTATATGACTGTACTAAATGTACATGAAAAATTATATAAAATTCAACTCATTAAATGCAAGTCATTATTGCTTAATGTAACAAAGGAAAACAGGGGCGAGTCTCAGTCCACACAGATTCCTAGGTGTCTTATAAGATTCTTGCCACGCGAACCATTCCCCAAAACAGCAAAACAGTGAGAAGTTCGTCAGGAATGGGACAGTGCTGAGTTTATTCCTGGATGAAAGAACGGTGTAGTGTTTGCTCTTCTCCAGTGATGCATGGGTCTGAAGAGAAATCCAGAGAGGAAGGAAAGCTTGTGCAGACTCCGAGGCTAATTTTTATGAGTGCCATCGCGTTTCTTTATGGTTAAGGCAAACACAGCTTCTTAATATATGTATATTATATGCACATACATCCTTCCAAGCAGCCCGGCTCTGCCTCTTAGGATGGCTGAGAGGCCCTCAGCCTTTCCATTATAAAACCTGCTTTTGGGGGATTTGTAACTAAACTGAAGATTTCCCGCAGAGGGAAGCGAGGATCACTGGGTCTCAGCTAAAAGCACAATTTGGCTCTGAGTTTTCTGGGAAGTTTGGTTTTGTCATTATCAAGTTATGGAAATGGAAAAATAAACAAGCCAAATCTTACAGGGCTCTGGCTTCTTTCCTTTTTTATTTTTATTTTAAACCTTCGTGAAGCTTTCAAACAGCGTGGTTATCTGAAATGACATTTAGTCCAAAATATGGATTTCTTTCTTAAAACGTCTGCAACTTTGACATTTAAAAATTGGTTATTACGCATGCATAGAAGCTGCTGCTCCAAAAGATACTTGACTGCACTGTGCAGTGCGGTGTGTACCACGCATACTTAATGCCTGCTTGCCAAATGACCCTTTCCTATTGCTGGGCTGAGGAAATAGCTTTTAACAGAAATGACAAATATATTACCAATTCAATTACTGTTTTATTATATCGCTCTCATTAAAAATTTCTTGAAGAGCAGCATAGATTGTGCAAATTACTTAGTTTCATGCATCATTCAAAAAGTAATTATTTACCTCCAAATGAATATTGCCCAAACGGCTCTAGGAACCTCTCCACCAAAGATCTCGGAAAACGACAATTATGATTTTTACCAAGGCCCAGAGACATTAAAGAACATAATGAAAATCAGAATAATGTGTAAGAAACATTCACAGAAATTACCCCTGTAGTTTCTTCCAAGGCCACAAAAATATCCCACATGCTCCAAACACACTTTCGAATGCGTGGATTTCTATCATCTAAATGGGTTCATTGAAAAAGAATAAAAATTAAGAAGTGGTTGTTTTCCCTGTTAGCCTCAGCTGAGGTCAACGAGAAACAGGAATCTAGAGGCAGGCCACAAGGGGAGCCTGAATGAGTCGGTGGCAGGTCCTGAGGGGATACTCAACGCTCACTGCTACAGGCCAGACGCCCACACCAGGTGTGACCACGCTGACACAGCCGTGGCATCTAAGTGTAATGGTCTAAAACGGGCAAATTTTACTTCCGAAGTTGGCATTCAGGCTTCACCAGGTTTCCTTCTCACTCATAATACATACTCATGAATCTGATGTTAAAGAACCAAACAAAAGACTTGCCTGTTATTGTCACAGACAATGAGATAAGAGGCTGGGTCTGTAGATGAGAGGGACAAACGGAGACGTGCTTGAGACATTGGTTTATGAGCAACCAAGAGAGGCCTGGGGCCTCTGGACTTGAGAAGATGCCCCTTAAAAGAGCACATTGGCTTGACCACACCGCAGCTGATTAAAATCGTGTGTAATTCTGAAGAATTTGATTACGTTGGCTTGACCACATCGCAGCTGATTAAAATCGTGTGCAATTCTGAAGAATTTGTTTCTTTTCACATTTCCCACTCGATTTGCCTAGAAATTCCCAAGTAGGAATGGAGTGAGTTTTGTCTGTATTTTCTCATTAGCTGAAATTAGACATGGCGGCACAGTTCCGGGGCTAGACCGGAACACAGGAACGGTATAAATAAATAAATAAATAAATAAATAAATAAATAAATAAAAAAAATTGCATTGGTGATGCCTTAGCAACATTTCCTGAGGTTGTGGCTGTGGATAAATCTTTGTAAAAACGTTGTGACAAGTCCTTCTATCTGTTCAGTAGCTGGGGCTGGGGCTTTATGCTACCATCCACACTGCTGATGCTGTGGCTACAGATACAGCAGCAATGCTCAGAGCTTCATGGTTAAGACTGTGTCGGCATTTCCACCACAACCAAGGACAAGTCAACTGTGCTGTCAGCTGACTTTTTCTGCCATCAAGACTAAGACATTTGCTGCTGGGTCAAAGGGTGCATAAGTGCTTGCTTTACATAGCAAGACCAGTCACATAGGAATGAGAAGATGTTAGACCAGTCACATAGGAATGAGAAGATGCTAGACCAGCCACATAGGAATGAGAAGATGTTAGACCGGCCACATAGGAATGAGAAGATGCTAGACCGGCCGCATAGGAATGAGAAGATGTTAGACTGGCCACAAAGGAATAGAAGATGCTAGACTGACCACATAGGAATAGAAGATGCTTCAGCTGTACGGCATCTCAGTTTATTTCCTCTGTGCCAATGCTACTAAACCACACAGCACAACATAATGCATGCAATGAGTAGGCACCATAAATTGGAATAATGAAAACGATCGTTCACCTCTGACTTTTCTCAGCTTTGCTCTCTACCTTGTTGAATAAAGGCGGGTCAACTTCCCCATCTATGAAGGGAAACCTGGCTGCAGTAAGTGTGCACTGAGCACACAGGAAGGCGAGAAGCACAGACGCTGCAAGTGTCTGGTTTGCGAGACAGAATGCAGAGACTGGAAGAAGCTTGAGATGCGCAGCCAAGCCCTGCACTCTGCCCGCCCTCCAGCGCTTGCTGAGTGACAGCCATCAGTTTCCTTCCTCAGCCTTAGTTTCCCTGTGGGCGAAAATAAAGTGTGAGAAACACCCCAACTCTCAGGGGCAGGTACAAACCTGAAGGCACTCACTCTGTAAACTATGCAAAGAAGCAGACTCACATGAGGTATCATTTTTAAGGGATTATTATCATTTTCATGACCACAGGGGATTTTTTTTTTATTTTAAATGTAGGTTTTTAAATGCCTGAGAAAATGGGGCGGTCACAGAACCATGACTTTAAACAAACTTTATTTGGGCGCATGACTGACTGGCAATTGTGTGCAATCATTTTAGCTGTCACAGGCCCAGAGAAATGTGGGAGAGCTCTTCCATGAAATGTTTATATTTCATAAACAAAATGATGTGCTTAGCAGTCAGAGCGATGGGAGGGTTCCGGCTAATGCATTTTCCAATGTGTGAGGCAGATTATTAATGCGCTCCAGTAGCTGTTAATTTTAGTTTGCCGGAATGATTTATGGGGAGGTAAAGGAGAGAGACATAATCTAATTGAGATCAGAATCGCTGTTCTAGCAGCAAAGCACCAGCGTGGGCCCTGGGCACGGCAGAATGATTAATATCTAATAAGCAAATAATCCGTTAAATTATTATAAACATTACTTTTGACAACTCTTTTGTTGGCAAATGAAAGAGGGGGGAAGAAACAAAGAAACAAAAGGTATAAAAAAAAAACCCTCCACTTTCTCTAATGATGAGGGAAGAGATTTTGTCAGAGCAAAGGTGACGGCATCGCCGCGGGCTTGGATGCTGTGATCAGTTTTTAAGTACATAAAGGAGGGGTTGCCGTAATACATGTGTCTAGAGTAAGGTCACTCCGTAGACACAAAGCTGAATCACACCCCTGCTCAGAGCACAGCTCTTCTTCCGACACCTTACCAAGACCCCTCTAGAAGGCAAACCGTGCCTTGCCACTCTGAGACCACAACATACAGAGCATACGAGAACATGCAAACAACCCCTTTTACAGCCTTCACTTTCATTCTCCTCAATTTTGTATTTTTAACAATCTATAAATATTGTAAAAATATTAAATTACCATTTTATCCATTTTCCAAGACATTAGATATATCCACACTGTCGTGTAATTGTCTTTGGCATCTCTCGGAGACCTTACCTTCTGAGACTGGCTGTATCATTGAAAGATCCCTGTTCTTGGCAGTCATTGCTGTCTTTTCTGCCCCTGGGCTTTGACTCCTGTAGGGAACTCATACAAATGGAATCAGAGCACTCATCCTTTTGTGACTGGCTTTACTTGACAGGACATCATAGCATGGTTCATTCATGTCACAGCAGGGGCCAGAACATTGTTTTGAAGGCCAAATAATATTTCATTATACACTCTATTTTATTTACCTGTGGACAGATGAGTTGGTTCCATTTTTAGCCACTGTGACTAATGTTGCTATGAGAAGAGATGTATGCCTATACCTATCCAAAACCCTTCCTTGGTTCTTTTAGATGGTGCCAGAAGTAAAACCAAGGGGTAATGTGGAGATCCCTTTTTTATTTTTTTTAAAGAATTGCTGTACTTTGACCGTAGTGCCTGCACCACTTTCTCACCATCAGTACACTGGAGATCCACCTGATACCTCCATCTCCTCACTGACTCTTAGTATTCTCCTGATTGCACCTGTATATAGTTAAACACAATACATTCGTAAAATCACATGTGCTTAATGATACCCAGTGGATAGGAAATAGCTTCTTCTTAAATAGATTGAGCTTGTCTAATCTTATTGTATCATATCCAAAGGACCCAGTAAGAGTTCTATCCTTGGACCTGCTTGGGGACTTTTCTCTTGCCTGTAATTCAGCAAGTACTTGGAACCTATTTTATGTTGAGCCTGAACCCAATTGAACACAGGCTTGCTCAGTAAAGAGGCAACCCTGCTGTAAAGAGTAAAAAACTGGTAGAGGCCCCCAGCTGTGTCTAAGGGGTGTCTAGCATTGGAACAATGCAATTGAGTGAAGTCTCTTTCACTACAACCCAGGAATTCCAACCCTCAAGGCTGACTTCATCTTCCTCTGCTTCTTCTTTAATAATTCTCTGTGGACCTCCTGTCTCTAAGATTAATCATGGCCATTTAAAGCAGGACACCATCGTTTCTCCATCCCCCTCCCCGCTGCTTTTCCAGCGCTGTCTGTCCTTCCCAACACTACTTATTCTTGGAAATTTAAAACCCTCTATTTTCCAATACTTAAACTAAAATTGAATTTTTGTATCATTTTATTTATAAGTTATTTACTTTTTTCTTTATTATTTCTTTATTTTTGGAGACAGGGCTCTCTCTCTACTCTGCAGGCCAGGTAGGCTGGCCTAACTCTGTGTGCTCAAGGTAGCCTCAATTCTGAGATCCTTCTGTCTTAGCCTTCCCCGTCCCAAGTATTAGGGTTATAAGTATGCACCACCATGCCTGAAAGTTGAGTCATTTCAAACTGTTCAAGAATCCTGATCATATTAAAGATTGGTCTCTTTGTAAGACTCCTAGCATTGAGATCAGGGCCTGTCCCTGGCACTTAACTGGCTTTTGGGAACCTGTTCCTAGTGCTGGATTACCCCGCCCAGTCTTGACTCAAGGGAAGAAGCTCAGTGCTGCAACTTGATGTGCCATGCTTTGTTAAAGTCCATGGGAGGCCTGCCACTTTCTGAATGGTGGTGGAGGGGGAGTGGATGGGGAGGAGGGGAGTAAATGGGAAGCAGGGGAGTGGGGGGTGGGGAGGACCAGGAAGAGAGGAAGGAGGGGAAACTGCGGTAGGTATGTAAAATACATAAAAATACTATTTACTATAAAATATAAAAAGAGATCCCTGACCACGTCCTTTGCCCATTTTCTCTTTTTGTTTTGCTGAGTTGTACTGATTCTTTTTTAAAAGAAAGTTTCTGTATGTCTCTGTGTACATGTGCACGTGTGTGTACAGATGCCTTTTCTGTATGTTTCTGTGTTCATGTGCACGTGTGTGTACAGATGCCTTTTCTGTATGTCTCTATGTTCATGTGCACGTATGTGTACAGATGCCTTTTCTGTATGTCTCTGTGTTCATGTGCACGTGTGTATGCAAATGCCTTTTCTGTATGTCTCTGTGTTCATGTGCACGTGTGTGTACAGATGCCTTTTCTGTATGTCTCTGTGTACATGTGCACGTGTGTGTGCAGATGCCTTTTCTGTATGTCTCTGTGTACATGTGCACGTGTGTGTGCAGATGCCTGCAGAAGCCAGATGGGGTCAGATCCCCCACCTGATACGGGTGCCGTGGCTCCAGCCACCTGTTCTAGCGCCTTTATATTAGGCAATCAGTTCATTGTCTGAAGTGTGAATTAGAAATACGGCCTTTTCTATTTGTCATCCGTGTTTCACCTCATCCATCTGTTCTTGTCACGGCCATCGCTACCTTGCGGTCCGTTTCTAGAATTTCCTTCTTTCTCAGAGCTGTCCATGCCCTGTCATTTTCACGATGACGGTGCCAGTCTATTGTCTCTAGCTACCATCAGTTATGTAACGAGAGCTTTGCTCATCCTGATGTTGTCAGAAAAGTTTGATCCCCTTGTCTTCTAGTGACGTTTATGACCTGGTGTTTGCATTTCTGTTGTTGGCTGTTTCTTTTATTTCCCTCTGTAGCTCAGCTCCTAACTATTAAGCAACGCACAAGTGAGTTTGTTCGAAAACCTGTAAGCTTTCTTTTGGAAATTGGACTGTGGAATCGTGGGAGGGTTAAGGGAATTACACCTTCGTATCTCTTCAAGGAAAAAATTATATAACCAAACGACTGGATTTTGAAGTTCAAAAGTTGGGTATACTGCAGGTAATTTGGGGAGGGCTAACCTCAGCACTACGTTGGCTTTGCTCAGTGGGGTTTGTGAACAGCTTCTGATGTCTTACAGTGATTTTTCTGACCCCAGAGCAGACACTTCCCTGTGGAAGGTTTCCAGGAACCGTGCCAGTGCTGAGGACACAGCCGCAGGCTGAGACCAGGGTTGCCATCCCTATTTCCAAAACATGCCGCTCTTCTTGGAATATCGTTGATATAACCAAAAACTGAAACCAACGGCTATGATTTTGGCCCTTTATCTGGGCAAGTACGTCACTTCTAAGAAGGAAATTGAACACTGCCCCTCTTTGAAAGTTTCCTTCAGACATCCAGGCATATTTGTGTGTCAAAGAGATCAAGGCAGGGCGGCAGGTTCTAGAGAAAGAGTTGGGGACTAGCAATGTGCTACGCAGCCCAATTTTAGAACCAAGGATATGACCCAGATGTAGAAGTCAAAGTGTAGTTGTTAATTCTGTCTCCTGGTCCCTCTGTCCTGAAAGTACAGAAGGATGTGGCAGCCCTCTGACAGACTCCAAAGCTATCCTGAGAAAAGAGGACTGTTTAGGGTGTCCCCATTTCCTCTGGCTTTGCTGGTTTTCCAATCATAAAAAAACAAAAAAAAAACTCCCATTGCTAATAGAGGAGTGGATGAACAAAACATGTTATAAATGCACAATGGATTTTTTATCCAAAAGAACAAAATTATGTCATTTTCCAAAAGATAAAAATGGTTTTTTTTCTCTTTTGTGATCCCTAGATTTTATATAGATACATAAAAGCATTTGTGTGTGTATGGCATGATATACACATAAATACACACAAAATTGTCAAGGGAAACAAAGGGGGCTGGTGGGAAAGGAGGGAGACAACAGAAAAGAGACATAGGTGGGAATGTGTTCAGCATGCAACATAAGGGTGTCCAAAATCCTTTTTAAAAAAATGTGATTTAATGAGTGCTTTTATTTTGTTGACATAGATTTGCTCTTTTGCAATAAATTCTATAATTTTTATTTTTCCCAATTTTCCCCCAAAGTAGCTCTGGAATACTTCTTGTGCTCAAGTCTGTGAGGCTCTAGGGAGCTCGGGATACTGAGAGGAGACTTGGCACGTTTGGATCATGTGGAGGAGAAACCAGGAGTACTTAGGTGTGCACGTGAAGCCCAATGATGTATGACTGTTCCGATCAGTGCTCGAACTGAGGAGGAATTCGGGGAGGCTGCTCAGAGGCGGCCACTCCTCCTGAAGTCTTTCTCCCATTCACTCTGTGTGGTGTTTCCACCCAAGACTGTCGGCTCCCAGAGGTCTTAGCGAGGGAATCACTAGCTGTTTTGCGGATACGCGGAGAGCTCTGGAGGGACGGAGGGTGGATTCACCCAAGGAAACTGATGGTGATCAATACTTCGTCATTAATGCAGGGTCATGTTCCTCCATCTTTCTGTATTGATGCAGAATCATGCTTAGGACATGGAGAGATGGATGAACCTCTTATTCGGGTCTCTCGGAGATGTCATAGACATTTCTAGTACAAAGCAATATGTGCTTGTGGGGTTTGCCGTGAGGTAACAATGAGGTGACGCTATCCACGCTGTAACTCCCAGCCACCACCTAGCTTCTCCATTTCCCCCACACTCACCTGATGCCTCACTGACTCTTTAAACGAAGATTAATTTATATTTATTTTATATGCATTATATGTGTATTGTGAGAGGTGCCAGCTCTCTGGGAGCTCCATGTGGGTGCTGGGAATTAAAGCCGGGTCCTCTGAAAGAGCAGTCAGTGCTCTTAACTACTGAGCCACCTCTACAGCCTGCATGACTGATTTTAACCAGTCCAGCTTCTAAAACATTCTGGCAACCATCTAATATTTTCCTTCGTTACTTTAAGAACTTTTTTTTGAGATAGCTTCTTTCTATGCAGTTCATCAGGACCTTTAGTCTCCCTGCCTTTACCTCCAGAGGGCAGGAGGGGCTTCCAGACCTGTGCCAATGTAAACACACACTATCTACCTTGTTCTATACACTGCAATAATTCAAGTACAAAAAGCACCTTGTGTCTCACCCAGACATCGTCGCAACCGTCTGTTGTCTTCCATCCCATCACAATCTCTTTGGCACCTCGCTGTTGTTGGGAGTCATCTGTCCTCTCCTGAGCCCTTAAAACCAGTAAGGATTTCTTGCTGTTTTTCAGATAAAACTAAGCCTTGGGGGGGGCGGGGGGGGGGGGGAGCTGGGCGCTCAGACTCTCATCTGCCTCCATAGTTGCCTTGTTTTACACTTCCTCCTGAGTCTAGCAATGCACTCTCGCCGTTCCAGCTGGCTCTCTGTCCTCTGCCTCAGGAACCCTTTTGCCAGGCCTGGGAGGCTTTCCTGCCTGCTCTCCCCGCAGCTCTGCTGGGCAGCTTCTGCTCACACCTCACTTTCAGAAACAAGCGAACCCCAGAACCCCAGAACCTGACAGCCTCTCTGGACTTTGCCCTGACCTTCAAATGCAAATTTGCCTTCCCTGGGGTTGTCCCATTACTTGGTTCCCTTCACAGTTCTTACTGTGATTTGTAAGCACATTTTACATTTTGCTTATTTCCTTAATTCCTTTCTCTCCTCCTATAGTGCCAACTCATAGGGGCAGGGAACAATTTTGCTCGCCCGCCCATGTTGTAGAATGCAATAGTGTTGGTTCAGAGGTGTCCTGGATCAGCAGGGACAGTGATGGATGGTGGGTAAGAGTAACAACAAAAGGTCTTTAGCCAGACTTGGGAAGGAATGGGGTAGAAGGAGAAAGAGTGTGAGAAAGGCTGAGATCTGGTCTTGTCACTGAAAAGCAGTGGCCAACTACATCAAAGGATGAGCCCAAGAAGGCAACCAATGGACAGGTCACCCTTCTAGGATGTTACATGGCCGGGATGGTTAAGTCGCCCAAGAGCCAAGCAGAGTCCTTGAATGGTGGCTGAGTTCAAGAAAAGACTCCTTGGGGTAAGCAGATCCCAGTGGGTCTAGGGAGTCAGAGTCAAAGAAAGGTACCAGAAGTGTGCTCGAAAGTGGGGGGCTCTCATCTGAGAAATGGGTAGGTCCCCCACAGAACACCCTCGGGAGATTGAGGATATGGGTTATGGAAATTGGAAGGGCAAAGCCTGACCGCTGTAGCAGCAATGATCCAACCTGCGGGAGGGGGCAGGGCCCTGCGCAAACTCCCTGCGCACAAAGCCTCCGGCACCCTCATTTGCACGCTGAGCCGAACACAGTGAACAGCACTTAGATTAAAACTGAGTGTGCTGCCGTTGAGCGAGTGAAAGTAAAAAACCAAGAGGGGCGGTAAGAAATGACAGTAGAGGCTGCATGTGGTCTCGGCACATCGTTTGCACCCGTAGGATTGTCATGAAATTCTTGGTACAATTAATATGCACTAATAAGAGAAGTGGCGGTCTTAGAAACTTCAACATTTTTCAGATGGGGCTTTTTAATATCCCCAAAGTATTCTGACCACGAAAATAGTATCCTTCTTAACACAGAAAGCTATTTAAGGTGTGGGGGCGGGGATGGCACGGGATGCACCCGAGACATGAAGGGGCAGAGGAGCGGCGTGGTAGAAGTGCTGGCTGAAGAAAACACAGCATCCTAAGCACAGCATCTCACTAGACAAAGCAGGAAACAACGTGAGCATGAGATATGGGGTAGCCTTTGCGGAGGGAAGGCTAGACCTTCATGAAGAACCCGGACACAATGAAGAAAATGTGTGCTGCAGGCAGGGATGGGAGACTGTCAGCACCTGCTGGCCCTGCCCCTTCCCAGGGAGCTGGTTTCATCTCCCCTCCCTTCTGTCCAAACTCAGTCCCCACTTGTTCAGAAAAAAGGGCTGAGCTCAGACACAAATAAGTAACTTTATGTTACAGAGATGCTAAAATAGTTAGGCTAACGTGAGTTTACCGTCTTAACTGACTGCTTTATTTAGCCATATAAATTCTATTCCTGTTGCCACAAATAACTGAGTAGTTTGTAAACTAGAAATAAGTGGTGTAACCATTTGAAAGTGAAATGAAGGGAAACAAAGCAAATTATATCATTTATAAATAACAATGGAAATACAAAACCTAATAAAATTGATTGGAGAGGAGATACATTTGGGGCCAGTGAGAGAACTGTATGTTAAGATGCTTCTCAACAACTCTGAGGACCTCACTGTAGTGTGCCTGGACACACAAACACACACACACGTACACATGCAAGACACAGACACACTAAAGGTTAAAAAGATACATCTGTATGACATTCAGTTAACTAGCTAGATATAAACACGCAGACACACAAGTTAGTATTGCCCCAATACTAACAATATAGATACAAAACATAATGAGAAAAATGATACATGACAAGCTAAAATATAAAAACTGTAGGATTAACACTACCTAATAACACCAAATGCAATTTATTTCTAAATAAAAAGCACATGTTTTATTGAGAGCATGCTTAGGAAATATTCATCTGTTTGCTGACAGTTGCCTCTGTGCCATTTATTTAACCCGAAACCAACAGACCGGCAGGCAAGATGTGTGACATATGCTAAGTCATGATCCAATCAATGGGGATGCATAAGCGCAGGACTGGCTTCAGTCACAGGGGTGCCTGCTGGCTGTAGCTCTGCCTGATGTGTGTCTGTGTAAGGCAGGAGTTCTGAGCAATACCGATCCTCCCTGTTCCCATCAAAAGGGAAAGAAGTCGATACGGTGAGTTTCTGATCCAAAGCACTGTGCTGTTGAGTTTATTTCTGAGGGGAGGAAGCTGTTCCTTCTGTAAGGCATGACTGAGAACCAAATGTCCCACTTAGAATTTGTATCTATCTGATGACTGGAAGAGGTCTCTGCAGACTGGCTATAGCTCTGGGTATTTCCATCTCTTTCTGGCCTGTAGTAGGCTGTAGTAGGCTGAGAGGCATCCTGATGGCTGGGTTCATGGGGGCTGCTAGAAAGAACCAAGCTACATGGAAAGTACTGCCACCTTTTTCTCGCTAAAACTCAAGCGGATGATTCCCAGACCAGTGTCAATGAGCCAAGCATTCCCCTTATCAGAATCAGCCTTTCCCTCTCTCCTTCCTGTCGCTATATAGCCTAGGCTAACCTCAAATTCACAAAAGCCTCCAGCTCCTTACTCTGTTTTCTTTTCTTTTTAATTAATGTCTTTATTTATTTTATATCCTGACCACAGCGTCCCCTCCCTCCTCCCCTCCCACCCCCTCTATATTCTCTCAGGAAAGGGCAGGCCTCCCGTGGGCATCTGTAAAGCACGCTGTATCAAGCAGTCATCACACCAAGCACCTCTCCCATCCCATTTTCCGGCTTGTTCTTCCGGCTGCCCAGAAAATACCATTCTCTGACGTTGCCTCCAATGGCCACCTCTGGCTAACTCCAGCTTCTGCTTCCTACAGCCCCTTCTCAGGCCGGGTCTAAAGATCTTGAAGATCAACAGGAAGGCTTTTTCCATGTTACAGATCAAATAGGGGCGTCACACAAGCCAAGCCAGGGTTTCTTACCAGCATTCTCCTTAAGTCGAGAACAATTGCCACAAAATAGTGAAGCTTAAGTGCAGCGTGACTCAAATGAATCTTTGAATGCATTCCTCTCAACAGCGTCACGCATGCGCGTACACGTTTAGTAAAGCCAGGTGGAGTGACGTTCACCTGTGATCCCAGCAGCTGGAAGCTGTGGGAGGCGGAGACAATAAGGGCTGTGAGCTCAAGGCTAGCCTGGGCTGCGTAGCAAGACCCTGACTCAAACATAGAAAAAGAGGAAATGGGGGGGGGGGTCTCCCGAAACTCATCAGTCCCACATTCTATGATGTCATCTTGGCCCTGGTGGGAGTCCTTGTCCCGTAAATCGAAAAATAGGGCAAACTGGGACTTTCTGTTCTTCCTGAAGAGCCATTTAATAAACATTTATTTACCAGTAAACTCACTCACCCACCCACCCACCCCCCACCCCCGCCGCCAGATTGGATTCCTCAGAATCCAAACCAAGCCGCTCGACTTTTAGGTCACACCAGTTTCCTTTCATCTCCATTGCCGCTACCCAAATTCAAGGCACCATTATCACCCTCCTGGTTGCCAGTCTCTTTCCACCCAGTTCTGCGAACCACCCAGCCAGCCTTCCAGCAGACAGTCTGAATGATTCTTCTTGGGCCTCCTGGCCCTATTTAAAGTTTCCAAAAGGTTGTTTACGCCCCTGGAATAGTCTGAATTCCTCACCACAGCGGACAGACGTGTGTTTTCTGTTTGTCCTTGCTGGGTACTCTTCTAGATGTAGGGATACCAGGGTCGATGGTAGAGTTAACCCTGTCCTCTGACCGCTTACATGCTCAGATGGTAATAAAAATAGGGCTTAGCCGTGTGGCCGGGTGTTAGCCTGCATGCCTAGTATGCACTAGGCCTTGGTTCAGCGTCGAGCATACAGAAAAAACAAGATGGGGGAAGGGGGAAGAACGGAGACTGTGCTGAATAGACATGCCCGCGATTCAGACACATCAGAAATAAATCAATGAAATACAACAGTAAATGGGGTGTTCTCTGGAAAGGCACGCTTTGCTCAGGGACCTTAGCCAATCAGGAACAGGACTGGGGAGGAGCTGTGCAGGCAGGCAGAGACAGCCAATCAGGATCAGGACTGGGGGAGGAGCTATGCAGGCAGGCAGGCAGAGACAGCAGTGGGTCAGTGGATCCATGGAGGTAACAGAGGCCATGAGTGATGACATCTCCAGCTTCATTCAAGCCTGGTCACCCCCTCCCAGTACCCTTCTCTAGGAGAAGGTGGGGACATCTTTCATGCTGTCTGCCCTGTGCCTGGAGTCCTGTAGAGGCCCTCGCTGGCCTGTTGCTGGCTTCCTGGTGTGGTCACAATCATATCCCAGCACAGACAGTAGGAAGGGGTAGGTGAGACGGTTGCTCTTCAGGAGGGAAGTGCGGCTTCAAAGCTGATACTACTCATTTTGCAAATTGACTTTTGAGTCTTAGGAACTTCATGCCTCTTCCCTAAAACTTCTTGAGAAGATTCCAGAAGAGAAACTCAAGAAGAAGTTTTATTTCAGAATCCAAGGCCTCTCTAAAGGAACAGCGTCTTTATAGGAACGAGCATGCACCTCTGCAGCTAGGCAAATGCTCCAGGAATAGCTTCTCTCTCTCTCTCTCTCTCTCTCTTCTCTTCTCTTCTCTTCTCTTCTCTTCTCTTCTCTTCTCTTCTCTTCTCTTCTCTTCTCTTCTCTTCTCTTCTCTTCTCTTCTCTTCTCTATGTAACAGTCTTGGCTGATCCCTCTCTGTAGACCAGGCTTTCCTCAAACTCACAGAGATCTGCCTGCCTCTACCTTCCGATTGCTGGGATTAAAGGCGTGCGCCAACACCACCCAGCTGTGAAAACATTCTTAACCTCTGGATATATACAGTCTTCAGACTGCTGCATCTCATCTGCTAACATCCCATTGGCCAAAAGCAAGTCACATGATCAAGAGAAGGTCAGACACTAATCTGTAACTGAGGGAGCTCTGGGGCCCTGAGAAATGGCTTTGCTCATGGAAAGAGAAAGTGGAACAGCGATGCTGCCCAGCGCACTCTGTTTCTGTGATCCCTAACAATGCTGAGACCACCTCAGACTGTCATAGACAAAGCGAGTTTGCCTGAATAAAAAATACTATAGCCTCTTTCGTAAAAACATGTTTAGGAAAAACGTATTACAGTGGAAGACACTGGATTTGTAAGTAGTTGTAAATGCCTAGCTAGTAAATGAAGAAAATCATAGATAAAAATGTACCAAATGTTCAGACAAATACATACCAGGGAAGCTATTCGCTCTGCAAACTTAGAGCTCTCTGTGAATGGCTTTAACATCTTATTTTGAAATAGCTTCAGGCTTATGGAAGATGCTTAGAAATAGCAACACAAATAACTTCTATAAACAGGTCACTCAGATGCTCCAATTAAGGCGTGTTCTCATACTTAATTTACTTTTCCCCTGCCTATGGGCACATCCATGCATGAACATTTCTCTCTCTCTCTCTCTCTCTCTCTCTCTCTCTCTCTCTCTCTCTCTCTGTGTGTGTGTGTGTGTGTGTGTGTGTGTGTGTGTGTGTGTTACAGATTTTCCTAAGTCCTTCAAGAGCAACTGGCAGACCCGATACCTTGCTACTTCTAAATATCAAGGTGTGTGTTTCCTAAATGAAAGACATTCTCAACTATACTCAATGACCTAAATCCAGGAAGTAACACAGATACACTGGGAACTGGGTCTGTAGAACCCATTCATATTTTACCAATTATCTCAAAAACAGCCCTTCCAGGAAATAAATCGTTATCTATCATGCATTGCAGTTAGTTGTAATGGCTTTTTAATCTCGATTGATCTAAAATAGTTCATCTGTCTATATTCTTTCCATTACTCTGGCCATACTTACGAGAACTGACTAATTACCTTGAAGCCACCTCATCTTGTCTTCGCTGGGGCTCTCTCACAGTTAGAATAAAGCTGTGCAATTGGACAGTATTGACATAAAGTACGGTTGTGTCTGCTCAAGTACAAAGTATTCAAAAGCCTACAGTTTGCACCTATCAGTACGATACTAACTTTAAACCTTTCTGTTCTCTACTCTAGATTTCATCCAGGGCGGGGGTATGCAGAGATGGCTGACAGGGTAAGGGAGTTCCCTCCAAGCACAATGACCTAAGGTCAACCACTTGGACCCACAGAGCAGAAGAACAGAACAGATTCCCCAAAGCTCCCTCTAAGCCCTGCTTGACTTTTTATGTGAGTACAAGGATTAGAACTCAGGCCAGCAAAGCAGACCCTCTTATCCACTAAACTGCTTCTCCAGTCCTGCGTTCTTGTTAATGCCAGTACATATGGGGGCGGAACCCTGCTTATCCTGTTTATGGGGGGATCCACTTGCTTATTTGGGGCTTTTTGTTGTTAGTGTTTTGTTTTGTTTGTTTTTCATTATTTTTGCCTTTCTAAGCAATTTTTTAAAATTATAATTTCAGCATTTCCCCTTCTCTTCCCTCCTCTTTCCTGTTTTCTTATTTTGAGATAAGGTCTCTCTATGTAACCCAGGCTGGCCTTGGACTTCCAATCCTCCTGCCTCAGACTTCTGAGTGCTGGTGTGGCAAGCAGAAAACCTTACAATGTTTCATGTACCTATATCTATGCTGTGATTGTTCGATCATCTCTGGAGTAGCTTTAAGTATTTTCCTTAAAATACTTATTGCTTAAAAATACTTCCGTATTTTTAAAAATATGCCAAATAAAGTGCCGATTGCCTTTCTTACTCCCTGAGACTCCGAAAGCTCTCCGAGAGTATGTTAACATATTGTGCACCCATTTCAAATCTGGCTTTCATTAGTCATCAAAATCAAAAACAACTTTAAAGTCAAAGATAAAAGAGATTTCTGCTAAGCTTAGCCTCACATTAGCATCTGAGAGCCTCTGCATCAGCAAAAAAAACCCTGTTTTAAATGAAACTAAACCTCCGACTAAATTAATAAGAGCCGAGTCTGACCTTTGAAATGCTAAAAAATACAGTTCCCAGTATAATTCTTGTTCATCCTAGACCACACCATTCTCGTAGTAAATTATGGAGGTAACAGCTGGCTGCCAATGAAGTCAACTATTAATTGTATGTTCACTGCACAGCCTGGTATAAATCAATATGAGTAATGAGCAATTGTCGCCAGTCTATAGATGCAAAGATCGTACATTGCAAAATAATTTAAGGTTGGCTGTCAGGCTTCTCGGACTCCGTGTCATTTGGCCCCCTTTTTGCTGAAGACATGGCAACAATGAACTCATTGCAAACCATCTAACCTGCGGACTCTGTGGTGAGCCTCTAACTTCTCAGTGAGAACACACAATCTTCAGAGGCTGGAACCATGGCTCAGCACTTCAGCGCCCATACCGCTCTGGTAAAGGACCTGGGTTCCATTCCCAGCACCCGTGTCACAGGTCCCACAATTGCCTCTTAATCTAGTTCCCAAGGGATCTATCACCTCTGACCTCCATGGGCACCTCCACTGACTTCCACAAACCTGGACACATAAAAGTAAAATAATTCTAACGATAGTCTTCATAATCTAGAAGTGGGCTTTGACGTCTGTTCTGAACAATTGCTACATTCAACAACCCAGTGAAGTCTGAAAAAGAGCTCACTGTTCTAACAACTGAACCTCTTAGACTTCTCTATCGACTCCCTTTTATGTTGAGTTGCTCACTGCTGTCCACCGCACTTGCTCTCCACAGACATGAAAGCCACCAGCTTTACTCCTGGCTGCTGCTGGCCCCAGCTTCTCTAGTCTCTCCACCCAGATTTAACCTATTCTCATCCTGGGAATTCCTGAATCTGGACCACCCCATTGTGTCCCATATATTCCAACTCCTACATAGCAGTGTGGCTCGGGGATATAGGAAACAATTCTGACAGAATCTGTTTCTAATCATCCGTGTCTAGCTTTGATGAGTACTATCTACTTCAGGAATATCTAAGTGGCTCCTGGGAGACATCCTCAAGATTTACTCATGTGGCTGGGCGGTGGTGGTGCATGCCTTTAATCCCAGCACTCAGGAGGCAGAGGCAAGAGGATCTCTGTGAGTTCAAGACCAACCTGGTCTAGAAGAGCTAGTTCCAGGGCAGGCACCAAAGCTACAGAGAAACCCTGTCTTGAGATAGCAAAAAAAGGACTGATGTGACTATGCAAATTTGTTCTCTGTAGAATTTACTAGAGGCTGGTAGAGAGTATGGCTTTCCAAGTAAGATTACATGACACTATTTCTCAAAAACGTTCACCAAAGAAGACACTGTTTTCACACAATGATCCTAATTTTAGTATACAAAGAAGTACATTGAGGAAATACTGTATTTACTTGTTTCTTATTAATTCCTAACCAAATTTTCCAAACCATATCTACCCTAAAATCTCTGGAAGTAAATCCCTCCTCAACAGTAGCAAATTACACACTTCACATCTGTTGCTGAGGGGATGAAGAAACACAAACAGACACACTGAAGAGCTGAAGCTTGGTGGACAGGACTCTCTGATGGAGAAAACATAACACCCCAGAATTAATCATGGTTATTATACACAGAGAGGCAGGATTATCGCACACAAACAAGGAGGCAGGTTTAGCTAACCTCTGTGGGAGCCATCTCTGTAGGAGAGAGCGCTCTTCAGGCTGTGTCTGCAGGGAGAAAGCTATGGTCAACATCCACATATGTACTGGAGGGAGGTTTTGCCATTCCCATAGGGTTGAGGCCCTGGAGGGCATTGACATGGCTGTGCCCACATCAACAGCACACAGTCAGGACTTCACTTGCTCCATTCCCTACAACTGTTTGTTGCTTGAATTGCTGGACATAAAACCTTAGCACCTGACTCATGCTAGATCAACGCTCCAGCTATATTCCCATCCAAATATAAGATGATTTAGGTCATCTTTGCTGAGCTACGATTTACAAAACGTCCCCAATTTATGAGTATCCTTTGATGAGCTTGCACAACACAGATTCCCACTTAATCTTAATAATCTAAGACCTCAATGGTTCCAAAATGTGCTGTCCTGATCCTTTTGTCTGCGCATGCTCCGCCCTCAGCAAACACTAATTTATTCTTACCTATGTAATTTATTGAAATTCTCTTTCTTCTCTCAGCTACAGTTTTCGATGACCTGTTTCTACTTTTAGTGCATTAATTGAGCGCATATTTATTATGACTTCCTCATAACTGATCCTTTTATCATTATGAAGCATTCTTCTTTATCTCTGGCAGCATTCCTTGCTCTGGTGACTTCAGTAAAAATAAGAATGAAACACCCTCAGCTTCTGTGACTGGGTTGGCATTTCACCCTCCTGCTCCTACCTTGGCTTTTGTTTGTTTTATAAGGTGCAGTTCATATAGCTAATACTTAGGTAGGTCTTATTTTATCCTCCAATTTAACCACCTCTGGCATTTTAATTAGAATATACAAACCATTTACTTTTAAGGCGATTATCAATACAGCTGAACTGAAAGGAACCCTCTTGCATTTTTACCCTGCTCCATCTCACTTCTTGTCTCCATCATGACTTTTCCTCCACTTCAGACTGAGTACATTTAAGGTTTTTCATCTCTTCTTCACTATTGGCCTGTTAGATCAGCTTCTTGGCTTCTTATCTGTTGTTGCTTTATAACTTAAGGTATGCCTCTTCAGCATATCAAAGTCTCTTTTCAAACAATGCTATCCACCAAACATAATGAAAGAATCTTTTGATTTCCCCCATCCCGTCTTTATTCTATGACTAACATTTTAATTTAATGTTATGAACTCTACAAAATACGATTATTATTTTTTACTTCAATTATCCATGTTCTTTACTTCTGATGAGGTAATTCCTAACAGGACACCAGCTATAGATAATGTCTATAAATTATAGACAAAAATATTTTCAACAGCTACCTGGAGGCACTGAGACATTAAAAGGCACAAAGAGAAAGGAAGTAAGTGTTTATTAATATATTATTATTGCTATTATTATTATAGCAGCTTGAAAATACACCTAGTATCTACCTTCCACAAGCTATTCTCTAGTAAGGCTATTGTAGAAAAGCTGAGTCATGGAGTTCCAAACGAACAGTGCAACTGATGGTGGAGATCCCCAAAGTGAGAGCCAATGGATGGCTAAGCCTTAGTTCTAACAGATGTGTTGGCAAATCTCTGACAGATACCTAGACACACATGTCAGTGGCCCTAGTAAGGCTAAGAGCATGAAATGTAAATCTAAGTTTCTTCCTATGACAGGAAAAATGGAAACTGAAGCCTGATTTTAATAAAAAAAAATAAATGCAAATGTTCTCCAGAAAACTGTAACAGAATCTAGAAGCCCTACAACATATACTTCATGATATTCAGAATATAATACAAAATTACCCAACACACAAATACATCTAAAAGATATGATGCCTTGTCAATAGAAAGAATAAGGGCTGGGCAGTGGTGGCACACAACTTTAATCCTAGGATTCGGGAGGCAGAGGCAGACGAATCTCTGTGATTTCAAAGCCAGCCTGATCTACAGAATGAGTTCCAGGACAGCCAGGACTACACAAAGAAACCCTGTTTCAAAAAGCAAAGCAAAACAAAACAAAACAAAACAACCAAAGACACACAGAGAGAATAATGAGAACAATCCTACGGTGAGCCAACAGTTTATTATTTCTACAGAAATCAACAGATAAAGGTTTCAAGAAGTTATACAACTATACACTGTCATAAAACGATGCTCATCATGAATTAAATGGTAGACTATCCCACCACAGAAACTATAAATCAACAAATACTCTAATTAAAAAATAAAGAACATCAAAAGTAAAAAGAAACCCGTACTGCGTTTAGAGCAAACTGAAGATGAAGAAGGCGGACTTGACAGGAAAATCAGCCATCCGCAGAGCAGAAAGAACAGCGGGAGCTAAGCAGGAGCTAAGCTGGAGCTGTTAGCAGTGTCTCAGAGTCCGCGGTACTCAGGAAGTTCCCAAAGCCGAGTCTGGGGTCCCACAAAGAAGACAAATGAGCGGGAACAAGCAGTGCCTGGACAAGTGTCTGGAAACCTAAGGAAATCTGACAAAAGTCCACTAATCTGCACTTCCTGCTCAATGGCTGTGGTCTATGGGTGACTGTCCAAAGGAAAAGATAAAAACTACGCCTTGGAGTCTAGGATATAGCATGTAAGATGCTGTATACCTGCAGTGTAAAGATGAAGAAATGGCATCGCAGTTTCTACGCCCCGAAAGCGTCTGTATTCTCAGAAAAGCGGTGCAATAGCTCCAAGTCAGTGGAAAGGATCTTATGTGACTCCTATGGAGCTGCTAAAAATAACCACAAAGCTGCATAACTAAAGAGTCAGGGAGAAATCTTAAATACAGATCTGTATACGACATACATATGTAATACATACATATGTAATAAGTTCAAAGGAACGCTGCAAAGATGGGAGAGAAGGGTGTGAGAGAGAGGATAAGTGAAACTCAAATAACAAATGGTGGGCGAAAAGTCAGCCATGGCAGTGATGCCTTTGAAAATGAATACAGCAAGCATTCTAATTAAAGGTAAATGCTGGCAGGATGAATTCTTTTACAAAAAAAAAAAACCAAATTATATTCTGACTAGAAGTCTTAAATATAATGATGTAAGTTGAAAACAAAGGGATAGAAAGATATTTACCCCACAAAGAGTAAGCGTAAGAATATTATAGGGGCAATGTTAATATCGACTAGATATATTGATAAAGCTGAGTGTGGTGTCACAGGCTTCTAACCCCACCCGTTTCTAGGGCCTGAGATGGGAGGACTGTGAGTTCCTAGTTATCCTGATACATGCAAGACTTTGCACAAAAAATTAATAACCAAAAAGAAGTATTAAAAGGGATATGGGCATTCATTTAGTTATAAAATGGTTAGTCCATCAGAAAGCAAAGTGTCACTGCTCAGGAAATGGATCAAATCATTGCAAACCTTCCCCGGGTCCTGGATAGTCAAGAGCTGAAGAGCATTAAACACCAACCTAAAGGTCATGGTAAATGAGGAAGGATTGTGTGACTTTTTATCAGTCCATAAATTATCCCCCCAACACACACTCATACACACACACACACACACACACACTCTCTAAAGAAAGACCATTTCCGTTAGAGTGAAGAGACAGTTACCAGTGTAGCCTTGTGGTTGGCTTTTTTTTTTTTAAGGTAAGATTGTTTAGTTTTAGTGACAAAGGTTGAAGGCAACACAATCAAACTTATTATCATTTTAAATGGAATAGACAGCTTGAGTGGACTCATTAATCAAACCCTAGGACACCAGAGTACCAATTGGAATTGGAACCAGTTTTTTTATATAGCAATAGAGAGAAGACAGCTAATACAAATCCTTGCTTTCAAAAAAGAGGGAAAATCTCTCTCTCTCTCTCTCTCTCTCTCTCTCTCTCTCTCTCTCTCCCTCCCTCCCTTTGTCTCTGTCTGCCTGTCTGTCTCTCTGTCTCTTTTCCTCCGTCTGTCTGTCTCTGCCTCTGTCTCTCTGTATGTATGTCTCTGTCTCTCTCTCTCTGTCCAGTTTTAATACATACCGAGACAGACTGATTTAACGTACTGCAGACATACCAGGCTATGTCTAGAATACTACTAGATATGAAAGAAATATAATCTATGTAAGAGATACTTTCGGATAGTGACAGACATATGCTCAGTTTCTGCTCCAGCGCCATGCCTGCCTGCTGCTGTCCACCGGAGTCCACTGTTAAGGAGAACCTCTGAGGCCAGGTGGCTGAGGAATCCCTGTGTGGATGCCCAGAGAAACCATGGTGCGAAGCTGAGAAGGTGAAGCCTGGATTGTGCTGGAGTCTCCAAGATGTTGCAGATTCCAGAGCTGTGGGCTGCCAAGCAGAGTTCTGCATACAGGGAGTGAAAACGGCCCGAGAGAGAGAAGTACGTTGTTCCGTGATGATGCTGGACACTCCTTCTTAAGCTGCCAGCAAGTCCCAAATCAAATGCTTCCTTCTCTAAGTTGCCTTGGCTGTGATGTCTCCTCACAGCCGCAGGAAAACTAAGAAGTTGATGCTCCACGTGGGGCCATTGCTCTGGCACGCCTGACCACGCTGTTGTTTGGGGAGCATATGGACGGCTTTGGTGTTGTGTGTTGGTTTTGTTCTTTTTTTTTTTGTGGGAAGCCAAATAAATCACACACATGGAGGTTTTTTCTTAGTTATGAATGCCCTGCTTTAGCTTGTCTTGTTTCTTGCCAGCTTTTCTTATCTTCAATTATCCTGACTACCTTTTCCCTCTGGGTTTTTCTCTCGCTTACTTCTAAATATCTTAATTTCCTTCTTACTCCGTGGCTGGCTGGGTTGCTGGGTGACCGGGTGGCTGACCCCTGGTGTACTCCTCTCCTTCTTCTCTTACTCCTTGTTCCTCTCATTCCTGGTTCTCCTCCAATTTATTCTGTCTCTCTGCCAGCCCCGCCCATCCTTTCTCCTGCCTCGCTATTGGCCATTCAGCTCTTTATTAGACCATCAGGTGTTTTAGACAGGCACCGTAACACAGCTCTACATAGTTAAATAAATGCAGCATAAACAAAAGTCACACACCTGAAAATAATGTTCCCCAACACTTTGGGACTTTGATCTAGAAAGTAGGACAATGCTGTAAGTGGAGCTCAATGGGCCATCCTAGTAGGAGTTTGCAAAACAGTAGTGCTGAGAGCGATGTAGACTATGGAAGTGTAGTAAGGAGCTGCGGGCAGGCCTGCTTTTCGCCTCACCCGGCTCCCGCACGGCTAGCTTAGTCCCAGAAATAACAACACACAAATTGTATTCATTTAAGCACTGCCTGGCCCATTATCTCTAGAGAGTTAGTTACTGACTAACTCTCATATCTTGATATTAACCCATTTCTAATAATCTGTAGCACCACGAGGTGGTGGCTTACCGGAAAAGATTCAGCATGTCTGACCTGGTGGCTGGCTCCATGGCTTCTGCCTCATAGCCCTCTTCCCAGCATTCTGTTCTGTTTACTCCACCTACCTAATTTTCTGTCCTATCAAAGGGCCAAGGCAGTCTCTTTATTGACCAATGAAAATAACACAATAGACAGATAACCCTCCTCCATCATGGAAGGCCAGTTCAAGAGGTTTCAAGGGGGAACAATCTTAGTAACTGAGCTACAGACCATTCTTGTGATATTTTGGCAAAGAATATGACTGGTTTTTGCCCTTGCCCAAAGAATTGAAGATGAAATTGAAAAGTTTTACACTAATTTTGTTGGCAGAGGCAATTTCAAGGCAGCCAAATGTTGACTGTGGTGTGGTTATTGGTAATCACATTTATGTAAATCTACAACGAAAAAGAGCAAGCTGGGGAAGGAAAATACAAAATGTACAGTTTGGCAAGAAAAGAGAAAGAAACCCCAGGAAATGTCATGTCGGAGCCATGGTTTGTGCTGGAAGAGCTAAGGAGAAACAGAAGGAAGGGAGCAGTGCTCTACCAACGGTGAAAACAAAAGGCCTAAGGAACTACTGTTCCTAAAAATGAAGCACGATTAATAAAAACTCAGAGAGAGAAATTGGGGTTCAAACCTGAAGACCCGAAAAGCAAAGCAGTCAGCCACTGGTTCTTACCTCGACCTCAGTCTGAAATGGCAATCCTGCCTCCAGGAATCTCAGAATGAGACTGGTTGAGAGCTGTCTCCTCCCGTCTTATATTCCTCTCTAGTGCTGGGGTTAAAGGAGTGCACCACTGGGATTAAAGGCATACAATGCCTGGTTTCTATGGCAACTAGTATGACTACTGGGATTAAAGGTGTGTGTTATCACTGCCTGGTTTGTAAAGCTGGCCAGTGGGGCTGTTTCAGGTTCACGATCCCCAGGCAAACTTTATTTATTAAAATCCAATTGAAATGCCACTACATAAAAAGCAACAACCAATCAAATCATCCACAAACGTAATTTGAGGAGGAAACAAATGCCAATACGGCAGGAAGCAGAACTTGGCTACGTTGCCCAGGTGCTTCTGTTTTAGAGTCATGAAGGCCACTGGAGTCCACTGTTAAGGAGAGCCGCTGAGGCCAGGTGGCTGAGGAGTCCCTGTGTGGACGCCCAGAGACACCATGGTGCAAAGCTGAGAAGGTGAAGCCTGGATTGTGCTGGAGACTCCAAGATACTGCAGATTCCATAGCTGTGGGCTACCAAGGAGAGTTGCTGCATACAAGAAGTGAAAACAGCCCGATAAGAGAGGAGAGAGAGAGAAGTATGTTGCAGTCAACAACAACAACAACAAAAGCCATCTTGACATTGGACATAGAGCTATAGGATTTGGGTTTGCCCTACTGTGGTTTGATTTGCTTTGGTCCAGTATTTCCTCACTATGCATCAAATCCTCCCATTCAGAATGGCAGTATGTAGTATGGACCATTGTAATTTGAAAAAATGTAATTTGCTTTTTAATTTTACAGAGGACTACAATTAAGAGATCGCCTCGAGTCTCAGAAGAGATTGTAAAAGGCCATGGGCACTCTTGAAGTTGGACTAAGTGCATTTTGCATACGGTAAGCAACTCTAATGAAATCCTTTAGGTCATCAAAAAGCAAAGAGAGGGAGGGAGAGAAGGAAGAAAAATGCTAATAAATGGACATTTAAAGTACCGAGACTGGAGAGTCGGCTTTGCAGTTAAGAGTACTGACTGCTCTTACAGAGGACCCCAGTTCAGTTCCCAGCACTGCGTCAACTAGCAAAGCAGTTTGAGGAGATCTTTGCCCTTTAGACCTGCAAGTACCAGGCATACTGGGGTACACATGCAGTCATATATTTTTTAAAATAACTAAAATCAAAAAATAATGTTTGCAGGACATAATAGCACACAACTTTAACTCCAGCCCTCTGGAGACAGAGGCAGACAGATCTCTGTGAGTTAAAGCCCAAACTGATCTACAAGTTTCTGGCCAACCAGGGCTACACAGTGAGACTCTGGCTCAAAAGAAAAGAAATCAAAATATTCGTAAGCTCTAAATGACCACACAGATAGTGTTAGTGTGTGTTTCTTCTCATCTGTCCAAACAGCAAACACAGTAAGCTTGGCTTGGGGAAAAGCTAGCTCAGTGTCTAAGAACGTGGGCCCTGGAGTCGAGCTCCCAGGGTTTGAATCTTGGCTCCCTAGGGAGGAGGTTATGGAAGAGGAGAAAAGAATCCTAGCTTTTACATTAGGATCTGGGCTTGTGGGATCCTTTAATCTCCAGAGCAGAAGTGTGGGTTTTTATACTCTTTTTTTTTGGGGGGGGGGGGGAGGGTGGAGACAGGGTCTCTCTGTGTAGCTTTAACTATCCTGGAACTCACTCGATTGACCAGGTTGGCTCTAAACTCACAGAGATCCCCCTGCCTCTGCCTCCCTGAGTGCTGGGATTAAAGGTGCACACCACCACTGCCTGGCTGCAAACTCATTTTAAAAGACAGAGAGAAGTACAGAAATACATTTCTTAGGAAAAATTTCAGTTGCACTGAGAAACAGTAAGAACTCTATGAATGTATGTAAATATCATTCTAAATCCCATTAATATATGCAATTAATGTATTAATTAAAATTTTTTAGTATATGCATAAATTCTTCCTAACACATATGATGACGTCAGTATGTTTATTATTATTATTATGTTAATAATTCTTCTGTTCCCCCTTTAAAAAGTTGACCACCTATATTTTTGTCTGCTGTGTTCACAGGTTTGTCCTCCATTCTGGGAACAGTGACTGACACAGGATAGTGCTCAGGAAATAAACTTAAATGATTAAATAAATTATAGTTCTGTAATTTTGAAATTCATTTTGTTTGGGCTTTTGTCTGGCTGAAACTAATATGGATGAGCGGCACCTGTGGTGATATGTTAGTCTGAAAACCTCTCTCACATGCAAAGAGACTGGAGATTCTGTTGGACCTCAGTCAATGTTGATACCCTGAAGCCACATAGCAAAATTTCCCAGAACTCAGTGGTTTATTACAATGCCTGCTCATTACACACAGTTCATGGGTTGGAGCTCTGGGACAGCACAGCCGGGACCTCTACTCAAGTCTCCAAGGGTGAAATCAAGGTGCTAACTGGCCTACATTGTCCTTGGGTGGCCAAGAAGGACCTACTTCAAGTTCATTCCTGTTGTGGATGTATTTCATTAAGGCCAAAGAAATCAAGTCACCTATTCTTCCTAGCTGCCAGTTGCAGGGCTCTGTAGCTACTCACGTTCCTTTAAAAGATACTTCTCTTATTTCTCTGTTAAGTTTCTGTCTTGTTGACCTGTCCATTAGTGAGAGAGCAGCATTATTTGTAATAGCCACAATCTGGAAACAACCTAGATGCTCCTCAAAGGAAGAATGGATAAAGAAAGTGTGGTACATCTACACATTAGAGCACTACTCAGAGGGAAAAACAAACAAACAAACAAACAAAAACAATGACATCTTGAATTTTGCATGCAAATGGATGGAAATAGAAAACACTATCCTGAGAGAGATAACCCAGACCCAAAAATATGAATATGGTATGTACTCACTCATTAGTGGATTCTAGCCATAAATAAAGGACATTGAACCTATAGTTCGTGATCCTAGAGGAGCTAAGTAATAAGGTGAACCCAAAGAAAAGCATATACATATCCTCCTGGAAATTGGAAACAGACAAGATTGCCAGGCAAAAGTTGAAAGCATGGGGGTGGGGGTGAGGTGGGGAAAGGGGAGAGGGGAAGAGAGAAGGAGAGGGTTGGGGAGAGCTTGGGGGAGTGGGATGGTTGAGATGGAGGAAGGACAGATATGGGAGCAGGGAAGAAGGTATCTTAATTAAAGGAGCCATTTTGGGGTTGGCAAGACGCTTGGCTTTAGAGAGGTTCCCAGGTGTCCACAGGGATGTCCCCAGCTAGGACCCTGTACAGTGTAGGAGAGGGTGCTTCAACTGGCCTTGTCCCGTAGTCAGACTGATGACTCTCTTGAATATCATCATAGAACCTTCGTCCGGCGACAGATGGAAATAGAGACAGAGACCCACATCGGAGCACTGGACTGAACTCCCAAGGTCCAGTTGAAGAGCAGAAGGAGGGAGAAGATGAGCAAGAAAGTCAGGACCAAGAGGGGTTGGTCCAGCCACTGAGGCAGTGTGCCTGATCTAATGGGATCTCACCAAAGCCAGCTGGACTGGGACTGAACAAGCTTGGGATCAAACTGTATCCTCTGAATGTGGCTGACAATTGGGGCAGACTGAGAAGCCAATGCTAATGGCACTGGGATTTATCTCTACTGCATGTACTGGCTTTTTGAGATCCTAGTCTATTTGGATGCATCTGTGGCTCTCTGAACCCCGCCCACCCTTTCACGCCATGGATTCAATAGCATTATTTTTATCAAGTAATACAGGTCTGGTCTACTTTTTTCTGTCCAAGGAAAGAGAATTAAAACCTTAACAAACCCTCCAGTTTAAAGAAAACCACTGTGTGGTCGCCCAGCAGAACTGAACAAACCAGGGAGCAGTTGAAGCGGTTGTTTGGATTAGCTGCATACTGGACAAGAAATGAATTAGGAACCCAAACCATGGGTGTGCTGATATTTTGTTATAGAATTCACATGTCAAGGAGTCTTTGACAAGCAGTATTTCCATACTTAGACTGGGCAATCGATTGAAGCCCAAAAGAAAGGGAATGTACTATGCAGCTGTCAATTAAATTAAACTTCTGAGGTTTTCTTCCACCTTCTTCCAGTATAAAGAGATTGGCAGCCAAGAAAACGGGCTCTAATGAAATCAGTTACATTGCATTATATCACGTGATCAATGCGTGAGTATGCCAATCTCTTCATGGAACAATTGAATGAAGCATTTATCATTCAAAAATATGAGCACATGAGCTACCTCGTACTTGACTCACCAGCTCAAAACAGTTCTAAACGCTCATTTTAATGAGGTCTCTCTTGGCCGGAGGGAGGCGGGGCTGCAAAAACTTTACAAAATTTAAACTTCATCCCGACTCATCCGTGGTCTGTCTTTCAGATGAGCTAGGAAATCCCAGAATTAGCTTTCCTCTGTGCGCCTGCACCAGCTTCCACCCCAGCTCTCTATTTGTATTCCCAATAACAGTTCTGTAGTGTACCTCATTATCCCCCACCAGGCCCCAACACAAAGCCTGGTGGCATCACTTTTTTAAGTACATAGCAATACCATATATAAATCAAAAACAGCATAGCATAAAAGAGATGGTCACCTTGTGGGGCTTTTCTTAGCTGCCTATTGAGGTTGGGAGAAGATGAATTTTTCAATGTGTTAACAGTGATTTTTTTTTTCCTGTGATACAATACAGTTTTTTTTCCTTTTAAAATGTGAGCTTCATCTTCTGAAAAATCTATCAAATGCTTTGAAAGCACTGAGAAAACATCCATTAGGCCGCACACGCTCATATAGGCAGGAGAAACTGTGAAAGTCAAAAGTGCCACATAAGCTGTAGAAATTATTCATATTTCCAGTGCTTGGTCTCTAAAATACATCGTGTGCCAAGCAAAGTTAGTTGGCTTTTCAGGTTTTCTAGTTAACAAAATGGTAGACTCTAATGTTCACCTGGACTGGTGGCTTCAACATGCTCCAAAACATTTTCGCAAATGCTTAATTTGCTATGAGAGATTGAAGGACTGGGTTTATTTAGTTATATGATGCTCCCTTGTGGCATGTGGCTCATGAAAGTGGGGTAAAGTGAAGCTAAACATAGGACTGCAGCCAAAGAAGAGACAGCAAAAAGGGAGTGTGTGTTTTAAAGCTCAAAGGTCCATTCCTCATGTCAAATAAAACTTTCAATAATAGCTATCGAGTTTCTGAATGTGAAATCTGTATAATAAAAATACCGCTGAAGAGGCTGCAGGGATAACCCTGCAGTTGGGAGTACAGTCTACCCTTCCAGAGGACCCTTGCTCCTTCTCTAGCTCACATGACAGGCGACTCACAGCTTCTGTAACTCCAATTCCAGGGGATCCTGTGCCTACCTCTGCACATGCTTGGCTGCACCTCCACACACCCACAAGGAGACTCAAACCTACCCATACATAATTTAAATAAATCTTTTTTGAAAATACCACTATATTAACTGCATGACACTAGATGCTTTCAAAGATAAACCCTGAAATCCCAGTAGATAATCACAGACAATGTTTACTATTTGCTTTAAGTTCAAAGAGAAGGAGGAGGAGACAGTAATTCCATGGGGCCATTCAGGGGCCAGGATGATGGTGGTTTTGGTGTTTTCAGTTGCTGGTGTCAAGGCTATCCCCAAACGTTCCACATCCAGCAAGCAACTACAGTTGAAAGGGAATGTTCTGGCAGGGTTTGTGGCTCCGATGTAGGTATAATGTGTGCTGTCATCGCCGTCCACTTTGCCTTGGCTTAAACATAGCCTCATAGTAGTGTCTGATGTAAGGGAGGCTGAGAAATGTAAGAGGAACAGGAACCTGGCGTGGTAAACTACAGCCTTGTCTCAAGCAAACTGTAAGAGCTCTCGTGGGCTTCCGGGGTGGTTCCGGATGTAAGCACTTACTGAGCAAACCAAACCACCTGAGTGTAATTCCCAGAACACACATACAGGCAGGAGAGGACTCCTCACAGGCCTATGTGCCACATTTAGAACCCATTCAAGTAGGAAAGAAACAGAGAGTGCTGTGAGACAATGGTCTTATACCCTGTAAAGTTTTGTAAGTTGTTCTGGTTTAATAAAACACTGATTGGTCAGAAGTCTGACAGGAAGTATAGGCAGAGCGACCAGAGCAGAATTCTCGGAAGAAGAAAGGCTGAGTCCGCAGTCATCACAGAGGAAGCAAGATGTAACTGCCTCACTGACAAAAGGTACCAAACCACGTGGCTAACACAAACAAGAAGTATGGGTTAATGTAAGTTATAAGAGTTAAAAAGAAGCCTGAGCTAATAGGCCAACCAGTTTATCATTAATGTAGGCCTCTGTGTGTTTCTTTGAGACTGAATGGCTGCAGGACCGGGTGGGACAGAAACCTCAGTCAACAGGAGAGGGAGAAGAAAGACAAAGGGAAGAAAAGAAGGAAAGAAAGAAGAAAAAAGGAGAAGAGGGAAGGGGGAGAGGGGAAGAATAAAGTAAGAAGGGAGGGCAGAAAGGAAGGAAGTAAGGGAGGAAGGGAGAGAGGGAGGGAAGGAAAAAGAAAATGTTCTCTGCTGCCAGCAGGACAATTTAACCTGACTTTTCAAGAATTTTCATTTTTTTTTCCTGAGCCTTTAAAGTCTGTTTTGCTCTTGCATTGGATGCTAGGTCTACTCACACAGAATTCAATTTTTAAAAAAATCATAAAATATGGAAATAAAGGGCAAAGTAGAAAACTTGTACAGTTTAGTGCTTAGAAGTTTGTGAGCCAACTTGATTTGCTAATCTGCAGGCTGAGCTTCTGGAGGGGAGAAGAAGGGGAGTTCACAATCCACAAACCAATTTGTGTTGTTTCTGCAACACTGCAGAAGTGCGACTCATGAATATGCTAATGAAATTGCGATGAGCGGTTTGGCACTGTTTCATCCCCTCAACTAGATTAGAGAGTAATAACACTATGGGCTTCCATGTCTTCAGAAACTGCTGCAGTAGTAGGAAAAATGAATCTGTGATATTTATAATACAACAGAAATTACAACCATGCTACAAGAAAATAATAATTATTTTATATGTAATTAATAATTGGCCACACACACATACTTTCCTGCTATGGTCCTTCTCTGTCTTCTATGTATCTGTTTACTGGTGCTAAGTAAACAGATATCTAAATACTGGTGTGTATTTGTGAATGGACTCAGATCTGAGCCTGCTACAAAGATAGAAAACTGATATTTTATGGAAATACTAAAGCAAGGCAGTAATCTTTACAAGTATTTAACCCTTTTTGAATCATTAGGAATCAGAAAACAGAACTTGGGGGTGGGGTCATTTTTATTTTCATCATACAATTACTAATGTGATGGTCACATTATGTCCCAGCACCCAAGATCTGTTCAGTGCATCGAGGACACTTGGAAATCAATTCAAGAGTTGTTTCAAGGAAGGGGCTGTTCGACAGGTAGAGTGCTGTTCAGAGAACAGTGAATGGGAGACTGCAGTCCTCTCAAGATTTGAGAGATTAAGTAGACCCTGCCATGAAGAAGAGAGAGAGATCTCTCTACAAATGGGATCCAGTCTGCCTAAGTAGGCCTTTTCAGCTGAGCCCACGGTACCCCTGTAATCACAACCACACTTAGCCTCCAACCGCCAAGTGGAGGCTTCCATTCATAGTTATAAGAAGTGAGGGGAGGCATATGGGGAATATAAATCTATGGGCTCAATAATTTAGAATCTCTACTTCCTAAGGTGAAGTTGCTGCTGGCTCCATGCACTGAGAGGATGCTGCTGGATCAACGCATTAAAATGATGCTGTTGGCTCCATGCACTGAGATGCTGTAGGAATTCCTACCACCGGGAGCCTTTAAGTTACCCGCCCACTTGGTCGTGGCCTCTTATACTATATATGCCAAAGCATATATAAAGTAAAGCATGTGTTAGGCCTCTTTTTCGGCTACAGGATTCGATTGCTGTTCCCCCATTCAAGAAGAGGATTGTAATCTGTGAGTGTACCCCTAAATAAATAACCCTCTATTGTACTCAGTTCTGAGCTAGTGTGGGATTTCTTCTTCATCTGGTGCCCACATGGATCCGAACTCCACACCTACCGGTGAATCGGCTTAAAGACCTAAATGCTCCATAGCCCAGAAAGTCTCCCACCCCCACCTGCTTGACTTGCTTTTACCCACTAAGCAGTTTTTTGTAAAACTCCCACCACAGCGGAGCTAACTGCAGGTGGCGACTTGGACATTTCCCAAGCATGCGCGCGCGCGCGCGCGCGCGCGCACACACACACACACACACACACACACACACGCACACAGAGACCACTGCCACGTTCCCTGCCATGTTCTCTGCCACGTGGTGACTTGCACAACTTCTGGTTTATATGCCTGGCTCCTGATTTCTGGGCTTCTTGCTCCATGTTGATTTAATTGCTTTTAATTTGTCAAGCAAAGTCTATTTCTCAGTATTTAACCAGCATCAAGGCGGGGAAACCTAACTGACTCAGGCACCAGGTTGCAACTCTAGTTGAGACTCTGAAACCATGACACTTGCTGGACAATAAAGATTATTACACCTAAAACAATTTACCAGACCTCAAACCAGGTAAATATTTTATTGATTAATGAATCAATGAACTTTAAAATTATGTAATTGCAGACAATATTACTATGGAAAATTTTAGTAACTTTTTCACTAATACTATAGATTGTATTCTGCAAGGCATATATGGTTATGATGATACATCCATTTATTGAATATTGGGACTTGGTTTTTTCTTCATATTATATCCTTAAGAAAACGATTTTATAACAGAGCCAAGAATGAGGCACTTTTAGAAGTGATACAGTCTTTACAGACTAATAATGAATAGCTAGCTAACAGGATTAATACCATCAAAAATCAAAAGTTACCTGAAAAATTAATACTATTGAAAAGGGTAACATTAATTTGACAGACAAAATTGAATCCATATCAAAGAATACTGAGAAATTATCTGAAAGAATTCATACTGTTGAATATGACAACCAAAAGTTGTTAAAAGTTATGATAGGTTAGCAGACAGAGTATCTCTCCAGGATGGCAATCTGTACACTATCCAAATAATGTCCAAGGATGAGGTGTTATCTTTTAAAGAAAAACTTCAGATCTTGGAATCACATGTGCAGAATGAGGACCAGAGGCTAGGTGCCTTAATAAAATCACTAGAAATATATACAGGCCAAGAGATTCAGCCTTTAGAAAAGACAGTAATAAAAAGATTTGAAACATTTGAGATCAAAAAGATTTGAGAAAATTGTTGATGTTGATGAGCAGGGAAAGCTCATCCACAATGGTGACAACCATGCAGGTCGTAAGGAAACCATATAGGGTTGGGCAGGGTTCTGCTCTTGTCTTTATAGGAAAATACACATCTTCAAAAATTCAAGAGACCCTGGATGTTTGGATGCTGACAGAAGGAAAAATAACCATAAGGATCATCAAGAAAAAAGAATAAGACCTATAAGGACAGGTGATCAAAACATTCATTTGAATATATATGTATATTTATGAATATATAAAGCTGGCTTTGGAGTTGGACAAGGACTCTGTCCTCTAAATACAAGAATGTTGTTAAAGAAAAATTGAGAGTTTCTGTGCCATGTCAAGAGCTGTCTGGTATGAGACAGAATGAAGAAAGAATTTAGAAAAAATTTTACTTCTCTTCACACCTATTTTTTCTCTAGCATACCTTTTATTGAATATATATGTCTTTATAAATAATGTTTAAGGTTTCTAAAATGAACAATGAATTTTCCTACAGAATATTTGAAGTTTCCAGGAAGAAGATGGGGTCCCACAACAACTCCACCTGGTTGAGACGACATCATGATGCTGATAGTGCTACTATAAGACCTGTTTTTGGTACCAACTGCTC
Source organism: Myodes glareolus (assembly GCF_982192425.1). Taxonomy (NCBI): domain Eukaryota; kingdom Metazoa; phylum Chordata; class Mammalia; order Rodentia; family Cricetidae; genus Myodes; species Myodes glareolus. The sequence goes on along the minus strand of NC_142033.1, from coordinate 8,225,070 downwards.
AAGATGATTCCAACTTGGTTAGCTGAAATGATGCATTTCTTTTTTACAACGTTCTGGCTAGAACTCCAAATGGGAACCTCAGGAAAAACCCTACCGAATACTCAGAGACTATTTGCAATTATACCAGACAGTAATCTTGAAACTTAACCATCAGTTTACTTTCACAGGATTCCATAGAAAGAACATCACCCCCATGACAGCTGGAAATAATTTTAGAAGACGATGTCCCCTCTCCCAACAAAGTTCGTCCTCAAGGTTAGGGACATTATTTAGGGGTTGATTATAACTGGTATAGTGTTGGGGGTTGGGGGAAAATTATGTAGGATTGGGGATCTCTTTGGAAAAAAAGGGGGGAAATTGGAAGGGATAATAGATTAGTATGAGCTTACTCATACTAATACTAGTGAGTCATAGAGTGAATACTTGTGATGAATTATTTATAGGCAGTTTACATTGGTATAGATTCTTGTATATTTCTACAAGCTTAAAGTATATTGAATATGTTCCTATTTTCATATACAATATTTGTATACCTAGGCAAAGTTATTTTGTCATATTGTATGAATGCATGCTTCTATCTCTGCTTAAGACATTTTGTATATTGATATAACTTTAGGATATATTTATCATGTTGCGATGTACATTTCTACCTCTGATCAAGATACTTATACATTGTTTGCATTTTGACGTCATTGTCTTCATTTGTTGCACAGTTGTTTAAAGATTATTTAATATTCTAATATGAAGTCTTAGTCTTTAAGTTATATAGGTATTAAGAAGTTTAGGTCAATTGTCATCCATGTTTGTCATACTTATATTTAAACTAATCAGGTTCTTTAGATACATAAAGATTGTACTCTGCATAGACAGGTAATCTTCAACTACTTCTAAGAGCTGTAGAATATGGCATTTAAATAACTTAGGGTTCTGTTGTTGTGAGACAGCACCCATCTATTTCCAAGAGAATGTTGAGCACCGAAGACACTCCACTTGGAGCTTGTTTTCTTCTTGGCAAAACTATGCTTTGGACAAGGAATTTCCCATACATCAACCACTGACGAAATGCAGTGTTCAGACAAGACAAGCAGGATACAAGAAAAAAGACTGTCAAATCTTGCCAAGATAGAGTAAGACGGTTTTGAAAAATTTCCTGACTCTGAAAATGGTCTGTCAATTACTCTAGGCCTTAACCAAAATTGGTTGCTCCAACATTGCAAATGAGACTTTGGGTGATTGCCCAGATAGCCAGTTGTCTCTGTCATTTGTTGAACATTTTGGGAGTTGCTTGATTGCACTTCCTGCTTACTCAAATAATATTATTTCCCTTCTCAGGTCTTTGTTGGGGTTGAAGACTAGATAATTGTAGTTACTTTCCTCTCATGACTTGGTCAGGTTATTGTTTATGCTGTTTTAATTATAATTTTTATACCTGATATTTATTATTATTGTATATAATTTTATATTAGGCTTAGAACTTTCTTATTTAAACAAAAGGGGGAGGTGCTGTAGGAATTTCTACTGCCAGTAGCCTTTAAGTTACCCGCCCACTTGGGCGTGGCCTCTTATAATATATATGCCAATGTAAAGTGTGTGTTAGGCCTCTTTTCCAGCTGTGGGATTTGGTTGCTGTTCCCCGTTCTAGCAGAGGTTTGTGATCTGTGAGTTTACCCCTAAATAAATAAACTTTTATTATACTCAATTCTGAGCTAGTGTGGGATTTCTTTTTTAGTGTCTTCTTCCTGAGAGGATGCTGCTGGCCCCATGCACTAAAATGATGCTACTGGCTCCATGCACTGACAGGATGCTGTTGGCTCCATGCACTGAGAGGATGCTATTGGCTCCATGCGCTGAGAGGATGCTGCTGGCTCCATGCACTAAGGGGATGCTGCTGGCTCCATGCACTGAGGGGATGCTGCTGGCTGCATTCACTGAGGGACTTCAACTGTTTTCCTCACCATGTTTTGTAGGCACAGTACAAGAAAAGACAGTATGGCTTATTTGAAATTGTTTAATAAAAAGAAAATAAATGTTTCCAGTTAGCAATAAGCCAATGGTTATTAAGAAACACGTAAGTTATAAAAATTTTTCTATGTAGCATCTCAAATAATACCATCCATTTATTGGTACCAGAATGAGCACCCACTCATTTAAAAAGCTAAGCATCCCCAAATGATGAAACTGTCAGGCAAGAGGGCAGGGGAGAAGAGAAGGGACAGAAGGAGGAAGAGCCTCTGTAAAAGGAGACTACATGCTCATTTCCTGACCGCCCAGACTCAAATAATCACACAGAAACTATATTAATTACAACACTGTTTGGCCAATGACTCAGGCATATTCCTGGCTAGTGCTTACATATTAACCCATTTCTATTAATCTGTATATCACCACGAGGCTGTGGCCTACTGGTAACATTCTGGCTGCATCTGTCTCCTTCAACAGCTACATGGCATCTCCTCGACTCCGCCTACTCTGTCAATACATTTCTGTTTGGTGGAAACAGCTTTATTCATCAACCAATAAAAGCAGCATATATACAGAAGGACATCCCACATCAAACTTCTATTCCTCGGCTTTGTCCAGTCAGTTTATAGTTTTTTAACACAATGAAAACTACTTTTACCAGGTCTAATAAAACTTTGACTCCTGTGGTGTGACTGCCTCCAAATATCTTCACTTAGAGAATAATTATACAATTTTAAATTAAGAAGATATATATTCATTTTGAGAATACTTTGGTAATATTAAATTAAGAAGATTTTGCTTATAAAAAAAGTTATGTATAGGACTAGGGAGATAACCCCGTGGTTAAAAACACTGGCTGCTCTTCAGAGGACCTGGGTTCAAGTCCGAGCACCAGCATGACAGCTCATAGGCAACTCTAATTCCAGCTCCAAGGGATAAAGTGCTCTCTTCCGACCTCTGCAGGCACCAGGTACACACAAGCTTCATAGACACACATACAGATGAAACAGCCATACACATAGAATAATAATTTTTAAAAACTGAGCTGGTTGGCATCTAAGAAAAGGAAACAATTCCACAAACAGGACTTTATGTAATTTAGTTTTTATGTTTATATATATAAGGCTGAAATTGGATAGGTGGATGAGAGGTAGGTAGATAATGACCTAGTTACTGTTTCTTTTGCTACAGTGAAGCACCATGGCAAGTAAGTTTAGTGGAGGAAGAAAGGGTTTATTTGGTTTACACTTCCATAGTACTGTTCATCATCAAAGGAAGCCAGGGCAGGAACTCAAAACAGGCAGGAACCTGGAGGCAAGAGCTGATGCAGAGGCCATGGATGGTTGCTGTTAACTGATTTGCTCCACGTGGTTTGCTCAGCCTGCTTTTTCATAGAAACCATGACTATCAGTTAAGGGATGGCACTACCCACATTGGGCTGGACCTACCCCTATCAATAAGTAATTAAGAAAATGCCTTATGGCCTGATCTTATGAAGGCTTTTTCCCAACTAAGATTTCCCCCTTTCAGATAACTCTAGTTTAGCTGTCAAGTTCACGTAAGACCAACCAGAATAGATCACTGAATGGAAGATAGGTAAGTAGATGGTAGATAGATAGCTAGTCTTTTAAATTATAAGGTGAAAAATGATAGGTAGATAGATGACAGTCAGATGATAGATAGATACACAGACATAGATAGATGATAGTCAGATAGATAGATAGATAGATAGATTATAGATAAATGATAGAGAGAGAGATGATAGATATACCAAGATGATAGATGATAGAGATAGATAGACAGACAGACAGACAGACAGACAGACAGATAGATAGAAGATATATACATAGAAAGATAGATGATAGGCGGGTAGGTCGGTAGATAGGTAGATAAGTATATAGATGATAGACAGACAGACAGACAGACAGACAGATAGATAGATGATAGAACAGTAGAGAAATGAAACATTGAAGAATTGAACATTGTGTGCTGAACATTGTGAGTTCTAAGCTTACTTTTATTACAAACACTCACCTAATGACCTTGGGGGATAAAGTGTCATAAATAAGGTGAGACTTAGGAGCCTTGAGTTATAGTTCAACATCTCTTTTAGTTTGGTAAAGCTCTGCAGCAATGTCAAAGGTCCCATCTAGCTCTAAAATTCTCTGTTGACTTTGCTTTGCCCCTGGAGACCCAGTCACTAGCAGAGCTGCTGCCCTGCTCTGCATGTCTTGGAGGTTTCTAGGGATGCAGGCCATGCTGCATTTGCCCGTCTGAATTCCATAAGTTGCTATTGAATTAATTTGGAAATTAACACTGTAGTTAAATGACAGCAGGGGAACTGAACCAAAAAAAAAAAAACCACTCGTATATTCATGTTTTGTTCCTATTTAATCTCTTTTCAAACAAGCCACCTTTAACCAAAGTTCTCAATGGGTTGGCATCAAAAATTTCCAAAACCTCAGTTTTAGCCAGATCATAAAGTAATTTGTTTATTCTAATAAAGTAATACTTTGTGAAAAACGGGTATACCTGCTATTTATTTAATATGACCAGCTCTAGACTGTATGTTCTATGCTGCATTTCTTAGATTCTTTCAGTAGGGAATGCTTTTAAGAATCTATTGAATGCTAGGAACTCCCTCCAGAAAAATACATACATGCCATTTTGCACATAAATTCGAGCCCCTACTTGGTGGTAGACCACAAACTAATAACTCCTGAATTACAGTGTTACCGCCCTGTTTATAAAGTACCAAGGCTCTTGGATCAGAAGAGTCTAAATTTGTAGATCTATTTGCATAAATTTGCATACTCTGTTCAATCTGCTCTACCTCTATGTTTATAAGATAAATTATTTAGTCTAACCTAGTACAATAGTTTTCAAATTCAGGATAAGTGACATGATATATGTAAAATCCTCTAGGAAGTTTTAAGACAATCAATTTAATAGCCACTCACAACCAAGGTGTAATAAGGAGAGCCCTGGCCAAAATGAGAAGTATTCCATCACAGCCTTTTATGCATTGAAGCTTGCCATAGCCTGGATGGCCTTTCATACACACACACACACACACACACACACACACACACAGCCCCTTCCCGTGTCCTCTGCACCTATTTGTAGCCCTAGAATGTGATGAGACTGCCCTTGGCAGTTTATTTACTAACCATCAAAGCTATTCTTTCATTACCTTCAGAATGTGATAGTTATTTTATGAAGGCTCATTAAATTTAATGAGATACAGCCATGTTTATTGCTACCCTATAAAATGGATTGGGGGGAGTAGTAACCTATCTTCAAACTGACTCTTGTGCCTGTGGAGTACCAAAATTAAATGCCAGCCCCTCCACTGTGCTCAGAGCAAGACATTTCAGAATTCAGAAGCCCTGCTTAGGAGCTGTAACTGATTAGGATCAGCATTTCCATTGTCATTGCCAACATTGATGTGTGACATTATCACCAACAATGGCAAAGCCATGGGACTACCAATCAGTGTGCAAGTACTCTTTGTGGGCGTTTCTGTAAACATGGTACATGTTACACAATTTAATTCAGTTGTACCATAAAACATAAGGACCAAAATTGCCCCATTTTTATGCAAGGGAGAGCTTGGTTACAGTGCACAGATTGTAAGGTGCGATGTAGTGGGCTCTTCCTAAGAGCCCATGGGAATAGCAAAGGAGCAGAAACCAAAAGTAGAACCAGCAGATAAGTCAGAGGGGGATCCCTCTAGCAGGCAGCTCTCCCTTGCAATTCTCACTCAGCACAGTCAGAGCAGTGTGCCTTGGAGCTCACTTCCACCAGGCTGTCTAGTTGGCCACGTGACCTGGAGTTGAACAGCAGTGGGTCAAGAACCAGCTTAGACAGTCTGCACACACAGACCTTAAAATCGGAAGACTCCACCTCTTTGGTCAGGCAAGGTGGTTGTGTGCTCTTCCAGTTGCCAGAAATGGTAGGAAGCTGTGCAATCCAAATGGCCTCTCTAGAGTGGGTTGTAGGGATTCGGGTTGCCTAATAATGAATGAGAATTAAGTTGTACACTAGACACAATGAAAGTTCTAGAATATAAGTAATGGGCATAGTCATTATAATAATTTTGCATTTTAAGAAAGGAAGTAACTTAGTGGTAGAGTGCCAGCTACCATGAATGAGGTCTTGGGTTCCATCCCCAACATCACCAGGCCTTGGTTTTATTGCTCACTGATTGACCTAGTTCGTCTCCTCTTCAGTGTTCCTTCTAACCCTGTCCCAGCGAGTGTCCAGCAATGAAGCTGTTTGGAAGGCAGAAGAAGCAACTTTCATTACCTCTGATCTCAGATTCAGTCCACTAAAAAGCATTCTATAATAGCTAACAAATATCCAGCATCCTAAAACTAGAACTAGGTTATGAAAATTGTTCTTGACATCTGTGACCTGCAAGGGTTCCCAAAAAAATTACATTTCAGAAGTAAACTGAAAATACAGTGTAAGAAAAGAAAGACTAGGGCAGGGCATTTGTCTCTCCTTCAAGATTTAGTACAGAAAGGTGCCATATTCCCAGCACTCAGGGAAACTGAGATGGGAGGAGCTTAAGTTTGAGGTTTGCCTGGGCTACAAAGCAAGTCTGAGTCATTCAGGGCTATGCAACAAGACTCTGTCTCAAAGAATTAGAAGAAAAAGAAGGAAGAGAAGGCAGAGGAGAGGTATCATACACGTACACACATAGCCTGAGAGAAGAGACTCAGCAAGTAGAGATGCTTGCCACCAAACCTGTTGAGTAAGCACCAGGCCCCACATGGTAGAAAGAGAAAGCTGACAACTCCTGTTGGTTGTCCATTGGTCTCCGATGCGAGCGTGCACACACACACACACACACACACACACACACACACACACACCTAAATGAAAGGAGGAAGAGAGAGAGAAAAGGAGGAAAGAAACAAACGAACAAGAAGGCACGGGTTGGAAGTATAACCCAAGGAGACAGCTTGACTGCATTCTCCAAAGCCGGCACTCCTCACTAGGCAATGTAAGACACATACACATGCAGGCTCGCAGAGAGACAGATGGATAGACAGACAAGAGAGACAGAGAGAGAGAGAGAGGGAAGGAGGGAGAGAGAGAGAGAGAGAGAGAGAGAGAGAGAGAGAGAGAGAATATTTAGTTCAGCCTACACAGGGAAAACAGGCCCTGTTTATAAGCAGATGGAGCCAAATATAAAACAATACACCACTGAGGCAAAGAGTCTGAATAACAAATTCTCCCAGTTCAGGGAAAATAACTCTAAAACAGAGTACTTAACTGAAAATTTTCCAGTTCCAAAGTCCTATGGGGAGTTAGGCTATCGGAGCCCCGTCTTGAATACACCCGTAAGAGCAGATCTGCTGTCCTCAGCTGCCGTCTGTCCATCTGTCCATTTAAGAGGGAGGAAGAGTCTCTCTAGAAAAGGCAGTGCCTGGCGAGAGGCCAGCCCTTGAAGGGTGTGGTTTTGTTCAGGAGCCACAGGAAATTATTTAATAAATTATCTTGTCCGGGTGTTAAGAGACAACCGGTGATCTACTTTAGGCTCCATCGTTGCTTAAAGAATGTCTTGATTTAGCCATGGAGATTGGAGACCATGTCTGCTGTGACCTGCACCTTGAGACAATTGTGATTAACTGCTTTGCCACCATTTCCAGGACTTCCTGAAGTTCGGCATCAGGTGGGTGCAGAACGTCATTGTTCTTAGACCCGAAGCTGCCACCCCCATCATACTGAACTGAATCCATACTGGTGTGGATTCCAGTGGAGAATGCTTGCCTAGCGTGCACTGAGTCCTGGGCTTGACATCCCCTCCCCTGCTGAAGAAAACAAAATAAACAAATGACTGTAGACAATAGCAGTTAGAAATTAAGATGAAAACAGAGCTATGCTTTTTAACACTATGTATGCTTCATGAGGACACCACGATGCATCAGTTTGGACTCAATCTCAAGTTTGGGGTCTGAGTTTGCATCTAGATCAACACCTTGGTTGACTTTGGTCCCTTTCTGAGTCTCAGTAGCCTCGTGTGGAACATGATTACCTCAAAGGGCTGCTGAGAATATAAAGTGTGTCATATGACACCTGATGCCTACTAAGTGCCCAAGAAATGACAAATATTGCTAAAGTTGGTAAGCTTGGAACTGAAATTTACATTTACAAGAATTCATTCTTTTAAGAAATAAAGGAAGTTGGAAAGCTCAGAAAGCCTGTCTCTGTTTATTTAGACGAACTGAGTAAAAAGTCTATTGCTGTTTCCACACAGTGATCTAATTAACCTTTCGCCAGTATTAAGGTGACCTTGAATTGGTCTTGTGACCTCAAATGCTTAATGTTGTTGACTTTAAATGGTTTTGGGGGATGATCAGAAATAGTGTATAGAGAAATGGGCAAAAGGTCAAATTAATTTACTGTGTAATAAATAGCTAACACATTTGGTATTAGCTGCTTATAAATAGGAAGAAATGCATATAATTCATTTCCCAAAACAAGAAGGTAAGAGATTACACAAGTGTTTTAGAATAAAATTCAAAATTCAAAAAAAAAAATGATCTGTCATTGATCTGTGGTCTCACACCACTTCTGTTAAACTAGGAAGAGATTAAATTATTCATTTTTATAAACTACAGAAATACATTCCCAGCTCACATTGAAATGAAGCAAAGACGGATCTAATTAAACAACACTGATTCATCATCATAAACACCCCTGCCCCGGCAGAGAAGTCACTGAGCCAGGGTGAAGTGGAAAAGATAAACGCAGAGTGCGAAAATGTCAGAACTGAGTGACTGTCTGATTTCCTGAGACTCCTTCTCATTTTACAAATGTTTACGCTTGAGAAACCAAAACTCCAGTGACATCTTTCATGTTATTTAAACTTTAGGATGAATGACCAAGCCTATTTTACCAACAGAACCATGTCTGGAAGATTAGTTTCAAAACAGAGTCACAACCATAAATAACATTGCATTACTTTAGTCATGGTCGATACACAGCCCATCTGATTGTTGTGCCTCACACTGAAGTCTTGGTAGATTGTGGGTGTTTATTATTATTACTACTACCACTACCACCACTACTACTACTACTACTACTACTGTAAGAAACTTTTCTGAATCTCACTGGCATGTTAGAATCTAATTGTTTCTGATACAGAATCACACTCATCACCCCACGTGTTTATTTCCGGTTGAGAGGCACATGGAGAGGAGGCACCAAAGCGTTCAGCTACAATTGTCAATACGGGTGTGCGGTCTGAAGTCTGCCTGGAATGAAATCAAGCTCAACTGTCTGCCCGTCCGGTATGTTTAAGAAAGATGTATAAGACATCTCTTATTGAAATTATCTGCAGCTCTCCCTCTTCCTTGTAATAATTATTAAGCCGCTTGCTTAATCAATACCTGGCTTCTGTGCCATGTCGAGGCCTGAGTGTTCACGTAGGGCCATCACTCCACCTTAGATTTCTCCAGGCTCAACCGTCTCTGCAGTAGGCCTATTCTGTTACCACTTATATCACTTTTTGTTTAACACTGACCATTCCGGCCACTCTGTTATTAATTTCTGTACACCCTGGACCGTGCCCCACTCTTCCTGTGCTGTCCCAGGTCCTTGGCCATTCCTTCCTGGAGAAATGAAGCTTTAAAGGCCAGTTATTTGGAGAGCATCACCATTTGTAATGTCCTAATTATTCTACATAATCAATAACATCAAGGCCTTTTTTCTTGGAGACGTTCTGTTTATTTGCATTTTATTCCACACACGTCAGTTCCCATCAAGAGCAAAACCGATTTTCTTGTCTTGTGTCTGCTCTCAGGACAGCCTTAATTCACCATAAGTCTATTTGTGTTCACTACGTCGTCGTTAGACCCAGTTGGTGATCTTGATATAATCCTGGGGCCAAGCATGTCCTGCTCTGCAAAGCAAGACTTTCATGTAGCTGGGAATGCTATCCAGACGACCGGCATGGAGACTGCCGGCGGGGGGCTTTATTTCATTGTTGTTATTTTTGCAGAGGCCTCTGTTTATGATGTGATGCATTTGGGCCTGAGCGCATTAGCTGCATTATTCATTGGGTACATTTGTCAGAACATGCATGTGTATAAAGAACTAATGATCCATATTAAATTAATGACGCTATAAAGAAGAAAAATACTCCACGCACACAGCTATGTCAGAAAGTACAGACTCTGATAAACCAGAGAAAGGGCCTAATCGGATGAAGCATTGGACTGTTCTGTCTCCAAAATTACATTTCTAGAAATGTGCTTGTACACAATGTTGGTTTTATTAAAACAAATTAATTCAGTCATTAAGGAATCATAAGGCAAGTGTCTCATAAGTCAGGACCTCCAGTGTAACAAATTGATTAAATGACTGTGTAATAGTCTCTTTAAACAAATCTAGTGTAACAAGTTAATAGATCTGCTCAATTACCATGCTGGGGGATGAAGCTGTGGGTGACTCTCATTAAATCTGGAAGATTGTTCTTCCGAGTTTTGTCCACTCTCCTCTGTATTTTTCTGGGTGTGCTCTGTGGTGTTTTGAATCTGTGGTGTATTTGGGGGGGGCTCTAAAAATTGATTGCTGTAATCACAGTTTACATTTTTTAAAACTGAAACTCGTGGTGGTTCTCTTTATCTTTTCCTCTCCCTCCTCCTCCTCCTCCTCTTCCTCCTCCTCCTCCTCCTCCTCCTCCTCCTCCTTCTCTCACCTCCTGTCCCTCACTCCACCCTCCTATCTTCTCCCTCCCCCTCTCACCTTCTCCCTCCCTCCCCCTCTCACCTTTCCCTCTCACCTTCTCCCTCACCCTCTTGCTCCGTTCCTCTCCTACCCCAGAAGCAGGCTAAAAAACGGAGGCTGAACCCTACCCACTGCTTTCCTTCGACCTTAGTATGTAAAATACTAATTGTCCTCATACCAGGTGCTTTCTCTGTGCTGATAGCAAAGTTTGAACAATGCAATCGGGCCAGTGAAACCTGGGGTGGCCTGGATGGAGCACCGAGAACAGGCAGAGCGCTGGGAGAGCAAGTAGCTAACCGGCAATCGTGGATTCCCATGGAACACCCCCCCCCGTTCCCTCCCCCCCTCCCCGCAAACCGGGCGCTTCCCACTCAGGAGAGGGAAATTTTACGGGCCAGTTCAGAGACCCTCTGTAGCCCCACTTCTCCCTTTCCCCGGTGGTTGACGAAGGTGGCAAGGAGGATCTCACCCAGAGTCTCCTCCAAATGGGGCTCTCTCTGCTTGGCGGTAGAGAAGTGCTCAGGTGTCTGCTGCAGACTGAACACTGAAATCGGGAGCTTTTTTGCTTCAAGAAACACGGAAGTATTCTCTGGTGGGTGCTGAAATCTCGGGAAGGAGGGAAGATGATCACAGAGAGACCTGGGAAGTTAATGCTACCCCTCGCTCACAGGATTCCGATTCCCCCAGGCTCTTGGTTGGAGCAAGAAAAAAAAATGACTTGAAGTCTGCCTTTTTGGAGGTGTCTGTGCCTATGACACCCTTTCACCAAAGGCCCTGGAGGAAGCAAAATCTATTACCTATTGCCATTTTGTTAAGTGTTTGCTCTGCAGTGTGACCCTGCCACTTTATCTGTTGCTTTTTATTTTCTGAGTGCATGTTGCCCATATGTTACTCTAATAGTTGCTATAATTCTTGAGCAATGGGGCTCGTATTTTACAGGGCTGAATTAAAAAGAATGCACTTTAATAAAAACCTGAGCAATACACTAATGGCCTGACATTGATGTATTTGCATAGAGATGAATTATACGGGCCTGCTTGACACGACTTTTAATAAATGATGGAGAAGGTTATTACAGGGATGCAGTTTGGTGCGTGCTAACAGGTTATTTTAGTGCATCCCTGGCTAAAACCCGGAGTGATACAGTACAGCGCACAATCGTAAGGTACTTTTTTGTCTTGCATATTATGACATTTATTGGGACCGCGCTGAACCCATATTACGATCGCAAACTGCATTTTATTAACCATTAGTAACGTTAGCTGTAAATGGAATCGGGAATTGAAGAGAAAAAACGAGCCCCTCCTATAGACCCTCATCCACATTAAATTTGTAGGCAGTTGTAACGAGCATTTTATATCTGGCGTCCTCGCCTCTGAACTGACAAACCTCTAGTTCGCTAGAAGTGGACGAGAAAGGCCGCCGCTCTCCCAGGGAACCACATGCAAACTGCTGAGCACTGACAGTAAGAAGCCACCAATTTAGACTTAGTCGGTGAAGTACGATGACTTTGGGATCCATCCACTAGGGGCTGTAGATATATACACAGCCCCGAGGGTCGTACTCTAGTTAAACCCCCTGCCGATTGCGTGTGTGCCCACTATTGCATTCTCACTAAGTACACGTCCTACCCAAAATAAACAGAAATAAAACGGCACACCGAATTGATCAAAAACTGAAGGCCTCCCAGCCTAGGCTCCTCGGGCTTTCTCGGACTTAGCTCGGCGTCCCCAGATGGGGTCTCAGACAGCGCGTCACCGCTCGGTGCCCTTCCTCCAGCGTTACAGCTACAGAGGCAAATGGTCACATCCTACACGGGAAAAAAAAAGATTGGAGGGACAACTCCTCCTCCTGAACCTAGAGGAAGGGGCGAGGATGAGGAATCGGTTAGAGAGGCGCTGTGGGGTACGTGCGACCTCAGCACCCAGGGTGTGGCGCGTCCTTGCAGGACACAGAGCCTGGAGTCCCACACCTCGTCAGAACAGATGTTTTTGTCCCTCGCGGAGATTTGTAACTGATGTTCGCGACAGCTGGTGGACCCCGCCAGCTACTTGCATCTGTTCTAGAAGAAACCTGGTGGGAACTGCGGAGGAGAGGGAAGGGCCCGGCAGGGGACAAATTAATACGTGTATTATGTGTACACAGTCTCTGTGTCACTTACAGAGTGAGAAAGGGTCGGATTCAATTTAGCTGAGTTCGCCTTTACTAACCAGTGTAGAAATAACCAAGAGAGAGAAAAGACTAGAAAGTCCTTGAGGAAAGGAGCGAGGTCTCCTTTGGATGCCTTGTGTCTCAGCAGCTCAGAGAATACCAACAGGGGTCTGCGGATGCGGAGGTCCTAGCGGTGGTCCCCAAGCCAGAACTGCTCGACCCTGGGAGGCTCCAGAGCACTAGACCTTCCCGGGAATAGGCGGCGGCGAGGGCGTGAGCACGGTCTGTGTCGAGGGTGCCAATTAGCCCTAGGTCTAGAGAATGTGGACATTCCCGGACTCAGCAGGGTCTTTAGGGCTCCTGATCCGGGTAACTGCGTTGTCCTCCACGCCTGCAGGGGGCGCTCCCCGAATCAGAAATGAGCTAGCGCGGGGCCGGCCACGGGGGGGGGGGGTGAGGAGGCTGGGGGGGGGCGGGGGGTAAGGCTAAATAAACAAGGGAAGGTGATTTACTGTACCCAGCTCTACTCTGAACACTCCAATCCCGTCTTCTCTGTGAAGACATGCAGGGCACCCGGGACAGATAGTGCCAAGGACTTGCAGTGACTTCTTGAACCCTCTTCTTTGTCCTAGGCAGGAAGCCCAGATTGGGTGTGATGCGATGAATCAATCGATCTTGCCCATTGAGGACACCCTAGGCACCAGGGAACTAAGTCCAGGAGTGGCCATGCCCTGAATTCCAGACTTAGTTGGGTCTGGCTCAATATGGAATGTGTCAAAAGAAAAAAGAAAAAAAGCGTCCTGGAATCAGAGAAGGAAGTACCTACTGGGTCTACCACGTGTAAACAGAAAGTCCCCTCTAGAAGACAGGGACTTGGTACTAGCAAACACCGCCCTTGCCAGTGAGGGTTGGTTCAGACTGTGTGAGGATGGCAAAGGAGAAAAAATGCAACGAAAGTTCTACGACCTAAGTGAGAGAACAATGGACAGGGGAGGGCAGAGGCCATTACTGGCTTTCCCCTGTCCATGGGTGGAGGAAGGCATTCTCTGCTAAGTTCGAAGATTGGAAATTGTGGCAGCTGTTCCTGGTCCCTCTGCTAGCAGGTGCGGCCTCTTCGTCGGTAAACAGAATGTGCTAAAGGAGGTGACCAGAGCGTTCTTAACTTCATCCTGTGGACCCCACTGCCTCAATCCCGGAATCACCCTTACAGGGAGTCCAGCTACCAAACCCACCCTACACGGGAGCACTGGCCTGCCTTTGGCTTCGCAGAGTTGCACTCGACGACCCACAGTGAGCATGAAGAAACATAGAAAAAGAAACGGCTTGAGCCTGGGGATTGGGAGCGGGGTGGGGTGGGGTAGCAGGCGGCTATTCCCGCGGGTCCTCTTCAGGGCACATGCAAGTACCACGAACAGCTCCGCAGTATGGTATTCTTTTACTTTGCCTTGCCAAAGAGTTCGGACTAATTTTCATTTGTCTGTGTTTCTTTTGTCTGGAATTCAAAGGGGCCAACAATCCCCAAATTTGGCATCTTTTCTTTCCTAGTCCTCCACCGGAATTTTCTAGAGCTGCGGCCTCCTGCAGGGCGTCACAGAGCCTTTCCAGTTCTCAGTTCCCTGGAAAGACAGTCTCCAAGCTGCCCCCAGGCCTCGGGAAAGACTGTGTTTGCACACCCTGTTCTTGGGCCCACATGAGATATTCCAAACCCTAAGAGCAGTGACCCTCCTTTAGGGAATCTTCCCACATCACACGTGCCCCTCCCCTGCTGGACCACAGAAAACTGGTTTCCCTTCCTCTGTTTTTTAATCGCTCTTGACTTTATTTGTGAAAGTATCTGGCCCGAGAAGCAGGATCCCGGAAACAATTTTTTAAAAGGGAGGTGACCAGGTTAGCACCAGGAAAACACCCCCTTCCCACTCCCCTACCTCACTCCCCCAACCCCATTTCCTTTCTGGTCTGTTACAGGACCAGGCCATTTCTCACCATCACAGGCTTTTCCTCAGCTTCTCTCCAGAGCAGGGTGGCTGTTAGGGTAAGCTAGCATGATAGAAGCACCCAAGAAAAATAGCTGAAAGATGAATCCATTGCACGTGGGAAAACACCCCCCCCCATGGGGCACAGCGACTCTTAAGTACCTGAAAGGGCCAAGGAAGGACGGATGCTTAGACTTTCAGTATTATGACATTAGCCAGCAGGTTGAAGGAAGTTGACTTCAGATGACCACCAGGCTCCCCTCTGGTGCCTGCAGGTCTCCTGAGCCTCACAATCCTGCAAGAATCCTTCAGCATAAGGGTCTCTGGCATGCCCTGCAGGCTGCCTTCTGACTTTCTAGGCACCAAGAACATGGAGGGTAGCCTAGGTAAGTGCTCCCAGTGAGGATTCTGCAAGAGTTGGACTCTTAGTTAGAACATGTAGAGATCAGTTTGCTGTGTTCGTGTTTAGTATTCCAATTTTTTGTCCCAGAAGAAAATATTACTGAAAAATCAAAGTTTGTTGTTTCAAATGCTCTGCTGGGGGAATGAATGGGACATAAATCTGCCAGCAATGGACACTGGAAATGAGCAGTGAGCTTCTTTCTTCTGCCCTCTGGCTTTTGTGTAATCCTAACCCATGTGACCTGAAGAGTACCAGAAACAGTATACAACAGCTTGGCTGAAACGTTTCTCTAAAAGTAACTCTAAATGAATGAATCAAAACACCATTTCTTGGGCTTCCATTTCTCCCAGGGAAAATCTTGACATTGAGCTCATTAATCTCTTATGTTGGCTTATTTTTACAACAACTTCTCTGCTATTTATAAATATAACAAGGCATAGAAGAGACTCCAGGAGCCTGAGAACCCCTTCCTTCCAGGGTGCAGGAATGAGGAACCAGAGCTGTAGTAAAGTTTCTTCTCATTTTCTTTAACAGTTCCTTGTGGCTTTACCTTTCTCTCTCTCTGACTCTCCCTCTCTCCCTCCCTCCCTCCCTCCCTCTCTCTCTTTCTTTGTGTGTGTGCATGTGTATGTGTATGTGTGTGCATGTGTATGTGTGTGCATGTGTGTGTATGTGCACGTGCATGCGTGTACAAGATCAAGATGTGTTCTTGGCTTAAGGTTGTAGCTCAGTTAATAAACTGCCTGACTAGTGTACTAGAAGCCCTAGTCCCAGTCCCCAGAATCACATAAAACTGGATATGGGGCACACCCTAGGGAGATGGAGGAGGGGGATCAAAAGTTCAAGGCTACCCTCATAGCAAGTCTGATACCAAACTTGTTACATAAGACTCACACAACAGTAAACAAGCACCATATAACCCTGTGTTCTGGTGGAGTGGCTATTTTGGCTTTCTATTTTCCGTGGGGGGCACTGATGTTACATTGTATTCCAAACTGCTATCTACTGCGGCCTTTTAGACTATCTGAGGCACACTTGTCTCCCTGGTGAGATAACACATAGGTAAGCTGAAAACGTAAAAATAAAAATCTGTCTACTTAGAAGATATCAAACCTCTTTCAGGTGAAGCATGAATCTTTGGCTGTCAGTCTACCTTAAGCGTGCTGGGGGCAAAGGCTATGCCCACTTCTGCCTTGCAGTCTGTCTAATGGATGTTCACGACCTGTGCTGTTTTCATATTTACCTCTTCAGACCCTTTACCCACTGTAACAATCTTTGTCAGACTGCCTGGGCAGGCACAAGGATGGCTTCTTACCCAGGGAGCAAGGAAAGCCAGTCTTGGGCTGTGTCTTGCTGGCATTGCTCCATCCCTGGTCCCCTGAGTGCTCTCTGCTTGTTTTGTTGGGAGGGGAATGTGAAAATAGAGTACATACGAATGGGCTTGCCTATACTCTCACTCCTGGGGAGTCTGAGGCAGGAGAATCCGGAGTTCAGCCTAGCTTGGGTCACATAGCAAGAATGCTGAGTCATGAATAAATGTATTTATTTATTTTTACACTTTTTAGAAATCAAGTTACAAAGATGAGCAGATTAACAAAGGAAGAGTTGTCTGCCAACTAACTTCAGTAATCTAGTTATTACTCATGCTGAATGAGGGAGTGGCTAGGGGCTTTTGTTCTTAATATTCAGTTCTGCTCAAGTCTAGGTCTTTTGTTCTCCTAGGGATTTGCTGCTTCTCTCCATTTCATCTCAGGAGGTCACAGTAGCTTCAGCAGGATCTCTCATTCCCCCCACCTCATGGCCACTCCAAAGACCCATAGCCCTGGCTCTCAAGAGAAAGGTAAGGGCATAGGGAACTTCCAAACACTGAGTTCCCAACTTAAAAGTGCAGGGTGTGTGTGTGTGTGTGTGTGTGTGTGTGTGTGTGTGTGTGTGTGTGTGTGTTTCCTGGCATCTAATAAAGCAAAGGAAAAATGGAAGTGTGTCTTTGGTCTCTTCCTATGGGGAGAAACAATACAGACAAACAGGACACAAAGCTGTCTGCTTCTTTCCATGTCTAAGGTCTCATAATGGAACCATGGTATCCTATACAAAGCCAAACGACATGCCATATTAAAGAAAGTAATGTTATTAAGTTTCTCAAACTTGAGGGGGCTACTTTTATAGTAAGATAATTGTGCAGGGAAAGAAAGGGAAGGTTACTGAAGTCACATGACTTACCTGGGATAAAGTTGGGATGATGCAGAAGTTAAAGCATTTACTCTTGCATGGGACTGGGGTTTGGTTCCCAGCACTGACTCAGGTGTCATACAATCAACTCCAGTTCCAGGGGATCTGATGCCATCTTCTGGCCTCCATATACCTGGCCACACATATACTCAGGCACATACACCTAAAATAAATTCATCTTTTTTTTTTCAAAAAGTGAGAAAAAAGAAATAAAGATTCCTAGGACTCAGATACTGTTTAGTAAAATTAAGCGGTACTGCCTGTTTATTTTACAGGGTCCTTCTGAAGTGTATTCAAACAGTTTTAGGTGTCCAGGAAAGATGCCCCAAGTCTTTTCGTTTGGTATATTACTTCTTATCCGAAGAACAAAAATAGATCTGTTAGATGCTTAGTTATCTGTGCTATATAACAAATGACCCCAAAGTTCCCGGACTAAAACAGCAAACCTTTATTACTGACATATTCTCTGTAGGTCAGAGATCCAGTGTGCTGACTGACTCTGACTCGGAAACTCAAAGAAGGCAGCCTTCAAGAGGGTGGCTCTCCCTGGGCTGGAGGGTCTGCCTCCAGACTCTACTCTTTGGTAATTAGGATTTATAAACCGGGCAATGGTGGTGCACACCTTTAATCCCAGCACTCAGGAGGCAGAGGCAGGCAAATCTCTGTGAGTTCACAGCCAGCCTGATCTACAAGAACTAGTTCGAGGACAGGCTCCAAAGCTACAGAGAAACTCTCAAAAAACCAAAAATAAAAAAATAAAAATAATGTAAAATAAATAAATAAATAAATTAGACCTTAGATGGTCTTAACTCTAGGCTAAAGATGAAACTCGGTTGACAGCGTTCTTGCCTGCCATGCGGCAGTCCTGGGTTTGGTCCCCAGCATTACATAAAACAATGTGTGGTAGTGCTGATCTGTATTCCCAACACCAGGAAGAGGAAGAAGAATCAGGTTAAAGCACATGAGATCCTGCTCCTACTCCTGACCCTGTGCACCTCTCAATGGAGTTGTCTAAGTAATGACAAGAGGCCACTGACTTCCCCAAGGCAGGGATCAAAGGCAGAACAAGCCATATTCTCTAACCAACATGATGCCCTCACCCAAGTCCAGAAAGATCAGGCTCTATTTTCTAAAGGAAGGACTATCCCAGAGTTTTTGGAAATCCTTTAAGGACACCTCAGCTCGCTGCACTTTACATGTCACATGAAGGAAAACAAACCTTGTCCTCAAGACTGGTTTCACTTCCATCTTATGATTGCTCCTGGACCGGGTATCTATCCTGCATTGGAGCTGAAAGTAACCTTGGACAGGCTTTTCTTGATGCTACAGCAGCTGCTTCCCATGATGAAGATGATAAATGTTTGGCTCCCACAGCTTACCTGTGTCACACCTGTTCTCAGGTAGGACTCTGTTCTCAGGGTGACATATAAACTGACAGGTTCCGTTCTCTCTACAACCCTAAGAGGGCAATGCAGTTGACATATCTACTGTGCAGAACACCGGGGCCACAGGGAAGGCACAACTCACTTAACCAAAACTGCACAGCCAATCAGGGGTGCTGGTGTTGAGATTCAGCCCAAGCCTGGCTATCACACACTGTATGATCTTGTGATTGTGGCAAAGATAAAAGGAGTTCCCAGGAACTCCCATTCCCTTGAGATCATTGGATTTGAGGAGAAAGCTTGACCAGCCCTTGTAGATCCAGTGATGACCCAGGAAGAGGAGGTCTACAAAATAGTTTTCAAGAGCTTAACCAAGGTCGAGAAGCAAGGTCAAAGCTGCAGTGGCCCCTGGAGATGACTGCGAACTGTACCAATGTATGGGGCACGGAAACTCCTCCCGAGCCTATGCTTGGAGATGACTGCAGCCATCCTATGCCCTGTGGGAATAACTAAGAGAACTGATCCCAGGAGCCTTAACTTTCTCTGTGTAATACAAGGAAATTTGTCCCCCAAAATCTGACTTTTTTATGATTTATATACCCCGACCAATTAAAAACCTGAGCACAGAGGTGAAAGGAACTTTGGCTTTCTTACTGAACTGCCTCCATCTGCCAAATAGTGCAATTATTCCTCGATATGTCTTTTGGTTACCCCCAAGGAAGATAACAGCATTAGCAATAGAAAGTACTAGAGATCCTCTATAACAATAACATGCACCTATTCAAACTGCATGGTAGAAAACTCCCCCTTACAATGTAGAAGGATCCATCTTTGAGTATATCCTTATATGCTGAACCAGTCCTTTTTTTTCCCAAAAAAGACATTGAGACTGTAAAAGAGACTTCTGCTTCAGGTTGGCTGGAATAGATACCAAACACCTTGGGAAAGTTATACTTTCCAACATTTCTAATGTGTTACTCCATAGTAGCGTCTGCTCCGGGGGCCTCGGAACAAGTGGTACACATCTAGACAGCTAATCTTCCAGTCACTGGGTTTAGATGGGAAAGAAGGCTAGAGAATGAGCTTAGACACTAAGACCAACTCTCCAGTTTGTGGAACACCTCCAAAACAGTTACAGAGAAATGCCCCTAACCCTTTAGTCACACTGGTCACACACCCTGGTCACACACTCCCTCCTCTCCATGAACCTTCCCTTAATAAATGGGAGGGATTGTGGTGCTGTGTTTTAAGAGGATCTAGTTGGGTCTGGTAGCAGGGGCCGCCATCCCAGGATCCCTGAGGAGGGGCAGGAGAATCTCCAGTTTGAGGCCAGCAGGAGAAGGTCTCAGAAAGGAAGAAAAGGGCAGGGGAGAGGAAGGAGAAGGAAGGGGGGGCTAGAAGGAGAGAAGAAGGGAAATTGGGGGAGAAAAGCGAAAGAAACAAATAGGGAAGAGGAGTACAGAGAAGGGAAGGCAAAGGAGAAAGAGGAGGGGAGGGGAAAGAAGAAATGGAGGGAGGAAGAGGGGAAGGGAGGGGAAACTTCCGTTATCCCAGGGAAGACAACTAGGTCTCCGAAGTAGCTGTCTAAAGGCTGCAGAACAAAATAGCACTTTCCTAAGGAGGGGGCACTGAAGAACTGATTCTGAAAAGAAAAGGTGGTCCTGAGGGCGGGGGGAGCATTCCCTGTACATCTGTCTGTGTGTGGTAAAGGGGGAAGGGTGTTGAAAGCAGAGAAAGCTGTTCAAATTAGCCTAAGATGGAGTTTATAGATGAAATCAACACTTACCTCTGTTGTTGCTACACCATCTCATTGTTGAAGATTAACAAAGGAGCCACTGTCTCTTTAAGCTATTCAGTGCTAGGAGTTCCCAAGAGGAATCTCTCTCTCTCTCTCTCTCTCTCTCTCTCTCTCTCTCTCTCTCTCTCTCTCTGTGTGTGTGTGTGTGTGTGTGTGTGTGTGTGTGTGTGTGTGTGTGCATTCCTAGTCCCCTCCACCAACTTGAATGGGAGGGAGACCTCCCCAAGTTAGTGTTGGCTTACCATTCTCATCTCTTGACCCTAGAGAGCAGAAGATTTCAAAGACACCCTTTGCTTCTAACATAGAACATACAGTATGTCCAAAGAGAGCAGGGCTCCAGAACAAACCTCCTGCCCTTGGAGTCCTCTCTCTTCCCACTGTCCTCAATAAGAAAAAGAAAAGTAGATTAAGATGCTCTCAAACTTGGAAACATGTCCAACACCCCCACCCCCAGCTTCTGGAAGGAAAGCATATGGGCTTGATTTCAGAATCCTGAATGTAACCCAAAGGGAAAATTAATCACTACATAGGAAAATTGAGCTTGTATGGAAGAGAACTGAGCAAGAACAGCAAATCCAGGACATGACTTGTTCCCTTCCACTGCAGGCCCCCAAACCTCAACCAGCCTCCTCACTGACTTCCTTTTTAGGAAAAGAAACACACACAACAAAAATCAAAACACTGTACTCTCCCTTTCTTGCGTGCATGCGTGTGTGTGTGTGTGTGTGTGTGTGTGTGTGTGTGTGCCCGCGCACACACACTTCACTTTTTGTACTTGTAAAAGCAGTGGTCTATCAAATCCCTTGGAACTTTTTTTGGCTTTCAGTCATGGATCTCTAGCTGTGAAGGCTGGCGGCCCATCAGGTGCTCATGGTTGTTAATACCACAGCATTTTAAAGCAGAAATGAAAAGCAAAACAAAATGAAAAACCAAAGGACTCTTCTCCTTAGCTGCTTGTACTGGAAATGTGCTTCCTCAGTTTCCCCACCACATCAACTCTCAGGCAGAATTATCTTTTTGTATACACACAGAAAGAAACCAAACCAACCCAGACAAAGGGAAGCAGAGGAGGCACCCTCCACCCAGTTCCCCCTTCCTACCAGCTGTACAGGCTGGTGTTAACCCGTGGCCAGCTGGAGTTTGGTGTGGAAGTAAATTAACTGGAAACCTCAAGTCACTGCTGCAGTCAACTGGAAAAAAAAAGGTGGGTGTCAGTGCAGCCAGGCCCCAGAGCCCAGGACCACCAGCTCAGGTCCCTGCAGAGCCTCTTGCCACCGCTTCCAACTTAAAGGGTTGGGTACAGTGGAGGCTACATTTAAAGACGCCAAGCACAGAGAGAATTGTGACAAGACCTCTCGACAAGTCCAACCTGAAATAAACACTGTCAGCCTTCAAATGATTCACTTCCTGAGAAACACATTAAGTCTTACTCAAGTTTTCTATGACTCCTATTATTGTATTGTTTCTCCAACTATGAATTATTGTTATCATTATCCAGAAACAATGTTTTAATTGCAGTGTAAATTTTTATTTCCTTTTGCTTCCTAGCTTTTTCATGCAGCAGAGAGGTTAAAAGTTGACAAGAGTACAGTGGGAAACGGATTTTTATGTTTTTCAATAAAGTGTCATTGAAAATAGCAAATGTGTTTGTTCCCTTTCTCAAAAACCGTGAAGAAGAAGGACAGAGAGGGAAAGAGGGGAAAAGGGAGGGAGGGAGGGAGGGAGGGAGGGAGGGAGGAAGGGAGGGAAGAAGAAGGAGGGAGGAAGGAAGGGAGGGAGGAAGAGGGAGGGAGGGAAGGAGGGAGGGAAACTGACAAAGAGGGAAATAATTGAAAGGCTGGAGAGAGATAGTAAAATACTGAAAAGGGAGAGAAGAGGGAAAGAAAGGATGAAGAAAACGAGAAAACGGAATGGAGAAGAGGGTGGTTTTTTGCCTGTTCACAGTTAGCCTTAACCAGCTACCAGCCCTGCAGAGTAAAGCATTCTTGGCAATCCAGCTGCCTTCTATAGGATGAATACCTCAGTCTTGCTAAGAACACAGAAACCAAAATGCATTCGAAACTTCTGAAGAACTTTGCAAACTGGAGACAGTAACAGTTGGGTGATTTCCTTCCTTCTTTTCCAATGAACCGTGTCATCAGGAATATACATCACAGTTGGCCAGATGGTGTGGCACAGGCCTTTAATTCCAGCACTTGGGAGGCAGAGGCAGGCGGATCTCTGTGAGACCAGTATGGTCTACAGACTGAGTTCCAGGACAACCAGGGCTACATCTTGAAAAACCGAAAACCAGGAGGGAATATACACCCCAAGGATTACCATTAGCCATTCCAACTTCTGGGGAGAAAGCCATGTTTTTCAAATCTGCATTCTCTAGAAAATCAAACAGTTCTCACACTTGCTTTCCCTGAAGTAAAGAATAGGGGTACCACTGATCTGCCTTTCTCTGGACACAGGCTCATTAATCTACATCACGAAGGAGAAACTACATCTCCCTGGACCTGTAACTGAGTGTCTGAAAACAAAACAATAGCTAATTACGCCCATACCCACCCAAGGTCCCAATACAGTAACTGCCCCGCCCCCAGTGCCCTGGATCAACCTATTTCTCACTGAAGACGCTTGGGGCACTGTGTCTGTAATTCTAAAGGCTGCCAGGCCACATCATTTAAAAAGATACTTTCTTTCCGTTCTCTGTCCTGTTTGGGGAATTCGGGGCTCCTGACTTTTCTGCATTGTGCTAGGTAACTACTGCAGTCGGGCAGCTAGCACCCTGTTCTCCCTAAGTTGATTGAATCAGAGGTTGCCTGAGGAACTGCATCCATACAAGGAAATGAGGTCTTCCTAGATTCCCCAGAGGCTTCCTGGAAAAAGGGGGAAAATAAGGGAAAAAATTAGGAGAGAAATTACAAGCATCCGCTAGACAGTTGCAGGAAGCTCTGATAAGAGGACAGTCTCTCCATCCTTCCATACCAGGGGGTAGGTGTGATTCCTTCAAAGAACAGATGATGGAGATGGTGAAGATGCTGCTGCTGCTGCTGCTGCTGCTGCTGCTGCTGGTGATGGTGGGGATGAGGAGGAGGATGAGGAGGAGGAGGGGGGAGGAGGAGCTATTTTACCCAGGACGCCTACCTAACCCTTTTTTGTGGTTTTGACTTCTATTTGAAATCACTGATGAGGCCAGGTGATCTGCACCCGTTCATTCAAGGCAACAGACATATTCAAACTATTTTTTGTTGCTGTTTTTAATTAGATTTATCCTTCAAAACAGAAAGTGCATTACATTTCATGGGTCTCGCAAAGGGGCTGCCTTTTCTTTACAAACCGAATTCCGTATAAATTAATAAATGTTAAAGAGGCTAATATGTCATTGTTATTAGCTTAAAAGAAAACAATTTACATATTCTATAGTATTCTTATAATACAAAACACTTCGGATTGGGTTGCAGCAACTAAATGGAATTTTCGTGTTCTGACCCAGAGAGCTTGCACCAATTCCCAACATCTACTTTTACGCATTTTTTATCAGAAAGGAGTTAAATTAAATACAAGATATTGTAGCCCCTCCCTCCCCAATATTTTCTTTAAATCACTAATAAATAGCAACAAACGACTGTGCAATTTCGGAAGGGAACCCAGAAGTTGGTGTGAGAAGCTTGTGGGTTCTGCAATTTCAAGTCCTGGGGCGGGCTGCAGAGCGGGGAGGACTTGGGGGCTGCCCTGGGGCCCAGCGAGGTCTGCCGATCCCGACAGAACTGGTGAAGGGGAAAAGCCATTTGGAAAGATCCAGAGGCGTAAGGGGAGTGAGTAGGGAGGTGTCTGGGAAGGGCAACGACATTTTTTCCCCTACATTCCCAACTTAAAATGAAAGCCGGCCAAGTGGTGTGTTAGGTCTTAAAACCAACGGAAGGAAACGTCCATCTCTTTATACTAAATTTCAAAAAGCATTTTACATTTTAAATATTCACAATAAAGTAACTTCTAGTCAGTGTGACTCACGATTTATTTACATAGAGCCTTCAACAGGTTACTTAGTGGGTTGAGCAGTTGTGGGCCGCAGGAGCATCTCTTTTTCCCTAGGAGGCGGACGCCCTGGGTGGCTCGGAGATTCCCACCAGGCTTTGACTGTCGACTCTTCAGAAACACGACCTGGAGCTCAGCGACCGCAGAGCCAGGGACCGAACCTGGATGAGGGTGGTGTGGGGGGGGGGGCGATGCTGACGTCGCGGGTGGGAAGGGTCCTGGGAAGCCGTGGGGTTGCGGGTTCGGCTGCGGGGTCTTTTTTTGTTTTTTTGTTTTTGCGCAGTACACTCGGCGGGCTCCCTTCCTTCTCATCAACGCGCCGTCCTACCCTCAGCCCCCGCCACAATTTCTAGGTTAAAAAAATAGATATGTACATCTTAGAAAATAGTAAAGGCCCGGGGAGCAGCCGGGGTGCTGGGGCCCGGGCGACCGGCTGAGCGGCACGGATCCCGGCGCTGCGGGCGGCGCTCAGGATGAGCCCTCGGCCTCCGACGCGTGCAGCAGGAGGCCGCCGCTGCTCGACTTGTGCTTTTTCAGCAGCTGCGTGATTTTCTCGTCGTCAGAGTTCGGGTCCAGAGGCTTGTTGTAATCGTCGTCGTCCTCCTCGTTCTCCGAAGTCCCCTTGAGCCGCTCGGTCTCCGAGTCCTGTTTCTTCTTGGCCGTGGCCATCTCGGCCGCGTGCTTCTTCCTCCACTTGGTCCGGCGGTTCTGGAACCAGACCTGAGAGAGAGCAGGAGGCGGGAGGCAGAGCCGGGAAGAGGGTGATTGAGCGCTGGAAGACCCAGGCTCCCACCTCCTCACCCTCCCTTGCGGGCCCCCGAGGTCCAGGCGTCAAAGTCAGTCTGGTGGCCTCACTAACCCACCGCCGTTGCCATAGCGATAGTAACACAAGAGCATTGAGGCCGGTCGTAAGCCATTTCTCCGAAAGAGTGAAAGCAAGACTTGGAGTTGCCCTAAAAATAAACTTGCTTTTCCTACGTTCCAGCTAGAAACGGAAAACTTCCTTAGTATTCCGATAGTAGTGGATTTTAGTCCTTAATTCTATCCGTAGATTAAGAAGTTTCAAACCACTACAGTGTTGTGTGATTTGTACTGAAGAGCACAGTATTAAATCCAATTATCTCCACTGTGTTTCTCACTTTTGAACACCTGACTGCTCACTTATCAGAGGCCTGAATCCTCACTAACTTCGCTGGTCAATCCTCCTCTCTTCTCCACAACACTTAAGATGCGTGAAACAAAGTTTTCTGATAAAATGGCAACTTCAGTTCACACATAGCAACCAACACAGGCACATGAAAATATTTAACAGCTCAGTGCTGAGTTTCTTTACCCACCCTCAATGTTGTTCATAAAACTAATATTATTACCATTAACTATTTTTAAATGGAAAAGTTGCCGGCTACATTTTTTTTAATTATGATCTTGCCTCGTCTTTCAAACCTTAGTGTAATACTGCTCCTGTCTAAGATAGTCATTTGCAATACGAATATGTTCAACCTGTTCATGTTTGACATGGACTGACACATGTATTTTAATCTTTACAATCCGGGTAAAAAAACAATCAGTTTTCCGAACATGTTGAACTGTTCTCATTGTATGCCTCTCATCTGTTATTTATTTTATCCAGGGAATTAGAACTCTTAAGAAAAGTGATTTTCTTTATACTGCTATAGTAATTCATTTCTGGCCATACGGACGTATTTATGGTGGCAAACGAAGACCTCCAGATAAAGGTGGTAAGCTCTCTAGCCACCCACTGCAAAAAATAATTTCGAATGTGATGGTTTTCTAATGGCCACGTGAAAAAAAATCTCAATTGAAATATATTGTAAGATGCTTGCCTAGCAGGGAAATAAACTCTAAGTAGCTCAATGATGTGACTTCTTAATGAGAAACAATATAACTAAAGAAAGCAGACCCCCCCCACACCCCCTAAAGAAACAAACGCAACAAACTGAAATGGACAAAGAGAACACAGAAAGCCAGAAAACCATCCATTGAATTTACACAGCCGGTTCAATCCCTTTACTTTCAGGGACAGATTTCTAAAATTTGATTTCCTAGATATGAAGTACACAACTCAATTATAGCCAGAGTGACATCTCACTTGGAAATTGTCATAAACTGCAGTATCTTAATTCTGCAGGTAAACTTGCTTTTAAGAGAGTTCAACCCTAAAATGCACTAAAAATCTTGCCAGCTCATTTGGAAAATGACTATTCCAAAGCGATGGTATTCGTCTAAGCCAAAGCAAGTTATCAGTGCTACATTCTTCTGAATTCATTTCCCTTTAACCTACAAATTAATATAGCACTGCAATTAATATAGCTGCTCCCCGTTAGGAAATTATATATCTAGTGGGGCCTGACTTGACTAACAGAAACTTGAGTGTCTTTACAAATAAAACAAATCAAGCTTTCTAATCGGCTCGATCTGTGCTCGGGGATATCTCCTCAGTGCTTTTATTCTCTGCTAAGGGCGAGTTCCCCCAGCACTGGCTGCAGTCTAGATTAGCCTAATTTCTAAGGCGGGGACTTGACCCCTTTTGTTCATCAACAGGGCCCCAGGGCCCCAACCCTCTCGTCCGCTCCCCACTTCTCCCTAGGCTCCCCAGAGCGCACCCCACCTCCACCAGAATTGTCAGTTTGGGGAGGGGGGAAATACAGGCGCGTGCGTATGAACACAAACACACACACGGGGTGGGGGGCGCACACACGCACGTTCGAGAACGCTGTCCCTGGAAGTGTCAAAGGTCCACTCACCTTGACCTGACTCTCCGTCATCCCCAAAGAATAGGCCAAGCGAGCTCTCTCTGGCCCCGCCAGGTACTTCGTTTGTTCGAAGGTCTTCTCCAGAGCGAAGATCTGTTGGCCAGAGAACGTGGGTCTGGTGTGTTTTCTCTTCCCATCTTTGTCCAACAAAATGGATCCCTGATCTGCAAGAACCGATATCATAATCAGAGAGGGACGAGGCAACCAGTTACGGTGCTTCATGGAGGAGTGGGAGCAAGATGAGAATTAGCAAAGTTAGGCGCAGTCGCTTGTCCGTGGTCTGCGCCAGAGGCGCACTCCGAGCTTCCTTGGGCCGGCTTCTGCTCACTACTTTTGTCGAAGCCAGGTGCAGTTGGGGCAGCAGTAAATATTTTACGCTTAACCACGGTGCCAAATAACTAGGGAGGCCGCTGCTAAAGAGTGCAGAGCTGAAATGGGACACCACCCCCTTAAACTAAGCAGGAATGCACGAGAAAGGTCGCCCTGGCCTCCCGGGTTAGTCTCTGCGCCCGGAAGAGAAGTAGTTTGGTACGAAGGTAATTGATTTTTCCCTAACCTGTGTTGGGCAACAAAAGGCTCCTTGTGTTTTGCACAATTGAGAGCTAACTGGTCCTTCTTCTGAGGCCCCTGTGGGCTGGAGGAAGAGAACGAAGGAGGGGGGAACCCCAGCTTATGGCGATCCCTACAATCAACACTGATACACGTCCCCAACACCCCAATAGCCCTAAGGAGTCACCTTCCCAAGAGAGCCCCACTTGGTTTCCTCAGTAACTGAAGTTATTGCCACTAAGCCCCAAGTAAGGAGGCCCAGTGACTTGGACTAACTTCGGGGACTTGGTCACCATTAAAGAACAGAGTGAGAGAAGGATCTGAACCGGGCCCTGGACGCCATCTGGGGGCGAGGAGCCTTTTAGGAGCTGTGGCTCACTGGCCAGAAGCCTACCCAGATCTTGGGTCATCGAGGTGACCCAGACAAAGTCTTTGGGTGTTACGTTTTACTGCTGCGTCCTGTCACGGGTCATATTTCTCTCCCTCTCTTTTCTTGTGTTAAGCCTCTTCTTTGTACCCAGATCCAACTTGCCAAGGACCCTGGGATCCAGGAGTAGGGAGAGCCCAGGTCCCATTCTGGGAACCACCGGCCCCTCATCAGCAGGTTAACTGTGAACAAGTGTGCTGGGAGTGTGCGGGGAGACGACTAAAATGTGAGCTGGAGCGGCAGGGGAGAAGGTATGCATGCAAATGCCTGCTTTTCTTGGGACCGTGGATAGTTGTCCTGCCTACCCTCCTGGGTCTGCGGAAAACACGGGTCAGGCTCTGAAGGCCTGACTCTGGTTGGCTGGAAATAGCCAGAAAAACAGGAGTGCAGAAGCCTCTCCCTTCTCCCGCCGCTTTCCAACTCTGTAACCCAAAGTTGGTTCGTTTCAGGAGCAGCCCAGACAAAAACTCGCCCTCCGACACTTGCTCTCCCGCGGAGCCCAGGCCTGCCTGAGACTTGACGAACTCAGGAAATTTGGCATCCCTCCCTAGACGCCCGGGTCCAGGCAACAGCCTGCTATTCTAGCACTGCCAAACTACTGGGGTGTCCAGGAGGACCGACCCATCCGCGGGCACACTAGGTGCTGTGACCCGAAAGCAGGCATAGGAAACAGGGATCCGGGCCCGCGATAGTACTCACGGGGGGTACAGGCCAGGCGTGCATCCCTCCAAGGCGGGCTCTGCATCACCCCGGGCCAGAAGATGGGTGTCCTGCCCGGCAGCTCGGCCAGGGGCTTGGGGTACCGGCCCACGGCGGCCACGGCCGCAGCGCTGGGGCTGAAGTAGAGCCCGGGCGGTGGCGGCGGCGGGCTCAGGCTGCTGAAGCGGGGCAGGCCGGCCAGCAGCCCGGCGGGCGCAGAGGCGGCGGCGGCCGCCGCCGCAGCAGCAGCGGCTGCTGCAGCAGAGGCCGAGGTGGCGGAGGCGGACGAGGAGGAGGAGGAAGAGGACCCCGAGGGCGAGGCGGAAGGCAGGGCGGCCCCCGAGGCCACCGGCATGGAGGGCCGGCTCAGGATGTCGTTGATGCCATGCGGGGTGGCGGCCGAGAGCTGCTGCGGGGGGCTGCTCAGGGACGAGAGGCCCCCCGCGGCCGGGGGCTTCAAGCCGCCTGGATTGTGGGAGCCCAAAGGCGGGGAGGGCGACGAGGACGAGGAGGACGAGGAGGAAGAAGGGGGCCCAGTGGGCAGCGGTGGGTAGGCGGCGGGGTACAGCGGGGTCTTCATCTCGGCCATGCTGTGCAGGGCGGCCAGGGGCGGACTGCTGAGCAGGAACGCGCTCTGCCGGGGGCCCTCCATCGCCCCCACAGCTAACATCCCACAGCCAGGCCCGAACCCGCAGCCGCGCAGGCCGGTGGCCCCGCCGGGGCTCTGGAGAGCCCGATGCGCCGGGGGTGGGCTCGGCTCACTGGGATGCGACCGGCCGATGGAGCCGGGGTCGCGGGCGCCCGGAGCTGCTGTCCGAGCTGCGCAGCAGAAATGTTCAAGCACCCCGCTGGAGGCGGCGACGGGCGAGGGCCGCGGGAGTGCGGGCGGATTCGGCGCTGCCTTGGTTCGGAGAGTCCCGGACTTCGGTCCCAGGCGCTCGTCCCTCGTCCGCGGCTCAGGGGGCTCTACTTCTCTTCTCCACCCCCGCGGGAAATCACCAAAACAAGCCCGGGGCCGGGCCCTGAGAGTTTGCAACAACGCTGGAAGCCACCGAGCGTACACTTTGATGTAGGAGGGTGGGGGCTGGCTCGCCCGCTTTGGGGAGCTTCAAAGGGAGCCGCGTTCGCCCGGTGCGCGCCTCTAATCTCGCTGGGACTCTCAGCGCTCGCCACCTCTGCGCAGCTGATTCGCACTCGCCTCTCGCTCGGGGGACAGAGCGCAACCGGCCCGCGCGGGGATTGCGCCTGCCACGGCCGCGGGCCCGGAGCTACTGTGCCAGAAAGGGCAGTGTCACTGCTCCGGCGGCCTGGGGACTTGGCGCGCCCACGCGCCTGCTTCCCCTTTGGGCCGCGCGGCGCCCGAGTAGCGGTAACGGAAAGGATTAAAGAGGAAAAGAAAAAAAAGAAAAACCTAAGTGTGAAAAGTCTGACGGGTCGGTTCTCGCTCCGATCGTCCGTCCGCTTCTGCAAACCGGCCCGGAGACCCCCGCCCCACCCCACCCCCGGCGCCCTCTCTTGCTCTCACTCTCCGCCTTTCTCTCTCCTCTCTGGCATTTCTCCTTGGCTTTCCAGGCTTGGCTCTTCTAAACCCTGTCCTCTGGCCAAACTGACCCTCTCGCGGCTCTTCCCTTCTCTCCTCTCTCCCTCCGGGTCTGACAGTTCGGATGAAGCTCTCAAAGGTAATAAAACATTTGCACCCCTCCCTGCCGCTCTTTAGCTGGGGGACGCAAGGGAGGGGCGGTGGGGGGTCAAAATGAGAACTTTCAGGGACGTCACTCCGGGGCTGCTCGGCGGGGCGGGACTGAGGACCCGGGCGCAGGTCTGGGCGTAACCATCGTCTCCAATAGCGCTCAGCTTCTGCCTGGCCTCGCTCCTCGGGCACGCCCACTAGAGAGCGCCACATCCTCTGATTGGCTGAAATTAGGGAGCCGTAAGGCCGCGCCCTCCTAGTCCCCACCCCGGCGTCCCTTGGGCGGAGACAAGAGGGGAGGGACCTGGCAAGAAGAGTGTGGTTCCAGCCCCGGGCCAGAGGCCCTGCTCAATTAATTGTGCAAAATAAAATGGAAAAGGGGAGGAGGGAGCAGGAATGAAGAGGGTATTACTTTTTAAAGAGAGGAATAATGAAAAGCCAGCCCTTTTATGGAAAAGTAGTTTAAGTTCGTCCCTTCGCCCACATCAGTTCGCGTCATCCTCTCCCACTTCCCCCACCAGCTCTCGGCGCCTTACCTCGAATGGTGTCTGGACCCTTGCGAAAGAAACCGAGCTAATGGAGCAGGCAACCGGCGCATCCCAGGCCGGGTTCTTTCTTTAGAAGGGATTAATTAAAGGCCATCTGGGCTCTTGCAGAATTGTGTAAATTAATTTGTTGCTCCTTAAGCCTATAGATGTCCTTAATCCCCTCGCAGGCCTAAGGGTCATCCTTTCCCATCTTTCCTCCTCCTTCTCTTTTCTGTTCCTTCTCCATTTTGATTTTCATTCCTGAGCACCCCCCCCCCCCACACACACACACCGTTGTCACTTGACAGCGGGTCTCATTGCTCTAGGAACGAAATCAGCTTAATGAAAATATTTGTCTCTTGCGTGGTGTCCAAATCTAAGAGGAATGAGATGAATAATAATAATAAAATACTCCCTCTACTATTATTAGTTGGATTCACAGGAGGCAGAATGACTAAAATTCAGGCGGCAACTTTAGATACAGGAATACCTCCAGAAATGTTCGGTCAAATTCTCAACTCCGGGCTGCTGAGAAAGCTGGAGATGCCGGGACTTATAGGCTGGGATTGGGAGCAATAACTGGTCAGAGGGGCTTTGCTCCCTCTCACTGGTCTTCAAGTTCTCGCTAAGGTCTATCTTGAGGAATCAGGCAGTTAATGGACATGTGTGTGGGGGGGTATCACCACAGAGATCTGCATGAGGTTACTGAGTCAAAATTTAAGGCTCAGAAAACAAAAATAAATGCAACAAACGACCCAAGGAAAAAAAAAATTGAGCTGCACCAGGGAGTTTGAATGTCAAGGCGACTTTGTTAGTCCACGCAGGAGGCCTTAATCACCCCCTACCTTTCCACCCTTCCCCAAGCTTGAGTCTTCTACCGGGCATCAACCTGAGATTGCGTTTGAAATGTAAGAGCAAAGCCGAGCAGTTAATCATCCTTTGCCCCCTTCATTCACTCTCCGGGGATGATATTTGTCTTCCTCTATCTGTCCCACCTTTATTGACTTCAAGACTTGGTTAACGCCATCTTTTCGTAGACGTTAGGATCTGACCTAGGAACGGTGGGGTTCTGCATGGATGAGAGGTCTGTTAAGGGGCTGCCAGCCTCTCGCTTCCGAGGAGAGCTGAAGTGGACACTGTCTGCACTCCCACGCCCAGACAGACCGCCTCTGCGCCTAAACCCGAGACGAGCCGTCAGCCAAATTTGTAGAGAGACTTCAGAGGCGATGGTGGCGGTGCAGTCAGCGGTTCTGTTTCTGGCTTCCTCACAAACTTCTCCCACTCGGATCCAGCATTTCGGCGGTGGCATAAGGTCAGCCTGCACCCGAATCTTGGGCCTCCAGGGAATCTGCTCAGGTCCTCCGGGAAGAGCGTTCACAGGGACTAGGTAGGAACTGAGAAAACGAAGCTACAGTCTGGCAAGTTAGCCGCTCCAAAAGTGCCTATCCCTGTAGATACTGTAATACGCAAAGAGTTGGTAGTTTTAGAAACGATCATTTTTCTATTGAGAATTTAGTATCTGGTGTTGGGAAGGAAATGTTAAAAAGAGACTCGAAAGAAAGACAAAAGGTGAGAGAGGCACACAGATAGAGACAGAGAGAGAGAGAGAGAGAGAGAGAGGAGATGATCAACTCCAGTTTAACTGTACTTGCTAGTTGCAAAGCTGGGTTTGAAATGAAGAAGTTTCATCCGTTGATTCTGTAACTGTCATTCACGTCGTAGAAATTAAAGTAGTATGATTCTTAATTCTAGCAATAAAAGATTATAGGACCTGTGTCCCTGATCCCTGATGGGTGAATTCGGGTGCCCAAATCCTCCAGCAGCTTCGGCAGGCAGCGTATCTTCCGGATTCACTCTGCCAGCCTCTGAAGAAAGGCGGATGCCTCTAGCCAGGTTATGTCGTGGATCTGCC
Source organism: Myodes glareolus (assembly GCF_982192425.1). NCBI lineage: Eukaryota > Metazoa > Chordata > Mammalia > Rodentia > Cricetidae > Myodes > Myodes glareolus. Next base: position 8,191,829 of record NC_142033.1, on the reverse strand, counting down.
CCCAGCGTCCCAGGAGAGTGAGCTGCTCGGTTCATTCGGGTAGAGATCGCCTTGCCCTCAAGTGATCCACTCTGGCCCAGGTCCTGCCAGGCACTGCCTGGTGGGTTCCAAATACTCTTGGGACGAGACTTGGTTTTCCTTGGGGGACCTACCCGGGCCTCCAAGTTCTTATACCGACTTCCCACTAAAGCAGGTCTAAGCAATGGTCCCTGCTCTCCCCAACATTATGTTTCTATATGTATACAGCTATATATGGGGAGGACCAGACTGTGCTTGAAAGCGAATGATTTGCATTTTAATTAAAAATAAATGAAAGCTTTTGGCAAATCCGAAGTTGCAGGAAGGGTTCACAGGGCTGCCTCAGGAAGATGATCTGCCCCTGGACTTTGATCCTGGGGGACTGTGGCTCTCCGGTGCCCAGATTCCAGTTGCAGCCTACTCCTGGGGATTGCAGCTTGCCCGGATCCACGGGGCTCTGCATTCTCCCTTGACCTTTGACGCAGAGCGCCACACCACCGGCTGTTGATACTTCTGCTTTAAGAGAAAGGAGCCGTCATTAGATCCAGGTTGACACTGGGGATGAATGCGAATGAAACCTCAGCTAACTGTACCTAGGCTCCTCAAAGACACCAATGCCTCTGCCCTGATTATATTAGTGTCAAATGTCGGGATGCTCGAGGGTGGTGTAGAAAGGCTATTGTTACATAAAAAAAGGGGGCGGGAGATTATGTGATTCGGGCAAAACAAAACCAAACAAAAAACAAAACAAAACAAAAACAACATACACTAAACAACAAGAAGTCTCTTCGGAACCTGTTTTGTCGAACCCGCTGGAAGACTAACCATGCCACAACAGGAGTGGGGCCTTTTTGGGCTGAAAAAGAGAAAGATTAGTTTTAAAATAATGTTAACAAAATGAGCTAGTGGCTACAAAGAAATACAAGGAAGACACAAGAATGTCCCCAAACTGGCCCAGCCTGCTCTAGGGAACAAAAGGGGTGGGGGGAGGAACGTTAGTGGGTCTCTTTGCTGTTAAATGTTGTCAGGTGGGAACCGGACCGGAAGTTCTGCCCAAGGGGAAGGAGATTAAGAAAGGAGAGCAAGACCCGGTCAACCCACACCCGGGCAGGCAGTGAAGGCTCTGGTGGCTGGCGCGGGGTGGGAGTGGTGGGGGTTGTGTGCATTCCCTGCTCACCCGTAAGGAAGCGCCAGCAGATGTCTGGTGGGATCTTCTACCAAAAGACCCGGAACCCCTCTCCCGGACTCGCCTCAGCCTCCTTGGGAGCTGCCTTCCCCTCAACCCGCAGCCCAGCACCCCTGCAAAACAGCTGCAGCACGCACGACCCTGTGGAACAAGAACTGGAGCGCCCCACTGGAGGATTCCGAACGGACCTCAGAAGATGGGAAAGAGCAAAACTTCAAATATCCATAAGTATCTTCAAACAAACAAAGCAGATAGATGTAGGAATGCAAATATATCGCTTTTCAAATAAAAATCACCCCTCTGCTCATCCCCAAACCCTTGGTTTGCAATCTTGGTTTACTTTGAAGTATATATTCTGGAATATATACAGATGGAGAATCATATGGTTGAAGGAATGCCCGTTGGTTTCTTGAGTTAACTCACAGAGGAAAATGCTAGGCCAGTCTAATGCCTCAGATTTGCTCTGATGTGCAGTTTTGATTGACAAGCTTACGTAACGACGGGCAACATGCATGGTTTTTGATAGACTCCATAAACCGGTTCCTCCCGTGGGATTGAGCGCCTGAGTGTGTGGACGTTGGTCCTTGCCCGTCTCCCGGGTGCCGCTTCTTATTCTTCTGGCCGGGTGGCCGCTGGAAAGTTATTTTATTCGTGTATCCCTTTGACCAACACGCGCTTGTGAAACGTTGTGCAGTTATCGCCCTCTTGTGGGGAAAAAAATTCCTAACGTTTTTCCTAGGGCCCAAGTAAGAACTGGCAGCCCATTGCGATGGGTTGTCAGTGGCACAGGTTGCCTGCGTGCAAATCCCCGTGCGATTTATTAGCATTTGATAATTTCTTTATTATCTGACGAATTCTTGACGTGATGGGTTCATTAGTTTTGCTTTAAGTCAGGTACCACAACCCTTCTGGAATGAACATTTAGTTTTTAAGTCTCTCTAACTATGGTGATTCACACTGCTACTTAGCTTCATTGCCACTTTTATCGGAATTATGCTGGTTTTCTGCTTCCTTCTCTGCTCATCGAGTAGAATTTTGCTCATTGGCACATTTGGAAAGTTCAGAGGATATACAAGTGCACATAAGCCCAAACACTGTGATCCACAACCCCACTTTCCATGCCAACACTGTGACCCCCCAATTCCACCTTCCATGGCAACACTGTGGTCCACAATTGTACCTTTCATGGCAACACTGTGGTCTGCATATCTGTTCTTTTCTCCAGTCTGAATGTTGAGGTTATTCTGACGTAGACAGAGTTGTGTATCGAAGGTCGTTTTTATAACCTTTATTTGCACGTGGAAGCAGAAACCAACCTGACTTGGGAATTAGCCTCTCCTAAGAAGGATCATATTCGTGTGTCAGAAGGCCTAGCTCACTTTAACAAACTGCAATCTTGCCTGGAGATTGCTTCAGTGGCAAGGTTCCTTCCTTGATCCGTCCATTCACCATCAAATCCTTCACACAGCCATTACTCTTCAACATGCTGTGACAGAGGAACAGGAATAGTAGCTAATAAATGTTTAGTGTCCTAAGTAGTTTATGGCACTAATTCAACAGCTCTACAAATTAGGCAAAATAAACATCCTCCTGTGGAATGAAGTTGTAGCATAGAGAATTTAAGAATTCTACTTAAGAATTAGAAAAATAGGAAGACTGGAATTTTTACACACACACCCCTCAATCTGGCTCCAGAGCCACCCATGCCTTTAATTGGTATATTATACTGGCCTTCTGCTAGCTGCAATAATAATAATGCTTAAATGTTTGTGAAAGCAAGGGGCTGGGCATGTAGCTTAACAGTAGAACACTTGCCCAGCATGACACTCAAAGGCCTGAGCTCCATGTCCAGCTCCAGGAAGACAAAAACAGAAGAGCATGTGAAAGCAACCTGAATACTGTGAATTGTCAGGTGGCTCTACATATCCATTACAGAGGAAACAGAATTCACCATATCTTGGGTAGGAGGAAGATTTTGAACCACCTCAAAAAATAAGAATTTAATCTCTGAAAATCAATGTCTTTAGCTTATACACAAGTCAAGTACCTAAGTTTCAAAATAATTTGTTTAAGTCAGCACATGTTTTTGTTTCTGTTTTTGTTTTCATGGTCTTAGGGATCTTACTGGTTTCACACATGGCAGACAAGCATCCTACTTGCAAGCCATGTGCCCAGCCAGTTCAGGCTTTCAAGAGACATACTTTTAATTTTTAGTATTTTAAAAACAGGGTCTCACTCCGCAATTGAGTCTGGCCTTGAATTCTCAACACTCCTCAGCAAGCCTCCTACTTCCGTGTCCTAAGTTCCAGGACATAGCTATGAACTGCCTCCTCTGGCCTTTTTAAAGCTTTTTTCATTCTAAATACACACAAACCAGATCCACATCGATATTCCCTTAATCCATCAGGACAGCTGGTCACAGAGATACTGAAGGCATCCACACTCAATGGCCAGGTAACTTTAAATCAAACTAACCAGCCTTAAAAAAACATTCACAGCACACTAACCCAAGGAAATCCTGGGTTAGCTGATATACTTCAGGTGACAGTGTTATGATTGCTGCGGAGTGTAAGTGTTGGCGTATTCGATCGGTACGCTAAATAACCAGACCAGCTCAAAATATATTTAATTTATATATATATATAAATTATAATATAGATATAATTTAATAATTGAAAAACGGGGAAACTCACGCTACCAGAGTGGAAGGTCCGAAGTCCAAACGGACAAACGCACAAAGTGCGCGCATCTATCTACCTCTGTTTATCTACCTGGGTTCCAGGCAGTCACACTCTATCCAGATGTGATTGACTGAGCTTTCCCATCATCTCCCCCTTTTGTCTAAACAAGATCAAACCAAACCCAATACAACTATATGAAATAGGAACAGATACCAAATATAAAATTACAAACAATAAACAATATATTAAGCAAGAAATACATAACAAAAGTTTTCTGAAGCCATTTGTCAATCAGTTTTGCACATCAGAAGGGGTGCTGCCATAGGCATCAGTTAACCAGAGGGATACCCTATCTGTTCGAATAGATGTACTGTTGTTTTGCTTGTTTGTCTGATGGCTTCTTTTGAGACACAGTCTTTGGATATAGCCCAGGATGGCCTTGAACTCAATGTCAAACTTGTCTTAGAGGAAAGCCTGTTTCAAACTGGTAATCCTCTCGTCTCAGCCTCCTAAGTACCAAGATCAAGGAGTGCACCATGGCCAGGCAGGTGTACTATTTATCTGCCTGAGATTTAGAAAGAAAGAAATTATTCAGCTCCTTATTGTTAGTGCACATCTTCCCAGCTATGATCTTGGATAGGTTAATTACTGTGTTGGAAACTGGTCCTTTGTCAGGTTAGTAAACCAGCCACTCTTCTGTAAAGATGCTGGCTTTACGATGTCCTTCCCTGGAGCTGTTAACGGAGGTGTCTGGAAGCTATGAAGACCCCTGTGAGACAAAATGGTGATACTCTCTCAAAGGAACCAATGTAGGCAGAGGTTTCTGTCCCACCAGGTCTCCGCAGCCATTCAGTCCCAAAGAAACACACAGAGGTCTACATTAATTATAAACTGGTTGGCCTATTCACTCAGGGTTCTTATTAACTCTTATATCTTACATTAACCCATAATTCTTATCTGTGTTAGTCACGTGGCTTGGTACCTTTCATCAGTGAGGCATTCTCATCTTGCTTCCTCTGCATCTGGGTGACGACTGCAGACTGAGCCTTTCCTCTTCCCAGAATTCTCCTGTTCTGGTCACTCCGCCTATATTTCCTGCCTGACTACTGGTCAATCAGCATTTTATTGAACCAATACAAGTGACAAATCTTTGCAGGGTTCAAGACCACTGTCTCACAGCAAACCATGACTTTTTTATGTCTGTCATCTGTAGATAGCCCATCCTTGGTAAGGAAGAAGAGGCAGAGTTTAGATGATTCAGCAAGAGCAAACAATTCTCTTTTCTTTTGTTTGGACCTCAAGATGCCCAGTGTGCTTTGCACAGAGAGGTCCAGTAGATGCAGCAGAATGCAGAGGCAACAACACCTAATCTACAAAGAACTCCTCCTTAGGGACTCTCTCACGACAGTGAGTCCCTTGTAGAAACTAGTTCATCCTAGTCCCCGAGGCTCATTTTCCACATTACTTTCCCTGTGCTTTCAGTAAGGCTTGGGCCAATTTTTCTAGCTTGGTCTAGTGTTCTTCTAGAGAGAAAGAAAAGAACCCATTGTCCACAACTGGACCAGAATGTTAGGGGAAACTTTCTAGGCCATCTAGGTTGGCTGTAAGGTCAAGCAACTGTTCCTCTCTACCAGAGAAGTGTTGCCTACCTTAGGAAAGAACACTGGTGGGCTGTAAGAAACAGAGAGTGTATTGATGGAGTTCAGAAAGTGCTGCAGATGATTGTAGGTGGGGGCCGCTTGTTTGTTCCTGGATGTCAAGACCTGAAATAACCACACAGAAACTGTGTTAATTAAAACACTGCTTGGCCAATCACACAGAGGTATTGCTAGCTAGCTCTTATATCTTAAATTAACCCATTTCTATTATTCTATATATTACCATGAGGTCATGGCCTGCCAGCAAGGTTCCAACAGGTCCTGCAGGCATCTTTCTCCTTTGGTGGCTACATGGCATCCCCCGACTCTGCCTAGTCTCTCTATAGATATCTCTTCCAGCCTGGTTATATTCTGCCCTTGTAAAGGCTGAAGCAGTTTCTTTTATTAACCAATGATAGTAAAACATATCCACAGCATACAGAGGGGAATCCCACATCAGATGATGACGACAGGGGCCACAGAAAAGTTGTTCTCCATCCCAGCAGAATCAGACATCATTTTTATAATGAATGTTTGCTAAGGGTCCTTTATGGTAATTGAAATGGCATTTATAGTAATATGATCTAATGCTATACAAAATGAAGACACAACTACAGAGACCCCAGTCTATAAGAGAAAGACTAGCAGAAAGATAAGCTGTAAGAATACCCAGTTCTATATGTAAGCATGCAGTAGCTACACTCACCTGTAGTGTTGCAATAAATGCAATAGCTATTCATACTGGTTGGCTATGGAGCTTCAAATATAGATGCCACTAGCATGGAAGGACTATCTAGAAATAATGAATGATGTAAATTATGTTCTTAATCACTTGGGCATTACTTTTCTGGGTAATTCAATGTTTATAGAAACTGTGTAGCTTTTATTAGATATAGATATAAAACAAAACATCCTAGGCTCAATAGGAATAAGGTTTGTTCCTCATATAAATATCCACTGGGAAGTTTGAAAAGTTTATTTTTATAGAACAGGTACTGCAGACAGCTAGTCTAGATAACTAGGCTGTTATCCTGAGTGTTAACTGATGACACTGTCCCTGTCCCTAGCTAACTGAACAGGGAAAGATACACAGATTATCACATGCCTGAAAACCATTTTATACCATAAAGTTTTAAAATTTTCCCAAATGTGAAGCCCAGAGTCCTGTCACACATAGCATCATATTTAATCCCTCAAACATGAGACAGAACATTATCACTGTCATTTTGTTGACTCAGCAACTTAGATCCAATCACAGAAGTGAGAACCCAAAGTCAATACAGGTGTGTAGTTCGAATGTAACTGACCCCCATGATGTCATAGTGAGCGGCACTATTAGGAGATGTGGCTTTGCTGGAGTGGGTATGGCCTTGTTGGAGGAAATGTGCCACTGTGGAGGTGGACTTTGAGATTTCCTTTGCTCAGGACACTGCCCAGTGTCACAGTTGACTTCCTGTTACCTGCAAGATGATGTAGGACTCTGAGCTCCACCACCATGCCTGCCTGCACACCGCCATGCTCCCTTCCGTGATGGTAATGGACTGAATCACCGAAACTGTTAGTAAGTCACTTCTATTAAATGTTTTTCTCTGTTAGAGTTGCCGTGATCACAGCAATAGACACCCTAACTAAGACAGTAGGTGATTTCTCCATTTTACAGACCCATCCGAATCAAACGTAGAGAAGAGAGGTGAAATAACTCACGTGATTCTGTTTTATAACTGGACTCTGCTGACTTGAATTTCCCTATCTAACCCAAAGCTGTGTGTTATAATAATCATTTCCATTAGCTCTTTCCCTTAGAATCTCCACACTCCCACAAAGAAGGGACACAGAACTGAAGCAGGTAGGGTGGGACCAAAGAGAAATCAGAGCATTATTTAAATTTAAATTAATTTAAACTAAAATTCATTTTCTTAAGCTAACTGACAAAGATAAAACCTCAAGAAATACATGAACTTGGTGTCATCCCAGCACTTGGAAATGGAGATAGAAGATGGGGAGTTCAAGGTGAGAGAAAGAGAAAATGGCACACTGGGCTGTGTTTGGCACAGAGGCTGTGCTTCAGTCTGCTACTGTTTTAGCCGCAAATGAAGCTCCACAGGTACTGCCCTGCTTCTCTGGCAACAACCTAGCTACTCAGACTACAGCCTGGCAGGAACTCACCGGCTATGTCACTGTTGCCAAACATAGCTTTTAATTAAATCTCTATTGTTCTATTTATCAATAAGATTCAGGAGTCAAAGGCTGGGGTGAAAACCTGCTAGTTCAGTGAGGTTGAGTAGCAACTAACTGATATCCTCTATTTGTCAGAGTCACTGAAAGAGAGCACCCTTCTGCTCTGCCGAAACAAAAGGACCCACACTGTACTAAGTCCCTCCCTATGACTTCCTATGTGTCTCACAATCATGCAAAGCCTTAGGTTATTAAAACATCTTAAATCCATATTCTGTAGGTCTCTGATGTGTTTGAAGACCATATATCTATCAAAAATATATCTGTCTAACCTTGAAAACATACCTAACATGACTACAGGTTTGGTTAGCATAGACTAACTTATATTTCTTAATTATATATTAATTTTTAAATGATCTGCATATGTACAATGCCTTAAACAAGAGTTAAATCAAATATACAGTTTAACAAAAAATAACCTTAAATTTGTATCAATATACAAAACACTTTAAGAAACATATACAGAGTATATTCTAACAAAAATAACCTTAAATTTGGGTTGGAGAGATGGCTCAGAGGTTAAGAGTATTGCCTGCTCTTTCAGAGGTCCTGAGTTCAATTCCCAGCAACCACATGATGGTTCATAACCATCTGTAATGAGATCTGGTGCCCTCTTCTGGTATATAGGCACACATGCAGACAGAATATTGTATACATAATAAATAAATAAATATTTAAATTTGGATCAATAAACAAAAATCCATATCAATGGAAAATATTTGAGATTAATAGTTGCTTTTTAGTTTAAAGTAGATTCAATAATCTATCCTTTTATTCTATCATTCCTATATCCCCTTTTTTTCTTTTTCAAGAATAAATCCTTAAATCCAACCTCCTTTGTTTAGTTTCTTCCCTTACAATGACCAATAACAACTTGCAACCAACCCCCTTAAATGATGACAAACATCCATAACCCACCAAATGACCAAAAACCATCCTCCCCACCTCTTGGGAATGTGGACCTCATGTTCTTAAAATTACCTCCTGATGACTGAGGGCTGACAGCATTTTAGCAGACCTTGAGAAAAATGAGAAAACTACCTGTAATATCTGCTGTGCAGTCTCTGTAGTGGGAAACTGCTGGGTTTATCTGGAGCCCTGGTTAGAGTAGTCTATGAGGCTGGACCCTCTTAGCTAGCAGCTTTGAAGTTGTCCTGAGCAGTTTGTAGTCCAAAGATCATCTGTGGGTGCTGTTTGTCAGTTTAATGGCGTTACTATGATCCAGGTGGAATCATCATTGTATGGCCCCATCATTTTTTTGGAGACTTTAAAGGTTGTTGTTAACAATGGTCATGATCCATAGCAGAAAACTTAAAACATTTTGGATGTCACATGCAGCAGATCTCAGAGAGGTTACAGGACCACAATCTATTAAATATATCCAAGGTACACAAACTTAGTTCCTAGTTACCTGCTTCAGATTCAAGCATGAAATCATGAACAGGAAGCTAGATGAATCGTATTTTTATAATTAATTAGTTCTCTATATGACCATTAATATCATGACAGAAATTTAAAATATAATAGATATATAAAATATTATTAATTTAGAGATAATATTTATACCTGAAGAAAAGTTTTAAAGAGTCAAAATAAAACCAAAGGATTATGAGATTAATGACAATAGAATAGTCTCTAAATTTTGATTTTCTTCTGTCCCATATCAAGTGATTCTTCTGACATGAGACAGAGATTTTATATTTTCCTTTAACAAGCATGCTTGAGGTTCAAGAAGGGAAGGGTCATGCTCCAACTCCAAAGACAGTTTTGATTTTTAATTAAATTGGGAGCACAAAAAGATGTTTTTTCTTTTATGTTTGTAGAGAGAAAAATAAGCAAATATTTGGGAAGATTTGTAAAATTTTAACCTGTTGGAAATGTACTATAACATTAAGTCAACTTTACTCTTTTTCTTGGGCTCTTTTCCTCTGGATGATTTGTTCTTCTTCTTCAGATGTCTCTTTTGTCCAATGATCTTCAGATTCCTTAGCTGGATGATTTTATTCTCCTGGAAAGACAGAAACAAAACTCTGCCCCAATTCTAACTTTGGGGAGTTCCCTTTTTTGGCAGGTTATATCTTTGTTAAGACAATTTTTTGCAATAGAAATAATAATAAATAATTTTTAATAATAAAAAGTAATTTTATGCCTGATCAAATGAAAGGAATTTTTTAGTCTTATAAGTTAGTTTCGACTGAATGACCAAGTTGTTTGATGAACTACTGCCTCTTCTAATCAAGAGATCTAAATCTAAACTTTTTTTCACAAGAAGACTCTCTGTGTATTTGATTAAACAAAAATAAAATAAGCTACATAGGAACAATTTTAAAGTCCAAAGAGATGCTTGTTTTGTTTTAAGGCTGTGATAGCAGATATGTCTCCTTACTGCTTCTCCATCCTTCTGTGTAGACCACAGATAACATTCAAAAGCTGGCTGGCTCACAGGAGGTTTGGAATGCTTCTCCACTGGCTCTTCACCTGCTCATTGCCCATCATACCTGCAGCTGGCAATAATAACATTTAGGGTTTTAAAGGTAAAAGTCCAAAAATCAGGGACAGGAACTTGCTCCCAAAAAATAAAAATTAAAAATTATCCTCTTGCTTTGAAGATTGGGGATAATTTCTTTGATCACCCACTACCTTGGCAAGTTCTGAAATGCCACAGCAATTCTAAAAGTGACAGAGGCAGCCAGAATCTCAAGTTGGCCAACAGTGAGGGTTCTGCTATCATATTTAATCTTTATCAATCTTGATGGTATCCATAGATTTTCTTCTGAAGAAACAAAACAAAACTGCTTCCACAATATAACACATATCCTGGTTTCCATTCTGAGCTCTAAATATCTTTAAAGTATATAGGTTGATTTAATTCAGCAGTTTCCTTCCTATTATCCAATGTCTCTACACAGCTGTTGTTCCCTTTCCATTAGCATTTTAAAAACTGAAAGTTAATAAAGCATTGTGTAATCTATCTCTGCGGCTCTTTATTACTCACTTATGTTTATTAAGCATATCTTTTAAAGTATGATTAGATCATTCCATAACTTCTTGCCCTGTAGGATTGTATGATGTATCTGTAAAATGCTTTATGTTGCAAAATGCAAAAAAAAAAATCCTGTTACATTTTACTAGAGACATATTGGAACAGTGTCAGTCTTAATTTGTGCATATATTTCCATAATAGTCATTGTAACACGAAGGGACCCGCTTGTTTGTTTTTCTGTCCTGCCCGCCACCAGCTGTTTAGTCCCAGAGAAAAATCACACTGAAATCTCTGTAAGTTATAAAGCTGATTGGCCCATTAGGTCTAGCCTCTTACTGGCTAACTCTCACATCTTGATTAACCCATTTTTCTGATCTGTTAGCCATGTGGTTCAGTACCTTTTTCAGTGGGGCAGCTCACATCCTACTGCTTTGGTGATCTGGGCAGGAGGGGGGAATCAGCTTCCTCCTCTCTAGAATTCCTCCTCCTCTCCTTGCATCATTTCCACTTCCTGTCTGATTTTCCCACCTACACCTCCTGCCTGGCCAATCAGCGTTTATTTAAAACATGATTGACAGACAATTCTCCTGCACCACTTCCCCCTCTTTTTTTAAAAAACAAAGGAAAATATCCATAGTCCATTTTTTGGGAATGTGGGCGTAGTATTCCAGGCTACTGTTGCTGAGGGAGTACCTTCCGCTCCTTCAGCCAATAGCCGCTGAAGTACAAGCCCACAGTGCTGCAGGAGCACCTTCCGCTCTGTCAGCCAATAGCCGCTGAAATACCAGCCCACTGGGGCGTGGTATATTTCTCTTTAAAAGAAGAGCGGCAAGCCTCAGCTCGGCCTCTTGGTTCCGGCGCTTGGTTCCAGCTCCTGCTCCAGCGACTAGGCTCCTTTCCTGACGGTTTATGTGTATGTAAGTTTTACCCCCCCCCAAATAAATATCCCTTTAAAATCTAACTGGTGTGGGATTGATTCGCCATTATTTGGCACCCAACATGGGGTGCCATTCTGTAACATGAAGGGACCTGCTTGTTTGTGTTTCTGTCCTGCCTGCCCCCCCCCCCAGCTGTTTAGTCCCAGAGAAAAATCACACTGAAATCTCTGTAAGTTATAAAGCTGATTGGCCCATTAGGTCTAGCCTCTTACTGGCTAACTCTCACATCTTGATTTACCCATTTTTCTGATCTATGTTAGCCATGTGGCTCAGTACCTTTTTCAGTGGGGCAGCTCACATCCTACTGCTTCGGTGATCTGGGCAGGAGAGGGGGATTCAGCTTTCTCCTCCCTAGAATTCCTCCTCCTCTCCTTGCATCATTTCCACTTCCTGTATGATTTTCCCACCTACACCTCCTGCCTGGACAATCAGTGTTTATTTAAAACATGATTGACAGAATACAGACAATTCTCCTGCACCAAGCCAAGACTTCTAATAAATGTGTAATTATAGAATTATCCTTTTCAGAACTTAAAGCAGTTGCCCATTGAAATCCTGAATATTTAGATATAGTCTGGTGCATATATTTTAATTGTCTAAACTTTGAAAAAATAAAACACATCCATTTGTTAAATTTAATTTTTTTGACTACCTTTGGGTTACTTCCTTCAGCTAATGGAGTTTAATTATACAAAGAGCAAGTAGGACATTTTCTTGGCTTGTTACCAAGTGATAGAAAAATCTTTCTCCAAAAACCTTTGTTGTTAACGTGGTATTTCTTATGATATTCTGAAGCTTCCAGCACATTTTCTACCAATAGTTAATTGATTTCATCATTGTCTTGTGCTGGAAGGCTTGGTAGACCCATATGGGGTCTGATACATGTTATATAAAAGGGATGTCTGATTCTGCTTATTTGTTGCAATTGAATAAATAACAAAGCTAATTCTGAATCATCTGGAGTAAGTTCAGTGAAACAACTTTTTCTGCATGTTGAGAATCATAACCATATTAAGAGGGTCTGGAAAATCTAATAATACCACGAGAATGGTATGTAATTCTGATTTTTGAATTGAATCATCAAGACTTTGAGTCACTTTACTTAATTTTGTTGACTTATAGCCTGACTTTTCTGATTTATTTGCATCAGTATAGAAAGTAGGGGCTCCAGAAATTGGTGTTCCCTTATTATATGAGAGAGAATCCAATTAGTTCTTTTTATAAACTGATATCTCTTGCTTTTGGGATATTTGTTGTTAATTTCTCTCAAAAAATTACTCGAAACTCGAATTTCAGCATTAGTAAAAGGTACCACAATTTCTGCTGGGTCTAGTTCTGCTAATTGATGAAGTCTCAATTTCCCTTTCAGAATCAATTCAGAAATCTTTTCCATATAGGTCTTTAATTTTTTACTCTGTTTGTATGTAAAAATATCCATTCTACAATATTACCTTCTCTCTGCATAGGAATTCTTGTAGGAGAATGACTAGGGTGCAATCAAGCTCTGGATTCATGTCTTCTACATGCGCATCCTGTAATTTCTTTTCTACAAGAGCCAATTTTATCTCAGCCTTGGCTCATAGTTTTCTTGGACTCTTTAAGTTCTTGTCATCTTGTAAGGTTTGAAATAAATTACTTGGTTCTTGAGTTGTTAATCCATTGTGGGCCAAAGCCAGTTTATATGGACCCAATTTTTTTTATGAGTTTGTAATTTATCTCTTCTGATTTGTACTTTCAGTGGCTTAATTTTCTGCAAACCTATCTTATAACCTAAATAATTTAATAGAATATCTGTTTTGTATTTTTTTTCAGGAGCAATTTATAACCCCTAACAAGGCAAAATTCTCTTCATCAAACATTTCTTCTAAAGTATCTGCATCTCAATCAACCAGCAGGACATCATCCCTATAATGGTAAATGATAGGCTGAAAAAACTGTTTATGAATCCATGCTAATGGATGTTATACAAAAGATTGACACCAGGTGGGACTGTTTAACAGTCCTTATGGAAGAATTTTCCATTAGTACTTTTTAACAGGCTGGGAATTATTTGAAGTAGGCATCACGAAGGCAAATTTTTCTCTATCCTAGTCTTGTAAAGGAAAAAAAAACAGTTTTTAAATCAATCACTATAATGGACCATCCCTTGGGTATTAAAGATGCCAAGGAAATTCTAGGCTATAAAGAATCCATTGGTTTCATCATTTTATTTATGGCTCTTGAATCTGTTAACATTCTCCATTTTCCAGATTTCCTTTTAATAACAAATATAGGAGAATTCCAAGGACTGGTCAACTCTTAAATATGTTGGGCATCTAACTGCTCCTGAACCAGCTGTTCTAGTTCCTGTAATTTTCCTGATGCCAAAGGTCATTGTTCCACCACAGGTTTGTCAGTTAACCATTTTAAAGGTAAGACTGTTGGTACCTTTGAAAAACCAACAGCTCTTGTGTTCTGTTCATATATAACCTGGACTGTCTGTTATAGTTCTTAATGGTACATTTTAATATTTCTCTTAGTATTTTTTATTTTAGGGTTTGTTTCTGAGATTGGAGAAATGTTCATCTGAGTTTTCCATTGCTACAATAAATCATTTCCCCATAAGTTCATTGTTATGTTAGCTACTTATGATTTTAATTTTCCTTTCTGTCCTTCTGGCCCTGTACACTCAACCCATCTTGCATTTTGTTTTACCCAAGATAAAGTTCAAGTTTCTAGAAGCTTAATATTTACCTGTTGAAGAGACCAATTTAGATGCCAAGACTTTGGTGAAATTATTGTTTCATCTGCACCGGTGCTGACCAAATCCCCCATTTCAATGTCATTTATTTGTATATTTAGCTTTGGTCTCTGATCATTTAAAGCAGTTTGCGAAAATACTTGCTTCTGATCTCTCCTGAACCCTTTGTTATATCTTTTGAAGCTGTCCTGTCTTTGACCACATCCAGAGCAGTGAGTTTTTAAGGAATAGGTATTAAGTCTTTTAATTGCTCTGTGGATGAGTTTCTCTGATGCTAAGAGGGAACGCTTTAACCAAATTTGAGATTGATCCTTCATGGGGCCCCTCAGGGTGTTTTCCAATGGCAAAGAGTTACCTTGCCTGTCCCCTGTTGATCTGAATTCATTAGTCCAATGCCAGTCTTTGTCACACCTGTATAGTCTAAAAGGCTGGAGCCTTCTGTTTGGAATAACTCTAGAAAATAAACATTGTTTCTAGGAACACCTGGCCTACAATCTCTTTTCAAATGATCTTTTTTACCACAATTAAAACATCTGACATTTTTATTTTTCTTGAAATTTTTAGAAATCACATCTCCTTTTCAAGTACCAAAATAAATGTGAGAACCAGTATCAGCTATATTTCAGATTCAATCATCTATCTATGTACTGATCTTGACTTTAAAGAACTAATTGCCTTCTTGCATCCTGAATTAGCATTTCAAAAGCCAAAGATTCAATTCATATTTATCTAGCTTCTGGATATGTTATCATTCTATTTAGAACTGGTCAATCTTTGTAAAAAAAAAATAGTGAAGTCTTCTTTTGGACTTTTTATAATTTTAATAAGTGACTCAGTCTTTTTTCCTGATTCATCAACCCTTCCCCAAGCATTCAAAGTTTCTATATGGCCTAGAACCAAGGAGTGAACATTAAATGTAAACTCTCTCTGCAAATCAGCAGACTGGCCTTCACTGAGAAGCCAATCTTGGGAAATATTAATACTTCTAGTCCCACTTCATTGTCCTATAACAATGTTTTCCACTGTAACTGAGGACCAACTGCCAATACTGCTGTAGCTAACTAAATCTTTTCAGTCTTGTGGAATAATCCTGTTCAATGTTGTCCATGGATTTAACATCTGCTTCACAAAGGGTGAGTGTATTCCATATGAAATGACTGCTTCCTTAAATCTCTTGAAATCTAAAATATCAACAGGATCCCAAAGAGCTTCTTCATAGCCTTGGGGGTTCCTATCACCTGGCAGTCATTCTTGTATGGTAGCTGGATGAATTAAGGTTTGTTTTCTAATAACTGTAGGCAGCTCCTTTTCAGTTTCATAATGCAGTGGTGTGATAGGTTCTGCTCTAAATTCCTCTGCCTGTGTCTGATCATATTTTTAATTTTCATTATTTGGTCTTTCTAAGGCTTGTATCTTATCAACAATAAGCCTTTCTAAGACTTGTATCTTATCAACAGCAAGCCTTTCTAAGGTTTGTATCTTATCAGTCAAATTTCCATATTTGACACAGTTATCAAACCACTTTTTAAAGGATAAAATATGAATTATCAAACTAAAAGTAATTACAATCAGCATTACGCCAGTCCCTGATAAGTGGTTTATCTTCTCAATTATTTTTTCCATTTGCAAGCCTCCCATAGTAGCACCATTCAGCCCTAACTCCCTGCACTGAGATATTTCAGATTCCTTTTTTTAAGATTCATTTATTTATTATGTATACAGTGTTTTGTCTGCATGTATGCCTGCATGCCAGAAGAGGGCACAAGATTTCATTCCAGAGGGTTGTGGATCACCATGCAGTAGCTGGGAATTGAACTCAGGACCCCTGGAAGAACAATCAATCAGTGCTCTCAACCTCTGAGTCCTCTCTCCATCCCGAGATATTTCTGATTCTTAACGTGGGAAAGAGTTTTCTTTTTAATATTATTAAACTCCCTCCTTAAGGACATCCCAAGTGTCTCACCAAATCTGCTGACTTCTTGGTTTGTCTGCAGCAAGAGCACCATTAGCAGAGGACTCGCTCCCCTCCTGCAATTTCTAAGCACAAACTCGTTTTTCAGTGTCCTGGGAGCAGCAGTGGTGGCAGCTTACTGCTGTGAGTCTCCTTTTGTGAGGTCCAGCCCTGGACTGGATGCCAAATGTTGGTTGTTTTTCCCGTCAGCGCAGAGGTTGAGCTCTAACCTGCTGCTGTTCTCGCCAGCCAACGTGGCTCCTCTGTTGCTGGCCTGCTTCTCTAGCTGTGTCCTAGCCACTCAGGCCATGGCCTGGCAGGAGTTCTGTCCCAGCAGGCACAAGCTATGTCACCGCTGCCAAATACAGCTTTTAATTAAATCTCTGTTGTTCTATTTATCAATAAGACTTGGGAGTCAAAGGCTGGGGTGAAAACCTGCTAGCTCAGTGAGGTTGAGTAGCAACTAGCTGATATTCTCTATTTGTCAGAGTCACTGAAAGAGAGCACCCTTCTGCTCTGCCGAAACAAAAGGACTGACGCTGTACTAAGTTCCTCCCTACTACTTCCTGTGTGTCTATCATCTTACGGACACCCAATGACTCTCTAAGATTGCTTTCTGTCAACTAGCTGCTAACTCAGCCTCCTGATGCAGGTTTATTTTACTTAATTAATGCAAATGCAAACTTGGGGTTCACAGTGTAGTTGAATATCCCACAACAGGACAGCACAGAGGCAGACCCTGCCAGACAGCATTGGTAAACTATCTATTTACTACTAGATTTTCTGTTGCCTTCATATGTCCCATCATTCTAGTAAACTGCTGTCAACCCACACACACTGTACCCAGTGCCCTTTGCTCTCTTATGCCTTCCTGTGCTTAGGATGCCCTGCTTTGTCACTATGAATCTATGGGCTCACAGACACATAGATTTCCAGATTGTTTGCATCTGTAGAGCAAGCCCACACTTTCCTAACCTTTGTAAACCTTTTACCTCACCCAGGATCCAGACCACGGTCAGTGTCCAACATCTGTCTGTCAACACCACCTCCTCCACATGTCTTCTTGATCCTAATCAAGCATTGGTGATGAAAGTGCATGTGCTCCCATATAATATATAATTATATATATATTAATTAATTTTCAACTTATTACAGATCAGGTGAAATTAAAGCTTGGGTGTTTACTATCACTCTGTGCTCAGCACTACTGTGAAAACTTAACTGATAAAATGCAGAATTTTTTGGTGTGTGTGTGTGTGTTTGTGTGTGTTGTTTTGTTTTATTGTATTTTCAAGACAGGGCCTCACTATATGGCTCTGGCTGGTCTGGAACTCACTACCTCACTACATAGACCAGGCTGATCTGGAATTCACTATGCAGATCCGGCTGGCCTTGAACTCATGGAGATCCACCTGCCTCTGCCTCCCCAACGCTGGGATGAAAGGTGTGCACTACTACACCCAACTAAAGCATAGCTACTGACCTTGCTTCATCATCTTTGAAGAAATGGGGTACAATATACAAAATTTCAGAATGTTATTCTGTATTATGATGTAGTTTGTTTGAAAAATAAAAGCTAAATGTTATGGAAATTGAGAATTACAGCGTTATAGAAAAGTGTCAAGTGGAAGTGGAACTCTGGGGAGCAGCGATCTTGGAGGATGGTAGGGGTTTGCGTTCAGAGAGTGAACAGGATCCTTGCTCTGGAAGTAGAAGAAATGCACACAACCAAGGAACCAAAAAAAAAAAAAAAGTCAATGTGACGTTGGCAAGGAAGAGATAATGGGAGAACACACACTTCGTTTTTACTAAGTGCTGAATTTGTGCTTTCAACACAGATGGAGGAAGTGTGGGAAAGCTGTCTCTTGGCAGACATGAAGCTGAGTTTTACCTAAAAATATCTACTTTCTCAAAACCCGCTCGGATTGTGGCAGTTGCTGGCTTCCTTCACCAAGTATCTGCCCACAGTTCCCTGAATTTACTTGTGTGTCTCTCCCACACCTCCAACAGGAGGAGAAACAGAACTGAAGCAGATAGCTGGGTTTGGACTAAGGAGGAACTGAACCATCTTACCCAGTGCCTGGAGAACTCAACCTAAAATTCTTCAGAATCATCAGGAGACTGGGCTGGGAGGCAGGAGGGTGGAGACGGCTCTCAGGAAAGCACTTCCCACATCAAGCATCAAGGCCTGAGTTTGGAATCCTACAATCCACATTAAACCTGCACCATGGCACATCAATAATGCGAGGTGGGAGGAAGGGCTGAGATAGGGAGATCTTTAGGGCTCACAGTTAGAGACCTTGCTTCAAAAATAAAGTGGATATCAATAGAGGAATACACCCAACACCAGCATCTGTGTGCTTTCACATACGTATGTATTACACACAAGCATGTACACATACATACACCTCATACACACATACATCTCACACACACACACACATGCTCACATGCGCAAAAGATATCAGTTGGCAGTGTGGAGTGGCGGCGGCGGGAGGAACATTAGCTACTAAAAACAGACATTGGTAGTTGTCCAAGCCAGGCTTGAGAAATCCCAGCTCAGGAATCAAAGCCAGAGAAGTTCATTCAAATGGACTCCGAGAACAATTACTGCTGCTTTTAATCAGCCAAGGCTCGTCACCGTGAGCCTCTCCTGTACCAGGACTAACATGGATTAGGATTTAGGAGGCCAGAATCCTGAAGCTTCCAGAATTTGAATGTTGGTGGACCTAATTTTATTCTTCAACACACTAACAAATAGGAGATGTTGGTTAAGGTCATTTCTGTGCTGCCTTCCAATGCTCATATTCTCTGATCTAAGTGATGAGCACTCAGATGCACACAAAAGAACAACATGGAGCCAGGCCTGTCTGAAGAGGATTCTGAGGCTGGACTTGCCTTCTTCCTTCTTAGCCACTACCTGAGGCCTGTGAGCGGTCCCCTCCCTTGCAGTTGTAAAGCACACATGTCACCACGGCTGGTCCAGGCACTCTTTCAGTTGAACGTTGTTCAGATGGTGTTGATTTGTTATAGCCAACCCGTTTGCACAGCAGGCATTTCCTCAGTGTCTGGAGCCTGTGACAAGGGTCAAATGAATGAACCCTCAGTAGAATTCTCTCAAAACTATTTATGTCAAGGGATCACATTGTAGCCAATAGATTTGAGACTTGCTCAAAGGATGTCATTGCTACCTGTTTGCAGTTTGGGTTGTGAAGGGATTCCCAGACAAATACAAAGGTGTCTGAATCCTGGACAAAACCCAGAATGTATTCCAAAGCAATGGATACAAATCACATCCAGGACACAGGCAGTGAACAATGTTGGAGACCATCTATTTGTGTGCTTGTCCATTTAGCTCTTTGTGCTGGGGATCCATCTCAGGACTGTGCGCGCATATGCTCAACACACACTTTCCCAGTGAGTTTTATTCCCTCAGCCCCAATATTGGAATTTTAAAACTAACTTGAGTTTTAGTATTTCTGGAATGTAGTGAACTGACAGGGTGATGTATTAAGAGTCAGCAAGCATTGATTCTAGCACTTTCCATCCGACTTCCTTCGTCCTTAAAAGAGTAGATGAAAATATGTGCCTTTATAGACAGTTTCGGCCCAGCAAGCAGAGCATATACTAGACAAGGGGAAGCAACCCAAGTATTCATCAACTGATACATGAATAGATACAATGGGATATAGTCATACAGTGGGATATCACTCAGCAATAAAACACAGTAGAGGGCTAAGGAGATGCTCAGTGGTTAAAGCATTTGCTGTGCAAATTGGAGGACCAGAGTTCAAACTCCAAGAACTCACTTAAGATTGGGTGAGTGTGGCGATCCGTCTATATTGCTGGTGCTCCAGAAGGGAGACAGGGGAAGCTCTGAGTTCAGCTGATAGATCCCAGCTCAATGAAAAGGCGAAAAGAGATTGAAGACAACTTCTGATACCAACCAACTAGTGGCTATCTGGAGGCATGGAAGGTCTCTGGTTGGCTCTGCTGGGGTGCAGAATAATGTAGTTATAAATTGCACAACTGTGAATTTCCTAAAAGCTTCCGAGCTGTGTGCTTAGTTATTAGAGAATTTTATGGTACACGAAAACAAAGTTCATTAAAACTGTTAAAAATATCAAAAGAAATGGGACTAGGTAAAAGGACAAAGCCACAGATGCAAGAGTAAGGTGTATTGTGTGGGCAGGACACACTGTTGTCTTCCCCTGAGAAGACCAGATGGGCCAGGATGTGTGAAGGCAGGGCACAAAGGACACATGCCAAGAGGGACCTGGGACCAAATAAAAACCTAAGAAAGCAACAGGAAAACATGGCTTCCCTTTGACCACTGTTCCTCCTCTATTGCTTTGTGCTTTCTACTGTAAACAAGATGAAATTGACTGACAGAGAGATAACAATATTACCTTTGATACTTTTTATTCCTTCAAAACCATAGAGTTCGTGAGCCATACTATCCAGGCTGTTCCCCAGATAAGAAAGGTTGTGCAGAGAATTTGAACCTAAAAACATTGCTGTCCTGCTGGGTGCTCATTTGGCCCCTCAGTGAAGCTCTGATTACCAAAAGATGACAAATTGTAAACTCCCCACCGAGATTTAGATTTCTCATCAAGAGTGCTGGTGTATGCCTTTAATCCCGGCACTCTAGACACTAACAGATCTCTAAGTTTAGGCCAGCCTGGTCTACATAACAAGTTCCAGGCCAGCCATGGCTATGTAGCAAGACCCTGTGTATATACAAAAAAGAGAGAATATTTAAACTTCCTTTCTTTCCTCGTAATCCGTCCTGTAAATGTATTCACGATAGCATCTTTGAGAGCGGGAAGATGGAGGTACTACAAGATTCCATACAGGAAGACCCGTCCATTGCGATGAATAGCCACAGTTCGTGCCCCTGCTCTGCAGAGCTCTGCATTGTCAAGGCTCTCCAGTCTGTTCCCGATTCCTCAAGAACATACAGAAAAGGAGCAGCTAAACATGCTTAATATGTTAGTCACATTTGACTCTTACGCCCGTCTAATGCAGACGATGGTCTGCTAGTGATATAACTATGAGACACCAAGACAATGAATTAGATATTTAATGGATATATGGGAAATGGAAAATCCCTTGTAAAATTACAGAATGGAAACCAATAGCGCACTTAGCCATAATAAAGCTTGTCATTAAAATTCTGAACAGGTTTGTTAGGTCCTCTGTCCTTCCTCCTCAAGGTTTGGATATTTTGCAAAAGAATATCTGAATACCACCTTCATTCTTTTATAGATAAATACACCTCATTGGCTCTACATGAGTTTGCCCTCTTTCGTTATTTCCATACATGTAAGACACAGAACATGGAAGCAAAATCCTGATTATCACACGGCATCTCTGGCTAGATCAGAAATTCAAATTCCTTACAGTAGATATTAGGTAAGGAAGTTATAACAGTCCTCTCCACCCTACATAGTTCTGTAGAGCGTCATATATAATTTCTCTTTCAAAATGAGGCTTTGCCTTTGGTTAAAATTTAAAGTCCCCAGAAGAGCCGAGCCAGATGGTTCTGCATTCCATAATGAAGTCAGCAGCTTCCTGAGATCAAGACTTAGAACAATGGCAGCTGAGGCCCCAGACTGGGACTGCACGGAGCATCTGAGGTTGAGAAAAGGACCAGGCTAGGGCAAAGGTTCTTCAGGCAAGAGGGAGGAAATTAATGGAATAGCGTTGACCAGTTTCTCCTTCAGGACTAGTGTTGGAGATACAGCCCCACGGCTTCCACGTCCCTCCTCTCCCTGAAAGTCAGGGAGACACCTGTGTACAGTTCCCAGCTAATAGCATGATCAGGCTTGGTTTTTTTTTTTTATTCCCTCTCAAAGCAGAGTGGCTGTGCCTGCTTGTGTTGGTTCTTGGAAGGTGTCCCATCACTTGAGAGAGTCTAGAGCTAATAGCGAAGCTGCATTTGTTTCCAAGCGTGCATCTGTGTACCCTGGGGAAGGCAACAGTGGAAGGATGTTTGGCCCAGAGCTCCACACGCTAAAGGCTCTGACTGTAGACTTCAGAAGTTGCCTTCAGGTGGAGGACAGTAGCTCCTCTGTGCTTTTACTCTCTGTGGCTTCAGTATGCATGAACCATGGTTCAAAATGTTATGTTAAATAGCCCCAAAGAAACAGCCCACACAGTTTAAGTCACAGGCTGCCCTGAGTAGCAAGCCGTTCTGCTGCATCCTGTCCAGACTGCCAACAAGTCCCTTGTCCTGAGTGTTTCTGCTGCTGGCTCTGCCCTGGATATCACACCTACCATGGCTACTGACATGACATCACTGTGACCATGCTCAAGCAATGCCACTGTAGCAGCTAAAGCTAAGGGACAACACCTGTGACATTCACATCACTCCCTTCCTCCAAGAAGGATGAATTCAGACAATTATATATTTTGAGAGAGAACAAATCTACATGAACTTTTACTGTGGCCCATTTCTATAACTGTCCTATTTGTTATTGGTTTATATTGACATCTTATCACCAATTAAAAATTAGATTTTTACTGTAGGTATACATATAATGAGTTCCAGGACAGCCAGAGATATTTAGAGAAACCCTTTCTTGAAAACAAACAAACCAACAAAAAGCATTCTGTGGTGTGGGAGAATTGTCCGTATTCTGTCAATCATATTTTAATAAAACGCTGATTGGCCAGCCAGGCAGTATAGGCGGGAAAGCCAGACAGGAAGTAGGGGTGGAGCAAAGAGACTGGGAGTATTCTGGAAGCAGAAACTCCCTCCACTCCTGCGCAGACCACCGAAGAGGCAGCATGTAACCTGCCCAGCTGAAAAAGGTACCAAGCCA
This sequence comes from Myodes glareolus, assembly GCF_982192425.1. Taxonomy (NCBI): domain Eukaryota; kingdom Metazoa; phylum Chordata; class Mammalia; order Rodentia; family Cricetidae; genus Myodes; species Myodes glareolus. Next base: position 8,168,633 of record NC_142033.1, on the reverse strand, counting down.
TATGGCTAACATAGATGAGAATAATGGGTTAATATAAGCTATAAGAGTTAACAAGAAGCCTGAGCTAATGGGCCAATCAGCTTTATAACTTATAGAGATCTTTGTGTGATTAATTTTCTCTGGGACTTGCCGGTTGTGGGGTACTGGGCGGGAACAGATACCCCAACAAGCTGGCCCTCATGTTACAATTCTGTAGTCCTCCTAATGCCTCTTCCCACGTATGCTATGTCCTTCTTCATTTTTAACCTTTTACTGAAGCATTGGGATTATACCCAGGGTTCTGTGCTCTGCTCTTTACCCCATCTTCATGCCCCTGCCCCATGTATGCCCCGGCTTACGGCTTACAACACAGGACTGATGACTCTGCTGTGTCTCCGCCTCGTTTGCTCCACACGCAGCTATCCAAAAGCTGATCGATCGCACAGGCTCTTCCAGCTGCACATATCCAGAATAGCATCGCCATCTCTTCTAGAAGCCATTGCTGCAGGACAGAGGATGTTACCTCTGCTCCTCTACAGCCAATCCTTCACAAGCATCACGGGTTCTGCCTCCTTCCCATCTCCCAAGTATATTTCTTTCCCTCTGAACTTGTCTCTGCCTGAATCCAAGCGTTCATCATTTCTCTTCTGTTGGTGTATTTTATAACCCATTGTTCTTGTCTGTCTGTCTCTCTGTTTCTGTGCAATTCACCTTTCCCTGAAGTTGTGCTGATCTTTCCAAAGTTTCAGTGGTCATATTTTTATATCAGTCATATTTCAGAGCAGATTTTTATATCACTCCTGATCCTTCCAGGAAATAAACCACTCTGAAAATACATGTAATTTATATTGATAACATGGATGACAGAAAAGTTTGGAAGCCTGAGAGAAGACTTTGAGGCCACCCAATAGCAGAGGGGTCACTGACACCCCAGGGATAAAGAACAAAGGGGAAGATGGTGATTTTTGTAGCTCAGAGTGTGATGCCAGTTCACAGAACTGGGAACAACATCTAACCTGTCCAAAGATGACAGCTGGTATCGTTTGCCTAAATAGAAAATCATGGAGGGAACCCTTGATTTCTGCCTTCCCCACTTGTCTCCCTTTAACCAAATACATCTGAAGTCAGCAGCCCTTAGAGCATGACCCTGCCTGCAGGTGTAGACACTGCAGGAGAAAGGACTAGAAATGTGTGTGCGCGCAAGCAGGCCCAGATCACAGATCCCCCTTCTAGGAATTCTGCCGTGTCCCCAAGAGCCTTCAGCACATAGTCCAGTCCTTAGTCCCTGTTCTAGAAGACAAGATTAGGCATTTTGTTCTGCCATCTCTCTCTCTCTCTCTCTCTCTCTCTCTCTCTTTCTCTCTCTCTCCATATCTTTGACCCAGCTTACAGATTCTGACTTAATGTCACACAAAGTCAGCTGTTTGCTGAGCTACAGAGATGCAGAACTCTAATCCCAGAGTTGAGAGGTTAAGGGGGGAGGATTAGGAACTAATAGAGGCCTACATAGCAAGACTGAAGATACATGTCTCAAATGAGTTAAAAATAAAAATAAAATCACCCTGATCCTGTTGGATTTTCTCATTGCTGTCTCTAGGACAAAAGCAGCTTCATAAAAGACTTATTTTGGCTCTCGGTTCCAGGATGCCACCATGCTAGAAAGTCTCATCTGCAGGAGCATGAGGTGGCTAGTCACAGTGTGTCCTCAGTCATGAAGCAAAGAAAGAGAATATTGTTTCTCAGTTTGTGTTCTTTTTTATTCAGTCCAGGACTGCAGCATGTGGAGGTAGCGCCGCCCACACTTGGGATGAGTCTTTTCTTTCATGACATCCCTCCTAGGCTCTGGATTTGAACACTTGGTCTCCAACTGGCCGTGCTGTTTTGGAAGACTTGGGTGTGGCCTTGCTGGAGGAAGTGTGTCACTGGGGGTGGGCTCGGAGGTTTCAAAGGCACAAGCTGTTCCCAGTTTGCTCTCTGCTTCCTACTTGCCGTGAGAGACCTGAGTGCACAGGTCTCAGCTCAGTCACCGTGTCTGCCACCTTCTGGCCCCAATCCTCCGGAACCCTAAGTCCAAATAAGCCTTTTCTTCTACAAGTGGCCCTGGTCATGGTGTTCTGTGTCAGCAGTAGAAAGGTAACTGATGCTCACCTGGCAGGGAAGACTCCCTGGAAACACTTCAGCGTCCGCACCCAGACGTTTGTCTCTGAGGTCACTCTGAAGCCAGTCAAGTAGGCAAGCACAGTCACTCCAGTCTTCAGGGCTTCCAGTTGAGGGTCTGCTGGGGATTCTTCTGAATGTGCGGATTCTCCACCTTTATGCATGCTAAAACTAGTTCTCTCCATGGCCAGAGGGAGCCTCAAACCCCCCCCCCACTTCCCACCATGATGCTGACCTCTGGTTACTGAAACTACCATGTTTCCCCCCACAGTCAATCACTGAGCTTCCAAGAAGTGACATTACCAGATGAGGAAAGAGGAGGCCCCCTATGTAGAGTAAAGCAGAGGTGTGACCTGGAGCCCTGTGGGGTAAAGCAGAGGTGTGACCTGGAGCCCTGTGGGGTAATGCAGAGGTGTGACCTGGAGCCCTGTGGGGTAAAGCAGAGGTGTGACCTGGAGCCCTGTGGGGTAAAGCAGAGGTGTGACCTGGAGCCCTGTGGGGTAAAGCAGAGGTGTGACCTGGAGCCCTATGGGGTAAAGCAGAGGTGTGACCTGGAGCCCTGTGGGGTAAAGCAGAGGTGTGAACTGGAACCCTATGGGGTGAAGCAGAGGTGTGACCTGGAGCCCTATGGGGTAAAGCAGAGGTGTGAACTGGAACCCTATGGGGTGAAGCAGAGGTGTGAACTGGAGTCATCTATCCACAAAGCGCCCTAGGGCCCAACAAGAAGCAGAGAGGAGCTGGCTCACCTCCTGGGTCTCCACAAAGCAGCTTCCTTGGAATCTAGCTCAAGGTCAAGACCATTACCCCACCTCCTTCTCAGTGCTCTGGACACAAAGTAGGTCGTTAAGATACTTGCTCGGCTGGATTTCTTCTGAGGCGGAATGTACCAGAAGGGCTGCTCATGCTCTCCAAGGAATCATGCCTGTGAAAGACCAGAGGGAAAGTTATTTAAACCACTTCTACTCTTTGCTGAATTCCCTTGTGTACTGGAAATTACTTGAGTGCTACTGTGTTTCTCTCCTCCATTGATAGAAAACCAACCACAACACTGACATCATGACAGACCACCAAAGAGGTCTGAGGAATCACTTCCTTCTGGAGGCCTTCAAACAGACTTTCCCACTCTCTGTGTTAGCCAGGTCTACTCAGTGTGGTGACGGGATTGGCAGTTTTCATTATTGCTGTTCTTTTTTTTTCTCCATAAACATATCCTCAAGATCTCATTTGCCTTCATAATAAAATAGAAGAGGAAGCAAAGACCAAACAATTTTATCCTTCTGTCTCCTCCTAGCTCAAAATACTCCTTTTAAGGGCTGGCATTCTTAGCATCGCAGGTATTGCCAACACAGGCAAACCTCCAGTGCAGGCCTTATTTCCTCTTTGTGCTTTCAGATTTCTTTAAAAGTCAGCTTTGCTGTTCGTCGTAGCCACTCTGCATTCCATCACAATGTGGCTTGCACACACGGAACCCTCATCCTCCTTGTACTGTGCCCTGAAGGGGGCTAGTGCTCACCACACCGTACAGGACATCCAGCAAGAACAATAAAGGCTCACATTAGCCGTCACTCTGGAGATCCTGTTCTTATTTCGTGTCTGCTATAAAAAAAAAAGTACAGTGAACTGAGCACTGCACAGCCATATTCCACAATATGGCTGAAGGTCTATGGCTGTATCTATGGCATCGAGTCTAACAGACCGGTGGGCTGAGACTGTCTTGCTGATGTGTGAACAGCATGTTGGTAGAAGTTCACATTTCCAGTTTGGCTTTACTGATGTCATGTGTGCAGACCCTATGTGACTTTACCAAGGTTGTTGAGCATTCTCACTTTGTTTTGTTGCAGTCCTGGGGATTGAACCCTAGGCCTCCCACTCACTAGGCAAGCACTCTGCCACTGAACTGTGTGACCAGCCCTAGTGATGCAGTCTCCCACGCAGGAACAAACATGTCTTCCATTGTGATCCTGACGACTCTCTTGGTGTCTCCTTCACTAAGTGGCTAGGCAGCCCAGTGCTGAGGAATGTTATTGTCAGGTGTGTGACTTTTGTTTGTGATGCATTTGCTTAACTCTGCGAAGCTGTGATTCTCTGCCTGCCTAAAACACCTGATAAAGAGCTGAAGGGCCAATAGCAAGGCAGGAGCAAAGATAGGCAGGGCTGGCTGGCCGAAGGAAAAATCTGGAAAAGAACAAGAGAGAACAAGGAGAGGAGGACGCTAGGGGCCAGGCACCTAGTCCCTCAGCCAGCCAGCCAGTCACCCAGTCACTTAGCCAGCCACGGATTAAGAGTGAAAGAGATACAGAAGAAAAGGAAAAAACCCAGAGGAAAAGGTAGACGGATCAATTTCAAAAAGTTGGCTAGAAACAAGCCAAGCTAAGGCCAGGCACTGATGGTTAAGAATAATCCTCCACGTGTGGTTTACTTGGGAACTGGGTGGTAGGCTCACCCCCCCCCCCCCCAAAAAAAAACCCAAAGAATAAAAATAGCAAAATCAACCAACACCAGCCTCGAACAATTCCTTAACTTCTCCCAGTCTCATATTCTCCCTCTGCACCCGAGGCACCATACTACCCATGACAGCTCTCTGAAGCTTGTGGGGGTGGGGGATCACAGTATATAAAGGACTTTATATCAGACTCGGCATTGTTTAATGCAGATGGTAGAATTGGGAAGGGGCTCATCCCAGCAACAAAATACTTGACAAAAACAATGGAAAGAAGGAAGGATTTCTTTGGGCTCACACTTCCACTGTGTGATCAGTCACCATGGTGGGGAAGCCATGGCCGCAGATATTGTGAGGTGTGACATTACATCAGTTAGGAAGCAGAGAGAGGCGAAGGTTAAGGCTCAGCTGGCTCTCTCCTTTTTATTCGGTTTGGAACCTCAGTCTGTGGCTGCCCACAGCTGGCATAGGTGGGTAGGTGGATCCTTTCCCCTTAGTTAACCTAATCTAGAGACTCCCTCACCGACATGCCTAAAAGTCTGACTCCTAGGTTTTTCTAGATCCTGCTGAGTCGACAACCAATATTAACCATCGCCCTCTCTTGCCTTCATCATTGCTACCCATATTAAGTCCTGATACAACCAAAGTCAAAACCATCGTTTTCATTGCTAATGTTCAGACCTTGGCTGGTACCACATCTCGGTGGCAGAGCACTTGCCTTGCATGTGCAAAGCTCTGAGTTCAAGACCCAGTACTAGGGAGAAAAAGAAGACTTATCAGGCTTCAATGGGGTCTCTTACATCACCTTCAATCGTTATTACCAAACTCCTAAACACACAGTTTTCACTCCTCCCTCCATCCTTCATGTCTTCTCTATTAATATCTATATGTGGTGTTTGTACAAGAAGGATTTGAAGTATTCAGTGACTAACTTGTATAATCAATTAGTCATCAATAAGTGTTTACACAGCCACCAAGTGTCAGGCTCTGATGCAGGCCGTGGGAATAAAGCGGGGGCGGGGTGGGGAGACAGCGGAAAGCCTGTCTGTGTAGAACGTCCATTCTAATGAGTTAAGGAATGGGAAGGAGAGGACCAGTGGGTGGATGAAGGGCCTCTTGCTATGGTTCAGATAGAGTTAGGTGTGTTCTCTAAACGTTCATGTGTCGGAAGCTTAGTCTCCCTTGTGGTGAAGGTATGAGGTGGCAGAACTCTGAAGAGGTGCCAGCATGTAGGCAGAGGTTAGGTCACTGGTGGGGGGAGGGGGATGGAGCAGAGCAGAGAAATGACTGTCCACCTGGGTGCACACAAGGAGAAGTCTGTGTGGGTCCACGTGGGTGTGTACAGGGAGGAGTCCGCGTGGGAGTACAGTTCAGGGCATCCGCATATGTATCTTTGGAGTCGAGTCTAAGAGACAATATTCTATCAAGACCATGAGTGCAGGTAGAGAAGAGCGCGATTTCAAGGCTGAAACCTGTGCATCAAAGAGCAAGGAAAGATGAGGGCAGGGAAGCTGGTGTGGTAAGCCAAGGAAGGTGAAGGAACCTGGAGAGGGTCGTGATCTGAAACTTCCCCCAGTAGGCCTCTGGGTGCAGAGCCGGGATCAAGTCATGTGCCACTAGGGAGATCAAGGTAGATGAGCAAGGGCTGGCAGATTTACCCAAGGGAGAGTTGTTGACTGTGTTAAGAGCTGGGTGACTAAGCTGCAAAAGCTGTGATGACCTCCGGAAAGTGCCGGATGGAACTGGAGAGGAAAGCAAAGCGGGCAGGATAGCTTTCTAAAAGGGGAACAAGAGTAGAGAGAGAAAATGGACCCTTGATCTGGAGGAATTTAAAAACAAATGTCTAACGGCATTGAATATATTACTGCTTCTTTATCTGCAGATATACAGAGTCCAGCCCGGGTGTCAATGTGACTGGTATTTTCTCTCTTCATAAATGCAGTAACTAGGAGGGAAGAAATAAAAGGGTGGATGAAGGGATGGAAGGAGGGACAAAGGGAGGGAGGGAGGGAGGGAGGGAGAGAGGAAGGGAGGGGGAAAATGGTTGAAGGCAGGAAGGGAAGAAGGGAAGGAAGGAGCAAAGGAGGAACGCAACCTCACTGGCAACCTGGTAACTTTCCCTAGAAGGAGGTGATAAGCAGGCCCTAATTAGCTTCAGACTTTGTGCACAAATGAACCCAAATGGATTCAACTTTCCTGAACGATGTATCGTTTATTTTGTTACTGAAATAAGAGTCTCAGGCAACTGGGAATCAATGCATTGATTTAAATATTATGCAAAAGATGGAGCTATTACTATGAGCACATTTTTATGACTTAGAAATCACATTTCAGCATTTTCTTATGTCAGAGGCTGTGACAGGGCAGCATTGATTAACACGTTCAGGCCCAATCATCAAGAAAAAGACTTGAAACTGCAAATTTTTTCTTGTGAAAGATGGCTTCTTAGGTCCACATTAAGTTCAAAGTTATTAAATAATGACAGTTACATTTGGGAGTTTTTTGGCATGTGATTTGTTTTTAACTTTTTATTATTATGAAAAATTTCAAACTGGGGCAAAAGTACAGAAAGAATACAGAATGACCTTCCTCTTAGCATCCTCTGAACCCAGCCGCGATCATTACCAACTCAGAGCCAAGCTCACTGCATCCACGGCCCGGCTCACTCCATCCCGTCTCCTAAGTGCTGGACTATGCAAGCAATTATTCTGAAGTGAGTTCCAGACCCTGCATCATTACATCTGCAATTATTTCACTGTGTGTGTTGGAAAGAGACTATTTTTAAAACAGTAAAGCATCACATTGTCATTTTCACACTTAAAATCAGGGCAGCGCGGTCATTAATTCTAGCAAATATTCCTTAGCATTTTCATTTCTTTAAATGCCTCTGTATAGATCAGTTTCAACTGGGATCCTGTAGACACACCATCTTTAGAAGGGAAAGAGAGAGACAGTTACAAGCTTTAGTTTTACAAGCATCTTACCCGGAACTCTTTGTTGTTGTGACACATGGTGTAAAAGACAGTCTGATTGAAATACGGACAGCGTGCTTTTAGTACTTTGGCTCCCCCCCCCAGCTCTTCCCAGGTGGGTGCCATTGGACTGTTCCCATTTGTCTTTACCACGGGCCGCCACGGGCCTCTGCCCCTTCCTTCCCCCTGGCTCCTTCCTGTCCCCAGTCAATCCCCCCTGATCCTGCCACGAGTTTCACTGGCTTCTCCACTTCCTACTTCTGTGAAGGCGCCTTCGTCCCCTCTCATGATCCTAGCCTCACGTCCTACAAATTCACATGTAAACACACACACACATTGTAAGCTTAGGATCCACATCTGTCTGTCTGTCTTTTCCTTCGCTGTTGCTCACTGACACACAGGTAGGCTCTATGGCAACATGCCTGAAGATGGCTGCAGTAGGAGAGAAAATGGGAGGAGGAAGGTTGTAGTGACATTTCAATTGTATTTTAATAAATAAAGCTTGCCTGAAGATCCCACTGGTCAGCCTTACAGACTAGGTTATGGTAACATACACCTTTAGTCCAGTAGTCACAATGACACACACTTTTAATTCCAGTAGCCACTCTGGTTGCCATAGAAATCAGGTGGTGCATGCCTTTAATCTCGGCACTAGAGAGGAATATAAAACGGGACAGTGGAGATGCTTCTCACACACAGTCTCCTTCTGAGATTCCAGGAGGCAGGATCGCCATTTCAGACTGAGGTCGAGGTAAGAGCCAGTAGCTGGCTGTTTTGCTTTTCAGATCTTCAGGTTGAACCCCAGTTTCTGACCCCAAGTTTTTATTAATTGTGCTTCAGAAGGCAGAGCTTGTGGCAGCTGTTCTGTGGACTGCTGGAACGAAGAGCTCCGTGCACAAGCAAGGCCCACACTATTGGGGGAGGTGAGTATAGGTCAGGGTTAAAGACCATCAACTCGGCTACCGTGGTCCCAAGTCCTAATCTCTTTCTCTGTCTGTATCTCTTTGTCGCTCTCCCTCCTTATTTCTTTCCTTTTCAAATGTGTATAGGTGTTTGTGTTCTGCTTACAAATATGTCTGTGTATCGCATGCAAATAGCGCCCATGGAGGATGGAAGAGGGCGTTAGATGCCCAGGGACTGAAGTTACAAATGGTTGTGAGCCACTCTGTGAGTGCTGGGAATTGAACCCAGGTCCTCTGGAAGAGCAGCCAGTGCTCTTAACTGCTGAGCCATCTCTTAAGCCTCTAAGCCCCTCTTGCTGATTGCCTCCTAACTCTGGGCCACACCTTCTATAATAAACAAACAAACCAAAAATATTATTGCTGCTCTCTTATGATGGCCTCCAGCCCTGTATTCTTCCTTCATCCCTGGCTTAGGTAGGGCTACACCAGAGGGCAATGGGCACTATGCCATAGTTCATTAATTCTCCACAGTGTCCCAGCCCACCAGAGCCCTACTACAGCCCAGAGTAAGAGCTACAAACCTTGGTACCTTAATGAATGAGATGAGAGAGGGATGGGACAGGGGCTGGAAGAAGGGACTCCAGGAAGTCATCCCCACACAGGCCCTTCACACATGGTGTTGGTGAAGGCAGAGCCCGGGTACCACCTGATCAGCACAAAACCTGTCATCATCCCTTTCTCCTCCCCCTATTTCTTCCTCCTCTTTTCTCCTCCTCTTCTTCTTTCTCCTCTTTCTCTTCTTTTCCTTCTTTCCCCTCCCTTCCTCCTCTCCCCTCCTCCTCTCTTCCTCCTTTTAAGAGCTAGAGATGGATCTTTATTTAAAACTTAGATCTACCAAGTTGGCTTTTTTCACTAACTCGGGGAGCAGTGACCTTCACGGGCTTCACAATTTTCCCCTTAGGTGCTGCCTTTGTGAGGGTCTTGGTAGCAGCCATTGCTGTCTTCTTTGATGCTGCTTCCTGGCAGCCCTGATTTTTGCTCTCCCTGAGCTTGCCCAGTTTATGGTTTCTGATTCCTCTTGGTCACTATATCAGCAGGAGATGCACCAACAATGACCTGATGGAATTTGACTGTGGGGCAGGGTCTCTTCTTTTGAATTTCATCTGACTATCCTGTTTTTGTGTTTTCTTCTGAGGAGGACAGTGCAGTTTATCTGTCAAGGAATCCTGCCCATCGGTCCCGGTGTAGTGTTACCTGTGTCTGGGGTAGACCTTGTATCTGCTGAAACTGTACAACTCCGTCTTCACGGTGAGGGCTGTGCTGATGGAAAGAGCAAAGAGGGAGAGAGGAAAAGCCGTAATGGGGGAGAGACTCGCCATCAATTTACTTCTCTCTTGATGAAGATGACAAGGTAACTCCTGGGAGATAGTGTCTTCCTTAGCCATCAGAGAAGTGCAAATCAAAACAACTCTGAGATTCCATCTTATACCTGTAAGAATGGCCAAGATCAAAAACATTGATGACAGCTTATGCTGGAGAGGATGTGAGTAAAGAGAACACTTCTCCACTGCTGGTGGGAGTGTAGTCTAAATATTAACCCCATCTGGTACGTGACTGGAAAATATTTTGTTCTATCTGCAGGCTGTTTCTTCATTCAGATAGTTTTCTTTCCTGTGCCATAGCTTTCAGAGTTTATGGAAATCTATTTATCTACTCTTGGGAGTATTCCTGTGGTGTTGATGCTTTTTATGGAACCTTGGTTTGTGTCCACACAGACTAGGTTTATGTTGACTTGACAAAAGCTAGATTCATTCCAGGAGAGGAAACCTCAATAAAAAAGATATCCCAGAAGGTTGCCCTATGGGCATTTTCATTATTAGTGATCGATGTGGGAAGGCCAGCTCACTGTAGGTGATGCCATACCTGGGCTGGTGGTCCTGGGTGCTATAAGAAACCAGGCTGAGCAAGCAATGGGGATCAACCAGTAAACAACACCACTCCATGGCCTCTGCATCAGCTTATGCCTCAGCTTCCGGCCCTGACTTTCCTTAGGGATGGTCTGTTACCAGGCAGAGTAAACCCTGAGTTGCTTTGGCTCTGGAGTTTCATCACAGCAGTAGAAACCCTAACTAGAACGACGTCTGTAGTTTGAAATGTTTTTTTCCTAGGTCTTCCTCTAGTAGTTTTACAGTTTTGGGTCTTTTTTTTTTTTTGAAAGTAAATTTTATTAAACAGTTTTGGGTCTTATACTAAAGTCTTTGATTCATTTTGAATGGTTCCAGTTTGTTCAAGATGAGAGATATGGCTCTAATTTCATTCTTCTATCTGTGTAGAGTATGTGTAGATATGGCTCTAATTTCATTCTTCTACATGTGTAGAATATGTGTAGATATGGCTCTAATTTCATTCTTCTATGTGTGTATCATTTGTTGAACAGGGAATCTTTTCTCCAGCATGTGATATTATCTCTTTGTCAAAAATTGGGTGACTGTAACTGAGTGCCTTTATTTTCCTGTCCTATATTTTATTTACTGGTCAATGTGTCTTTGGTGCCAGAGCGTCCTGTTTTTATTACTATGGCTCTGGAATATAATTTGAGCCTGGCTATTGTGAGACTTCCCACACTGGTCTTTCTGTTAAGGATTGCTTTAGCCGTCTAGGGTCTTCTGAAGTTCCTTGTGAATTTCAGGATTGTTCTTTCCAGTTCTATGAAGGATACCATTGGCATTTTGATGGAGATTATACTGAACCTGCAGATTAAATCTTCTAAGTGAGCATGGGAGGTCAGTCCAGTTTCCAGTGTCCTCTTCCAGCCCTTTCTTCAGCAACTCAAAGCTGGTTGAAGAAGTAGAGGTCTTTCCGCCCCTTGTTTAGAAATCTCCCCAGTGTTTTCTTGTTTTGAAAGCTATTGAGGACAGGATTCTGCCATTGCCTTCTTTCCCATCAAATTCATGGAGCTGTGTATTTTAAATATGATGCAATGGGTATGAAGAGGAGCTTCTCAAACAAAAGCTTTGCTGGACATATGCTTTGGGACAATCGCTCATAAGTGCACCCACAACACACACAAGTCCTTCCAACTGCAGTGCAAAATCTTTCTTTTTTCTTTTGTTTTTTTGAGACAAGGTTTCTCTGTGTAGCCTTGGCCATCCTAGAACTCACTCTGTATAGACCAGGCTGGGCTCGAACTCACAGAGCACCTCCGGCCTCTGCCTCCCAAGTGCTGGGATTAAAGCAGTGCCGCCACCATCCTACTGCAAGTACAAAATCCTAACCTTGTCTCCCTGTTCCTGTTGTTGCCTTGGCTGTGCAGGATGGGATCCAGTCCCTCTGTCCTGTGGCGCGCCCCTGACCAGCAGGGGAAGAAAGACCACCGACACGAGGATTCTTCTCTGATCACGCTTTAATGAAGCCTGCTTGGTTGAGGGAGAGCTGGAAGTGAGGGGCCCCAAGCTAGGAGGAGTGGTGGCTTATATGCAGGTTGAAAAGATGTTCCCCTCTAACAGGACACTAGTCAGGCTAGGATTGGTGCAAAGCTGTTGCTAGGCAAACTAAGGCAAGACTCGCGCCAAAAATAGAATTGCTTATCTTGTTTACCACGCTTCTCAGCGCCATCTTGTAATGGCGGATCTCAAACACGTGTGGATCCCCACACTGTCCTTCCCGAGGTTCCCACACAGAAGGCTCAACACCCTTCAGCTCAGCCCAATCGAGAAATTATTCTATTGGCCTCCAGAAAAAAAAAAAACTAGAAAAACAAACAAACAAACAAGAAAAGAACTCAAACAAAAGCAATGAATTTCATGTTAGAAACTTCTGCATAGATTACTGGCACTGTTTCCGGCGCAAGGAACGCTCTAGCTGAAGCCGACTGCCGGGCATCTGACCAGGACACTGAAGCTAGGAAGAGTTCACAGGACCCAAGCGAGCTTTGAGCTTGGTCCCTCCACTTAGAGAGGTGGCAACAGAGGCAGACTGAATTGTTGGGGGGCCACGGAGAAGGAAAGGGGACCCCAAGCCCAGACTGTTCTACTATCACACTGCCTTCTGTCTCTACTGAAAAATCAGTGACTCCAAACTACAGGTTCACGTTTAACTCAAAAACAGCGCGTTTTCACCGTGTGAGAAAAGCGCTTAGAGGGCTGGCTACCTCCAAGTTTCATTTGTTTTTGTCTTACCGCTCGCGTGTGCTACCATTTCAGAGAATGTTACCAACTGTTATAAATGACTCGTTCTTATTTCATTATTCAATGTGTTTAATATGCTTTATTCAACTACATTCATCTACATTTAGCTCTTGGCTGACAGAATGAGAGACATTAGGACTGTCCGGAGCTTAGTAAATATTTATTCCTTTCAAATTATAGTAATGTTTCTCTTTGAGACAGCCGGCTGTCGTATTTATGGTAGGAGGGAAGGACGCCGTCGTTGCTCACGGTTTGCCCTCACAGGGAAGACTATCAATAAACTACGGAGCTTGCATAAATACTTTTAAAAGGAGCGGCACATAATTTGTTGTAATGGCGCCCCCTAGTGAACATTTTTATTACTGCTTTGAACACTCTAGATTTGTTTGGTTTTTACCTGTTTTTTTAAATTATTTTTATTTTTAAAAACATCTTTTTAAATTTTACATACCAATTCCAGTTCCCACTCACTCCCATCCTTCCATTCCCTCCACCTCCCCCCCGCACCCCACTCCTCCTCCACTCCTCAGAGAGAGTAAGGCACATTGCTTTGAGGAAGGACCAAGGCCCTCCTTACTATATCTACTATATTAGCAAGGTGTCCATTCAAAGAGAATAGGTTCCAAAAGACCAAAACAAGCAGCAGGTATAAATCTTGGTCCCACTGCCAGTGGCCCCGCAGTCTGCCCCAGCTGTCCAACTGTCACTGACATTCAGAGGGCCTAGTTTGGTCCTGTGCTGGTTCCTTCCCCGTCTGGCCAGAGCTGGTGAGCTCCCATTAGCTCAGGTAAGCTGTTTCAGTGGGTGTCCCCATCACGGTCTTAATCTCTTTGCTCATATTCTCATCCTTCCCACTCTTAGACTAGACTTTAGGATTTGTTTGTTTTAATAGTTGGTTTGTTCCTTGGAGTTTTTTTTCCTGCTCATGTATTTAAACGCTTGTTCCCTTGTTGGTGGCAATGTTTGGGAAGGTTGTGGAACCTTTGGAAGGTGGATCCTTGTAGTGGCATTTCAACTGTATTTTAATAAATAAAGACTGCCTGAAGATCTGAGAGTAAAAGTCTCCACTGGTCAGTCTTACAGACCAGATTATGGTAACACACACCTTTATTCTCAGTAGCCATAATGACACACTCCCAGTAGCCACAGTGACACACACCTTTAATCCCAGTAGCCCCACTAGTTGCCATAGAAACTGGGAGGTGCATACCTTTAATGATGGTGGTGCACACCTTTAATCCCAACCCTAAGGAGGATTATAACATGGGAGGAGACAGCTCTCAGACACAGTCTCAGTCTGAGATTCCTGGAGGCAGGATCGCCATTTCAGACTGAGATCGAGTGAGAGCTGGTGACTGGATGTTATTACTTTTTGGACCTTCAGGTGGAACCCCAATTTCTGACCCTGAGCTTTTATTAATCGTGCTTCAGATCCTGGTTGGAGAGAGTATATCAGTGGGAGTGGGCTGTGAGGATTTAAAACTTCACCCCTATTGTATGAGGTTTCTGTCCCACCCGCTCCCATAATAATCACACAGAAACTGTATTAATTAAATCACTGCTTGGCCAATCAACTGATCGGGTTGATCACTGTCCAGGGATTAGCGAGGCACAATAAGGAAGTTGTAGTTGCCAGGGTGCAATTCCTGCTCTCGTGCAGGTGTTATCTGTCCAGTTTGTCCTAGAATCTGAGGTGACCGACCGTAGGAGAAAATGAATCCCAAGAAGAGAGAGTTACAGCTTTTCTCCCTTTAGTAACCCACTAGGCATCTACAGGCCCAAGGGAAGGGTAGGTGCTTTTAGCCACGGAGGACTCTTGCTCCTGAGAGGAGAGGTGGGAGGGGAATGAAGGGAAGACAGAATGTAGAGTCTGTGTGTCTGTCTGTGGTTTTCACGAGCTAGGCTGACTATGTATCCCAGACTAGCTGCAGACTCATGATCCTCCTGCCTCAGCTTCCTGGCTGCTGGGATCAATCAATGCATGGCTTGGGGAGAAGCCTCACTGGATGAAGCACGAGGACCTAAAATCAGAAATCCAGAAGCCTGGTAAAGCCTTGTGTAGCCCCCAGCACTCTACAGTGAGATGGGAGACAAGAGAATCTCATGCGCCAGCTTGTATAGTGAGAGTGGGTAGGGGAGGAGTCCCTGTCTCAAACAAGGTGAGGACACTCCAGGTTGTTCTCCAGCCTCCGCTGGTGCGATGTGGTATGCACGAGTGTGCACTCACACCCACAAGCATGCGTCATCAAGCACACGCACACAGAGCTGGGGATTAGGGCCGAGGAAGAGCGACTCTGCTTGTTATAAAGACTATTTGAGAGTCTATGGGGCTGCGTGATTCAAGAAATCACTGACATGAAAAGCAAAGAAAAATCTGAGTAGCTTTCATAGGTGAAGGGAAGAGAAGAAGCAGACATGTTGAGCATATGCTTCAGGATGGCCCTGCCCTAGAAAAGAGTGGCCTGGGTAGAAGACAGAACAGCGGCAATTGGAAAAAAAATCCATTGGGAACATGTTCACAAGCTAGCGCTGGGGTAGATATCCTGAATGTGCTCATTGCACAAAGGTTGCAGGAGAGAAGAGACTATCTGGACACAATGGCGTGTGTAGGCTGGAGGGGCACAGTCTTGGCAGCCCACTCTTTGTTGGTTCAGAAAGAGTCAAGAAGAAGAAAACATGTGAGTTTAATATCATATTGACGTGGCAGGTTCCGAGAGAGCAGGATTTGGCATGCGATGTCAACACCACATTCTTGTAACTTTTCTGAAACCTGAACATTTCTCTAAGATGAAATGTGTAAGAGGCCAAGAAAATATCTGTGATTTAAAAACTCTCTACTAACGTCATAGTGCATAGTTATTGTTTGTTTTCCAGTCTTGGGTCTTGAACTCAGTGTCTCACATATGTTTTGGCAAGAACTCTGCTGCTAAGCCACACCCCGGCCTCTTATTATTTTCTTATTGCTGTAATACTAGCACCATCATCGCCATTGTGTTGTTGTCTAGCCTGTGCTACTTTATGTAGTCATCACCACAGAGCATCAGCCTCGTCTCCCATTACTGAGGAAGGTGGTAAGTTGGAGACGTGTTCAAAGTCCTAATGAGACTTAGGTCTCATTAGAGGAAATGAGTTAATGAAGAAAAGACAGACAAGGGGACAGAAAAGCTTGGAAGTGAATGGACTGAGCTCTTGGATGGAGAAGACAAAGCAACTCAGCATGTTTACTATATACAACAGTTGATCAGGAAGGCAGAGATAGCGCATACAGCCAAACAAGAAGTGCATACAGCCAAACAAGAAGGCGGGGTTATTATACACAGCTAAACAAGGAGGCGGGTTATTATATACAGCTGAACAAGGAGGCGGGGTTATCACATGCAGCTGAACAAGGAGACGGGGTTATTATACACAGATGAACAAGGAGCAGGATTATTATACACAGATGAACAAGGAGGCAGGGTTATTATACACAGATGAACAAGGAGGCAGGGTTATGATACACAGCTGAACAAGGAGGCAGGGTTATCACATAAGCAGCACACAGAGCCAGGTTTAGCTAATCTCAGAAGGTACAGTCTCTGTAGGTGAGCAGTCTTCGGGCCATGAACACCCAGGGGGAAGCTACAGTGGCCGTTTAGTGCACACTCTCAATATTCACACTTGTACAAGAGGAAGGCTTTGCCACCCCTCGCTGCCTCCCTCAGGGGAAGCTTTGTCTGAAGGCCCTGGGTCCTGGACAAACACTACTCATTTGCTTGGGACTTGACTCTCTCCCTACAGAATCGAACTTTCTAAAACAAAACCTGATGCGAACGCCTTTATCACTGAAATAAGATTTCACATCGACTTTATAAAATTTACTTAACAAGGCCTAACTATTTTCAACACATATGTGGCTATCTGTTCCTGATGATTCTGGGAATTGTAGGGCCAAATCCTCTAAGAACCACGCGAATAGAATGGTGTACCTAAGAGGTGCCTGGGAGGTGTAAGGCGACAGGCCCCCACCCCATAACTTCTCCCTCCCACTCATCTTGGACCATGGAGGCCTGTGGGAGGAGCAACTCGGCCATTCAGACAGCTGCCACGATGAGCGCATGCGCCTCACCTGGACCGCCGGGAGTCTATAGAACAGCTCTCAGGCTAGGGAGCCTGATTCCAGTCCACGTCTGCCCTTCAAACCTCGAAGCTTGTTTTCATTTTAACAAAGCCCTCAAAACAACTGTATTAGAATTTCTATTGTTGTCTGACATTACTTACGGGAACTCTTTTTTTTTTTCTGAAACTACAAATTTTTCTATTACATCTTGTTTTTCTCTCATTTATTCATGGCATGCTTTTGCTTTATTCATACCAAACCTTTTATTTGACCAGATTCTCTCATTTATTCATGGCATGCTTTTGCTTTATTCATACCAAACCTTTTATTTGACCAGATTGTCTCATTTATTCATGGCATGCTTTTGCTTTATTCATACCAAACCTTTTATTTGACCAGATTCTATCTATGGCCTATTTATTCAGTTGGAATTAGAGTTGTGATGAAATTTAAAACTGGTTGAGTAAAAGATCACTTTAAGTAGTAAGTCATAGTGGTTCTTTAGACGAGGCGCTGGCTCTGTTGGACACCAGCAAAAGCGAGCCTGGGATAGCTCTGACAACCCGGCAAGGAGAATGTGTGAGCTCCGGCGGCCCCGGAGCTTCGACTAGCCGGAGCAGGCTACCTGTGGACGCAAGGGTTTCCACTTCCAAGCGCTGCATCACCTTGCTTACCCCAGATTCCAGAGGGGCCCATTCATCTGAGTCAATCTGTATCACATGCTTCCCTCAACCCAGCTGATGCCGCTAGAAGAGAAGAGAAATGTGGGTGTACACTGTTAAACACCGCTAGGAGTCATAGTTGACAAGGAAGAGTCAGCACGGCCAGCTCTGGATTGTGAGCTGGAAACACTCTGCTACCAAACTGCTGTATTTATCCCGGCGTGTATTTTAGCGGTGTTGCCCCTACTCCCCAGGAAGCCGATGTTGCTGTGTGAATTTTTGCATGGGGCACATTACTGTCATTAAGTCTCAGTACTAGCAGGTTCTCGGGCAATTCTCCTGGGTTTTCATTGTTGCAAATAATAACCTGTTTTAAACCTTCTTCCCGGGTCTTTGCTCCATGTTTGATTGTCTGCTTCGTTTACCAATGTCTCTTCAGCTTTTGGAAGCATGCATGGTTTATTTAGTAGGTAAAACGTCTAGGCCAGTCTTAATGAATTAGAGTAATATTAAACATTCCTGGTCTTTCTGGTCCTCAACATTTTTATTATAAATGTGTATTATTGTTGTTGTAGGGGAGTTTTGCCTGCAGGTCTGTCTGTGACCCTCTTGCATGCCTGTGCCTCTGGAGGCCGGTAGAGGGCCTCAGATGCCATGGAACTGAAGTTACAGCTGGTTGTGGGCTGCCCTGTGGATGTTGTAATTGAACCTGGGATCTCTTGAAGAGCAGCCAGTGCTCTTAACTGCTGACCATCTGTCCAGTCGCTGCAGATGCTTTACGTACCTATTGCTAAACACATTTGAGCAATGCGAAAGACTCCGAAGGATGAACTCTCCCTCCCTTTACACACCCTTGGCTTGTGACAGCCCTATTGTCACCAACTCCTTTATAGGCTTTTGACTGCTTTCTTTTTATTTCGACTTGTATTTGGTTTTTGTTGCTCTCCTTTCCTGGTGCACCTTTACCTCCTTTTACATGCACAGTCTAGATAGGCTAAACTGGTCCGTAATCCAGGGAAGGGCAGTGGACCCAGGCGGGGCCAATCAGTGAATTTCTTTCTACTAAGGTTTGTGGCCTGGTAGGATGTGAGACTGGAGTTATTGACAATCATTGTTGCTACCTGAGAAAATAATGTGTTAGAGAATGGGATCAATTTAAGTGAGAACAAAATGAAGACAGAGCAAGGGGTGGGTTTCTAACCGTGCGGTCCCCCAAGCTTCCAAGTGCCAAGAATGATCTCTGTTCCCTTTCAGCCTCTACCTTGGGCTGTCGTGTTGGTACTTTGTCATTCATGGCAAAGGCTCACCACGAACAACAGTTCTGTACAGATTTGATCTGCCACTGACATTTGCTTCCAAGAGTGTGACCTGAACTTCAGACAAATTTAAATTTTACTCCATGGTTGTCTCTGGGTTCTACATAGTTGACATACAGGTTTTGAGCCTCTCTTGCTTATCCTTAAAATGAGACAAGATTATATTTATTCCGCATACTGTCTACTTGAAAACATTTTGCCAATTATAAAGCATTCTGGAAAAAGAAATTACTTTTGAATTATGTTTGCACCAGTATTAAATGTATGTTTTCTGAAATTATTTGTTTTACCTGTCTATCTAAAAATTTCAGTATGTTTTAAATTTTTCCCTGGTGTGGGAGTCCCCTCTGTATGCTGTGAATACCATTGGTTAATAAAGAAACTGGCTTGGCCTGATAGGGTAGAACAGAGCTGGGGTGGGGGAAAACTAAACTGAAGACTGGGAGAAATGAGGCAGAGTTGGAGAGAAGTCATGTAGCCCCGCAAGGGACAGACGCTGGAACTTTAGTCAGTAAGCCACAGCCACGTGGTGATACACAGATTAATAGAAATGGGTTAAATTAATATGTAAGAGTTAGCCAATAAGAAACTAGGGCTAATGGGCCAAGCATTGATTTAAATAATATAGTTTCTATGTGATTATTTTGGGACTGAACAGCCGTGAACCAACAAGTGGCCTCCCTGCAACGTTTCCCACGTGGAATGACATCAATCACGTGTTTCTTGGGATGCGTGAGAAAGGAACTGGTAGGGTGGTGACTGAGGGTATAGATACCAGGAAACGGTCATGGCTAGTCACTGCTGGCGTGGTTTAAATGAGAAAGGTCTCCATGGGTTCACATTTGAATGTTTGGTTCCTGATGTTGGACTATGGGAAGGAGTTGGGGAGCAGCCCTGCTGGAGGAGGTGTGCCACTGGGGATGGGCTTTGCGGTTTCAATAGTCCACGTCAGGCCCAGTGTCCCTTTGTCTCTCTGCCTGCTGGCTAGGATGCAAGTTCTCAGCTACTGCTCCAGCGCCTTCTGCTTCCTGCCGCAACAATAATAGACTAACTCCCTAAAGCTGTAAGCAAGCCCCCAGTTCGATGCTTTCTTTTATAGGAACTGCCTAGGTCGTGATGTCTCTTTATGCAATAGAATAGTAACTAAGGCACCATTCAACCAAGATACCAGGACTGGAGAGATGGCTGTATTTGGTTATGAAGAAAAGTGCAGTGGCTCAAGCAGTACCCGATTCACGGTGAATGCCACGAAACTGCGGCGACTACTCCTGCATCATTGCAGTTGTTACTTTGGGAGAGCACACTGACATCTTGGCAATCTAGAGCGAGTGTGCCAACAGGAGGAACAGCTCAGGACCCTGGCCACACCAGGCCATGGATCTTTGAAGCTAACCCTGCTGCCTGGAGTTCTGGGACCATGGGTCTGAGACCAGGGCGGTACTGATGGTCTCTCACTACCAATGGACCATTCTTGGCTTTCATCTTTAGAGACTGTCACTTGAACAAAACCCTTGCCAGGGACTTCCCCAAGCCGGACTTTTCAGCAAGGAGACAGGCTGGAATCCCAGCAGATGTTATTGTGGGCTTGCCTGTGACCTCATGAACCAAACTGGTCTTCTGGTATTTATTGTTGTAATTTTACACAGCTTGCAAGGGGTGTGAATGAGACCTTCCATGTGGTGATTAGCCGCTCACGGTCCAGAACATCACAGAGAAGGCAAGAGAAGTGGAAGAAGGGAGAAAGAACAACAGCAAAACCAGTTCTGGAAGTAAACATATTTCTCCACCTGGCAGGGATTGCCAGGGTCCTTGACCGACGTGTGCCATCATTTCTGCACTCCCTACCCTAACACCTGGTAATAATGGTCTCCCTCGGGGACACTCACAGAATGGACTATTAAACTATCATTTTCATTTGCACGGCCTTATTTGGAATCCTTTCTTCCTATGTGTAGGGACATTGTATTTATCTTTCTGGGAAGTCTCCAGTTTTGAACTGTTCCCCGCGTCTCCATTGTAAGCTGCTTTGACTTCACAAGTCTTGTCAGGGGACGTTACAGCAAACAAAACAGAGCACACTCAATGCCATGGCCCCTTGCCCTTCTGAGTGCAAAGGGAACCAACAGGCCTCACAGCCTTCCCTCCACTTGAGGAGTCTGTTTCCTGGTCCATCCTCATGACAGGAAGTAGATGGCAAACTGATCATGTTACCCTCTTGACCAACAACAGGGACCCAGACATTCAGTTGGCCACCCCAGCACTAACTGTACAAGTCCCCATTAGTCCGTTGTACCCCTCTTCCTGGTAGTGGACATCTGCCCAGGCTGACGCAAGGGCCCAGTAACCAGAGCATAACAGTTAATATGCACCACTGCCACGGGCTTCAGGTTTCTGAGAATCAACCCATTCGCTTTTTACTCTGCTGAGAGCAATGTCAGGAAGCTTCTGGTTGGAGAAAAAGGAAGAATGGTGTGGTGGTTATTTTTATCTGATGACTTATCCAGGGCATAACACTCAGATATATTGTCAAACAGTATGTATGCTTTTATTTTTTTAATGTATTTTTTAATCTATTTTTCTGGAAGTATAACAGAAAAATTATTTTAATTTCAGCGTGTGTACACACATGTACATTGTATGCTAAGGTCCTGGTTATTTATGTGTGTACATCTATGTGTGTGCACACACTTGCTATAATGCATGTGTGGAGAAGAATCAGCTCTCTCTCCTCCCTTTAGGGTCCTGTGGGTCCAACACAGGCTGTCAGGCCTGCCGTCAAGTGTTTTAGTCACTAAAGCCATCTTACTAGCTTGTCATCTTTTTGGAGTCAGGGACCTGTTGGTACCCAGGTTTCTTCCCCTTTGTTCGTGGCACTATGCAGGGCCGTTTTACCTCTGGCTTCCTGGCTTCTCTGCTCTTGCACCAGCCTGAGGGTTTAGCTTAGAAAGAATTTGACCCTCTTTTGTTATGGTAATTCCACCTGCAAGCAAGGATCTCACCAGCGGCTATACGTCTGCCACCGCAGCTGCTGTCTGGCCTTGGGTGCTGGACACCTGACATCCTCTTCCCCTGTTCCGGATGGAAGGGGCTATTTTCCCTTTGCCCCCTAGTATATATACCCGACTTATGTTTAATAAAGTTGCCATTTACTCTTTGGCGAATGAGCATGGTCTCTTTGTGTGTGTCTGTTCAACCCTTAGGATATTCATCCATTCTCGTGGACTTGATTCGGGAAAGCGCGCACCTGAATCGGGTGTGGGGATTCACAGAAAAGTGCAGCCAACAGGGACCCTCACTGAACCTGGAGTTTGGCATTTTGACTAGATTGGTGGGCCAGTAAGTGCCCACCCTTCGTCCTTTGCATCTTGCCTGTCTCCTCTCTGTGTCATCAGAGTTACAGACAGAGCCTCCACCCTGTTTTTACGGATGCTGGAGATCTGAATTCAAGGTCTCATCTTTGCAGGGCAGACACTTTATCTGTTGAGCACGACCCCAACCCCTATGGAGGTGGTGTTTTGTTTTGTTTTGTTTTTGTAAAACTTTTTGAATTTTGTATAAAACAAAAAGTGGTCTGTGCTTGGGAGCTATAGGAAATCCAGGCAGATTTCAGTCTTTTAGGGGGCTGAAAGAGGTCTATTCTCAGACAAAATCCCCAAGTGTCCCTCAAGCAGGGGCAGAGATTGGATAGCCAGGAACCCTCACTGTCCAGGGATGGAGCCTGGGGCATCTCTGACCACAGCCCTAGGTTAGCACACTGCTGTCTAGGACGAAAGAGAAGAAAACCTCGGAGTCCAGGGCAATGACCCAACTGGTGCTAGCAGCTCCTGATGCAGGACATGGCTGTGGATTGGCACAGGCTGCTGCAGGTCAGCGTACCACGTATGAAGAACATGTCCAGGCATGGGTCAGCTCGCAGGACCTCCCTGTGGGCACAGACCTCTTTGAGAAACTGTTTGCAAGGTTTGTGGATGCAGTAGAGGCAGCTGCACCAACACGGCTCCTGGCAGCAGTCAAGAGGCCCGGGTTCCCTGGCTCTACAATTTCTTTTCTAGGGTGGAGGCTGGGATGCCTTCCTGTGGGCTGTGGTGCTGGGACTGGGGACTGCCCATGGGGTGTGTGTCGGGGGTGGGGCCCGGAGGACTCACCTCTTGACCATCTGGTCACTGTAGGCCTTGTACTGGATAGGGTATAAGATCTGGGGCAGAGAAGCCCTGGCCTGAAGGCAGGAAAAGGCAGGCAACTCTCACGGCCAGAGTGAGAAAGCTTCTGTGGTCATGTGATGGTGTAGAAAACGCTGTCAGCCTCCCTGTGTCCCGCTCGATGGAGTGAGTGTGGGACCAGGAGGTCTGGCAGCTTGAGGCTGAGTTTATTCATTGCCCCAGACTAGACAGCTCCCACCTCCATCCGGGAACCTGCGGGTCAGTGGTTCTCAACCTTCCTAAAGCTGCGACCTTTAAATACAGTTCCTCATGTTGTGTGACCCCCAACCCTAAAATTATTTTCACTGCTGCTTCATAGCTGCAATGTTGCTGCCATTGTGAGTCATAATGTAAATATCTGATATGCAGGATATCCGATGCGCAACACCCAAAGGGTTTGCCATCTAGAGTCTGAAGCAGCCAGCCTGGTGATCCGGTGATGCAGTCAGAGGACACAGGCTGAGGACAGGTTCGCCCTTTGAGGATTCTGTAGAGGCAAAAGGTCTCTCTAGTGGCTGGCTGCACTGCTTCTCCGATCGCTCCGCTTTCACCCCCTAATATCTGACTCTGTTTTTTTATTATTAATACCAATTAGAATTCATGCTACACAGGTGGACCTCCTTTAGTCAGTTGACGGATTTAATAGGAAAAGGCTGGCTTCCAAAGAAGACACAGTTCTGCCCGTAAATGGCTTTGGAATTTGTACCGAGTCAGCAACTCTACCCTGGCAGATTTTAGAATTCGGGGTCGCTGTTGCAACTGTGTGGGTAATGCCTTAAAAACTCCCCCTCCCCTTCCATATGCACAGATAACACACAGACCCATGCCCGACTGCCTCTGTTTCTCTTCCTCTGAAGAATTCTGACAGCAGTGGGAGCACTGATAGATGGACCACTTGGAGGTGGTAGCCATGTGTGAGGGGGTAAAGACCGGGTCCTGGGTAAGCAGCTCGTTCGGCTTCATGAGATATCAGACCAGCTCCAGGACCCTCTGCCTGTGACACATGTCTCCCCATCCAGGCCCAACCAGAGACATCAGACCAGCTCCAGGACCCTCTGCCTGTGACACATGTCTCCCCAACCAGGAAGATGGGGGAACCTAGATACCTCCTAACGCATTTGGCTTTGTTTCTTGAAATTAGTTTCTGACTCCATCCCCTCAAAGATAAATAAATACATGTGTAGGCCGGACAGCTGCAGGTCACACAGGAGATGATGAGCAAAGTCACCTAAGAAAGGGAGAAAGAGAAAGGACTTGGGGAGTTCAGCATGGAAGCAGTGCTGCAGGAAGCTCTGAGAGTGGGGCATAGACTATGTTCACCTGAGCTGTATATACTGGCAGCTTCCTGCTGTTTCAATTTAGTTGGATATATTACACAATATATTTTCTTTTTTTTTTAAAGATTTATTTATTATGTACAGTGTTCTGCCTGCATGTATGCCTACAGGCCAGAAGAGGGCACCAGATCTCATTACAGATGGTTGTGAGCCACACCGTGTGGTTGCTGGGAAATGACCTTTGGAAGAGCAGTCAAATGCTCATAACCTCTGAGTCATCTCACCAGCCCCACAACTGTATTTTCTTATTGGCCTCTTCTGGATTCATTTCTTTACAAGTCGTACGTGTGGAACTGGGCCTCGAGGGAGGGCAGACTCACTTTTCTGCGGAGCTTGCCTTTTCCCCAGCAGGAACGCACTTGAAGATTTCCTAGATTTTCTAGATCATGGAGGCTGCATGAATGGGCCAGGACTGATGAAGAGTCAGGATGGAGACAGGATGAAGAGTTGGTTTCACAGATGCCACGCTGATTTCTCTGGATGAAATAGGAGCTGGTGTTGCATGAGATAAGGGACCACTCACTGGTTGGTTGCAGGAGATAAGGGACCACTCATTGGTTGGTTGCAGGAGATAAGGGACCACACATTGGTTGGTTGCAGGAGATAAAGGACCACTCACTGGTTGGTTGCAGAAGATAAGGGACCACACATTGGTTGGTTGTAGGAGATAAGGAACCACTCATTGGTTGGTTGGTCCACCCGCAGCGAGTCTGTGACCATCAGTGCAGATGTGATTATGAAAAGAAGTACTGTTGATAACTGTACCAATCCCAGGAACGGGGCATCATCAGGGCATCTTGAAGGCTGCCTAACACAGGAACCATTCTGTTTGTTTGCTTTTTCTTGAATAGATTTTTTTTAAAAAAATTTATTGAAAATAGATTCTTCTTTCATATAATACAGCCCAACCACAATTTCTGCTCCCTCTACTCCTCCCAGTTTCCCTTCCCCACCTCCCCCGCCCCATCGACTCCCCCTTCATTTGTCCTCAGAAAAGAGCAAGCCCCTAAGAGACAAACAGGACAAAACAAGATACAATAAGACAAGGCAAAACCCCTCATATTGAGGCTAGACGAGGCAACCCAATAGGAGGAAGAGTCCCAAGAACAGACAAAAGACTCAGAGATACACCTGCTCCCACTTCTAGGAGTCCCACTTAAAAAAAAAAAACAAGCAAAAAACATAGTAAAGAATTAGTAAATAATTGGTATTGGGTTCCAGACACAGACTTGCATAGTAGACCGATATATTTTATAGTGTGTTATACTTTTAAAGTTAAGATTTCAGAAAGGATTTCCTCATTGCATGGGAACAAATTGTCCCTGACAGTCATGAATCGCGCTGGAAGAACATAGAAAATGACATCTGGGGATTCCTACACGAGGGAAAAGAAGTGCTACTGAATAGGAGCCCAGAGATCATCTAGTGCTGGGCCAAGCCTTGAGGGTTTGCAGCCCCTAGTCAGCCAGGTGAGAGGAGAGTACAAAGTCCAGCTTCCTCATTTGGAGTTCATGTGCTTCCTACGTATGAGCATGCAGGAAGGGTAAACTTCCTTACACTCCATGGCCTTGGGGTCGCACAGGAAAACGAAACAATATGAAACGGAAACAATACACAAGTTGACTTACTTAGAATGTTGCTTTAAAGTAGAGACAGAGTTGAAATATATATATATATATATATATATATATATATATATATATATATATATAGTTTGTGTGTATGAATGTTTTTCCTGCTTGTATGTCAGTGTGAACCACTTGTATGCCTGGTGCCCACGGAAGTTGGAAGAGGGCATTGGATCCCCTGGAAATGGAGTTATAGATGGTTGCGAGCCACCATGAAGTGGATGCTGGGATTTGAACCTAGGAGAGCAGCCAGTGCTCCTAACTGATGAACCATCTCTTCAGCTCTGACCCTTTATAAAAGGGAAGAGGTTTCTTTCAGCTCACGGTTTCAGTCTATCATGGCAGGGAAGGCATGGCAGGGTCCACAGTAGAAGCATACGGCAGAACTCCTGACATGGAAGCTGGACCAGGAACCAGGGCAAATGAACGCTTTGCTTTCAAATGCTGCTTCTTATTACATCATACACCATCACAGATATTCAAAGGGCAAACAAGGTCCTTCCTTTGTGTACAGACGACACCCCCTTTTAAAGATCTGATTTGTTATTTTGAATTATGTGCATGTGTGTGTCTGTGTGGGGGTATAAGCACACAAGTACAGGTGCCTGTGGAGGCCAAAGGTGCTGGATGCCTTTGAAGCTGGAGTAACAGGTAGTTGTGTAGCTCCTAACATGGGTCATGGGAACTGAACTCAGGTCCTCTACAAGACTAATACATGTTCTTACCTGCTAAGCCATCTTTCGATGTTTGGTCTCCCTTTCAACTCTTTCTTTTTTTTTTCTTTTTATATATTTATTTATTTATTTATTTATTATGTATACAATATTCTGTCTGTGTGTATGTCTGCAGGCCAGAAGAGGGCACCAGACCTCATTACAGATGGTTGTGAGCCACCATGTGGTTGCCAGGAATTGAACTCAGGACCTTTGGTAGAGCAGGCAATGCTCTTAACCACTGAGCCATCTCTTCAGCCCCTCAACTCTTTCTTTTCCTTCCTTCCTTCCTTCCTTCCTTCCTTCCTTCCTTCCTTCCTTCCTTCCTTCCTTCCTTGTGTCTGCCATCGTGCACCTATGGAGGTGGTCATGGGACAACTTATGGAATGTGGCTCCGGGGACTTTTTTTTTTTTTTTCTAAATCTGGTATCTATTCTGTTGTAGAGAGTTGAGCAGATATCTTACTGAGGTTCCTCACCTGGAGTGAAGGCTTAAAGAGGAGGGTTAATATTTGGCCAGAGAAACAAGCCCAGTGTGAGCCTCCACCAAAGAAACCTAATAAAGCATCAGGAAATGTCTTGGGAGACAGAGAGAAGATGCTCCACCTGAGCAGTCAGCAGGATTTGTGTTCATTCCTGAATAGAGCATTGCTCCCTTGGGTCATTCTTTGCATATTTCCCACCCAAGCTTGTATGGGAAAACAAGGTTTAAAAGACTGTAAATTTCATTGTATTTCTTTTTAGTGTAAGTGAATGTGATATGACTAGGTATTGATTTTAATTTCAAATAATGATTTAAATTTTAGTGTATGTGTATGTGCTTCTGTGCTTGTGCATACATGTGTACATATAGTGTGCACACGAGGTCAGAGGACAGCTTTGTGTAGTCATTTCTCACATTTCACCTTTATGTGGCAATCAAATTCAGGTTACCAATCTTCCCGGCAAGTACCTTGCCCACGGAGCCATTCTATTAGCCCTAAATGATTTTAGAAGTGATTTTTAGCACTGAGGGTGTAGCTCGGTGGTAGGACCACTTACCAATCATGCATTAAACACTGGTTGAATCTCAAATTTTACAGGGAACAAAAAAAGGAGGTGGGGGGTGCAGGGGGACTCCCAATTAGAATGTGATATATTTTCAACTACAGTATTCTGAAAGAGACAAAACAGAGCTAAGGTATCAATAAAAAGATTCGTGACGTGGCAGTTAACTATTTTATTTGTTATTAAAATGGACTCCTGTCGTTACACGTTTGCTACAAGCTGTAGACGCCACTGTGGAAGTCATGCCGTCCAATGAAAATCAAGGACTTTGGGTGGGAGCCGTGCACCACCCCAGGCTGATATGTTGCAGCAAATGTGCAGAGGATGCCTTCACAGCTGAGTCTGCACATGTGGGTGGAGGACTCACAATGGAGGAGGCTGCACGTGTGTGGGGAGGAGAGTGTAAGGACTCTGTACTCCCTGTTGTTTTGCTGTGAAGCTAAAACTGTAATTAAAAATAAGTTTTCACCAAGTGATTACTCTTGTAAGAGATCTCTTGTGGAAAATATGAAAGTAGAAATAACAGAAGGACCCCATCCAGTCAGGCTTAACAATTACCGCCGTGTGTCCAATCTTGCCGAATCCCACACCTACTCACTTCCCTCCACCTCCTCCACCAGGTAATTTGAAAGCAAATCTGGTTTCTTATCTAACTGTTCATCGGGTCGTGCTCGCCAAGGATAGACCTCAGCCCAGTCAGGGACTCGTGGTAGCAGGTGGCGGATGGCGTCTCCATCTCTCCCACCACGCAGGAACAGCCAGAAGGGGAACTTCAGGACGGACGTGGTAGTGTGGCTTCTACTCCCTCACTTGGAAGTCTTAAAGAGGACGCTAGAAAGTTGGAAGGTGACCTGAGCCATTCTGCCTCTCACACATGACAAAGTGCTTTTCACCCTCCATTATCCACGCTAAACGTGTCAATTGTCTAATATGAATTACTTTACTGTTTTTGCCTGTGTATTTCTTCTGGACATTTTAGGATCATTTCCCTAAATAAATCTACAGTACCTCCAGTCTTTCCAAACCTCCAAATTGGACTTAACCCACACATTCCTAACAGAATATTTTATAAATCGTGAGCAACATCAAGGCTCTGAATTGACACAATCAATAACTTTCAAAATTAGCAAAAGAAATAACAAAACATTAACGATGGTATCTATGGCCTCTGAAGCTGTAAGAAGCAAGGCCCACGCTTTCAGCATCGTATGTTCTCAAGTGCCAGGACGTCTTCTGGGCGGGGCTCTCCTGCATTAGTCAAGCAAGCTATTAACGAGGCGCAGCTTGAGCAACCACCCAGGAATGCTGAAGTCAGTGACCTGAGCTTGCAGGAGCCTGGTTAAGCAGCTCCATACAATCTGCTTAGGCATGCTGACAGCTTCCCTTAATCAACAAAGGCTGGGCTAGATCCTTCTTGATAAATATTATTGGAGGTCATATTGCAATAGATATGTTTAATACCATGTTTATCACCACCACTAGTAAGACTCTACTAAAATTATTTTTAAAAAGAATTCAAAAGACACAGTGTTAAAAAAAAATAAGGACAGCAGGAGATGGAAAAACACAAGAAGAAAGCAAGCTGAGAGGAAAGCACAGGAAAGGACCACACGGTCCAGAGGCGGGGAGGAAGGGAATGACTGCGGAGCGGCAACGCTGAAACCCAACTGTTGTGGAGGAAAAGCCATTGAAAAATTTCCACAACCACCAAGCACCTCTTCTGCCATCCACTGGATGGACGGTTTGGGAGCTCCTGGCATGTCTGCAAGCGAGATCAGGACTATGGTTAACACTGGAGGACTGATTGACAGCTCATAGGAGAAGCAAACAGAATTGTAAGGAAATTCAGGTACTCTTGCACATTTTGTGAGACAAGTTGGAATCATTCATCTCCTGCATTAACAGGCAGGTTCATATTGAACTGTGCAGTAGCGTTGGGTACAGCACATGGCGGTTGTATGAGCTGCTTCTACACTGCCAGGATCAAACAGGAAAGAACCCGAGGGCTGAAGGGTCTATTCAGGCCTACGGTTTTAGGAGCTTCAAGTCCACTGTAATAGGGAAGGCTTCCAGAGTGGTATTCACAGCCGTGGGAGTGAGCGACAGAGAATTCTCACATCACCACAGCCCAGCAAGCTAGTAAGTGGCTCCTTTTCACCTAGCAAAGACTTGGGACAGGAGAACAGCTCAGTGCAAAGTGAAAGTCAGGTTTATTGTAGGTATTACAGACTTCTCAGCAAGAAAGAGTCCCTCCCAGAGCTGGGGAGACCATCAACTCTAAGTAGGGGTCGGTTTTTATTTGAGTTCAGGTGATTCTTCCTCCTTTTTAAAAATTGGTCTAGAGAAGTCAGTGAGCCCCTGAAGACAGTAGGAACTGAGTCTCTGTAATTACTGATCATCTAGGGTAAAAGTGGGCATCCCAATTTCCTCTGCTCTTCGTGGTACGATAGGTACAGAGAAAGTCACCGTATTTGAGGAAAAATGGGCTGTGCATCAGAGAATAGAACTTACCACTAGGGATAAAGTCACAAAGAAACAAAAAGTACTGCCTATTGGCTAGAGCAAAAAGTCATTAGGAACCCCTCAAACTGGGACTTTTATTTCCCCCCTTTTCTTATCCTAAGAATCTATTGTCTGAAAGCAGAAAGAGGGACCAGGGCCAAGGGCCAGGCTATAAATTTAAGGCCCACTCCTTATAACATGTGTCTACTCATCAGGTCCTTCTTGGACAAGCTCTGCAACCTCCCAAAATACTGCTGGGAAACAGGTGTTCAGAACAGGGCCTGTTGGGGGCACAGACTCAAACCACTGGGCAAGGACAGAAATGAAAACAGCTATGAGAATCTCTGACCTCCAAATCCTTGGTTTTCACATCCGTGTCCAGTCAGCTTCCAGGGCAGGGGAGGCAGATTTGGCATAAACCGAATACCAGAGAATTCTTGGGGAGACGGTCTCCATGTGGTCAGGTAGTGACAAAGTCCACAGTGAGGGGGACTGACCAGGTACAAGGCTACCCCAGTTTGTCAGTGATAGCTCTCCTGCTTGCCCAGCTCCAGGATGAGGTCAAGCAGTAATCGTCTAAGGCAGCATTCTCAAACTGTGAGTTCTGACTCTTCCAGTGTCAAAAGATTCTTTCATGGGGTTGCCTAAGACTTCCAGAAAACACAGGAAAACACGGATATTTACACTGTGAGTCATAACAGTAGCAAAATTACAGTCATGAAGTAGCAAGGAAAGTAACCACAACATGAGGAACTGTACCAAAGGATGGCAGCGTTAGGAAGGTTGAAAACCACTCAGTCTCTCCTCTTTCTCCTCCCGACTCTCTGCCTCTCTCTCTCCCTCTCTCTTCCTCCATCCTTCATTGTTTTGTTTTGCCTTGTTTATGAAGGACGTGGAGTTTTTCAGTTTCCCAGGCTAGTCTCGAACGTATCTTTTAGCCCAGGCTGTTCTCATAACGACCCTTCTACCTTAGTCTCTCAAGTGTTTTATTACAGCACCATGTCTGGCTTTCTTCCAGGATTTTAGGGCTTTGTTTTGTTCGTTTTTGTTGTTGTTGCTGTTGAGAACGGGTCTCACATAGCCCAGGACTCACTGTGAAGCTGAGAATGGTCTTGAAGTCCTAATCCTGCCTCTGCCCAGTTCTGAGACTGCATGAAGGTACCGTCATGTCTGGTTTATGTAGTTCTGGGGAATGAACCCAGGGCTTTGTGTAGGTAAGCGATCTACCTTCAGTGCTCTATCCTGGGCACCCAGGATTTCTTAAATTTCTAATAGGCATCCATAAACCCTTTCAGTCTTTCAATAAGTCAGAAGAAATTCTGCAGTTCACAATTAATATTTATAACAAATATTGTTTAATAGAACTGGACATCTTACCATATATGAAAATGTTGAAATAAAACAACATATATATATATATATTATAGTATGTATCTATAAAAACTCTGTGTGTGTATTTTTTAATTTATTTTTATTTTTTTGGGGGGGGTTTGAGATAAGGTTTCTTTGTGTGTAGCCCTGGCTTCTTGGAATTTGCTCTGTGGACCAGGCTGGCTTCCAACTCACAGAGATCCACCTATCTCTGCCTCCCAAGTGTTAAGATTAAAGTTGTGCACCACCACCACCCAGTTAAAATAGTATATTCTTGTACTGCCTAGTTTTTATGTCAACTTGACACAAGCTAAAGTCATCATAGGGGAGGGAACCTTAATTGAAAAAATGCTTCCAAGTTGCTGGCCATTGATGGTACATGCCTTTAATCCCAGCACTGGGAGGCAGAGGCAGGTGGATCTCTGTGAGTTGGAAGACTGCCTGGTCTACAGAGAGAGTTCCAGGACAGTCAGAACTGTTACCCAGAGAAACGCTGTCTCAAAAAAACAAAAACAAAAACAAACAAACAAAAAAAAACAAAAACAAAAACCACTCCCCACAAGGTTAAGTGACAGAAGAAAAAAGTATGTAAAAGAGTGAATGGTATTCAAAATAAATAAAATTAAAAATATTTTTTAAAATCTTTGATTTACTAAAATTAGCTAAACAGGTTTACAAATGATCAGCATATCTGGGGAGTCAGATTGCCATAGTAGAGCAAGGAATGTTGGGACAAGCTTATAGTCCCAGCACTGAGAGGCTAGAGGGGTCGAGTTCAAGGTCATCATTGGTGTCTCTCAAGATGGAGGCCAGCCTGAGCTGCATGAGACCCTACGTCAGAAAACAGAACCCAAAATGAATCAAAACCAAATCCAAATTGTTATATCAGAAAGCACAAAGCCTTGGCCTAAGACTCTGGCCTAAACCCTGGTTTTGCTGGTTACTAGTTAAATCTTTGGCAACCTCTTACTCTTTTCTTCCATGAAGTTCAGTTTGAACACATGTGAAATAATGGCAGTATCTCGTGGTATGTAAGGATTTTTAAGAACATACATGAAACTCTCAGTAAAGCACCTGGCTTATGATATGTTCTCAATAACCAGGGTACCACTTTATAAGTGATATTCCCCCTCTGGCCTTGCAGGGGGAAAGTCCCTATTTCTGCTTTGGTCCGCACGGTCTAGTGTTCAGCAGAAGTAGAGGAAGGATGCATAGGCGATGGGCTGCCTGTCCACCCGCATCGACACGGCTATAGATAAGGATGGCACACACTCCAGGTTCCTGGACCCGAGCATTACGGAACAGGGAACTTGGCTGACACACTGTTCTTCCATCTGCTCTTAGCTCCCCAGAGGTCTGGTAAATGCGCCCTAAAAACAGGCATCCCCAAGCACGGGTGGTAGCCGCTTGGGAAGAAGGTGTGAACCACGCAGACTGAGGCTGTGTGAACCCGAGTGTCCTCTCAGGGTGGGTGGTGTGAGTGGGTGGCCTGGGAACCAGGGACAAGCCACAGAGCACACTGATCCTGTGAGACCCGCACAACAGCCCCGGATGTGGTGCAGCCTCACTCTCTGGTTTTCAGAAGGGAGGGAAAATCCTATGTGCAGTTCAGACCCCCAAAGTTCTACTTGGGAAAATGATTATGAGATACAAAAAAAGGGGTAAGAGGATTAAAGTATATTAATATACACACATTCACACTTTTTTAAAAGGTAAAATTACCAGAGGCTAGTTCCATGGGGGTAAATTAACTTTGTGGGCTTTGGGGTATATGTTATTTTTGTAGTCAGTGTTCAATACCTTCCATTCTTTAAAAGTCAGACTTTTCTACTATCTCACAAAAACCCCGAACCTGACAAAGAAAATAGACACCTGAAAGCTCCTGTTAATAAGTTATCAACCAAAGTCCCATAACGTACAGTTTATTTTTGGAAAAAAATGAAAATAATCCTAAGATCCATGAGATGAACCAGCCTTAGGCCACTGCTCCTTTCATCTCCGTCTATGACTTCCTGATCCTGGAGATCATTTTTTTTGGAGGGGGGAGGGGACTCAGAGACTCCAGCAGCCAGAAAGAAAGCCAGGCTCCTAGCATTCTTGTTTTGGTTTTCTCCTCTACACAGACGTGGACTTTGGAATCCAGTCCTTTCTGTGGACCGGAGAGGGTAGACTGTCGGGATCTACTCTTCCTCATGGAATGTCCATCTGGGCTACAGGATTTCTCATAGCAATGGAAGCTGCTGGGGGGAGGCAGAAAAATGTGCTACAGAAATTACCATCTTACCAGGCCCACTTAAAATCACGCTTTCCTCTTACTCAATCGAGCCAGTGTGAGTCCACAGTGACACCTGAATATGGACTCGCTAATTTCATCTCATTAGCAACTTCACAGGGATATAGCAACAAGCCCCAAATGTTGTAAACAGAACGTATTTGGTAGATTATGAATTTCACAGCAATATTATGTGGTCTATAGTGTTGTTTGTTTAATTTTGCAGATGAGGAAAAGGGCTTGTAGGGTTTAAGTAGTTTGCTCAGAGTCAGATGTCTGGCAGGTAACAGAAGCTATGATCAGAAACCAGGGCTGCCTGCTGGGGAAGTCCCAGGTCACCGGATTACAAGGCTTTACCACAGTCACCTGCTAGCAGCCAGCCACTCACAAAGCATGGCTGGTCGGGCCATGTCTTCCCACCAGTGGCTTTCCCAATGCCTTCCCTGCCTCCTCCACCACTGCCCTATTCCACACTGGCAATGAGGACAGATGGGTGTAGAACCCCTGGAGCCTCTCCTGATGTCTGGTGGGCTGAGACTGGGAAAAAAGTGTCCTTAAAGTATGAGTTTAGGGCAGCATTTAAGACAAACCAAGAGGGGCTTACTCTGTAAAGAACACTGTAAATAAACACTACTTAGAAGGCAGAGATTGTACACATGTGTGTTTATGTGCCTACGTGTGTGTGTGTGTGTGTGTGTGTGTGTGTGTGTGTGTGTGTGAGTGTGTGAGAGAGAGAGAGAGAGAGATGAAGATAGTTTAATTTGAACTTCTTAATATTCATTTTGGATTCAGTACATAAAATACACTGCTGTAAAGAACATTCCAGAATTGAGAAGTCAGAAATTATAGCATTAAAAAGTAAAGGACAAGATGAATTAAATTAATTATGAAATAGGAATTGCTTTATTAAAAAAGAAAAAAATAGGATAAAACTCAAATAACTATAAATAAGTAGAAAAGCTACTTTTTTGTTATTGTTGTTTTTTTGTGACAGTTTTTTTCTGTGTAGCCCTGGCTGTCCTGGAACTCACTCTGCAGACCAGGCTGGCCTCAAACTCACAGAGATCCTCCTGTCTCTGCCTCCCGAGTGCTGGAATTAAAGGTGCACGCAACCACCACCACCTGGCTAGAAAAGCTACTTTTAAAAGCATTATGCAAAGAGCACAAACAAACCTGATGAGAACAGTTGTTCTGAAGGGAGTGAAGTAAATTATTCTACGTAAACAAGTTAATCAGTAAGTTTTCTGGGAGAGCCAGGCATACCTATAAACAGAAGGCCACTCACGAATAGCTAGATGGAGCTGGTGCTCCTATAGAGAGAATCTTCACAAGGATGGCGCAGGAATTCCAAACTGCTAGCCACAGAATTCTGTGACAACACACTACGGAGCTGTGGTATCCTTTGACCCGGACTGCCCTTGTTTGCATGGCTTTGATTAGCATGACAGAGACTGCACAACCCGCTCACATTAACCTCCCGGAACTGGGCCAGCCAATCCAGACCATACTCATTGACATGATCCTAACTACATCCAGGAAGCCGCTTACATAAAGCTCACAGTCTAGAACTTCTCCTAGACTGGAGGTATCCTCCCCAGACTCCTCGCCCTTTCCTGTGAGCGATACTCTCTCCTTACTTACTGTCTAATAACTCAATAAACTCTGCACTCAATAAACCCTTCTTCTGGCTTAAAGGGTGGATTTATGCCGGGCAGTGGTGGCGCAAGCCTTTAGTCCCAGCACTCAGGAGGCAAAGGCAGGCGGATCTCTGAGTTTGAGGCCAGCCTGGTCTAAAAAACAAGTTCCAGGACAGCCAGAGCTGTTACACAGAGAAACCCTGTCTTGGGGGAAGGCGGGGGGGGGGCATTTAAATTTATTTACTACAATTGCAAAAGTTCAATAACTTTGGGCTAAGATTGTTTACTGAAAAAAAAATACCTAAGAATTCTTAGCAGGGTGAAGGCGTAAGTCACAGACAATCCCACACCAGTTTGGAATTATGATTAATAGAATGGTTATTTATTCAAAGGGGAAAAAACTTACAGATTACCGTCCCAGACAACAGCCCCTCCGCGCGAACAGGAAAGGAGTCCAGGGGCCGGAAACGGAGCCGGAAGACAAAGACAGAGTGGAGGACAGCCGTTGCTTTTTTTAAAGGGAGAGAGACCACGCCCCAATGGGCTGGTAACTCAGCGGCGATTGGCTGAAGGAGCTGAAGGAACTCCCACAGCATCTCCCCCTTTTGTTTAAGTAAGAGAGTACTAAGCCTACTACGCAATTATATACAATAAGTACAAACCTACGAAATTATATACAATAAATACAAATATCCTATTCTAACTAGCTTAAGTCTTGTATAACAAATAACTTGGCCAAGTCATGAAAGGAAAGTAACTACATTTATATAATCTTCAATCCCATCGAAGATCTGAGAAGGGAAATAATGTTATCTGAGTAATTAGGAAGTGCAATCAAACAACTTCCAGAACATGTAACAAATCGCAGAGACAACTGGCTACCTGGACAAACACCCAAAGTCACATTTGCAGCGTTGAAGCAACCATCTTTGGCTAAGGCCTGATGTAACTGACATACCATTTTCAAAGGCAAGAAACTTCAAAACTATCTTACCCTGTCTTGGCAGGATATGACAGTCTTGTTTTATCCATTTACGGATATTCTGTAACTCTGTCAGTAGTTGAGGTATGAGCATTTCTTTACCCAAAGGCCAGTTCTGCCAAGAAGAAAGGCTCCAGGTGGAGTGTCTTTGGTGCTCAACATTCTCTCGGGCATAGATCAGTGTTGCCAGGAGTGATTGTGTCTCCCTACCATAGAACTCTGAATTAGATTAAAGGCCATTTTCTACAGCTCTTTGAAGAGGTTGAAGATTATCTATCTATACTGAATATAATCTCTATATATCTAAAGAACCTGATTAGTCTAATTATAAATGACAAACTTAGATGACTGTTGATCTATATAATTCTCAATATCTATCTAACTTAAAGACTGAGATAATAAACAAGTGTGCAATAAATGAGGACAATGTGACTTCCAAATATAAACAATGTGCAAGTATACATTGCAATATGGTAAATATATATATCAATACATAAACAATATATAAGTATCTTAATCAGAGGTAGAAGTGTACAATGCAATATGGTAAATATACATATATCAATACAATATATATATACAAATACATAAAAATGTTTTAAACAGAGGTAGAAGCATGAAGCATGCATGCATAAAATAGTCAACATAATTTAACTTTGTATCAATATATAAGAATCGATACCAATATGTTTGTCTAAAAGCAATAACTCACAAGTACAAATCTATTTATCCCATAATCCAATTATCCCTCTTTTTTTTTTTTAAGATTCCTGTGCTTATAAAATTCCTCCCCCAACCCTCAACCGTATACTAATTATAACCAACCCCTAAATGATGTCCCTAAACCCAAGGACAAACTTTATTGGGAGAGGGGACGTCATTCTCTAGAATTACTTCCAGCTGTCATGGGGGCGACGTTCTTTCTGGGGGATCCTGTGAAAGTAAAATGATGGTTAAATTTCAAGATCAATGTCTTTTAAAATTGCAAATAGTCTCTGAGTATTTTGTGGAGGTCTGGCCAGAATGTTGTACAAGATGTGCACCATTTCAGCACGTTGGAACCGTCTTGTGCAGCTGGTACCCAAAACAGGTCTTGTAGTAGCGCTATCAGTATCATGACGTCATATCAACCAGGTGGAGTTGTTGTTATGGGGCCTCATCTTCTTCCTGGAAACTTCAAATGTCACTGTAGGAAAAACTCATTGTTCATTGTGGAAAACTTAAACATTAATTATATAGACATATACATGAATACCCATATTCAATGAGAGACATGATAGATATATTTAATGAAGGTATGATAGATATGAAGAAAAGTAAAGATGTTTTCTAAACTCATATTTCTTTCTGTCCCATATCATGGCTCTTGACATGAGACAGAAACTCCAGAAACTCTGGGTTTTTCTTTAAACAACAGGCTTGAAATTAGAGAGGGACTGAGCCAGAGTCCAACTCTAAAACCAGCTCTATAAATTTAGAAATATGATTTAGTATATGGTACTTACAGAACCTATTCAGTTTTCTTGATAGTCCCTATTGGGCCGTTATTTTCCATCTGTCAGTATTCAAATATCCAGGGTCCCTTGAACTTTTCAAAGATCAGTGTTTTCCTGTGGAGATAAGAACAGAACCCTGCCCCCATTCTATATGCTTTTCTTACCACCTGTATGGTTATCATCATTGTAGATGCTGTCATTTCTCCTTTCCAAGAGGTTTCTCCTCTTCAAATCGAACCTTTATTAATTTTGATGGTATCCACAATTTTTCTTCTCCTGTGGAAACAAGAGCAAAACCCCTTCCCCAACGTAGCACATCTCCTGGCTTCCATTGAGAGGTCAGCACGTCTTTGAAATAAACAGATTGGTTTAGTTCAGAAGTTTTTTCCATTATCCAATGCCTCTCTGCTGCTGTTGTTCCTTTCTCATTAGCATTAAGAAAATTCAAGGTTAATAAAGCATTATGCAATCTATTTCTGGGGGTATCTTTCGTCCCTTTCTGTTTGTTTAGCATATCCTTTATAGTACGATTTGATCTTTCTATAACTGCCTGACCTGTAGGATTATTTGGTATACCTGTAACGTGTTTTATATTATAATAAGCAAAGAAGCGTTTCATTTTCTTAGATACATATGCTGGACCATTGTCTGTCTTTATTTGTGCAGGTATACCCATGATGGCCATAACTTCCAATAAATGTGTGATTACCGAATCAGCCTTTTCTGAGCTCAGGGCAGTTGCCCATTGAAAACCTGAATACGTGTCTATGGTGTGGTGTACATATTTTAATTTACCAAATTCCATAAAGTGGAACACATCCATCTGCCAGATTTCATTCCTTTGAGTACCCTTTGGGTTACTCCCTGCAGGCAACGGTGTTTGATTATAGAAAGAACAAGTAGGACATCTCTTTATAATGTCCTTAGCTTGTTGCCATGTAATGGAAAACTCTTTCTTTAAGCCTTTGCTATTGACATGATGTTTTTTATGAAATTCTGAGGCCTGCAGAACGCTTCCAATCAATAATTGGTCAATTTCAGCGTTACCTTGTGCTAGAGGCCCAGGCAGACCGGTATGGGACCGGATGTGTGTTATGTACATTGGACAAAGCCTATTCCTAATTATGTCCTGTACCTCGATAAACAATGAAGTCAACTCTGTGTCATCTGGTATGAATTCAGCGGTTTCAATATGCAAGATAACTCTTTCTGCATATTGTGAATCTGTAACTATATTAAGAGGTTCTTTAAAATCCCTTAGCACCATAAGAATGGCATATAATTCTGCCTTCTGGACAGAATTATAAGGGCTTTGTTCCACCTTACTCAATTCTTCCGATTTATAACCTGCTTTCCCTGATTTATTTGCATCGGTATAAAATGTCCGAGCTCCAGTTATTGGAGCATCACGTACAATTCTAGGAAGAATCCAAGAAGTTCTCTTTATGAGGTTAAGTCTATCACTTTTGGGATAGTTGCTGCTAATTTCTCCCAAAAAATTAGCACAAGCTCTTTGCCATGGTTCATTATCTTCCCATAACTTTCTTATTTCCTCAGTAGTAAAAGGCACTATAATTTCTGCTGGGTCTATACCTGCTAGTTGACAAAGTCTCAGTTTACCTTTTATAATTAATTCTGAAACCTTTTCTACATAAGTTTTTAATTTTTTACTTGGTTTATGAGGTATAAATATCCACTCTAAAATAATATCTTCCCTCTGCATTAAAATCCCTGTAGGAGAAATTCTGGAAGGCAGTATGACTAGGATGGAACTAAGATTCGGGTTGACCCTATCCACATGTGCCTCCTGTAATTTTTCCTCAATCATTGTCAGTTCCTTTTCTGCTTCAACTGTCAATTTTCTGGGACTATTCAAATCCTTATCACCATCTAAGGTTTTGTTTAAATGAACTATTAGATCAGGTGTTATCCCAACAGCTGGTCGTAGACTGGAAATATCTCCTAACAATCTTTGGAAGTCATTAAGAGTCCGTAACCGGTCTCTCCTAATTTGTGCCTTTTGTGTTCGAATTTTCTCTAACCCTATTCTGTAGCCTAGGTAATTAATAGAATCTCCTCTTTGAATCTTTTCAGGGGCAATTTGTAATCCCCACCTAGGCAAAACTTTCTTTACTTCTTCAAACATACTTTCCAAAATATCTTTATTTGAATCAGATAATAAAATGTCATCCATGTAATGATAAATTATGGACTTGGGAAATTGCTTACGAATTATTTCCAGTGGCTTATTAACAAAATATTGACACAATGTGGGACTATTGAGCATCCCCTGTGGGAGGACAGTCCATTGATATCTCCTAGTAGGCTGAGAATTATTATAAGTAGGCACTGTGAAGGCAAATTTTTCTCTATCCTTTTTTTTGCAAAGGTATAGTGAAAAAACAATCTTTCAAATCAATAACTATAAGAGGCCATCCTCTTGGTAATAGAGAAGGCAAAGGAATTCCAGATTGTAGCGGACCCATAGGCTGAATTACCTTGTTGACAGCTCTTAGATCTGTCACCATTCTCCATTTACCAGATTTCTTTTTTACAACAAACACAGGAGAATTCCAAGGGCTGGTTGATTCTTCAATATGGTTAGCATCTAGTTGCTCTTGTACCAGCTGTTCCAAAGCCTGTAACTTATCTTCAGCTAGAGGCCACTGCTTGATCCATATTGGCTTCTCAGTTAGCCATTTTAAAGGTAGGGCTGTTGGTACCTCTAAAGGTTTGCTATTGGCTGTGTGTTCTTGTACAGCCTGAATGGCTGGTGACCTTTTTCCATAATACCTCATTATATCCTTCCCAGAATTGTGAGTTCCTGGAACTACAGGAATGTTAATCTGGGTATTCCATTGCTGTAGCAGGTCACGGCCCCATAAATTTATTGCAATATTTGCTATATATGGCCTTAATCTTCCTATTTGCCCTTCAGGCCCTATGCATTCCACCCATCTTGTGCTTTGTTTTACACGAGATAGGGTTCCAATTCCCAGGAACTGAACATCTACCTCATGAAGAGGCCAATTCGGATGCCAGGATTCTGGAGTAATTATACTTACATCCGCACCTGTGTCTAATAAGCCTTCAATAAAAATGCCATTTATACAGACTCTTAGCTTTGGTCTTTGATCGTTAATATACGTTTGCCAAAATATACGTTTACTCTGTCCTCCTGAATTTTTTGACTCATTCTCCACATGTAATTCATCATTTAGACCAGTATTACTTTTTACGGCAGACATTGGAGTTTTTAATTTTCTTGGTGAGACACATTTTCGACTGCAACTGGGAATGACTGGGCCACTTTTGGCTTGGGGGCCTGCGAGAGGCCCCTCAAGGAGTTTCCTGATGGTATCGGGTTGCCTTGTCTGTCTGTTGTTGACCTGCATTCGTTGGACCAATGTCGGCCTTTACCGCATCTCCTGCATATACCTGAAGGCTGAGATCTCCTACTTTTGTCATTCCCAGAGGAGATATTATTCCTAGGATTTCTTTGCCTGCAATCCCTTTTCAGATGTCCTAATTTACCACAATTAAAACACCTGGTAGTTTGATGTCTCCTCATAGCTTTGGAAATCGCTTCTCCTACCCAGGATTCATCATTATAGCTAAACATCTCAACATTCATTGTATGCTGTATCCATTCTTCCATTGGTGCTGATCTAGATCTTAAAGGCCCAATTATCTTTTTACATTCAGTATTTGCATTTTCAAAAGCTAGAGATTCAAGAAGTATTCGTCTAGCTTCTGGGTCTGTTACCCCTATGTCCAGAGCCTTAATTAATCTTTGCACAAAGTCAGTAAAGGGTTCTCTCTGTCCCTGCCTAACCCTGGTATATGATTCGACCCTTTTTGCTGGATCTTGTATTCTATTCAAAGCATTCAAGGCTGCTTTGTGACATAAGGACAGCACTTCTTCATCATAAAGAGCTTGGACCTGTGGATCAGCATATGCTCCTACACCAAGAATTTGATCTTGGGAAACCTCCACACCTTTTGCTCTTCCTTGCTGTTCCATATGTTTGGACTCTTCTCTGAAATAAATTCCAAACATCAAGGAAGGCCCATCATCTAAAACTGCAGACACTAGCTGAGAGAAATCATGGGGGGTAGCTCTGACATTAGAAGCCCAAGTCCTTATCATTTCCTTAACAAATGCAGAGTGCAAGCCAAAGTTAACGACAGCTTGCTTAATTTCTTTTAAATCATTCATTGCTATTGGTGTCCATCTAGCTTCTTTAACTCCCTTTGAGCCTTTGGAAGTTAACCCTTTGTCAGAATAAATTACAGGGTATGTTGTTAGGACCCTGGGTAAGCCAGTTCTAACAGCTGGTGGTGGCATTGTATCCTGTCCTTGTGCCTTCTTACTCTGTTCACCAGCTCCAATAGTTTCTTCAATCATTTCTAATCTTTTTATCATTGTATCCCTTAAATCCTGAATCTCCTGACCTACCCGTGTTTCTAGTAATTTCACTAAGGTATCAGTTTTTTGGTTCCCATTCTGGAGGTTCATTCTATCTGTTACCTTATCAAAACTTTGTGGTAACGTCTGAACGTCAAATTCAACAGCCTGTACCCTTTCAGGTAACTTCCTAGTACCCTTGGACATGGAGTCAATTTTGTCTATCATAGTATCCACTTGTTCAGATAACCCCTGATTTTCAATAATTTTAATCCTTTCAACTAGTTGTTCAATATTAGTCCGTAAAAATCGTATCTTTCTTAATGATAAAATATTGAAAAGAAAACTGAAACCTAGTAACAAGTAAATTAATATATTCCCATAGTCATATAAACCTTGCATGACATAATCCATTGTATTAATAAAGAAAACAGTAAAATTGGCGTTGGAAACAAAAACTGCCATATTAACTCTTGTCTAGTTGGCGGCGCTGTTGCCAAGTTGCGACTAGAACCACTGCAAAGGTGACTTAAACAGGTCCTGTTTCAGTGTCTGCCTTAGTATTTGTTAAAAACTAGGAAATATAAGTTGCTCAAGAAAGAAAGTTTAATTAAATCAATTCCATACACGGAACCAGAAACCCAGAATCCAGGGGTAGAAAAGAGCAACCCGGAAGCCGCGTATGCCTCCACGTGACCGAGTCGTTCTGATTCACGCCACTAAAGCACCGCACTTACAAGGGAAATTTAAAAACAACTCAGAAAAGAGCAAACCAGGCTTGCAGAGATTGTCCCGAGCCTGTGGAGCTTGGGAGGCGTGGGGTTTAATTGAACTGCTGGCTTCACATACAGGGCACAGGCCGCAGCTGAGGGAGGTCTCGTGACTAGCCGAGCTGGTAGCAAGCAGTTGAGTGGGGGGGAAGGGGGGGGTTCTACAACCAAACGTGGGGCGCCAGATGAAGGCGTAAGTCACAGACAATCCCACACCAGTTTGGAATTATGATTAATAGAATGGTTATTTATTCAAAGGGGAAAAAACTTACAGATTACCGTCCCAGACAACAGCCCCTCCGCGCGAACAGGAAAGGAGTCCAGGGGCCGGAAACGGAGCCGGAAGACAAAGACAGAGTGGAGGACAGCCGTTGCTTTTTTTAAAGGGAGAGAGACCACGCCCCAATGGGCTGGTAACTCAGCGGCGATTGGCTGAAGGAGCTGAAGGAACTCCCACAGCAGCAGGGAGACACAGTGAATAAGTGATAAGTCAGTTTACTAGATTAGCTTTTATGAGGTGTTTTATGCAAAGATGCCACACTAATAAGAACACTGCCACGGAAAGCTGAAATTAATTACATCGCAGTGTTAATACTGATTGTCGACAGGATGGAGAACCGCGGGGAGACAAACCTCGCCTGTGAGTGCTGCTGTGTAATTTTACAGGCTCAGTTGAGGTGGTGAGACCCATGCTAGTCACCGGTGGCGCTGTCCTAAGGGCTGGGATCCTGAACTGAATTAAAAGGGGAAAGTGAGCAGAGGCCAGCACTAGTCTCTCCTGGCTTCCTGAGGATGGATGCAGGGTGACCAGCTGCCTCGTGCTCCCGTCATGGTGCCTTCCTCTCCCTGATGAAGAGGGTACTCAAAGTGTGAGCCCCAGCTAACTCTTCCTTCTTTAACTTCCTTTTGTCAGGCAACAACAAAAAACTAAAGTGTCTTCCTAAATTTCTCCTGATTTTTAAAATGCATACAGTCAAACATGAGCACTCTAGGACATAACTGTTGAAAAT
The DNA here is from genome assembly GCF_982192425.1 of Myodes glareolus. Lineage (NCBI taxonomy): Eukaryota > Metazoa > Chordata > Mammalia > Rodentia > Cricetidae > Myodes > Myodes glareolus. Next base: position 8,124,548 of record NC_142033.1, on the reverse strand, counting down.
TTTTACCAGTATCTGTGACTTTGAAAATATGACTTCTTGCCAGGCCACCACACCTTTGATTCCAACACTTTGTAGACAGAGGCAGGTAGATCTCTGTGAGTTCAAGGCCAACCCGGTCTACATAGCAAGTTCTGGGACAGCCAGGGCTACACAGAGAAACTGTCTCAAGAAAACCAAAAAATAAAATGAAATATGACTTCTCTGTGAGTTAAAGAATGAACTCCTCCAAATACATATTCATACACATTAAAAGCTAGTAGATGATACTCCCCTCTTATCGATCAGTGTTGGTTTTACACACAGGAAGTATATTGAGGATAAGGGCAGTTGCAAGTGTTGTGTACTTCCTAAGGACAGGTAAGACCTGATTTGTTCACAAGGAAGCTGATGTTGCAGGAGGGCCTGCTTGTTTGTCCCAGCCACCCATCTAGCTTAGATCTGAAATAATCACACAGAAACTGCATTAATTAAATCACTGCTTGCTTGGCCCATTAACTCTAACTTTTTATTGGCTAACTCTTACATCTTAATTTAATCCATTTTTATGGCCTACCAGCAAAGTTTTAGCATGTCTATCTCTGGTGGTGGATCCATGGCAGCCCCTGACTCTGCTCTTCTTTTTCCCAGCATCCAGTCCACTCCTCCCCACCTACATAAGTTCTGTCCTATCAACAGGCCAAGGCAGTTTCTTTATTGATTAATGGTAATCACAGCACACAGAGGGGACTCCCACATCAAGTTGGTATACTGTAGATCACAGGAGACCCCTGGACCTTTGGAGGACACATTCTGAGCTCCTCCATGGATGGTGAACCTGACTAGAACAAGGCCTACATATCCCATGTTGTGCCCTAAAGACCTGTAGCATCACCACGGAGTTCCAGAGTAGTCCTCCCTGTTCTGTGTCTGGGAGGCTCCTTAGAGTATAGCGCCCCTGTTTGGGGACATTATTAAGTTAAAATAAAAGCAGAGTTCCTTAAAAGCACTGCCATCCCACAGCAGTCGACCTGAAGAACAAGGCTGAGTACCCCACAGGTGGGTAGCATATACAGCTCGGACACACTGGGTAAAGGAGCAGTTTGTGCTTTGGGTTGGACAGCACGAGAGCCACTCAGGAGGAGGCACAGTTAGAAACTTCCACATTGTTTTTTGTTCTGGAATTTCCCATTTAATATTTTCAAGCTCGTAGCTGACACTGCAGAAAGTGAGCCCCCAGATAAAGCAGGGGTGTCTTCTGAGTAAGAGGGTTTCATTTTGCTCCTTCCTGTGACCTTGAGGGAGTTATCCAACCTCACCCTGGCTCACGGTACCTGGCCGTTGAGGGTGTTTTGAGGGCTAAATGAGTGACATACAAGGGCACTGGTAAGAGGAGAGCACAAATAACCCTCGGCTTTTCATCACAGAACCGACCAGAACTTCAGGGCTCAGGAAATACTTGGTCTGAATAAATGAATGACAATTAGTTCTGTATATTTCCCCTGTGGACTTGTTAGTTGGGTATCCACCCTATGTAGACAGGTCTATGTTTCTGATATACAATAGATACTCTTTTGTTGTGTGGTGGTATGTGTGTGCGCATGTACGTGCAGGTGCATGTACCTGTATACATGCCTGTGGAGGCCAGAGGAGAACATCTGTTGTCCTGTTTTGTCGTTCTCTGCCTTATTGCTTTAGGCGATGTCTTTCATTGAACGTGAAGCTAGGCTGGTGACTAGCAAGCTCCAGCAATCCTTTAGTCTCTGCCCCACGCCCAAACCCACAGTGTTGGGTTCCAGGCATGCAAGCCATGCCCAGCTGCTTCTATAGGACTAAGACTATAGGACTTTAAGACTAAGAAGAGAACCATTCAGGTGGGGGCTTTCAAATAACTATTCTTCGGATGTAAAGAAAAATAATAGAATTAATCCTAATTTTCAATTAAATAGATGTTGCCAGTTCACTGTGAAGCCAGGTAGCCACAAATCACCCCGACTCCATGACAACAGTCAGTCCTTCTGAGTGCCTTTAACAAAACCCCACATGCTAAGAACACTCACACACAACTGGTTTCTCAGTGCAGGAGACTGGGAACATCAGGATGAAGGCAGCTCCAGTATGGGGTGAGAGATGAGTCCTGGCTCACAGTCAGGGCTTGTCTGCCGTGTATGGCGGAAGGATGAGGGACATCTCTTGAGACTCTTATGACAGCAGATAATCCTGTTCGTGAGGGCGCTGCCTCCATGACTAATCTCCTCCCAATCACGTCCCTGAGGGGTGTGAATTCCAGAGTGGAGGGGCACAATCTTCAGACCACAGTGAAGACAGTCATCACTCCGCTCAGATGTGGAATACGGTTGAAGATGTGTCGCGTTCCTCTCTGCGGTGGAATATTTGTTTAAGGATGCAAAGACGAGCTGCATTCTTTTATGCTGCTTTTGTTTAACTCTGTAAAGATGTGTTCCTTTGTCTATCTCAAACACCCGCCTGGTCTAATAAAGAAGTGAACGGCAAATAGCAAGGCAGGAGAAAGGACAGGTGGGGCTGGAGGGCAAAGAGAATAAATAGGAGGAGAAATCTAGGCTGGAAAGATGAGGGAGGAATGAGGTTGCCAGAAAAGGAGAGGAGGGCTCCAGGGGCAGCCACCCAGCCACCCAGCCAGCCGTGGAGTAAGAAGGAAAGAGAGATATATAGAATAAAGAAATGTAAAAGGCCCAGAGCCAAAACACAGTTAAAGAGAAATGGTTCAATTTAAGTTAGAAAAGGTGGCTTGAAACAAGTCAAACTAAGGCTGAGCATTCATAAGTAAGACGAAATCTCCATATATTTATCTGGGAGTTGGGTGGTTGCCCCACCCCACCCCCAAAACCACTACAAGCTACATTTTCATACTGAGTTCTCTGGGGTGTGTGGAAATCCTGCCTCCACTGCCTAAAATATCAGAGTACTCCAAGCATGGCTCAGAGTTCCAGGTGAGTCAAACCAGGGACAACGTGGGCTTGTTAGCCTGAACTAACTTGAACTGCCAAAAGTCAGAAACAGCTGATCTGAATTCATACTTTAGTTGAACTGTCAAGTAAAATCCAGGGTGCCCATTTAAAGTTCAATTTAGATAAACAGTGAAAATCTATTTTTATTTTTGTTATGTTGCAAATACTGCACAGGACATGTTTTTACTACAGATTATTTATGGCTTATTCTAAATTTAAGTTGGGTTTATTTGCTGGCTAGTATGCTCCGGTCTTAATAGGCACACAGCTTTTCATTTCATCTGTGGCTTCCCTGTTCATTCGCGGGCGGGCGGGAAAAGGATGGAACACTACTAATGCAGAAGGCGGCAGAACATGTTTCCTATTCATCCTGACGTCGGCCCGGGAGAAGAAATGAAGACAAAATAATCCCACACAATTAATATTTTCAAATTAGAGAAGTCAACTGCCATCTATCAGCTGAGGTGACAGAGTCCACCCCAGACTCCAGGTTCTCTGCTGTGGTTGAGGAGTGTCAGGCGATCCGGAGGTGGGAGTGGTCATTTTGTTAGATGGTGGGTAAACTGCAGGGAAGTTAGCACGTGGACCGTTCAAGTGGGGTTAGCACATGGCTTGCTGATGCTGACTGCCACTGGGTGTACCGGTACGCTGATAACATACTTGCTGAGGGTAAGTAGCATATGGAATTATCCTAAGTGACCACTAATGGATTAACAGGTAAAGAAAATGGGGTTTATATACACAATGCTAGTCTGTCTTGGTGAAGAAGAAAATGCTGCCATTTGTTGCAAGCTGAAACCACTTTGAGATTCCATTTCACCCTAGTCCAAATGGCTGCCATTAGGCAAACAGCAAGGAGTGAGGGGACAGGGAAAGAGGGACCGAGTTACTGCAGGTGGAGAGTGAGCTCATGTGAAAACCAGTGCAGAGGCATTTCAATAACTAAAATAGCACGGTCATATGACCCAGCTATACCACTCCCGGGCATCCACCCAGAGAATTCTATATCCTGCCCTAGAGACAGTTGCACATCCGTGTTTATTGCTGCTCTTTTCACAACAGCAAAGAAGTGGACTCAGCTGAGACGTCCATCAATGTATGGATGAAGGAGAATGTGACCCATGAACACCACGGACTTTTAGTCAGCTACAAAGGAATGTGAAATTTGCACGAAAATGAGATGGAGAACATTATATTAAGCGAGGTAGCCCAGGCTCGGGAAGACAAACACCATATGGTCTCATATGCAGATCCCAGCTTATAATTGTAAATTATATGTGTGTGGGTGGGAGGAGGGATGGGTAAAGACCAGGAAACTAGGAAGGGGCCCAGAAGACAGGGAAAAGAAGGCCTTGGGAGGAGGTAGGGAAGACAATAGAACACAGGAGGTGATATGTAAGTGTTGCGGCAATTATTTGTAGTTTAATAAATAAAGCTTGTCTGAAGGTCAGAGAGCAAAAAAGTCAGCCACTGGCTCTTACCTTGCCCTCTGTCTGAAATGGCGATCCTGCCTCCAGGAATCTCAGAATGAGACTGACTGAGAACTGTCTCCTCCCATTTTATAATCCTCTCTAGTTCTGGGATTAAGGGGGCATGCACCACTACTGCCTGGTTTCTATGGTAAACCAGTGTGGCTGCTGGGATTAAAGGTGTGTATTGTCACTGCCTGGCCTGTAAGGCTGACCAGTGGGGCTGTCTTACTCTCTGATCGTCAGGCAAGCTTTGTTTATTAAAATACAAATGAAATGTCACTGCATGGGATGCCAAATTGTGAGTGGAAGCACAAATGTTGTGGATGAAAGAACGCTGTGGAGGTGGAGGGGCAGGAAGATGGGGAAGGAGAGAGGAGGGAGGGAGAACGGGGAGAGAGGAGTCAATCAAAATGAAGTGTGTGTGAAACGCTCTGAGGGAACACAGGAGGCAGAGACAGGTGGATCTCTGCGAGTTCAAGGCTGGCCTGGTCTACAGGGTGAGTTCCAGGACACGCTTCAAAGCTACAGAGAAACCCTGTCTCAAAAAACCAAAAAAAAAAAAAAAAAAAAGAAGAAGAAAAGAAAAAATGAAAATGCTAAGCCAATTTTTAAAAATGAATAAAAGCACTGTTATTTGTGACACCATGGGTGGACCTAAGAGACATTATGTTAAATGAAATAAGGCACACTTCGACAAAAAAAGCATGGTCTCACTCATGTGCAGATTCTGAAAATGTTGCATGGCAGGACGGTGCATAGCAGGGGCTGGAAGAGAATGGGTCTGAGAAATGTTCTAGTTTGTTTTCATTGCTGTGATAATACCACGATCAAAGCAATGGAGGAGGGGGGAGATTTTATTTGTCTTACAGGTTATAGTCAGTCACTGAAGGAAGCCAAGACAGGAATTCAACTCAGGAGCCTGGAGAGACTGAAGCAGAGACCATGGAGAAATGCTGCTTACTGAGTTGTGCCCAGGTTGCTACCTTTCCTGCACAATGCAGGCCTGCCCGCCCATGGTGGCACCACCCTAGTGGTCTAGGCTCTCCTCCACCAACTAAGGATCAAGAAAATGTCTCCCAGCCATGTCTGCAGGTCAAGCAGAGGTCCTCTCTTCCCAGGGGTGCCTGTGTGTAAAGCTGACGAAGATTAACCAGCATAGGGAGATATTCATCAAAGGAACAAGTTCCAATCATATTGGAGGAGTTTAAGATACCCATTGCATGCTTTTGTATTGGAAAACAAACTCGATTTCATGAAAAAAAAATGCAAAAAGAAAACCTCAGTGGCCTTACGTTAATAAAACTACCTTTTTGATCATACAACCTAATTCCAGGTGTGTGTGTGTGTGTGTGTGTGTGTGAGAGAGAGATACACATGTATGATCATATATGTTAAATAAATTTGGCTCTCTCTCCTTCTTGCTGCCTGCAGATCTGGATGTAGAACTCTCTCAGTTGCTCCAGCACCATGTCGGCCCACATGCCACCACATTCCCCACCATGATGACAATGGACTAAACCTCTGAAACTAAAAGAAGAACCAGCCCCAATTAAATGTCTTCCTTTATAGAGTTGCCATGGTCATGGTGTCTTTTCATCAATGGAACATTGACTAAGATACTTTCCTAAAAAACCAAACCAACCAACCAAATGAATGAAAGGTATTTAAAAGACCTTGAACAGAGCCTGGAAAGCCATAAGGATTATATAATATCAGGAATTGTGTAGACACTGGAGGCTCAAAGGCCTCCTAATGAACTACTGAAAAGCCTTCATTCCAGGATCCATTTCCTGTTAGTCTGAGTACTTGCTGTGTGACCCAGGATAAATCTTAATAATTGGCCTTATCGTTAGCCTGGGAGGCCTAACAACAGTATTTTGAGCATGTGGTTACTGAGACTGTTTTCCCCCTTTGTGTGTGTGTGTGGTGTGTGTGTGTGTGTGTGTGTGTGTGTGTGTGACATCATGTAGATATGTATGCTTATGTCTGTGGGTGCCAGTGGTTGATGGTGAATGTCTTCCTCAGTTGTTTCCTGCTGTACTGAGGTGGCTTCTCTCAGCTGAACCCTTAGCTCACCGGTTCTGCTAGTCTGCGCCCCACCACCCAGGCTTGCACTGGATATTCCCCTTCTCTGTCTTCAAAGTGTTGAGGCTACGATCTTGCCCACCCAGCCTTTCGTGGGTGCTGGAGCTCAAACTCAGACCCCCATGCTTGCATGGCAAGCACAGGAGACTTGAGCCCTCTCACCAGCCCTAGTTAATGAGAATTGTAACGGAAAGAACAAAGCCATTGCTCAGGACCGAAATCCCTAGACACTTGCTAGGCACTTTTCCTCTTTCCCTTCTGTCTTCCTGCTGTGCACCCTCTCCTAGGCCTGCTGTCGTTCCTGGATTCTTTCCCTTCTCCCTGGCCCAGGGAAGGCTGTCTTCCATCTCGGCACCAGTTTCTACCTCCGTGATGGCAGTTCTTGGCTTCTACATTCAGTCTGTTCCCCCACGTGCACTACACACTCATAATTCCTCCCGTGACCTCATATTTTACTTCCATGTTGTCTTGTCAACTCCCAGACTTGCCTACCTGAAATAAATCTCTCAGCTCCATAAGGCTGATTTCTCTTGGGGAGGGAGAAAGCCCAGTTGTTTGCAGTTCTCTTGCTCTTGGTAAACACAGTCATTCTTCAGACTACCCTGAGCTCAAAGCCCTGGGCTGTTACCTTCCGTTGAGTTCGCTGGTGATGCTGTGGGAAATCAGCTCTCCTCTGCCTCGCTGGGGCCCATTAGAGGAACCGGGGATTTCAAGGCCAGACCGTACAGCCCAGAGGTGTGATTCTTAGTGTGGCTCATCCACTAAGAATATGAAACATGAATTTAATATTCTTGCATTTCGCATTGACACAAAACACAGCTCTTCCCTAAAAGAGAATAAGATATTTTATTCTACAGTCAAATATGAGTGACCCCAGTCCAGGAACACAGATTTAGATTACCCCAAGTTCCATACTTCAACGAGGTCGCAATTTTGTCCGTTTTATACAAATACTGCAAAGAAAAGTTGTAAGTCAAGATGCTTTTCTGATCCATTGGCAGGTACATCAGGTAGGTGAGTTGGAGAGAGACAGGGAGAGCTTTGTACAGCCTTCAATGCTATCTGACAGCTCTCTTAGTCCTTTGATTGGTGGAAAACTAAGATTTTGTTAAGTGAATACATTCCCAAAGGGCTTATTATATTATTATTATTGTTTTCTACTATGATGTTTGATTTGACACAGAGCCCGACAAGGGATGATTATTCAGTAGGCTAAAGATAGTCCATGGTAGAGCCAGGTGTGTTGGCACATGCCTTTAATCTCAGTACTTGGGAGACAGAGGTGAGGCAGGTGGACCTCTGTGAGTTCAAGGACAGCCTACTCTACAGAGTGAGTTCCAGGAAAGCCAAGGATACACAGAAAAACCTTGTCTCAAAAAACAAAACAAAACAAAGAAAGATAGCCCAAAGTAAATTGTTAACTGGCCCCTGGGCTCTGAGCTGCGACATTCTAACCTCCCCACATCACTGAAGTTCTGATCAGGCTCTCAGCTTTGTAGACATGGCTTTCCCCAGGCATTCCTGTCCACATCCCTAACCATCACAAGAGTGAGGGCGGATCTCTGAGTTAGACATACAGCTCGGCAGCGGGTTCCTTTCTCCCATGGTTTGCCCCATGTCTGTAAGTCCAAGGAAAAACCATTATTTTAACACGCAGGCCAAGATCCTAGGGGTGGTGCTCAACCTGTTTCATTCTGTCACATCCTGCATCTAAGAAGAAAATATAAAGTATGTTGGTGCTCCCTCCAAATCGTAAAGAACCTGATGCATCTTGGCTGCTGTGCCCCTGATACCCTGATACAAGCAGCCAGCATCCCAGAATCCTCCTAGCTGGTTCTCCCCAAAATCCTCAGGAGTGCTTAAAACAGCAATAGTTAGAGCTGTAGAAATAAATATGGAATTGTTCCGTGAAGTAGACTACTATGCTCAGAGCAGGCTAGGAGCCAATAATCTGTCTCACAATCCTAGATACTTTTTATTTAAAATCTAGTGGGTTTCCTACTGCATCTGGAAGGAAATGACCTTTTCTGATTTGTTGTAGATGTCCTTGCTGCTGTTTGGGCAGCACATGGGTTGCGCCTAAGGCCTTGCCCATCCCAAGCAAGAGTTCTACCAGTGTGCGGCACCTAATTGTTGTGTATAACTCATCCTAGTGCGTTATATCACCCAGTGCTATAAACACCCGGTGCCTCAGATGGAAAATAAAGCATGACTGATGTTCGCCCATTTTGGCTTAATACAAGAAACTCCTCTGACTTGTTCTCAGCACTTCTCTCACCACCATTGTTTGTGATGGTTTCCAAATAAATATTCCAGTTCTTAAAACCAGAAAGTCCACCTTCCTGTTGCCACTTGCCCCATATGCAACAAAATTTCCTACAATTTAGCATGTGCAGGTATTGACACATGGGGCAGAACAGACAGGCCAAGGTGTAGGCTGTGGACATGACTTCCCTGGTGGTTCTTGTCTGAGCTTGTCCAAGTGACTCTCTGTGTCCTTATCCAGAAAATCAACAGGATAACGTGTAAGCCTGTGGATAAAAGACGTTGTATATAAAGTGCTAGTCGCGCTTGGTGTTTTGTGGGTTTCTCTAGATTTCCAGACGTCTTCCTCGGCTTCAGGCCCAGTTCCCCTCCAGCACCACCTTCTCCAGCTCTGGTGCCACCAGACAGTAGGCTGCTCAAGTAAAAGGCTTGCCACTGCTCTTAATCCCTCAACCGGTCCACACACAACTGGTCAGCAGTTCGTGTTACTTCTTATTCTGAACGCTGTGTTCTGAAATGGGAAGTAACTGAAGTTACTTGAGGCCATCGGGGTGGGACGAGAGTCCCAAAGGACGGGCATCTTTGAGAATACTCCAGAGAACGCTCCTGTCCTCTTCACCTGTAAGACCATAGCCAGTAGGTTTCTGACTGAAATCAAGGAGGAGGGGCCTCCCCAGAAACGCACCATGCGACACTTTGATCCTGCCTTCTGAACCACAAGAAAATATTCTTTTTTTTTTTAATTGTTTGAGCTACCTAGTCTATAACACTCTGCAGCTGAAGTTAAAAACACAGATTTTCCTACCAGGAGTAGGATACAGTGTAGCTAGCTGAGCATGCGGCTGAGGCATCGAAGGGAAAGGTTAAAAGAATTTTGAAGTATGTTTTAGAAAGTGCTTCAGTCACAAAGGGAATTCTGAAGGAAATAAGGATATTGATGGCCATCAACGGCCATCGTATCAGTATGAAGGAAGAAAAACAGGGACCTGGAGAGAAAGTTTCCACCTTCAGGATGACAGGAACAATCTCACACATTCACAGAAATGGAGGTCACGGGCCATTCTGAAGATGTAGCTGATGGAAATAGGAAAGATGTTGGAAACCAGAGGAAAGGCAAACCACAAAACTGAGAAGAACTTGACTGAGTCAGTAATAGTCTGTTATGTGTGCAATGACTGAAACTGGCCCAGTCCGCTGTAGCGGGCCAGGCAGTACTGGGTGTGGAGCAGGCTCTGTGCCCCGAGTCTCTGTGATGGCAAGAGAGGAAGAGGTGGGGAGGGCTGTAATTTCATGCACATGGGCCCAGTTTTCTCAAACGGAGGCCCTAAAGCTCAGAGTTCTCAGTGGGTGCTGCAACTGGAGAAAGGAAAAGTCCACACATCCATCAGATAAATTAATCGCACATCCTGCCTGGGTCCACTTCCACCTCCATCTCCACAACATCCTCAGGAGTCCTGTACAACATAAAACCAGCACAGTTGTTTGGTAGGCACATCTTACATGTCAACACATGAAAATCATGTGTTAGGGGAGACAGAACCAACATCTACTCCCTCCCCAGCACCCCCAAAACAAGCCAAGGTGGGATTCGCTGAAGTTAACTCTGGGGAGGTAGTGAGTTTATTAGGCTTACTTACAGAGCAACGAGTGAGGGGTTGCACAGGACCATAGATGACATTAAAAGCTGCCACATGGGAAGGCCTTTACCCAGCATGCTTGTATGCACGATGACTCCTCTGTGGCTTTTCCTTCTCCGAATCCTTCCCTACCTGTATTCGCTAACCTTTCTCACAGTCCCTGAGGTCACATTCAGCTATGACAGAATTTCCTACAACAGCTTACAAAGGGTAGCTGGATACTCAGGAGAGTACTCCTTAGCCCCTCCGTCCACAACGGGGAAGTCAGCAGTCAACAAGCCCAGCTGTGATGGCCTTTGGCGAGCAGCCAGCCACATTCCTGAAGATGGCAGCAGTTTGGCTTGGAAGATAACCTTGTTCAGTAGCATATGTTCTTGATTTTATCTCTCCCTGTCTAGGTATTTATAAAGTTGTTCCCTCCTTTGGGTTTACATTCAAGTATGTGTAGTAAATGTACATTATAATTATGTACAGTAACTTTAATAACAATGGGATTGAAGTGAAATTTCAACATGTTCATCAATAGAATGGCTAAATAAATTTTGAGTCTGTTGTATAGGTTCTAATTGGAAGAATGAATGTTCGTAACCTAACACAATACGATGCTGAAGTAGAATAGTCAAGGATATTACAGAGCATCATGTAGACACATGCCATATGCCTGATTTTTCTTAAACCATTTTGAGACAGGGTCTCACATAATGACTGCAGGCTGGCTTCAGACTGCTGATGTGGCTGTGGATGACCTGAATTCCCAACACCTCTCCAATGGTGGGATTTCAGGTGTGCACTACCATGCCATGTATGCAGAACTGAACATAGGTTCCACACATGCAAGACACGTACTTTACCAGCTGGGTGAATGGCATTCCCAGCTCATGCTCTATGCTTACATAAGTGAATATAGACATGGGAATTATCTAGAAGGAAGCATGGTAAACAGTTAACAACTGGTTATTTCTAGATAACAAACTATGTTTTCAAGAAGCTGGAAAATAGACTTTAAATTTATAAGATGCTTGAGCTAATAAAGCATTCTTTAAGTTTTTAACTTCAAGTGTATGTTTATATACACATATATACTTACATATACTCTGTATATATATATATTTAGGTATCTCATGAGGAACCTAAAATTGAGATCTCACTTTGAAGGTGCTCAAGGATATTTGCTACATAAAGAGAAGAATATAAAATCTATTGGATGAAAACAAGAATATATTGTTACAAAGCACAGTTGACAAACAGAGTGAGGGTCATAAGTTTCACGTGAATAGAAATTAACATATGGCGAGTACTTATTTCACACTCAACAATGTAACCAGAGAGACGCTGAAGTTAGAGAACTTATCAAAAATGATCTTAACTTAAAATCACTCATCAGACAAATGTATTTATAGTCCACAAATTTGTATTTACATTCCATAAATATGAACCACGCAAATGACTGTTTTTCTTCTTAAGATTAACCTTTACTCCACAGAGCTGTAAAAATAACCTGGTGAGCAAAGACAGGCAAAGATGTCTGCCCAGTTGTCCTCCGGTGGAACAATGGCTAAAATGGGGTCTCTTTCTACAGTGGAATACTGGTCAGCACAGAGAAGAAAAGAAAAGAAAAGAAAAGAAAAGAAAAGAAAAGAAAAGAAAAAAGAAACTTTGGTTCACATATTCATGATAGAAATGAAAGTCATTACGCTGTATTAAATAAGCCGGACACAGAAAGACAAACAACGCACACTCTCACCCGTATGAGGAAACACTCATGCCAGACTCATAAAAGAATATATCGGAATAGTGGACCCCAGAGGCAGGGGAGAGGAGGGTGAAGAAGAGATGACCAGGGACACAAACACACAGGAAAGGAGTTCTGGTGCCTCGGTACATGCAGGTTAACAGCCTAAAACATGACTCATTACGAGAAGGGAACAACTGCCAACGTGTACAGATGATGAATGAGTGAGGAGAGGAAAAGACCGACTTGACCATTGCGTATTGGGCACAGACGCTGACGCATCCTCCTGGATCACCCATCAGCATCACAGACGTGTGCCAAGATGTGTCGACTGAAGCAAACAGAAAGTTATGGAGCGACAAAGAAAGAACAGAAACAAAGGGAACTGGAGACCCATCGCAAGCGGCCGTTTCTAACCTGACTGAGATAATGCGTGTGACTATTAACACCACAGCATATGATCTGACACTCTTCTCTTGAGTGGGTGATTAAGGCTTCCAGACATAGGATTTATGGTTTTTCTTAATGTTGAGGATGATGAAACTGACATTTTTCAAAAAACAATTTTAAGGGCTGCATATTTCCTTGTATGTTGTGTATAAGTCATGAATTTATAATTTTTTTTACCATTTTGTGTACTTTCATTCTGTTTTAATGTTATTAACATTATATTTAATGTTTATGTATAACTTTTACATTCTTACAAAATCTTTACCTGTTTCGGTTTTATTTATATTTTCATGAATTTTTCTACAGCCTTTTATTACTGTTTGCTTAAGAAATCAAATGGAAGCATTTGTAAAATAGTAGTAATGAAGTGTGTGTGTGTGTGTGTGTGTAAATATATGTGTGTGCATATATTTACATACATATTCTTTTTCTCATAGGCATTTAAAAGTTAATAATTCATTAAAAGGTCACTCCTGGAAGGTGAGGATTTTTTTTCCTCCCGAAAGCACATGACACCCAGTGTGCAACTATACAGAGCAGTACTTAGAAGGTTTTATTGACAAGTCTCTTGAGTCTTGAGTTTCTTTTCTATAGGTACATAGCAGCTAAAAATATAAAATAAAATAAAGAATCGTACTGTTCCCTTGGAGACAGGGCATTGGGTAGAGCGCAGTTCCTCTTCCCCACAGCCTCGTACTACTCTCTTGTGTTCATAGCAAGAGAACATCCCCAGTAGGAGCAGAGGGCGCTTGGACGGCTCTCTGATGCTCACCAGAGAGTTTTTCTGGTGAACACATGGAACCCCATGGGGACTACAAGTCAATACAAAGGATGCACTGTGGGTTCTTCTGCCATTCTCTGTTCTCAATTTCTAGCCATAGGGTCAGATGATGCATTTTTTTTATACTTTGTTTTTAATTGAGCTATACATTTTTCCTCACTTCCGTTCCTTTCTTTCCTCTCCCCTTCCACCCTCCCCCCTGCCTCTCATGCTCCCAATTTACTCAGGAGAGCTTGTTTTTCATCTCCTTCCTAGGGGGTTTTATGTATGTCTCTCTTAGGGTCTTCTCTGTTATCTAGGTTCTCTGGGGTTGTGGACTGTAGGCTAGTTATTCTTTGCTTTATGCCTAAAAACCACCTGTGAATTCTGATATGCAGACTATGTTAATAAACACAGAAAGGTAATTTTAAAAGGTACATGTCTATGGAATCAGGTATGATCAGGCAAACCTACTGGGCATGCCCAGAGCCTATTGGAAGGCCAGCTAGAAACCTCTATTGCTCATTTCAAGACCTGGCCTATTTTCCCTCTCTTGCTATGCTTATGATCATGGTGGGAGTTTGAATGTAACTGGTCCTCATAATCTCATAGGGAGTGGCTCTGTTAGGAGGTGTGGCTTTGTTGGAGGAAGTGTATCATGGTGGGGGTGGAATCTGAGGTTTCCTATGCTCAGGATACCACCCAGTGAGGCATTCCACTTCCTGTTGCCTGTAAGTTGTAGGACTCTCAGCTCCAGCACCATGTCTGCCTGCATACTGCCATGCTCCCTGTCATGATAATAGACTGAACCTCTGAATCTCTTAGTGAGTCGCTCCAATTGAATGTTTTCTTTGTAAGTGTTGCTGTAGTCATGGTGTCTCTTCACAGAATAAAAATCCGAACTATGACAGTCATTCTTTGTGTTCTGAAACACATGAAGCACCTTTCGAATATATGTCAATGAGCTCACATATTTTAGTAATGTCTCCAGTGTGCACAAAACAGACGGATACTAGTCATTTATCCTCTTGACAAGAAGGCCAAGTAACAAGGCAGATTTGATTGTTTCCCTGCTGAAGGCAACTCTAAGCTCTTGCCTCCTGGAAACCTCTGGAAATCCTTGTAGAAGATGTTTTCACTGCACTGCTAATCTCCTCCTCGAACACACTAAAATAACTTGATAGAACCTAGAAAGAGAGCATTTGTTCCCCAAGCTTAGTGGCAAAGGGTTTATTGCACTCTGTCCCAGGTGTTGACGGGGAGGGAACAGAAATGAGAAACACCATAAAACCCACTGCGCAAAAGCAAGAACCAAATCTCGTAAGCATTTCCGGTTAACGAGACTTCCGGTCCTCCTAGGAATGATTTTCCTACTTTGGGCTCCTCCCAAGTCTCTGAAGGCTGCAGTTGGTCCTTTTAGCAACTCCATGTATCAGGCTTTCCCAAGGAAGTGCAGAAATATGTATCAGATCGTACGTAACTAAATTGTAAATTGTTGCTATGGAGCCAGAGAAATCAACTTGCTGGCCATGATTATCTGGGCTATTAATATTAATTTAATGAAGAAATCAGTAAAGTCTCTAAAATAGGACCAAATATTATTAATGGATCAAACTATGTGAAAAAAGGATTGCCAGTCAGCTGGTCATACAAGGAATGTAGAGTGTAGAAGTGTTTTGTCATGTTCATCAATGCAGTCATTCCTAAGAATTTATTTTATTTTTAATTATGCATATGTCTGTGTATCTGTGAGTATTTGAATATGTGCAGGTGCTTACAAAGGCCGAAGGGATCATCGGATCCCTTGGAGTCGGAGATACAGGCCACTGTGCAGTCTGATGAGAGTGGTGCAGTCAAACCCTTGGGAAGCCCCCTTAGCCACTGAGCCATCTTTCCAGTCACAGCTGTAGCAAGCTCTTCAACATGACAGTGACAACATTTTGCAAACCAAAGCTGAGGTTCTGTGTAATCTAACTGGAGAATTTTGAGGGACTATGATAATATATAGATGTGAAAGTTTGTCAATATTTAAAAAATCTGATTCACATATACTTACTAATAAAGACACAGTATTTTTAAAAATACAAATAATTGCCACCATCTCAAAAATCCCAAATTCCTAACCAACAGCAATGAGGCTTGAAATGCTCTATTTCATTGCAATCATCATTTAAAAGTTGTACCATGGTTTTATGTTCCTTATTAGGTGTCCAATGCTGTGAGAAAATCAAGTTAAAAGTAGGAAAGAGTAATTTCCCTGATAGTCTCAGAGGTTCCTGCTCCTGCTCGTTGGGCCTCTACCTGTAGGCCTACAATGAGGAAGAACATCCTGCTGGGGAACGCAGAAAGAACGTGTTAGTCACTGTATGGAGGTCAGGAAAGAGGAGGGGGAAGAGGAGAAAGGGAAGGAGAGAGGAAGAAAAGAGGAGAAACAGAAAATAAAGAGTAGAGAGATAGAAGGAAGGAAAGCAGAAGGAGAAGGAAGGTGGTAGGCTGTGGTTTCAGAGTCATGGTCCCAAGGACTTGACTTCCTTCTACTAGGCCTACTCTCACAGGCTGCCAATCAAAACTCCAACACATGGACCTTTGAGAGTCTACATACAAACTACAGCAGTGGCTAACGGAACTGTGGCAGAGTATTTCCTTAACACAACCAACCAGAGTCAGTCTGTCCCTGAACCTAGGAGCCTCATTACCTGTGGATTCCAGCAACTTGCTGAACACAGATGAAAACAACAGATTTAGTCTGCAGCAATTTGTTGGCTCAGTCCTGACTTTATTTGGTTTCGGTTTGATTTTTGCTTTTGTTGTCTGTTTTGTTTTGTTTTTAGCATCAGTATCTCAACCACTCTTATTTCAAATTGGCCTGGAATTAATTAAGAAGTCCAGCTTAGCCTCCAACTCCCAGTCATCTTCCCATCTCAGTCTCCCAAGTACTGGGGTTGCAGGGATGTCCCATCCCTGGTTGTGATCCAACCCTTCCAACAGAATTAATTTACTTGGTCCATTTACCAAAAAGACACAAATCCACCTATATTTGAAGAACAAAATACTCACCCGTTACACAGTATCAGAGACATGTATAGATTCATTCTCTCGTGTCTATTTAAAAACATATATCTTATTTTTGCTTAACGTGTGCTTTTGCCAATAGTCAAAGGAGAGCCAAGATTAAGCACTCCATCCTTTAAAATTGTGAATTTACAGAAAGTGTCTGCTGTCTACTTTACACACGGATTAAATTACTACCATGTGATTTTCCCAGGGAATATAGGACTCATGGAGGGCGCTGAAGTATAAGGCATTCCAAAGTCACCGCTCTGTGTGCATGGACACAACAGGTTCCAAGTAATAGCGGAAGCTCTGTCTGTGTTATTTCTGACTCCTCTCAGGGACAGAACATAAATCCTTTTGGTAAGCTGATGTTTCCAAAGACTCCCCCCCCCACACCTACTGTCTTACTTTCCACCTTCCCCACCAAAACAATATTAGTGTTTTCTGTTCTTTAAGGTCCTCTACGGTACAGTAGTGACTTTAGAGATCAAATATTCCTCTCTTTCAGAATGTGGATTTTAAGACTATGAATAATAATAATAGGTCATGTTGACAGGGGTTTCTGTCCCACCCTGTCCTGCAGTCGTTCAGTTCCACAGAAACACACAGAGGCTTATATTAATTGCAAACTGGTTGGTCTTTGGCTCAGGCTCCTTATTAATTCATATCTTATATTAACTCCTAATTCTTGCCTGGGTTAGCCACGTGGCTTGGTACCTTTTATCAGTGAGGCATCCTCATCTTGCTTTCTCTGTGTCTGGGTGACAGCTGCAGACTGAACCTTTCTTCTTCCCAGAATTCTCCTATTCTGGTTGCCACGCCTATACTTACTGGGTGGCTACTGGTCAGTCAGGATTTTATTAAACTAATACAAGTGACATATCTTTACAGGGTACAGACCATTGTCCCACAGCACTCCCCCCCTTTTTTAAAAAAAAAAAACAAAAACTCTGAATTTAATCTCCTTTGTTTAGCTTTCTTCCTGACCATTATCCACAACAACTTGAAACCAAAACACTCTAAGCAAAGACAAACATCCATAATCCATATTTTTGGGAATGTGGGCATAGTTTTCCAGGTGACTTCCTGCTGATTGGGGGTACTAATAATCTTATGGGGACCTAAAACAATTTAGGATTATGGTCAAGTCCTACAGCAAGGCCACACTCTTGTTCCTCCACAATGGCCAGTCATGTTTTCAGGAGTGTACATAAATTAGTCGGTTTATTCTCCATAAGGATGATGAAGAAAATGATGTTGTAGGCTTTGAGGAAATGCTGAAGGAAGACCCTAGACTCAAATAGTATGTAAGAATAAAGAGCGCTATTTACTATACCCACATATGTGGCGTCACTCACCTGTGCAAAATGGCAGTGACCCTGTGAGGAGCTTGAAGGCTTCTTTTACACACAGGTAGGGGAATTTCATTTCAAATATGATTGGTTAAAACAAGCAACAGTTACATTAGTATACTTTTAATTGGTTGAGGTTTGATCTTTGGACATATATGGGTCAGTTTCAAGGGGGTTGCAGAAACACTCCTTGAGACATTGTGGGGCTGACTCAGGCCTGGTCCATGCCCTCTCCCTCATCCCTGAATGTAATTTGTTGATAAATGATCCTTTGTTGGGAGAGACACATGTTTGCCCTGCTTGAAGAACTGAGCCTAAATTCAAATGTAAGAGTGGGAAAGTTTAAACCCTTCAAAAAGTCTCCATTTTACTAAATGCATAGACCCTTAGGTACAGAGAGGGTTTAGCTCTTCAGTCAAGGCTAGCAGGGACAGAGCTGAGATTTGCACTCACAAGCAGTTTTTACAACAAAGGCACACATGTCATGTATTTAAAAGTACAAAACTTCTATCTTAGCTTACAATGTGCCCTTCTACTCACCATCCGGAGAAACCGCAGTTAGCTCCGCCCTTTGAAAGCCCTGCTCCCACACTGCTTGCTTCTGCCATCGAGGATTTTTTCACCTCCTGAACCAGGCAGAATCTGAATTATAGACGTGTAGATGACAAGCCTGTGGTTAAGTCATACTCCTGACTCCAGCATGAGGGAGGCTGAAGGTGGAGGCTGAGGCTTTCTGGCTGGCTCGAGCTCTGTAGCGAGTTCAAGGTCAGCCTGGGCTTCCCAGAGAATTCCTGTCTCAAGACAACAACAACAACAAAACAAAGACATACACTCTCCCATCTCCCACCTGTAACATGATGGGGCCGGCTTGTTGGGGTTTCTGTCCCGCCCGGTACCCCACAGCCGGCATACCCCAAAGAAAATCAATCACACAGAGATCTCTATAAGTTATAAAGCTGATTGGCCCATTAGGACAGGCTACTTATTAGTTCTTATAACTTATGTTACCCCATTATTCTTATCTACATTAGCACATGGCTCAGTACCTTTTCCAGCGGGGCAGCTTACATCTTTCCTCTCCGGTGGTCTGGGAAGAACTGCGGAGGGAGCTTCCTGCTTTCCAGAATACTCCCAGTCTCTTTGCTCCACCTCTACTTCCTGTCTGGCTTTCCCGCCTATACTGCCTGCCTGGCCAATCAGCGTTTTATTAAAATAAGATTGACAGAATACAGACAATTCTCCCACACCACCCACCCACTTAGGTTTCAACCAAAAATCTTCCTTTAGAAACCTATTGTTCTGAATCTCTTGACTTTTTCTTGTACAATGGGAATAATGATAACATTTGCCATGTCTTATAGGTGAAGCAGAACAAGAGAAATGATGTGTGTGAAAGTTCTGTGTGAAGCACTGTCTGAAGAGACATTAAACGTTGGCTGTGGCTTCAGCCATGTCTGATGAAAGCGCAGGTGGGTTGGGTGAGAACTTGAAGATGGTAAGTAGAGACATGACCCCAACTCAGGGCTATTGGCGCATGAACCTGAGGCCTCTACCCACCCCATCGCGTTCCCTCGGGCCCCTCTCACTGTAACATCACTGGTCTCACCATTGTTTTCCTGCACAGTTTAAAAATAAGAGTGTTGTGAATAGCAATTATCTTCCAAGATTTTCCCCCATATGATGTAGGAGAGTCTTCTGTATTTCTGTTATTTTCATTGGCTAATTAATAAAGAAACTGCTTGGCCTGATAGGTCAGAACATAGGTGGGTGGAGTAGACAAAACAGAATGCTGGGAAGAAGGCAATGAGGCAGACACCATGATTCCCCGACCCAAGACAGACACAGGTTAGGATCTTTCCCGGTAAGTGGTGATACACAGATTACTAAATACAGAATAAAGCAAGATGTAAAAATTAGCCAATAAGAGGCTAGATAATGGGCCGGGCAGTGTTTAAAGGAATACAGTTTCCGTGTAATTATTTCGGGTAAAGCTAACTGGGCGGGTGGCAGGAAGTGGCCCGCTGTTCCTTTTACACCCATAAGATGCCTCATTGATTGGTTTAAATTAGAAATTCTGTTTTTGTTCTTTTTTACTAATTTATTTTACTTTACCTTTTTATTTTTGAGATTTTATTTTAATCATAATATTTCTCCTTCCCTTTCCTACCTCCAAACCCTTCCATATATCCTTCCTTCTCTCCTTCAAATTCTTGGCCTTTTTAAAAAACTAATTGTTATTACATCCATATATGTATTTGTATATGCATAAATATTCCTAAATATAACCTGTACAGTCTATGTAACGCTACTTGTGTGTTTGTTTTCAGGGCTGCTTGGCTCTGGACGACCAAAGAAGAGGGCCACCTCTTTTGTTCCCAGCTTTACTCAGTTGTCTCTAATTCAGGTAGGATCAAGACCTGATGGGCTTTTTCCTGGGTGCTTTGGCACATTCACTGATATTCTCCTCGGCCAGCTCACATTTGGCAGGCGTGTTGGTGAACTTTTACAGCCATAGCTTCCTATGTTACTGGAAGACGGCCCCTCATGACAAACTCCCTGTGCCCATTTCCACCATGTTTCCTGAGCTCAGGGGCAGGAGTGCTTCACAGATGTGTCTGCTGGGACTAGGCTCTACAACTCTCCATATTGACTGGTTGTGGCTTTCTGGATTGGTCTCTTTCTGTTGCAAAGATACGTATACTTGATGAAGGGAGAAGACTGCACTTACATGCGCATATAAGGTCAAATGTTTATAGGTTATTCTTAGGGATTTTTCTGGTTTTGTAAATTAGTGGTTGTAGACTCTCCTCCAGTAACCCTGGTTTTACTAGCACTGGTTAATTTACATAGGTTTTCAGTGCTAGGCATGGAATCTCTCTTACTGTATGGGTCTTAAGTCCAATCAGAGGGTAGTTGGTTACCAACAAGTAATGTATACCACTACTGCACCAGGAGGGTAGTTATTGATGTAGTTCATATGTGTCACAGCTGGGTGGGACTGTTGGTTGCTTCTCTTCTCTAGAAGCTTGCATGGTGCCTCCTGATACCATAAAAGCTAGTCTCCAGGAGGGGGCATTCTTGTCAGTTGCTCAGGGGCCTTTGGGTCCTGTTTCTGAAGTGCATGGTGTCTTCAGCGATAGGGACTTACTTTCCACCTTTAGGGGGTAACCTACGGCAACAGTGATTGACCTTATATTTGGGAGTCTCTTAGCCCTGGCCAACGACTCAAAAAAGGGCTTCTCCTGTCAGGTATTGGGATTTTGTTCAGTGGTTTGTCTTATTCAATATTTGATTGCTGTGACCACAGCAACCCTTATAAGAGAAAGAATTTAACTGGGGCTTGCTTACTGTTTCAGAGGTTTAATCCATTATTGTCATGGTGGGAAGCATGGTGGTTCACAGGCAGACATGGTGCTGGAGCGAGTAGCTAAGAGTTCTACATCTAGATCCATAGGCAGCAGGAAGAAGAGAGAGCCACTGGGTCTGGCTTGGGACCTAGGAACCACAAAGTCCACCCCCAGCGACACACTTCCTCCAACAAGGCCACACCTCCTAAACCTTTCAAAAACTACCAATCCTGGGTGAGCAAGCATTCAAATCTATGAGCTGATGGGGGCCATTCTTATTCAAACTACTGCAGTGGACTTTGGTTCTTGGAAGGAGCATTGTCAGCCTAGATGGGAAAGTTCATTAAAATTATATATCTATTCTACTAAAGAACTTGAAAAAAAATTAAAAAATGATATATCTAAACTGAATTACATGTATTATTTTTAGGTAAATAATTAATCACATGATTCCTTGTGGCTTTTTTAGCCATCTACTTTGTTATTTCACTTCTCTCCCCATCCATATTTATCGCTTTTCCCTTAAATCAGAAATGATTACCTCCAATTTATTTATATAAAGAGCTGGAAGAGGTAGCAGAGAAGGTAGGTCAGGCCATAAAAGCTATAGGAAGGGTATCCAGGCAACCAGAAACTCTTGGTGAGGCAGAGTGCTCCTTCCCTTGGCAACCTGGGAATGGTACAGCCTGTCCAGGGCCCAGCCATGACAAGCTCAATAGAGGCCTGAGTCTCAGTAGTTTACCCTGAGGCAATACCTGGTTCTGACAAAGACCACAAACTGAGACTGCCCAGGTACCACTCAGGAACAAACCAACCAAAGAAAATTCCTAAGGTTCTTTCCAACCATTGTAGATAGGATCATCTGCCAGCACACACCCATCACTTTTTACCAGGATACCCCAGACAAATGTCAGCCAATCAGGAATCCTAAACCTAAGAAATCCCTCACTCCTGCCTTAGATACTTATAAAAACCCAACTCTAACTGATCACTGTAATACATTGGATGCATGGAGAGACTGAGTTTGCAAACTTGTGTAAGAAAGGCTCTTTGCTTTTACATACAGGACTCAGTCTGCTGGTTGGTTTTGGGGGACTCCGTGATCTGGGCATAACACAGCCAAGGATCTCAGAACCTCTGATGTGGGAAGCAGCTCACCTAAGAGGAAGACTTTACTCAGTCTTGAAACCTCAGGATGCAGTTCTTGGAGGAGCAGTAGCAGGTCTCTGCATATCTTGTCCTTATTATTGTGGGCAATGGGAAAAATTAAAACCCAAGCTAAAATAGACACCATAAAAATAACATCATCACTGCATGCTCTCACACTACCCAGCCACTCCCTTGGTAAGAGCTAAGCAGTTCCAGGACCACTGCCATGGAAACTCTTCAAACCAGCCAGGAAGTGTCTCTTGACCTAGTGTCTCCCATGGACTCTGGGACTCCTGGAAGCCCTTCAGCAGGTCAAACTGTAGTGAAAGGGGAGGCTTGGGAATCCTTACATGTCAGATTTTGTACCATAAAACACAAACATAATAGGTGGGGGAAAATTAAAGAATAAAAAAAGGAAAGAAAAACGACCTTGAATAAAGTCTGCAAATCTTAAGTGCAATAAAGCCAGGTATCATTGAATATATTGTAATATATTTTAATTAAAATATAAAATATTACCAGAACTTCTTTGAATACATGTTAAACTTAATCTCTTAAAGGTAAAGTGAAACATGAAGATATGTGGATATGCATGTGTATCAATTAGTCAGAGTTCTCTAGAGAGACAGCAGGGACACAATCAATCTATCTGTCTATCATCTACCTACTATCTACCTATCACCTATCTACTATATATCACCTACCTTCTATCTATGTATGTATCTATGTATCTGTCATCTATCCCCTATCTACTATTACCTATCTACTATCTATCACCTACCTACTATTACCTATCTACTATCATTTATCTATCTATCTTTCTATCTATCTATCTATCTATCTATCTATCTATCTATCTATCTATCTATGTGATTTATTCGAGTGGCTTGCAGGTTGTATTCTGAGTATTCCAATAATGACTGTCTTCTGATGTGAAGTCCAAGAATACAAAAGTTGTTCAGCCCATGAGGCTGGATGTCTCAGCTGTCTTCAGTACACTCAAGGATTCCAAAGAAGGCTCTAGTAACAGGGAAGGAATGAACTTGCCAGCAAGAGCAAGGGCAAGCAAGTAAACATTAAGAACTTCCTCCTTCCATGTTCTGGCTGGCACCAGCGGGTGTGGCCCAGATTTAAGGTGGGTCTTCCAACCAAGAAAAATACCTGACAGGGTTTTAGTTCCAGATATAGTCAAGTTGACAACCAAGAACAGCTGTCACACTGTATAAGTCAAAACATTAAAGACAAAACATGAGCACCAAGTAACTTCCTATCAAGCCATACATCTCTGTCCATTTGCTTCCCATTCACCTTCTTCAACAAACGCTGCTGACTGAGGGTAAGGGCTGGCTCTGGGGCAAGATCTTAGTCTGTGGTTCCATCCATCATTCAACTAGAGCCAATAACTATAATGAAGACAGAAATAAATTGCCATGTCAGCTGAAACACAGGGAGTGGCAGAACTTGGAGAAGGGCGGGAGTACTGTCTGTCTCGCTTCCCTGAGCAGAGAAGCACCATTTCTTCTGTTGTGTTCACTGTCTTCTCTCATCCCTCTTAGTTCTACTCCCCCTACCGCAAAGGGGAAAGAAAGGAAGGAAGAAGGGGTTGACTGGTGAAGGGAAAGAGAAGTGTTGAGCCACCTCTCTCCCTGTGCCAGGGGAAGGAAAGGCTAGCGTCTGTACGAGCTAGGAGAGGTCAGGAGGCCAGCCTTCTTACTATTCATTTTACAGATGGAGACAGGGCTTACCCACTTTCTAGAGGCCACGGAGGTAAAGGACACTGCTGGGGGGGGGGGTTTCCCCAACTTTGTGGAAGAAAGTTTAAAGTCCTTTTTTCCTGCTGGGTGGGATGGACAGCCAAAGTGTTAACTCACTACAGCCTTCTGTGGCTTCTTCTGCTATCACTTTACCTTCCTGTCAGAAGGTACTTTAGCCCTGGCCCTCCAAAAATGTAGAACAACTAACCTAATTACTCAAAATCTTCTGTTCTTGACCCAAACAAACCAACAAGCCGAAAACCAAACCAAAACACATACACACACACACACACACACACACACACACACACACGTACATCACACATAGGACCTATGTCTTCCATTACTTTTCAGTGATATTTATTTATGTGTCTGAGTATAAATGTAGAGATCAGAGGACAGCTTTCTGGAAACCCCCATATAGGCAGGGCTTGGGGACTGAACTTGAGTCCTAGGTGTGGCATCCAGTGTCTCTGTGTCTGCTGAGTGCCCTCCGGCCCGTCTTCATTATTTTTTGCAACTCTGCTTACACAGAACAAATTATAATTCCTCTACACGTTTGGGAAATGAAGCTGGCAACCCTAACTGAACTTGACAGCTTTAAAGATCCGTCTGGCCTGGCAAAGAAATGCGAGTCTGCTGTTTCTCATTGTGTCTTACTCTGACGTTTGAGTTTTGCTGACTAGTTATTAGAATTTAAGAACAATATATTACTTTTTACTTTGTCAGTAATGACCTGAGAATTTGTTGATTTATTACATTAAAGGTGTTCCTCTGCCCGGTTTGTGGAATATGTGTCACGTTAGCCTTTAAGGACCAGCTAGTAAATGCATGTGAAGAAAACTAAGAACCTGCTAACAGGATTTAGACTGGAATTAACGCAGATCAGGTGTCCATCCCGTTCCAGTTTTAGCGTCCCAAGGTGCTCGTCTTTCGGAGAGACACGGCTGTGGCGCCCTAAGGCATCCAAGGTTCTCTGGGAAATCCACGGTAGAACATGTTGTGAGAGTCAAAAGCCCGAGTTTTCCCACTACAGAACCTGGTACGAGATTGAAACTATTGGCCAACTCATCCCCAGGCACCGCGGAGGCAAAGCACCGGCTGGAACGCGGAGCCAACGGGTCTGTCCTGCCGAGCAAGTTTCTGCTTGGGGACGCTTGCGAAGCTCCGCCGCGGCGCGGTGCGTCAAGCTGGGCCGAGTCCCTTGCAGGAGCCGGCTGAGCTCGCTCTAACGCCCCTGCGCCGTCGAGGGCTTCCCCGTCGCGCGGGTTCGCCTCCCGGTCTTCCACCTCCTCGGCCGGGCTCGCACCTTTCCGAGCCCCCACCTGCGCGGGGGCCTGGGCAGTGACGTCATCTCCCGGGGGCGTGGCCGGGGCACCGCAGTGCAGCGCGGAGGGGCGGGCGGGGCGGGGCGGGGCCTGCCTGCGGCGCGTGACCGTGCTGCGGGAGCTCAGCGGCGGGAAGGTGGGGCGGGCGGGCGAGCCGGGTGGCGCGGTCGCGAGGCGCGAGGGAGGGCCGGGCTGCCTCCCGCTCCTCCTTCCTCTGGGGCCAGTGCGTGGAGCCGCGCACCTGGCAACGGCGCCGCCGCGTCCCCGCCCGCCCGCGCCTGCCCGCACCCCCTGCCGGCGGCCTCGAGCGCTCGCTCGTTGATGCCGTTCTGGGGGTGACCCGGCGCGGCTCCGCGGTGGCGGGGCGCTAGACGACGCCAGCCCAGCCAGCGACGCGGGAGCGGGACATGCTGGAGCTGCGGCACCGCGGGGGCTGCCCCGGTCCTGGGGGAGCGGGGACACCGCCACCCCGCGAGGGAGAGGCGGCCGGCGGCGACCACGAAACGGAGAGCACCAGCGACAAAGTGAGTGAGAGAGAGACCGAGAGTGAGGCGGGGCCCGAGCCGCGCCCCCGGAGCGGGCGTGCGGGCCGCGGGGGTCCTGCATGTCCCCCGGGGCGTGCGAGGCCGGG
Source organism: Myodes glareolus (assembly GCF_982192425.1). Taxonomy (NCBI): domain Eukaryota; kingdom Metazoa; phylum Chordata; class Mammalia; order Rodentia; family Cricetidae; genus Myodes; species Myodes glareolus. The sequence continues at coordinate 8,098,566 of NC_142033.1, read as the reverse complement.
GCTGCCGCACTTGAACCTGTGCACTTTAGATTCTCCCCCCCCCCCCCGCACCCCGCACCCTAACCCCGCTCAGGGGCCAGGATGGAACCCGTCACCGCGGGCGCCCCTGCGGTCTAGTGGCTGCCACCTCCCTCGCCACTCCTTGGTAGGGCGACAAAGTTGGGAGTAAACTTAAGACGGGCACCTTGGGTTCTAGGCTGTCATTGGAGCCTGACGCAGACCGGCTCTGGAGCTGCTCCAAGCTGCGCTTTCGTTTCTCTGTTCTTTTTTCCGGGCTGATAGATCTCGGAGGGTTTGAGGCTGTTGTACATGGGGAACACGCGAGCGCATCGCACACGGGGCAGTTGTCCCCACCAGCGGTTTCCCCGTAACCGAACAGGCTAATTCCAGACTTTTCACACACATACCCCACCTTTAGATTAACCTTGCTTCATACTTAAAGACTTGCAGGTGTAGTACCACTGTTATAGTTAAAGCTAGTCGGGAGTTTAGGTATTTTCCTAATAAACTGGTGCCAATAAGAACTTTTGGAGAGAAAAAATGCGGTTTTATGACCGTGTGAAATAGGTAGATTGGGAAATTGGGCTAGAGAATACCTTAACTATAAAAGCTTATGTTTACAGAATTCCACTTTGCTTGAGAAACTCAAAACTTTTGAATCATCCTTTGAATTCTTTTGTGGATGATGGTATGGTGGTGTTTACCCATAATCCCAGCACTAGGGAATAGGGAAAGGTGGAGGCAAAAAAATAACAATAATAATTTCCAGCTTTGTAGTAAGCTGGACCCTGGGCCCCGGTCTCAAAACAAAAACAAAGACTAGTTGTCTTGAGATGGTCCAAGGTCAAGCTCACAGAATTTTGTGACAGGAACCTAACTGCCCCACCTCTGTGTTGTTCTGGCGCTCTGGGCAGCTTGATTGTTCCTCCAAAAGCTTACGTTAATGAACTCAATGGAGCTTGAGGTACAAATCTGTGCTACAATAACGCGGAAGCAATAAATACGCTGGTGTTCTTAGGACCAAAACTTTGGACTCGGTGAGTTGACAGCCTCTTCCCCACTGGATAGGTATGAGGATCAAATGAGAGTCTGGGAAATGTGTGTGCTGAGGAAATGGACAGAATACATTTTCTAGCTATGGAAGGTTGGAAGCTGGAGACAGTGGGGCTAAGAACAGCCTTTTGTGAAAACTGCCCTGGAAACTAGACCCAAAATAGAATTAATTAGGTTGAGATTTTGCTTTAGCACTGCTATCCTTGGGAATCAAGGAAATACCAGCCTCCTCATGTTGACTTCCTTAACTAGAGGGAGCTTTTATTAAGACAAAATGTGTCCAGAAAATGGGAAACAGTGCGTAAAATAGCTCTTGAGTGGATTTACTTACATTGTAAGCACCAGAATGTATTTAAAACAGGAACGGTCTCATTTGCCTCATTAGACTCGACATCTCCCTTAGTGACTTCTTTACCCCACTGGTTTGTGTGTTTGTTTATAAAATGTTGTGTTGTTAGCTGTCATTGGTACATATTTTGACGGACGTGGTTTTCCGAGATGAAAAGCGTCCATCTGTAACTCGTCTTGTGGTGATTTCCTAGACGAGGGTGAACTTGTTCAAACGGCTGAAATATTCCTGTACTTCTGGAGTGTTCTCTCTAGGAGTCCTTGACTTGCCAGGCTTTGAGGTGTCTTCTGTCCTTTCTTATCAGGGTGTGTCTTTGAACACACCTATATTTCCAGGTCAAGGGCTATTTTTAAATCAGTTGCCCGTTGGAGGCTGGTTAATATTTGGTCTATCGAAACTGTTTAAGTGCTCTTCTGTTTAAGAGCCAGTAAAGAGCAAGAAGAAAAATTTCTTTGAGTTTAATGCAAGAAGTAGAGGAGGTGCTTTATGGCCTGCTATTAAACTGCACCCCGTGCTTTGCCCTTTTTTAGCCTTTATGTTGGTGTTAATGTGACATTTCCATTGTTCGGGACCCTGAGACTTCTGCCTAGAGAAGGCTCTGCGTTTGGAGAATTAACATGTGGAAAAAGTGCTTCTTCCCTCCAGGGGAATGTTCCAGGACTTGTAATGGTGGAGTAGTACTTGGCAGAGGACAAGGACCCCCTTAGCCCAGTCCCACCCTGGAGCCTTGTGTGGGCTACATTCAGTAGACAGCCATGAAGGCCTTGTTCGCACTGGAAGGTCTGAATGGACTACAGTCTGGAGACTGTAGGAGGAACTCTGAAGAGCACTTGGGGGTTGAAGTGGGAAGTAAGGATGGATGCCTGGGAATCCAGTCAGGTGGACAGCGGTCAGGGCAGGATGTTCTAGGCAAAAGGCTTGCCGAGCTGCTTCTTGACTCGGCGTTCTAGGAACAGAACTCAGAAACTCGTTGAGCATAAACTCTGCCTGATTGGGAGGTGGAGTCAAGCACTTGAGAGCCTTATAGCTTTTGATGTTCCTCTTTGTTCATGGACTCTGGGAAGCATGGACTCCGTTTTTGTTGTTGTTTTGGTTGCTGGTTTCCTCTGAAGCAGTGTTTCCTGTGTAGTCCAGGCTGAGCTGGAACCCATCAATCAACCTCTTGCCTTTACTTTCCAGGTGCTGGGGTTAGGTGTACGTAGCGCCACAGGTAGCTTGTCCCTGGGAACTTCTGCCGAGACATGCGTAGCTCAAGAGCAGTGGTCTGGAAAGTGCTGGAACTAGTCAGGAACCCTGAAAAGGAGGGTAGGATTGCAGAGCCATCTGGGGAATAAATGGGCTAGTCAGTCTAGCACAGGTGATGTCCTGCAGCAGAGAGAAGGCACGTATCTTTCAAAATATGGCGGTGGGACCATGCGTCCGGTGCTCATGTTGAGACTAACAAAAGAGTGTCCATACTAGAAAAGAGTTAGGGATGTAAGGAGTAACCAAGATAAAGGGTCCTGGGTGCCAAATGAGGAGGGGTTGCTCGGAAGGTATCCTGAGTAGCTCTTTAGGCTAAAGGCCGAGGCACACACAGAATTCAGCCAAAGGTCTTGGTGGAAGCCAGGCTCTCTGGTGAGGGGAGCACACTTGGTAGCTGCTATTGGGAAGAGGCAATGTAATGGCAGCACCAAGATAGGGGGACCCTTGTCCCCCCAGGATGACCATACCCTCAAGGCTCAGGGTGCTGTACTGAAGAGGTGGAAAGGTGGAGGAGCTGGAGGTGATGGGTGACTCACGACGGGCCTGTTGCGCAGGTGAACTCACCTGAGTTTTGAACCTGAGGCAGCATGTGCAGGGCCTGCCCAGATGGGGCCCGAGCTCTGAGAAAGGGGAGCAGACAGGGTGCCAACCCCTAACCAGGAAACTATCCACAGTTGATACCTCCCTGCAAAGGGAAGATGAATTTCCTCCAGCAGAGTGTCAGTGGTGCATTAGCCACATCCCAGGGCAGAACCCGTGCCCAGGAGTAGTTGGCCAACACACAGTGAACTCTGGTATTCCTGTGGGCTTCTTGTTTCATTTTGCTTTTTTGTTTTGACAGAGAGGAAAAGAGCACAGAGCTGTGTGACTAGCGAGGTGGGGAGATCTGGGAGGAGGGGAAAACATGATCAAAATATATTGTATGGATTTTTTTCATTAAAAAAGAGGCTAAGGGAAGACGTTTTTCAGTGGAGGGGAGGTGTGTTCCTAGAAATGAATGAGAGGTGAGACGCTGACATGGATGAGTAGGCCTGAGCGCCAGGCGGGAGTGAGCCAGGAGCGCAAGGGAGTATGTGCATATGCCAGGAGAGAGGGGTGTGTGATTCTTCTGTGAGGAAGAAGAAAAAGCCGAAATGGAGGGTAGGTCCAGCACTGTTTTGAAAAGCAGAAGAGCGAGCATCCAGGTATCTGCCTTGGGCTCACCACTTCCTGAGTCCAACAGGGACTTAGAACCAGTGAGCGCTAACAAATTAGTTTACGCTCACACCCTGGTGGTGTCCTTTTTGAGGCCCAGGATATTAAATGATCAGGTGGTAACTAATAGATCTATCAAACCTAGTGCAGATTGTTACACACCAAATCCAGACAGCTTAAGTTAGCCCTAAGTCATAGCATCTGATGTCTGTGAGGGGCTCAGTTCTTTTGGACTTGCTCCTCACGATGTGTCTGGAGTAATAGCCAAGCGAGCGGAAAAGCAGTTGACGTCTCGCAGTGGGAGAGCAGGTGTGGCAGAACAGAGACTTGGGCTAAGGCGTGCCTTCCAGTGCGGAGGCCTGGTTAGGGTGGGCAACTCTGGTAATACAGCTGTGCAGAACCGTGGACACAGCCAGCTCAGTCCTTTCTGGCTGTTACTCCTCTCTAGTGGAGCAGGCGGTTAGTTATAGGCAGCAGACACTATTCTCTGGGAAATTTCTCAAAACAATAAGATGAACTGCTTAAAGCCAAGACCCAAAGCATAAAAGCTCATGCAGTAACACCTTTAGGCTGTTCTTTAGAAATCCCAAATACCAAAAAGACTTTAAGATGGCCAAGTCCCACCCTCACTTGCCCTCAGCTTCCTGTCTACACACCTGTACTAGAACTGGCCTCTGTGGCATAGCTTATATTCCTGAAGACACACGCTTAGGAAAGCCCTTGTCCTCTGAGGAGGCCCCAAGAGGGAACTTCTGAAGGACCCATCAGCGGATCCACATCTAGAGTGGATTTCCTGATGCAAGCAATCAATATTTTGTGCATTTATAAATGTCCAAGGAAAGGTGAGCATTTTGTATTGTTATTTTGGTAATTTTGTTATGTTTTCCACTCTAGAGGTCTTTATTTAGTTAGTACCCCACTAATCCTAGGGGATGGTCTGCAGCGGCTCAGTCTTCTTCCCATTGCTTCTTCAGGTGGAGCTGACTGGTACTTTGGCCAAACCTGGTGCCTCTTTGCTTCCTTCTTTCTCATGATCATCTTCCCTCACTAATTAGTGACACTCTCGGCTCTCGGGGAGCTTACTATGGTCACCAGTCATGGGTGCTCTTGACAAGAGTCTTGCTTCACTGTACCAGCATCAGTAGTGCTGACTCTTCCTGTTTCTTCATGGTGATGTTTATGGGCATCCTTGCTAAGTGTTCCCCAGACCCTCATGATCACAGTGAGTGGCACTCTGCTTGTTTCTAGAGGACACACATCCCATGCTCTTCCCCTTTGTGTTGGTCACTGTGGCAAATTCTCGGAAGATGGTCGTCCTGGCTAGAAGCAGGTGGGACAAAGTGATCTTGTAAAGATATTATAACACCAATATACAGTAATAGAATATCATTTTTGTAAGATAGACGTTTATCTCTTCCTAGATGACTCAGCTAAACACATGGCTTGCCTCTGTGTTTCCCTTAACTATTCTGTATTTGAAAATTCTGCTTTGAAATATTTTAATTCAGTGCAATGAAACAGGTCACTCAGGATCTTTACCAATTTTGGGGGGACTTGATTTGGCGTGTGCCTTGGGAAAATGGTTGTTAGGTACCTCTCTAAGCAGGGTTCAGATCAGATGCCACCCTTCATCGCTGGCACGTATGGTGACCAAGGGTTGCTTGTTATCTCTGTAAAATCTCAGGTAGGAAAACTGCTGGGAGCCTTCTCTGTGAGACAGGTCATTTTAAATGGCCAGGTCCTTGCTAGAGAGAAAAGCCGTTGATGCCAGGACAGGACAGCCCTGCCTCTTGGAGCAAGCGGCTCATGGATTCCTTCCTCAGTACTGTCACATTCTGCGCTCCTGCAGTCAGGTCTTGGTGTGTTCTGAGCTCCCGGGACCGGTTCCTGCCGGGAGCTGCCATTAGTTGTCTTGATAATTTTTTTTCCCCCCACAAAGGGGTCAGATGTATTCTTCTAGTAATTATGTCTGCTTAAGTGTTTGTCGGAACGACCAAGATCTTAAACTTTGTTTTAATACAACATTGAAATGCACAGAATGGGGGAGTCCAGAGCTCTCTGGGGATCCTGTTTATCTCAGATGTTTTGTGAGCCTAAAGGCTGTTCCTGACTGCTGGCAGTCCTTCCCAGTGTCAGCAGGACTCTTGGTTGACTGACTGAAAGCTGGGTGTGGAGTGCTGAAGCTCAGCGCACTCTGTAGTCGTCTACCTGGAGTTTGCGTTAAGATAAGGGCTCCCTGCCACACCATCTTCCTGTTCCAAGTGGCTGTTTCAAATACACGGTGGCGCTGTGGGGCAGTAAATATTTATTAAGTTCATCTTGGACTTAACATTTCACCTCAATGTGTAGAAATCCAGATGAGGAAACAAGATAGACCTGGACTCTTCCCTGGCTGTGGTTCTTGTTTTCTTTCACCCACTTACTGTTAGGTGAAGCCTTTTGGCAGCCGTCTAGGATGGTGTGCGTGTGGAGTGCAGTGCACCCGCTGGAAGTCCTCATGGAGTACTCCGGTTTGCACGACATTTAATAAACACAGGCTTGATGCCTGGCACCTTCCAGCTACTTGCCTGGGTGACTTTTCTTATTCCGTCTCCTGATATATTTACTGTATATGTTTGCATCCTGACACTGTGTGTTGTTCAGTCTCCAACCTTCCTCCAGATTTACATACAGTCATCTTCAGTGTCCAGCCTTTAATTTTAAATAATAATAAATATTCTGCTGTTTGTTTTGCCCTATGATGTGGTCACACAAATATTTGCTGGACAACTCTCTGTGAGCACAGCCACACACCTTTCCCTCCTCTTCTGCTTTCTGACACTGACTGACTTGAGTAGCCAAGTCTGGCCTTGAACTTGCTGTGTAAAAGGATGACCCAGAACTCCAATTCTTGCCTCTGCCTCCTGAGTGCTGGGATGAATGCCTATCTAAGCATGTGTATCTATCTTACAAACATTTTCCTACACAGCCACAATACCGTTACAGGTTTAAAGATGAACAAGTCTTATTTAGCTGGTTACAATGGCACCCACTCACACCTCCAACTAGTTAGGAGGTTGAAGCTGGAGAGTCACTAAGTCCAGGAGTACAAGACCAGTCTGGGCAACACAGACCCATCTTAAAAAAAAAAGTCCGTATTCTAATTTTCTGATTGTCCCCAATGTTTCTTTCAGAGCTCTCCCATACCCAAATCTGGATCCTAGTGGGACAGGACTGGGAGCAGGTGTGGTTATTCTTAGTTGTTTGATTGGGTTTTTGTTTGTTTTTTATTTTCTGATGGGGTAAGACAATGTAGTGGGGAGAAAGTGGTGATATCATTCATAAAAACTCAGGTAAAGTGCACGTTCGCTATCACGATCGTAATTAGCATTTGAGTGAAACCCTTCAGCTGCCTGAGCTGCTCGGTGTCATCCTATGCCTTTATCCCTTACGGGATCTTTAGTTCTAATTTGGGACTTGGGACTTACATAAATGACACCATTAGACATGGTGTAATTTTAAGAATGACGTGTTGTCTCCGGGGGAAAGGTTGCAGTGAGCAGGGACGTCCTAGAACAGGGCCCGAGATGGACTGTCATGTGACTACTGCCCATGGCATTTTAAACAGCAGGAGATGGTGAGGGCAGTGGAATGGCCACCCAGGAGGCTGGGCTCGTTCATGTCTGTCACACAGCGGGCCATCACCCATCCCTCAGCACACAGAGTCCTCAGGGGCGAGCATAGTCCTGGTGGGTGGGCCTCTGGCCCATGAAGAGGCCGGAGAACTCTGGCAGAAAGGCGGGTTGCAGGAGGGGTCCCACTGTGGCAGATTGGACTATGGGTGCTTTTTAGTGCTGATTTCTGATATCGTCTGTATCCCATCGCCACAACAGTGGCTTAAAACAACACAGACTACTGTCTTAGAGTTTTGAAATCAGCTCTCTGAAATGAGTGAGCCCCACGGGCTGAACTCGGGGTGTCAGCAGACCTGTTGCTTCCTGAGGCTTTTAAGAGAAATGCTATTTCCTTGCCCTCTCTTGATCCTCGGTCTTCCTGCATTCACTAGCTTGTGGCTCCTTCCTCCATCCTCAAAACCAGTTGTAGTAACTTCTGCTCTCGTGTCTCCTCTGGTCCTTCCTCTATTCTCTCCCTTTGGGGTATATGTGACACACCTGGACAGTCCAGGATACCCTCCCCATCTCAAGGTTGATTATTTGGCAGATTTCATTACTGTATTTCTCCCTCACACAATGACAGAACATCTTCCCATCATGAGTGGCCCGCATCCTTCACCACCCAGTGTTCACAGTTGGAAAGAATCTTAGTGTCTCTGGACCCTTCTTTTCAAACTCTCCAGCGATATCACCAAATTGAACACACTTAAAATGCTGTGTTGTTAGTTTAAGTTGCTATAACAGATGCCACAGACTCGTCAGCCTAAATGACAGGGATTTATTTTTCACAGTACTGGAGACTGGAAGTCCAGCATGGAGGTTGTGGCTGCTTTGGTCCCAGGGAAGTTGCTGTTTCATGTTTCAGGTGACACTGACTGTCTGTCCGTGGCAGAGCGGGAGCACCTGTCTGTGTCCTGTGAGGGCACTGGTTCCAGGCTCCACCCTGTGACCGCTCAGTATTATCACATTGGAGGTTAGCAGCAGGGTGTGGCCTGGAGGTTGGGGGAGACAAGTAATCCATTGCAGTTACAGTTGGGTGAGTTTTGAGCTATTTTTTTCTGGTGTAATCATCACCATGATTAAAATAATGAATATTGTCTTCTCCTGTTTGTTGTCCCCCTGCAACCCGTGGCCACTGGTGTAAGTTAAGTTTACATGTCCTGGGATTCTGCACAAATGGAGTGCGATGCAGACATGTACTCGTTTACATGTTTCATCTCAGGCTGGCCCCGGTCCTCCTGCCTCCACCTCTGTCACCAGCCCGGATAGCAGGCCTTTTCACTTAGTGTGGTTTTTGTTTTCAGCCACACCCGCACATCCCATGTTGCAGTAGTTCACATCGAGAGCGAGTGAGCGCTTCACTGTATGGAATGACAGGCTGCCCATACACAGTGGGATTTTAGGTTGTCTCCTGTTTGGCACCATGGCAAATACAGCTGCCATGGGCTTATGTGCATAGACACATACGATAGATATATGCTTCATATTTCTTGAGAAAGTCAGTGGAATACAATGGCTGGGTCATCTGGAGACTATACATTTAATTTTCCAAGAAACTCGCAGACTGTTTTGGGAAGTAGTTATCCTGTTTAACAGTCCTACCAGCAGCATACAGGGACAGAACTTCACAGTTTCCAACAACGGATGTGTGTGTATGTATGTACTTGTGTATATATGTGTGTGAGTGTATATGTGTGTATACTTGTATGTGTATATGTATACCTGTGTTTGTATACTTGTGTGTCTGTATACATGTGTGAGTGTGTGTTTACTTGTATGTGTATACTCGTGTCTATATACATATGTGAGTGTGTGTGTAACCTGTGTATATACTTGTGTGAATATGTGTGTAACCTTTGTGTATACTTGTGTGTATGTGTGTGTGTGTGTGTGTGCATGAGTGTGTATGTTTGGGTCTCTGTTGCCCAGACTGGCCTCAGACTCGCAGTGTGCCCACCCCAGCCTTCTGGAACTTGGTTGGTGTGCCCATGCCTGTTTCACTTGCAGGTTTTGATTTTCATCTCCCTAATGAATAATAATGTTGAGCATCTTCCCTTGTGCTTATTTGCCATCTGTGTGCTGTCGTTGGCGGAGAGTGCTAAAATATTTGCTCATGGTTTGTGGTTGTTGACTGTTCTCATTGAACTTTGAGAGTCTTTTATGTCAGAGTCTAGCTGTCAGACCATCAGTAGCTGTGTGATTGGCAGGTGCTCTCTCCTGGCTGTCAGGCCATCAGTAGCTGTCTGATTGATAGGTGCCCTCTCCTGGATGTCAGGCCATCAGTAGCTGTGTGATTGACAGGTGCCCTCCTAGTCTTTGACTTGCCTTCTGATTCTCTTAGCAGTGTTTTTCTAAAATAATTTAGTAAATTTTGTTTTCTTTTTTCTTTTATGGATCATGCTTTTGTTATATTCAAGAAAAGTCTTTGGGACCTAATCCAAACTCAGAGACTTTATGGAATTTTAAAAATTCTTTTATTGGGTTAGAGATGGTTCAAAGGTTTAGAGCACTGGCTGCTCTTCCAGAGGACCTGAGTTCAATTCCTAGCACCCATATGGTGGCTCAAACCATCTGTAATGAGATCTGGTGCCCTCTTGTGGTGTGTGTATACATAATAAGTAAATCTTAAAAATTCTTTGACTTAGGTTTTGTATGTGTCATGATATCTGGGTAAGGATTCCATAGTTGTTGCAGGTCTTCCTAAACACTGTTTTCACAGGGTTGAGAATGAGGTGGGCACGTGTGTGCGAGGTCACTTCTGGACCCTGTTCCAGGGACGGTTCTGACTTTTGTCTCAGTGTCACGTGGTCTTGATGACAGCAGCTTTATAAGGACTCCTGCAAACAGCGGTGGATGTCTGTTAGCTTTATTCCTTCAAAGTTGACTCTTCTTTTGTTAGCTTTCCTGTCAGGGTGCCTCCGGGCTTAGCGTTAGTGCACAGAGTGGTTTGGGAGCCTATCTAGAGCTGGGGAAAGCGAGTGCTTTGCTTGGCATCTCAGTGAAAACTTTGCTACTTATGCAGTGGAAGTGATTATTTCCTCTGGTGAACGCATCAAAAGTGAATCAGTATCTAGGAAGCATCTCGCTCCGCATTCTAGAATCAGTTTCACTGTAGAAACCAAACTTACAGATGATCAGGGAGACTCACTCAGCTCAGACGCCATGAGCAGACAATTTTTATTTGGGCTTTGTAGTTGGATGGTAGTGCTCCCCCCCCCCCAGAAGTCCTCATTCCACCTAAGTCCAAGGCTGGTCCCAGGCCAGGTGATTTACCTGAGATTGCCTGTAGCAAGAGCAGGAGAGAACTTCAGTGTAAAGTAGCAGCAGACTTGACTCATTCTGCATGTTTGTTCACTGCCGCTCCTTGGAATCGGGATTGCTGCCTGTGGTCCACATTTTCCCTGCACAGAGGGTGTGGACTGGTAACAAACGCAGGCTAGCAGGCAGGTCACTGCATTAAGGTGAATTCGGGAAGGCTAGCTGAAGAGTAGCTCACCTGGAGCTGGGAGTCAGAGAAGATGAGATCGAAAGGAGTGACTTGATGGTGAGGTCAGGCCATCGCCCTGCAGGAGCAGGACGTGAGGAATGGGCTGGGAGGTTAGAAACAAAGGGGCAAGTGAGGGCTGTAACTTTCCAAGAATAAGTGTCTACATGCAGGAAAGAGGGAGGATGCTTTTTTAAAAAGTGGGGCACAAGGAGGATGCCCGGAAGACATGGGTGCCCTCGTAGAAACAGCCAAAACAGCACTCAGTGATTTGGCTTCATCCTGGTGATTTTTGGCAGGGAAGCAGTAAGATGGATCTGTGGCTTTGTGAGATGGCCTTGGCTGCACTGCAGTGTGCACAACAGTGTGCACAGCAGGTTCGAGTAGGTGGATAGGAGGAAGCTGAGGCACGGGGAGGAGGGTGATCCCAGAAGGGCTAATGGTAACAGAAGGAAAGCCAAAAGACAGGCTTGGTGGAAGAGGCAGGTCAGTTGTTTCTGTTGTGTACCCTGGTGCTTTTCATGGAAACACTCCTGGCATGGCAGACTGAGAACTAGAGGTACAGGTCCCTGGTGAACAGAGATAAAGGAAAGGCGTATACACTTTGGAGTCAGGGGCCCAGGATGGGAAGACCTTTGAGAACCACCTTTAAACTATTGGCTTGGCAAAAAGCCTCTGTGACTTTGCTTTTCAAAACAGTTTGAATCTGCCCAGCATGCATCAGTGCAGTGAAGTGATCCTTTGTCCATTCACCTGATATCCTTTTGAAACCGCTGTCTTTGGGGCAGAGGACCCATCCAGTTCTGATGTGTGAGTAATGCTCTTCTAATATACTGTGTTTGGGAATTACACTTTAGTCTTTATTTAGGATGAAATTAAACAAATAAAATTAAATCTTAAATTTTAAATTGTGTTTCTCTAAAGGAAGAAAGATAAAACTTGGAACTTGAGGAATATAACTAAGAGCATAGCAACATGGAGGGAGGGCAGTGTTCTAGATCATGGCAGTGTGGAGGGAGGGCAGTGTTCCAGAGCATGGCAGCACAGAGGAAGGGCAATGTTCTAGAGCATGGTAGCATGGGGGAGGGCAGTGTTCTAGAGCATGGCAGTGTGGAGGGAGGGCAGTGTTCCAGAGCATGGCAGCACAGAGGAAGGGCAATGTTCTACAGCATGGCAGCATGGGGGAGGGCAGTGTTCTAGAGCATGGCAGTGTGGAGGGAGGACAGTGTTCCAGAGCATGGCAGCACAGAGGAAGGGCAATGTTCTAGAGCATGGCAGCATGGGGGGAGGGCAGTGTTCTAGAGCATGGCAGCATGGAGGGAGGGCAGTGGCAGTGTTCCAGAACATGGCAGTGCGGGGGGAGGGCAGTATTCCAGTTTCATTTCTGTTGCTTTAGGGAAAAATCCTGACAGCAGGCAGTGTTACTAAGAGAAAGAGTTTATTTCAGTTTGGAATTCTCAAGCTCCTCACTGACAGGGAAGTCACAAAGGCAGGGGTCCTGGACAGCGAGCTACACCACACACACAGTCAGAGCAGAGAGGAAATAAATGCGCCATGCTGCAGCCTGCTTGCTTAGACACTTCAGTGCTGTCTTAGTCACTGTACCATCGCTGTGATGCAAAACCATGACCAAGGCAGCTTATATAAGGACACATTTAATTGGGTCCTGCTTACAGTTCCGAGGGTGAGCCCATGAACATAATGGTGGGAAGATGGTGGGGTGGCAGGCTGACATGACATTGGAGCAGCATCTGAAAACTTTGCATCCTTATCAGCAAACAGCAGGCAGAGAGAGAGAGAGAGAGAGAGAGAGAGAGAGAGAGAGAGAGAGAGAGAGAGAGACTGAGCCTGAGCCTGACATGGGCTTTTGAAACCTTTAAGCTCACCTCCAGTGACACTCCTCCTCAAAGAAGGTCACACCTCCTAATCCTTCCCAAACAGTTCCACCGACTGTTTGGGGACCAAGCATGTATCCATATGAACCTATTGGGGGGGGCATTCACATTTAGACCGCTGCAAGGACCTACCCCAGGGAATGGTACTGTCTGCAGTGGTCTGGGCTCTCCCATGCCAACCATCAGTCAGGTAGACCGCACTGACAAGCCCACAGGCCAGTCTGATCTAGATAATTCCTCCTTTGCGTGCACATTCCAGGTTGGCTCAAGTGACAGTTAAAACTGGAGCACAGGAGATGAGGCGTGAGCCAGTCGGTCACTGTCCATGGACTTGGATGGGGATTGCAAGAATGTTTCTCACTTGAAGAAAAACGACTTGAATTCCAGCCCAGTGGTTTTATTTCCAAGTAGAAACTGAAGCCTTTATTCCCTTGGGGCCAGGGATTGATTGGCCTGTGTCACACTGATTCCCTTGGGGTCAGGGATTGGCCTGTGTCACACTGATTCCTTGGGGTCAGGGATTGGCCTGTGTCACACTGATTGCTTGGGGTCAGGGATTGGCCTGTGTCACACTGGTTCCTTGGGGACAGGGATTGGCCTGTGTCACACTGATTCCCTTGGGGTCAGGTATTGGCCTGTGTCACACTGATTCCCTTGGGGACAGGGATTGGCCTGTGTCACACTGATTCCCTTGGGGTCAGGGATTGGCCTGTGTCACACTGATTCCCTTGGGGTCAGGTATTGGCCTGTGTCACACTGATTGCTTGGGGACAGGGATTGGCCTGTGTCACACTGATTCCCTTGGGGTCAGGTATTGGCCTGTGTCACACTGATTCCTTGGGGACAGGGATTGGCCTGTGTCACACTGATCATTTGAGTTGGGGTAGGGTGGGTCCTGGGTTCCCAGTCCCTAATCTTAGGCTCTTTTTGTGGCTTTGTGATTTTTTTTGGAGAGCCACTTCCTTTGTCACCGTTCTCATTCCTACCCTTCTACCTTTCAGGGTCAATGAAGTTAGAAAAGTATCAAGAAAAATCAGTGCTTTGCTCCCCCGCCAAGGAGTCAGGGGACCTGGCCCGCTGGCCGCCTGTGACCAGGGACCCTGGGTTGGCTTTGGTCTCCTTGTTATCAGGCAACATTTCTCTGTTGAAGCTGTTTGGGGTCACATCTACCTCCTCTGCCATTTTTGGCCTAGTGACATGTTTAGCTTTATATCAGAGCTACGTTTGGTAGGCTGAACTTTGATTTTTGTTTTATAAAGTCTGAAAATTCTGCCTAAATGCTAACGTTTCATTTGAAAAGCCACCTGAGGGGCTGGAGGGTTTGAGTTGATCCTAATAGCCTACTGCTTGTTTGAATTCACCCCATCCTCAGCATCATATCAAATGCAGGTAAAATGGTGATGAAACTTGCCGAACTTAGATTTCTCAAAGTTGTTTCCCAGCCCTCTCTATGCCCAGTGCCTGCCCTTGTCTGTTGGGAATGTGCCTTCCCCTGAGCTTGCTCCCTCTGGTTCTCACATCTGCAAATCATGGTCCTTCCTGAAGGCTGGTGGTTGCAGGAGCTTGGAGGGCTAGGAGGAGGGAAGGATGCTATGTCTGTTCTCACAAATGCCTTGGCCAGCCTATCCTGAACGTTCTAGAGTGATCTTTGTCCTAGAGACCTATGCTCCCAGGGCCTATAGCACACACACGGTGCTTGCATATGCGCCCTCTTAGAAGTCTGCTTAAATATCAAATAAGTTTAATCTGACAACTGAAGTAACACCTTTGATCACGTTCATTTGTTGGAGAAATATAGTGTCCATTTGACTGGCTTTCCTGGGATCTAGTAAAAATGATGGATGTTAAAGTCCATATTGCTACACCCAAGCAAGTAGCTTTCTTCATGTTGATGCTGGGATGTTAGTCAAGGAAAACCAGACTGAATGGCTGGTTAGAATCTACAGAAATGGCCCTGTCCTCCCAGTTGAGAAGCAAACAGTAAATACTTGGTTCTGTCAGCAAACATCTGACTTAGGAGTCAACTGAACTGTTCTTCTGTCTTTTGTTTAAGATAATCCTTTCTTTTGGAATTTTACCAAAGATAATAAAGCTTACTTAGCAAGAAACTATGGCAGTGCTTGGGCATTCAATGGAGGCTAATAGTGCCTTTGTCTAGATTAAACAGTTGAGTTGTGGCTCACCGAGCAATGGGAGGATACTCTGGCAAGCATATGCTGCTTAAAAGAACACTTTGCCCCAGGACTGACAATACACACCTAAAGCCCAGCACTGGTAAGCCAAGGCAGGAGTGCCAGAGTTTGAGAACCACAGGGCGACCTAATGAGCTGCAGGCCAGTTTCGGGCCAGCACCGGGGCCACTCCTAGCCCCATCTCAGAATAAACATACGCATGGATGCTTTGCAGACAGTTCTTCCTTTTAATTTTAGGAAACAGATATTGACGACAGGTATGGAGATCTCGACGCCAGAGGGGATTCTGATGTTCCTGAGATCCCACCATCCTCAGACAGGACCCCCGAGATCCTCAAGAAAGCCCTGTCTGGACTGTCTTCAAGGTATGGTGGGTGAAGACAAGTTTGTCTTGCTGTCTAGCACAAGCGCACATTTCAGGGTCATCCTGGTGCGTCCATGCATCCCGTTTGGCTCTTTGTGAGTTTGGGACCCATGGGAGCAGAAGGCTGTAATGAAGGACGATCTGAAGTGCTTCATTAGTGCCCGTATGTGCCTGTTAGACTGTGTGCGGTGGGAGAGAACAAAGTCTGATAGGTTGGCTGGTGAAGGTTACAGAAGCAGCACAGGCTCCTAGATTTCCTCGTAATGCGATGCCTCATAATGAAAATCATATATTGTGTGTTCTTCAAATGCGAGAAAAAAAAAGAAGTAATTTTTATCGTTTTCTTTCTTTCTTTTTTTTTAAAGATTTATTTATTTATTATGTACACAACATTCCTTCCATGTATGCTTGCAGGCCAGAAGAGGGCACCAGATCTCATTACAGATGGTTGTGAGCCACCATGTGGTTGCTGGGAATTGAACTCAGGACCTCTGGAAGAGCAGTCAGTGCTCTTAACCTCTGAGCCATCTCTCCAGCCCCCATATCGTTTTCTTTGATGATTGGTGTTGTTGTGGGTGGGATGTACATATGTGTGTGCATATGATGTATATGTTCTCGTGGAAGTGTCCATGTGTGTGCATGTGTGTGTACAGGCCAGAGGTCAGCATCAGGTGTCTGACTTGGTTATTGTTTGAGATAGGATCTCTCTCACAGAGCGCATTGATTTGACCAGCATGCCTCCCTTCCCCCACTGCCTCCCCCTCCCCCTTGCCCCACCCCCTACTGCCCCCAAGCTGTGTGCTACTAGACTTGGCTTTAACAAGGGTGCTGGGGTCCCATTCAGGCACTCATGCTCATGCAGTAGGGGCTTTGTGGCCTGAGCCATCTCCCAACCTCCAGAATTCTTTCTTTAACTGAATCTAAAATCATGGTCTCAAACTCAACAATGCTTTACTGTTTTGTATTTGTATTATTTTAAGGTG
The DNA here is from genome assembly GCF_982192425.1 of Myodes glareolus. NCBI lineage: Eukaryota > Metazoa > Chordata > Mammalia > Rodentia > Cricetidae > Myodes > Myodes glareolus. The sequence continues at coordinate 8,082,154 of NC_142033.1, read as the reverse complement.
TTTATGACCATGGGATTTCAGCTATGTCTATCTTAGCCTGCGCCAGATACTTTGGTAATCTGAATTATAAAATGTATAAAATTGAAGGAAGCATTAAGTTTCATCCAGGTTACCATGAGAAGTGTTAGTTACATGCTGGCAATGTTCACCAGCATCTTTTTCCTACCCTACCAGGAAGAGATGTGTTTTGTATCACATCCTAAGAGGCACAGACACAAAAATGCTCCTAAGGTTTGTGCTGTTATTTTATATGATACCCTCTGATTTCCTTCTGCTTGCTGCTGGTCTTTGGTACTGAAAAATAAACAATGGGCGTTTCTCCTGATGGGTCACACCACCTCTGATCTAGTCATGGATTAAAGGCAACCAGAGATTCCTTGTGTTGGGCAATAACCATTCTGAGGATATATTGGTTTCTCAGTTAACCATTTTAAAGTTAGGGCTATTGGTACCTCTGATGGTTTATCAATGGCTTTGTGTTCTTGTACAGCCCGAATGTCTGGTATCTGTTGTCTATAATATCTTCTAATATTTTCCTCAGAAACGTAAGTTTTTGGGGCTGCAGGAATGATAGTCTGGGTATTCCATTGCTGCAATAGGTCATGACCCCACAAATTCACTGCAATATTGGCTATATATGGCCTTAGTCTTCCTCTTTTCCCTTCTAGCTCTATGAAGTCAACCCATACTGTGCTTTGTTTTTCCTGAGATAGGGTTCCAATTCCCAGGAGCTGAGCATCTACCTCCTGAAGAGACCAATTCGGATGCCAAGATTCTGGAGTAATGATACTTACATCCACACCCATGTTTAATAAACCTTCAATAAAAATGCCATTTATCCACACTCTTAGCTTTGGTTTCTGATCATTTATAGAAGTCTGCCAGAATATACGTTCCCTATGTCCTACTGGAGTTTTTGACCCAAGCTCCACATTTAACCCATCATTCAGACCTGTCTTGTTAAAAGCAGGCTTTGGATTTTTAGTTTTCCTGGTGAGACACATTCTCCACAGTAACTGGGAATGACTGGACCACATTCATCATGGGGGCCTGCGAGAGACCCCTCAAGGAGTTTCTCGATGGTATCAGGTTTCCTTGTCTATCTTTTGTTGACCTACATTCATTGGTCCAATGTTGGCCTTTGCCACACCTACATATACCTGAAGGTTGAGTCCTCCTATTTCTGCCATTCTCAGAGGTGACATTATTCCTAGGAATCCCTTGTCCACAATCCCTTCTCAGATGTCCCATTCTTCCACAATTAAAACATCTGGTATTCTGATGTCTTCTTTTACCATTGGAATTTGCTTCTCCTACCCTTGCTTCAATACCATAATTAAATGTCTTGACATTCATTGTATACAAGGCCCATTCATCCATGGGTGCTAATCTGATCTTTAAAGGCACAAGGATCCTTTTGGATTCTATGTTGGCATTCTCATAAGCCAAAAATTCAATTATTATACATCTAGCTTCTGGGTCAGTTACCCCTATTTGTACAGCCCTAGTTAGTCTTTGTAAAAAGTCACTAAAAGCTTCTTTCTGACTCTGTTTAACCCTAAGATATGATTCAACCCTCTTTCCTGGTTCCTGAATCCTGTCCCAAGCCTTTAAGGCTGCTGTGCTACATAGTGACAAGGTGTATTCATCATGAACAGCTTGATCCTGAGGATCAGAGTAAAGTCCGTCCTCCAGATGTGGACAGTACTCCTTTCTGGATGTAGCCTGTGCTCCTTCCTCCTGGATGTAGACAGTGCTTCTTCCTGGATGTGAACAGTGTTCCTTCCTCCTGGAATGTGGACAGTGCTCCTTCCTCCTGGATGTAGATGTGCTCCTTCCTCTGGGATGTGAACAGTGCTTCTTCCTCCTGGATATAGACAATGCTCCTTCTTCCTGTGTTGGAGGAGGGTTATCTGTATATGTGTTACTTTCATTGGTTAATAAAGAGACTGCCTTGACCCTTTGATAGGACAGAAAATTAGGTAGGTGGAGTAGACAGAACAGAATGCTGGGAAGAGGGCAAGAGGCAGACGCCATGGAGCCAGCCACCAGGTCAGACATGCTGAATCTTTCCCGGTAAGCCTCCACCTCGTGGTGCTACGCAGACTATTAGAAATGGGTTAATCAAGATGTGAGAGTTAGCCAGTAACTACCTCTCTAGAGATAATGAGCCAGGCAGTGTTTAAATGAATACAATTTGTGTGTTGTTATTTCCGAGGCTAAGCTAGCCATGCGGGAGCTGGGCGGGATGAAAAGCAGGCCTGCCCGCAGCTCCCTCACTACAGATGGTGCCCAAGTGGATAACTGAATCTACAGAAAGCTTAAGAAAGCTTGGAAAAGAATAGAGTAAAGCATGTATTTTTGGTAGCAGCAATTTCTCAGGTCTGCTCTGTTTGCTAGAGGCAAGCAGGTGCTCTCATCTAAGAGAGGCTTCCTGACTCAGCTTTAGCTGCAAAACCCTGCAGCTCGTTTAAGAGGTTCTGCCATGAAACACTTAAATGGTGTTGATGAAAAGTTGAACGCATGCTTTTCAGTTTTCAGCCATAGCAGGAAAAAAGCTGTGCTATTTTAAAATGCTGCCTGTCCTACCAGGGCAAACTCTGACTCTTTCAGACAGGCAGTCCAACTGAGTGTGATCTGTGAGCAGAATGCTGCAGCTTGCTTGCTGGCAGGAACCTTGAAACGCCATAGAGTTGTGGCAGTAAAAATGGCTGCAGCCGGTACCTCTGCCCTGAGGCTGTAAAGCTAAGGAATGGACTGGATCTAGCCATCAAAGCCACAGTTTTAATCCTCTCCAAAAAGACTCATGTAGTCAGAAAGAGAGATATACAGTAAAGAGAGATTCAAAGACGAAGAAAACCTCTAAATGGTTTACAGTGTGTTAAAAATACATGCAGACTAAAGGTTAAAGTTCTTAAAAGTAAAAAAAGAAAGAGAGTGTTTGGGTGTGGTGGCACACACCTTTAATCCCAATGCCTGGGAGGCAGAGACAGACAGATCTCTGAGTTCAAGGTGTGGTAGCACACACCTTTAATCCTAGCACTGGGGAGGCAGAGACAGGTGGATCTCTGTGAGTTCAAGGACAGCCTGGTCTACAGTTATTCCAGGACAAAGTTATACAGAGAACCTGTCTCAAAAAGTAAAAGTAAAAATAAAAGAAATAGAGGTTAAAATAAAGCCACATAAAGGTGGAAAATACACAGAGAATCTTGATACTGTATGCTATTATGCTCTCTTTGAATTGTTTGAATGCTGAGGAAGGAGCAACAGCTGCTAAAAAAATTTGTTTATAAATGCTGCTGAACTAATCCAAGATAGATATTTTGAAAAAACCTTGACTTCAAAATTTGAATCTAAAGTTATGATGCTTTGGAAAAGTCCTTCTTTTGTTTTCACAGAGGATGAGACCCTGTGGATTGCTTCTATCCCAATATGGTATGATAGATCATGCCCTCCTGAAAGGTTGCTGTGAACACCCTCAAAAAATTACTTCACTCAGCTGCCAACTGAGATGAACCTGGCACACAGGTTACACCATGAAAGACCTGATTAACAGCGCCCCTATTCAGCATGAAACAGTTTGGAGAGAAAAAACTGTGCCCATGTTCTCAAATATTGTTTATAAATGCTCTTTTACATTTAAAGGGGGATATGATATAGATATGAATAATTTACAATGGTATGGATTTTACTTTAGTGATATACATTTATGGTCAATTTTGCTATATGTATATGTATTTCTGATCTTGATTAAGGCATTGTGATTGTGTAGCTCATTTAGAAATGTAATATATAATTAAGAAATATAGGTTGTTAATGGATAATCATTAATAATAGCCAAGCTTGTAATCATGTTAGTTAGATTTTCTAGTTATATAGAGATATATTTCAGTTAGATAGGCATTCTTCATATCTTTCAAAGACTACAGAATATGGCATTTTAAATGTTCTAATAACTTAGGGCTGTTCATGACACATCTGAGACACATCTGCTCCTGGCAGCACCAATCTACTTCAAGAGGAAGATGGGTATTGAAGAGGCTCCTTATGGAGTTTGATAGCCATTTGGGCAAGAAACTGCTCTTACCTGGACATATTGCTGCCTGGACAGTCACCCAAAGTTCTTTTGTACCATTGGGGCATCCATCTTCAGCCTACAGGCCCATAGTATCCAGCAGACTTTTCCATGAGGCAGGAAATTTCAAAGACAGTTCCACCTATATTGGCAGTTTGTCAGTCATTTTCTTCTGTGTCCTGCTGAATGTCTAGCAGACTTTTTTTTTTTAAAGATTTATTTATTAAGTAACCTGTCTGCATGCGGGCCATAAGAGGGAACCAGATCTCAATACATATGGTTGTGGGTCACCATGTGGTTGCTCGGAATTTAACTCAGGACCTTTGGAAGAGCAGGCATGCTCTTAACCTCTGAGCCATCTCTCCAGTCCTGTCTAGCAGACTTTTTCATGAATCAGGAACCCCAAAGGATCATATCACCTTTAGCAAAGTTCCACAGTCATTTCTCTGTAGGTCCTGAATGTCCAGTTCAGCAGTACAGGCAAGAGCAGTTTCTTACCCAAATGACTAAAAAACTCCATAAGGAGCCTCTTCTATGCCTATCTTCTTCTTGAAGTAATTGGTGCTGTCAGGAGCAGATGTGTCTCACAGTCATGGAAAGTCTTAAGCTCTTAAAACATTTTAAATGCCATATTCTCTAGTCTTTGAAAGGTTTAAAGAATGCCTGTCCATCTGAAATATATTTCTGTACATCTAGAAAATCTAACTAACATGACTACAAGCTTGACTATTATAAATGATTACCTATTAATCTATGTTTTAAAATTTTACATTATATTTTTAAATGAGCTACACAAACACAATACCTTAATCAAGAGCAGAAATGTACATATAACAAAATTGACCTTAAATATGTGTCAATAAACCAAGATCCATCAAATTATTCATATCTATATCATATCCCCCTTTAAATGTAAACATATATATACAATATTTGAGAATATGGGCGTAGTTTTCTCCATACTGCTTCCTGCTGATTATTGCGCATAGTAATTTTTGGGGGTGTTCTCAGCGACCTTTGCGGGGGGGATCTTGGTCCATCAAACCAAGTCTGGAAGCAATCCACAGGTTCTCATCCTCTGTGGAAACAAGAGAAGAACCTCTTTTCCAAAACAATATATCCTTAGACCCAAATTTGGAGGTCATGATACTTTTATAATATACATGCTAGTTTAGCTTAGCAGTGAATACAATGAAATTTCTCTCTGTACTTAGCTCCTTCACAGTCAAAAAGTTCAAAGAAAACACAATAATATACGTAATCCAGACTTTCTGTGAATTTAGCATTTTTACGTGGCTTAATTTTCTTTATTCCTTTTAATCTATGACTATCTGTACTCTGTCTCTTTAAAGACTTTACCCTTTTTTTAACCCTTAACTTCCTTTTATGACTCTCTATACTCTTTTTCTTCTCTCTTCCAAGCCTACTTATATTTATTCAACACTATGACTCATCTGTATTTGTCTTTTTTGCATATCTGTGATTCTTTACTATTCAGGGGCGCTTTTTAAAATGCTAAGCACTTCTTAAATCTTAAACTGCGCCATTACTATGGTATATACAGTACTTTCTGCTTGCCCCCTTAGACTAAAACTTAAGCTACATTATTACTATAGTATATAGGGTACTTTCCGCTTGCCTGCCCAGTCCAGCATGGTGGAGCAGCTTGCGCCTCTGAGAGCCATGCACACAGCGCCATTCTCAGGCACACAGCCAGTCTGTGTCATTTAAGCAAGCTGCAGCACTCTGCTTACAAACCCCACTCAAATACTCTTTAGCTGGACCTCCTGCCTGAAAAAGTCAGAGTTGTTGCTGGCAACATGACCCAGAAAGCCAGCATTTCAAAACGGTGCAGCTTTTTTCCTGCTACTACTGAAATCAGGAAAACCTCTCTTAAAGGAGTCGTGCCTCTGCTTGCTTCCAGCAAACAGTGTCCATTCAAGAAAATAGTATGGAGGAGCTGAGCAACTTTTTTTTTCTTGTCTAGAATTATTTTCCAAATTCTCTCAGGCTTTTAAGTGGATTTGGTCAGCCCCACGTTGGCATGCCAATCTGTTGGGGGAAGGGGCTGCTCATTGGTCTTGACTGCCCAACCATGAAATAATCACCCAGAAACTATTAATTCCGCCACTGCTTGGCCCATTAGCTCTAGCTTCTTATTGACTAACTTTTTACATGTTAATTTAACCCATTTCTGTTAATCTCTGTATCTCCATGTGACTGTGGCTACTGGGTAAAGTTCCCAGCAACTATCTCTAGCAGCTCCATGACTTCTCTCTGAGTCCGACATTCTTTTTTCCCAGCATTCAGTTCCCTCTTCCCTGCCTACATAAGTTCTCCCCTGCTATAGGTCCAAAGCAGTTTCTTTATTCATTGATGGTAATCACAGCACACAGAGGGGACTCCCACATCATCCAGGCCTGGTTCTCATCTGCACTGAATAGTATAACACCGTTTATGAGATACTTTGTTCTAACAACCAGAACAGTAGCTGCTCTGTACAGAGTTCATGGATGTTTCTGTACAAACATGTACTTGCATGTTTCTCTGAGGCCTTCTGTTAGTGCAGTAAACCAAAATGAGACCATGTCGCACAGACTTGAGTTTGTAGATATATAGGGTTAAAAATCCTCACTGTGTGAGAAGTTTCTGAGTCATAGGAGGAATTCGTGACCTTCCCAGCACACACTCTTGCAGTAGTGGTGTATATTCTTAGACCCTCTGCTCTGTGAATTGTGCGTGCCTCTCTGCAGTACAGAAATGGGATCAGAGTCTTCTTATCGTGCTATTTTCATGGCATTCTGTGCAGTTAGAAGCAATTTCTCCTATCCTTAAGTATTTTCTACCCATTGGGGTCATTTAGTTTCTGAGTCTTCACAATGGGAAAGCATATGTATAGTAAATATCTTTTGTAGCTACTCTCTCCTAGAGAAACACAATTCTGTTAAAGTGAATCCATAATTTTCTTAGAGTGAAACTGCTTGGCCAAGCCCTTCCTCTGTGATGCCTCAATAGAAATGTGCTTCTGAAAGTAAGAGAGGCCTGAAGAGTTTCAGTCTCTGCTGCTACCCCAGCCATTTCACCATCCAAGTGTGCTCTGGGGTGCATGCATCAGCTGGTGAGTGTGCTCTTGGGTGTGTGCATCAGCAGGCAGGTGAGTGTGCTCTGAGGTGTGTGCATCAGCAGACAGGTGAGTGTGCTCTGAGGTGTGTGCATCAGCAGACAGGTGAGTGTGCTCTGAGGTGTGTGCATCAGCAGGCAGGTGAGTGTGCTCTGGGGTGTGTCCATCAGCAGGTGAGTGTGCTCTGGGGTGTGTGCATCAGCGGGCAGGTGAGTGTGCTCTTGGGTGTGTGCATCATCAGGTGAGTGTGCTCTGGGGTGCATGCATTAGCGGGTGAGTGTGCTCTGGGGTGTGTACATCAGCAGGCAGGTGAGTGTGTTCTGGGGTGTGTGCATCAGCAGGCAGGTGAGTGTGTTCTGGGGTGTGTGCATCAGCGGGCAGGTGAGTGTGCTCTTGGATGTGTGCATCAGCGGGCAGGTGAGTGTGTTCTGGGGTGTGTCCATCATCAGGTGAGTGTGCTCTGGGGTGTGTCCATCATCAGGTGAGTGTGCTCTGGGGTGTGTCCATCATCAGGTGAGTGTGCTCTGGGGTGTGTCCATCATCAGGTGAGTGTGCTCTGGGGTGTGTCCATCATCAGGTGAGTGTGCTCTGGGGTGTGTCCATCATCAGGTGAGTGTGCTCTGGGGTGTGTCCAACAGCAGATGAGTGTGCTCTGGGGTGTGTCCAACAGCAGGTGAGTGTGCTCTGGGGTGTGTCTAACAGCAGGTAAGTGTGCTCGGGGGTTTGTGTCCATCAGGCAGATGGGTTTAGCTTCATCTCTCAGTCACTTCTGGGGACATGTGGCAGTGTATCGTGTCAGCCCAGTGCTGCTGACAGCTGGTGGACAGAGACCAGACCTGGATAGCTAAATATCCTAGGGAGGTTCTCGTAACAGAGTTCTGCTCCCAGGTGATGCTAATGCCACAGAAACCCTGGAGGATCCAGGGAAGCCTGCTGGTGCTCCTGAGCTTTGCATTGGGTCTCCTTTCTCTGAGAACCCACACACTTCCTGTCCACTTCTGCTCCAGGATGCTCCATGGCCTTTCTCCAACTCCTGCTCTCCATCACATGACAGAGCCTGCTCTTCAGGCCGCCTCTGGGTCCTTATCTTTGGCTTAAGTAAGCTGCGTGACCACGCAAGTTCTTGATGACTCATGATGCTTGAGCCTCTAGGAAAATAATTAAAACATGTCATTAACTTTTGAAACAGAACTGACATACTGCTTGTTTTAAACAGCCTGGCTGTGATTCTATCAGCATGTAACCACTTAAAATGATTGCTCCCCCCTCCCCGGCTATACTAGGGCCTGAAGCAGGACCTCATGTATGCCAAGCACACTCCATTTTAGCAACAGTGATTTCCTACTCTCCATATTGTGTGATGTTCTCTGACTCTGAGAGGCAGTTTTTGTGTAGAGGAGGATGTGGTTTACATGCAGAAACTTATGTGCAGCAGGGCTGACAGGTATGGAGTACCAAGAGCCTCTGTGGGTAGGTGAGTGCCATTGATGTGGGAGTGGGGGTACGTATCACAAAAGCAGACTTGGTATAAAAGTGACTTTTCTTGGTTGCTTGCCTGGGGCCTCTACTGTAGGATGAAGTGGCAGCATTCTCAGATGCCACACTTGACCTTGGACTGCTGGCCTTCAGAACTGTCAGAAGTCTGTCTCTATTCCTCATGTTACCCAGCTTCAGGTGCTTTGTTATGGCAGCAGATAAGAGAACTAAAGACACAGTGACCCTCGATATATACAGCATGGATACATAGGGGTTTATCTTCTAACTTTGTATTTTTGGAAAATCTGCAGATTAATTTTTTTATCTTACTGGGAGAATTGTCTATGCACTGAAACATTGTTGAGTAGAGACTTCTCGGTGAGACTGAGCAGTCCTACTGTTTCCAGGGAAGGAGAGAAAGGGAGAAGAAACACATTGTGTTTTACAGAGGAAGAGCATTGGAAGTTCATGGACAGTGGTAGGTAGGATACCTGGCATGTGTAAAGATGGAGGAGGACAGACTGTGCACAACTGTGCATGCAGCTGTTGGGAGGGGAAGCAGGAGAGTCACCACTGTGTGACGCTAGTGACTGAGTACGTATGAACAAACTGTGAAATAAGAGTATGTCCAAACCAGCATATGTGTGTGCTGTGATATGGGGATAAAAGAAATGACACCCTGGCTGCTCCAAAAGATCCTAATTCCTTGGCTACTGAACCCAAAGATTCTGAAGGAGTTAGTGCCGGATGGAGGTTCCCAAACTGACTTGTAAAAGTCATCAGTGACCTCAGAAGATACAGGCAAGTCCGTCTAGGACATGGAAAGGAAGCAGTGGAGGGAAGAGACAACAGGGAAAATGGAAATGAGGTCTTTGGGTAGGAAAAAAAGAAATTTCAGGAATGACAAACTCAGTGAAGCCAATAATAACAGAGTGGAAAGCATCATCAATAGACTCAGCCAAACAGTCAAAAGGATGTCATGGATAGAGGGCAAGGTTAAGGAAATTCCAAACTCAAACACCAGTAAGGAAAAGAAAATAAAAACCACAGTTACAGTGTCCAAGACCTCTGGGTTACATGGAGATCAGACCTAAGAATACATGTGATGGAAGAAGAAACCTAGATAACCACAGGAGAGAAAAAATATTCAATATAATTTTGACAGAAAACTGCAAATCTGTAGGAAAGAACATCCCTAAATAGAAATGAAGAACCTTTTCTTGACTTATTATGTCTAAATATCATTTATTTTTCCATATTAAAAACTGTAAAGGAAAAACAGCAAGTCACAAAAGTTAAACATATAAAAAAGATTAGTTCTCACCAGTCACCTAAAAGCCAGAGGAACATGAGAGGATGTATTTCAAAACCCAAAAGTAAATAACTTTCAACCTTGATGGCCATATCCTGAAATGGCATCTTTTATCCAATGGAGAAAGAAGAACAGTTCAAGTCTAAGGCAGTTAATGATGCCTGAGCCAGCACAGTGGAGAGACTTGAAAAAGCATTGTGTAGAGAAGTGGAAGAAAGTTAGCCCCAACCTCAAGGGCACAGGAAGGAATATACTGTGTGAAATGAAGAAATGAGCAAAGGAAATCCACTTTGTCCAACACAGTACACCGGAAGACCCTTTGTGTTCATAGTGGGGAAAGAAAAGAACAAACAACCCAGCTAGCCAGAAAAATGGGCAGCAAAATTGTAAGACTTAGTAAGTAAATAGTGTAGGTAGAGTTTTCCTGTCCCAGTTACCTGCTCTCAAATAACTGGTAACTGCTTCCCAATAATGACTCAGAGACTTAATATAAATTATAAATGCTTGGCTGGTAGCTCAGGCTTGTTATTAACTAACTTTTACATTTAAATTAACCCATATTTCCTATCTATGCTTTACCATGTGGCTCATTTTCTATACATTCTGCTTTCTCAGTGACTTGCTTGTATCTCTCTGACTCTGACTCCACTTTCTTCTTTTTATCATTCTCCTACTTTGGTTGTCCTGCCTATAATTTTTCTCTGGCTACTGGCCAGTCAGCTTTTTATTAAACCAATCTGAGTAACAAATCTTCACAGTGTATAGAAGGATTATTCCACAGCATTCCCCCCTTTTGTCTAATTAAAAAGGAAGATTTTAACCTTAACATAATAAGATTATATACAACAAAAAAGGTATTAAATAATTGCAGTTATAACATCCAGTCCATTTGTATTTGACAAAATTATAGAAAATGTTTTATTGTCTATCCTATCTTTGTGAGTCTAAAGTTTTATATCTCATTCATCTTTTATCATAACTAAGGAAAACTTTAACTATGTAATTTTAACTCCTTTAATGACTCTGGGATGAAATGTTAGCTAATGACAGGGACATCAGGCTGCCTGGACAGGCACCCTAGAGTCTTCTGTGACTTTGGGGATCTATAGACTACAGGCCTGGTATATCTGGCCGACATTTTTGGGAAGCAGAGAAGTTTGAAGAATTGTTCTACCTTGTCTTAGCAAGTTTGGCAGTTACCTTTCTTGTATCTTTGGTCCAGTTTGGACAGTATCTTGTCAGTAGCTAAGGCAAGTGCAATTTCTTTGCCCACATATCTAGTGTTTGCCATAAAGAAAACAAACTCCATACGGACTTTCTTCAGTGCCCGTCTTCTTCTCTGAGGTGGATGGGTGCTATGAGGAGCAGACGTGTCTCACTGTCATGAAAAGCCTTTGGTTATTAAACCTATTAAATGCCATATTCTGTAGGTCTTTGAAGTATTTGAAGATCATCTATCTAAAAATATCTGCATATGGCCTTGAAAACATAGCTAACATGACTGTAAGTTTGACTATTATAGATTACTATTAATCTATTTTTAATTGTATTTTATATTTTTAAATGGCCTGCATAAACACAGTCTTAAATAAGTCTGCTATTAAATAAGAGGAGAAATATATATGTGGTAAAACAAAATTACCTTTAAATTTGTATCAGTAAACCAAAATCTACACCAATGGGAAATATTTAAGGTTAATAGTTGTTTTTAGATTAAAGTGGATTTATCAATCTATCCTTTTATCTTATCATTTCTATATCCCCCTTTTACTTTTTAGAATTAGACCCCTGGACCTAATCTCCTTTGTTCAGCTTTTTTTCCTAACTGTTATAACAACTTGTAACCAACACCCTTAAATGATGATAAATATCCATAGTCCATCTTTTGGGAATGTGGGCATAGTTTTCTAGACTACTTCTTGTCGTTTGTGGGTTCTTTTATCTTTGGCGACCCTGAGAAAATTTAAGATTATGGTCAGGTCTTGACTGGAGTATTTTGTGAAGCTACCTCATCTCAGTCAGCAGCCTTGAAGCTGTTCTGGATGCAGAATTTTGAGAAGGCTGTTAGAGGCATTTTGAAATGATGGACCCATTTTCATTGGTGTTTGGTCCCCTTGCTATGGAAATGCATAATCTTTAAAGTATATCTGCATTAATACAGATATGCAAGCATAGATTGTGCATTGTACATAAATCAGCCACAGATAATTTTTTCATGTGTTTGAATACACATCACTTGTTTTGTAATTCTTTTAGGTTTATTTCTTTACTTCTGTAGTCAGAATCTCAGGGGATCTTCCTTGATCAAACCTGATTTTCTTTAACCCTGAATGAATCCACAGCCTCTCATTTCCTGTGGACACAAAAACGAAACCTCTCCCCCAAGGTAACATATCTTTTGATATAAAGTTTGAAGTCAAGATATTTTAAAAATACATAGATTGATTGACTCTATCAATTTTAAAAATCTAGTGTCTCTTAGCAGCCAAAAATTTAAAGACAGCACAGTAACATACAGGATCCAGACTCTCTGTGCATGCCCCATCTTTACATGGCTTATTATATTTTTTATTACTCTCTTTGTTTTTAGGGGACTTTCTCTATCCTTTTCTTTTCTCTCCCAAGCCTACACATATTTTTTAATGCACTGTTTTAAAAAGTTTTTTTTTATCTGAATCTCTTTACTGTATATCTGGAACCTTTTCTGTCTACTTGAGCAAAAACACCAGGCTCATCATGCAGCACACTGGTGGAGCTTGTGTTGGCAGCTTATGCCCACGGGCAGCAACGGGGAGACTCTATTGTAGCCCTTGTGAGAGACTGAGTAACTTGCCATGTGGCTTAGCTCATGGTTTACTGGCAACTGCCAGATGTGTCTCTATACTGCAGCCAACAAGAGAGACATGAGACTAAGATGCTAAGTTTGGCTCTCTCTTAAGCATGATCTATTATCTCTCATTATGCGCAAAATTAAATTCACAAAATAAATACAATGTAACCATTTTTTAAAAGAGGGCTAGAGTGGTGGGTTGTTGGTTGAGAGCACATGCTGCTCTTACAGAGGTCTTGGGTTTCTCAGCACCCATGTCAGGCAGCTCACAGCAACCTGTAACTCCAGCTCTAGGGGTCCAAGTCCCCTCTCCTGTACTCCATGGACACCCAGTCACACATGCACATACCCACACACAGACACACATAATTAAAATATAGTAAAATCATTTAAAAAGAACCACATGTGACCCAGCCACATCCCTTCTGGGTGTGAGCCTGCAGGACTCTTAGGAGATGCAGCCATGTGAATGCTGTCCTGCTGCTGTCCACAGGAGCCACGCCCTGGATGTCACCAACATATAAATGGATCAGGAAGATGTGGTCCACGGACCCTGAGAATTTTATTTAGCTTCAAAGAATATAGTTATAATATTTGCAGGAAAATGGATGAAGCCAGAGATCATTGCATTATGCAAAATTAGTCAGACTCAGAATAATGTGGAATCTAGCTTTCAATTTGTGTGTAGAACAGTGGGCATGTGTGTGTGTGTCTTTGTATGTGCGTGTACTCATAGACCATGAAAGAGAAGAAGGAGATGTAAAGGCAGCGGGGTGGTGGGACAAGAGGAGTCATACGGTACATGTGCTGTGAAAGGGTGGTGCATGATTTGGTGAGGAAGGGGACCAGCCTTTGGGGGGGGGCAGATAAAAGTTAAGTTTAATATATATGTATAGACAGCAATATATCACAGTGATACCCATTAATTTGGATGCCAGCAGAAGTTTTCTCCCTTTGAAGAGTGACTAGGAGCACACTGTATGTGTTCCTTGAGGGCCAGGGTGTGCTGACTGTGATGGTGAGACCATGGGAAGAGAGTGGGTGTCTTCTTCACGTCTCCAGCTCAGCAGCTGCTGCTGTTAAAGCTCAGAGCAGACACAGACATCTGAGCGGTGTCAGCTCCCATCAGGGCCTGGTTTATGATTCTTCTCTCGGGAAGGCTAAATATTCCGGGTTGCATGCAGACAGGACAGGATTATCATCACTGCCGGGCTTAAGGTACTTTATGACTTAGCCCAGTTCCCTAATCCATTCATTAATCTGCAAGAGTTACATCTGTGCAACTAAGCAGAACCCTTCAGTTGTACTTTTGACTGTACACTACTTTTTAGTTGAGGCCTGACGCCCGATGAAAGGCATCATGGTTGTGCATGTTTACTGAACAGTAGAGGGAAATGTGGAAGAGCAAACTCAGTTCAAGACCTCAGGGTGTCTGGGAAGCTGGCAAGAAACTGTCGTCTTCCTGTTGTTGACAATTTTGAATCCTTGAGTACAGAGATGGCGTTAAAGGATTGTTTGAAGAAGTGTCTAAACTATGCAGGAGAGGGGATGAGGGTGTGACTCGAGGGTGGAGTGCTTGTCCTGTGTTCATGGTTCTTTTGCATGTGAGCCCCAGTACTACACACATACACACGCATACATACAATCACACACACACACACTTAGGATTCATGCTTTCTTGACTAGATTGAATCAAAATCTTTTGTAATACAAATTAAATGTTATTACTGGAACTAATAAAACTCGTATGTAGTAGTTAACTTTGTCAGTTTGGTTTGATTTCCAAACACCCAAAGCATAAATTAGACACACTGGAGTGTGTCTATAGCAGTGGTTACAGAGAGGCTTAGTGGAGCAGGGAGACCCACCCTGCTCATGGTGGCAGGGCCCCTTTGACAGGGGTGCTGGACTGTGTGAACCAGGGAAAGGACACCTGCAGGGCACTGGCATCCTTCCGCTTCCTGCTCTCTGATGATTGCCTGTCACCTAGCCATTCAGGTCGCCCGTCCTGCCTTCCCTGCCAGTTTGCAGTGACAACTGACGAAAACCTTTTCAAGGTTATTTTAAAATTTATTATGTATATGTTCGTATATACACGAGCCACAGCACTGGTGTGTGGAGGTCAGAGGTCAAAGGTTAGAGGAGAACTCTCTAGATCTGTCCTACCTTATGCCTTCACCAGGCCTGTAGAGCAAACCCCTTTGCCTGCTGAACCATCTTGCTGGCCCTGAAAATCCTGTTTTAAACTTTATGCCTGTATTTTTGTTAACCTGTTGATTGGCTCACTAGTTCATCAAATATTTGCTGAGCAAATACTCTGTACATGTGCGTTTTATGGCCACGGCCCTCGGCAGGTGACGGTGTACTAAAGGAGGGGTTGGTGTGTGGAGAGTAACGCACCGCTTACATAAAACATCCCGTCATTCAGTGTTCAAATGGTCCTCAAATTCTTACAATACACGTCCAACACATGCAGCTGAGGCCCTTGGATCTCCATGAAGGTTGCTAGAGAAACTCATGGAGGATGTATTGACTCACATAGGAGAAGTTGGAATCCATGGGAGCCTCCAACTGTGTGGGGCCTAAAGCATGTATGGCAGAAAACACCATCTTAAAGACAGTGGAGAGTTTGGATCCAGAGTGATCTACATACTGCACATTCCGGTGCTTTCAGAGTCTGTTTAGGAGACAGCGCCTTGTTGTGGCCTTCCATCGCCGCACCAGGTAGCTGGGACTGCAGGGGTGTGACACATTAGGGTTTCTAATATGGCTTACAAGCAACAGTCACGTATTAGGATTTTCCTAGGTTTGTGTATAGTGTCTACCAGTCTACCTCGTGGCATGTTCAAGTAACACAAGGACTCCCAAGGGATATTCTCGTAGGGAACAGCTTCAGAGGAGGGGGTTGCTGGGTGCTTTGGCCTTGAAGCAGAGGTCTGAGGGGGCCCAGCCCTCGGCGTACCAGGAGCCAGCACTTCAGACCAGCCCTCGGCGGCAGCGTACCAGGAGCCAGCCCCTCCTTGTTGCTGGGGTGCTCCGCCCTGAGAAACAAACTCTGCTGGCAGTGACACATTCTTAGCGAGACATTGTTTATACGACTCTGGGAGCCCAAGCGTCTCCTTTCCAAGACTCACCTCAGGCTGCTCCCTCACAAAACCCATGGGGAAGTCCCATTCCCACATCCAGGCTGACGCCCTGCTCTCTGTCCTTGCGACTCCCTGACTTTTACTTAATGACAGCCCCTTTCTCTCTTTAGCTAACACAGTGTAGAGTATTAGCTGTTGCCGCCATTATATAAGATAAGGTAGTCTTTTTTTGTTTGTTTTTTCTTTCATTTTTTGTTTTTGTTTTTGTTTTTTGTTTTTTCAAGACAGGGTTTCTCTGTGTCTTTGGAGCCTGTCCTCTTGTAGACCAGGCTGACCTTGAACTCACAGAGATTCACCTATCTCTGCCTCCCAAGTGCTGGGATTAAAGGTGTGTGCCACCACCTGTCTGGCTGAAATAAGGTATTCTTAAAGAACAGTTAGGAGAAATTCCCGGTTCTGGGAATTGTGTTGAAACCACACATACCAAAAGTTTGAAATCATGTTATTAAATCCCGACTTTATGGACTTCTCCGTAGATGGAAGAACTGGTGGATCCGAGGCATCCTCACTCTGACCATGATCTCCTTGTTTTTCCTGATCATCTATATGGGGTCCTTCATGCTGATGCTCCTGGTAAGTGGTTGGCACCAGCCTAAGTGCCTTGAATTTTCAATAGTTGCATATCATTGAAGTTGTTCGACATATCATCATAAAGAGGTAACCACGACTTGATGACGGCAAATTCAGCTCCTTTCAGCAGTTTCTATTTCATGAAATTATCTAGATGAATCTGTGAATTGATGAATGATCTAGATGAATCTTTTGTTTGCACAGTGGCCCCTCAGTGTGCTCATGCAGCAGAGACCAAGTGGGCGTGCATTAATACATAGATACCTACGTATCCAGTATTGTGCAGAACATTAGGTGTGACGGAAATGCATATAGCACTTCCAAATACTTATAGCTGACTCGGTCCCTGACTTCATAGAGCTTAGAGTGACAACAGAAGCACTCAGAGGACTCAGTAGTGTAAGTCTCGTGACAGGCCATGTCTCAGCACAGGGGTAGAGAAACATGCCGTCTGCTCTGAAACAGGGTTAGCAAAGGCTTACAGAGAGATGGTGCCTAAGCTTGATTCTGAAGATTACCCAGAGAAAGCAAGGTGGACTTCAAGGTGGCTACCCCAGTGTCAATCAAGGGAGGAGCTAATGAGAGAAGGTGGTACCGCCTGCATGGGGTCCAAGCTGGTCTGTGTGTAACCCTTAGGGATGAGACTGGTGAGTTGAGTACATGCCCTCCTGGGAGATTTAGATGTGTATCGGAAGCCAAACAAGTCATGAGGGCAAACAGATAAATTAAGCTCTGACTTCATTCATTTCATAAATGCTTCAAGGTGACTAGTGCGTCGCAAGCATTACCGAAGCTCCGGGGTGTGTTAATGCTGGTGCTCAGAAGAGCACACCAGTCTGTTTTCACGGTGCTTGCTGTTTACAGTGTAAAGAACGGATTAGCCACTCCTCAGTACAGACTGCGTATTTTAAATGAAGACTTGCACTGTCAGAGCAGAAAAGGAGTTGGCAGACATTCTGGAGCATTGTGCAACACATGAGTGTCCACCTGAAGGTTAAATAGGAATCGTGGAGGTAGGGAGAGGGGCTGGGTGTGGAGGCATTCCTCACTCAATGTCCGCCTCAGTTGTGGGAGCCAGGAGAAATCCATTCGCTCAACAGATTTACCAGGTGTTTCCAATTATCTAGGCATGGCTTAGCAGTGGATAGTGACGACCATTCACACAGGATGTGCACACACATCCAGGGGCGCACACAGTATCCTTCATTATTACTATGTAAGGATAAGTTGAGAAGGTGACAACCTCTGTAGATAAAACTGCTCATTCCCCTGGCCAGGCACCGCTGCTACCACTTATGGTTCCTGCCCTCTCAGGACATAAGTGTGCACCAGGCAGCTGTGCCCACCGCTCCCACTGTGGCCCCTGTCTTCCCTGGATATATGTATGCACTGGGTAGCTGTACCCACTGCTCCCACTATGGCCCCTAGCCTCCCGGGACATACATGTGCACCAGGCAGCTGCTCCCACTGTGGCCCCTGCCCTCCCGGGACATACGTGTGCACCAGGCAGCTGCTCCCACTGTGGCCCCTGCCCTCCCAGGACATACGTGTGCACCGGGTAGCTGTGCTGGTGCTGGACTCTCCCTTTCACTCTGCTGCTTTCCTCCTCTCATCTTGGTCCATACAGCCTCTTCCGTTTTCTCACATTCCTCTTCTGCCTGCCGGAGAGGACGAATGCCCCTAACTCATCTTCCTGTCTATCACCGTGTCCTGTTGAGAGTAGATATGATTATCAGCAGCACGGTGTGGTTTTCCTTTTATTAAAAATACATTTGAAATTTAAATTAATCACAATAAAAAATTTCATCAGCATAGGAAGTCAGGGGGTGATGCCCCCAGGAAGGGCCAGATTACATTTCCTTGACAAAATTCAGAGCACTTTTAGTTGCTCTCGCTTTATTGTCCAGGCTGGCCTCAGACTTGCTCATTGTTGGCCAGGCTGACCTTGAATTTGCTCGTGGAGGCCAAGCTGGCCTCAGACTTGCTCATTGTTGGCCAGGCTGACCTTGAACTTGCTCGTGGAGGCCAGACCGACCTTGAACTTGCTCATGAAGGCCAAACTGGCCTCAGACTTGCATACTTGCTGCTTCAGCCTCTGCAGGGCAGGGATTGTAGTGTGCACCATGCTCAACTGGATCCTGATTTTTAAAAGAGAATCATCGAACTGTCTTAAATACTTAAGATTTCTTTACCTTTCCTGCTGTCTAATGGAATGTGAAGCATCGTGTTATTTAAATTGCTGTGCTATTTTTTTTAAAATATTCAGGTTATGTTCTGATTCTTTAATAAGAACATCTTTAATTTTGAACATACTGGAGCACAAGTAAGTTATGATTTCATAAATCATTATTTTCTTAAAATAGATTCCTAAAGTAAAAATAGGCATCTTTATTTGCATAACACACAGCTGACACTCAACATGTCAAAATCCTATGTTCTGTCCCCCAGCCGTCCTGTGTAAATCTGCTGTTCCAGGCTTTCCTTTCTGCTCTGTGTTCCCTCCTCACCTTAGCCCTCTGATGGTGTTGCCCAAAAAGGCTAAGTCGAAGGCTTGCTTCCCACCTGGATCTAATCACTGAGAGGGGTCTCATCTAGTCAGGGTCCCATCTGATGGACTTTTCAGAGGTGTGGCAACTTCCAAAGGTGGACCAACGGGAGAAGGTAGTCCAGAGCAGAGAGGCTCTTGTCTCTTTTCCGGCTCACTCTGTGCCTCCTGGACAGAACAGCTTGTTTCATGGTGCCCTCCCGCTCCACGTTCTGTGTCACCATAGATCCCCAAATCGCTGAACTCTAAGACCTTTGGAATAAATTCTTTCTATGTTGTTTTTGTCAGATGGCACATTCCTAGTTTCCAGCTTCAATTAATCTAGTCTCCACGTGTCCCCCGCAACACTCTCTGCTGGTTTGCACTCTGTTCACACCCATATCTGTGCATTCTGACATCTCTGAGTTACTTAGTCAGCCTAGCATGCATTGGTCATCTGTTTCTGTTTGGTGCTTGTAACATGAGGGGCTGGCTTGTTGGGGTATCTGTTCCTGCCTGATACCCCACAGCCGGCAAGTCCCAGAGAAAAATCAATCACACAGAGATCTCTATAAGTTATAAACTGATTGGCCCTTAGCTCTGGCTTCTTATTAGTCCTTGTAACTTATATTAATTCATTATCATTATCTATGTTAGCCACATGGCTCAGTACCTTTCTCAGCGTGGCACCTCACATGTTGCCTCTTTGGTGGCTTGGGAAGGAATGGCGGAGGGACTTCCTCCTTCCTGGAATACTCCTATTCTCATCACCCCGCCTCTACTTCCTGTCTGGTTGACCTGCCTATACTTCCTGCCTGACCAATCAGCGTTTTATTAAAATACATGATTGACAGAATACAGATAATTCTCCCACACCAGGTGCTGCCACTGCCCGTGTGTGTTGTGTGTGTGTGTGTGTGTGTGTGTGTGTGTGTGTGTGTGTGTGTGTGGTTGTTTCCACATGGCTTTAGAGTTACATGCTTCTTTACAGACTCTCTGAGAGCGAATGTCCCAAATCACTTCCAGGACTCCTCAGTGGTTGCTAAAGAACTGGTTCTTGTTTTTAAGCTCCTAACACATTAATTGGGCCAGGGAAATTCTTTCAGTGTTTATCACTACCAGTGTCAGTAGCACGATGTATCAATTTCTGCATAATCCCTGGTTCTTAAAACTATAAAGACATTTTAAAGATTCTTATCTCTAGCACTTTGAATTCCTTAGTTTTGGTTGTCCCAGACATTCTGTAGCCTCCTTGCCAGCTGTAATGATAATCACACAGATCACATGGCTGCTGAATAAAGCCCCCTTTTCCTCCTGTCCGTTCAATGCTGTGTTCAGTGCTGCGTGGGTGTGTTCATGAGATCGCATCACTGCACGTGATATTCTAACAGCTCTTTGTTCTGTAAATAGTACGGTTTGCCATTTTGTCTTCACATTGAACTTTGTCCCCATTCTGTGATTATTTTTTGAGAAAAAAACCTTTTATTTCATACTTACACAAAGATTATTTGAAGAATGACCTTTAAATATCCTTTGTTTTATAATACACTAATGACTTTTGCCTCCAGTCTTTCTTTACTTTCCTGTTCTTTGATATAATATTTCTTTATTATGTGGCTAAAGGGAACACTTAATATTTTAAAGTATATGACTGGACATATACTTTAAAAAATTACATTTGGTGACAAGATTGCTTAAAAATCCCTGAATGGCAGGTTTGAGAAGGCTAGTTTATAGAAATCCTTCTCTCCCCCACCCCTGTGTGTGCATGTTTGTGTGTGTGCATGCACTTTCCCATGCATGTACATCCTGGAGGTGGAAGGTTGCTGTTGAGGGTCTGTCTGTCTCTGCACCTTCTCTTTCTCCAAAGAGATCTCTCATTGAGCCTGGAGCTTCATGCTCAGGCCTCTCTCTGACCCCTGAGCCCTGGGATGTGCCTGCTGTCTGCCCCATCCCTTCCCCAGTGCCAGGTTTGGAACGTCATGTCTGTCAACCTAGGTCTTCATGCTTGTGCCGTGTGTCGTTTTATCACTGGCTCATTCACCCCGACCCCAAGAGATGCTGAAACCTTTTTCAATGAAAGACCAAACAGTAGTGTTTTAGATTCTAAGCTACAAATTGGTCTGTTATAGTCTTTGATTTGTAAACTCTTTAAACTTATAAAAGTCTCATGTTTTTTTTTTTGTCCAAGATTATTAATGACAAGCCCTTGGGTGTGGTGTTTAAAGGAAGAAAAAGAATCCATTGTGTTCACCAAGACTCCCTTCTGGCTCAGAGGTTCTCACTGTGCTGTTTGAGTCTTGGAATTGGCCACGCCTGAGTGAGATGTTGCAGCTGTTATGATTTAAGTAAAAAAATTATGGAAGGGAAGGGGAGAGGAGCCATGGCAGCAGCTACCTCTTAGGGAGAGAGACAAGAGTCCCTGACTGCAAGGAGGAAGGAAGATCTGCCTGCCTCAAGCAGTGAATGGGGGAGGGGAGGAGTGGGTGGGGCAAGGCTTATATCTTAATGGGACAGGGTGGACCATTACATTCATATCTCTTTTTTATAAGAAAAGGCAGGAGGTTAGGCACAACAGGTTAAAGGAATTGGATTGGCGGATTCTCAAGACTACTTCCTGCTTATTTGTGGGCATCTTGGAAGGGGGACCTGAGAAAGCTGGGTGCTGGTCACATCCTGGCATAGCTGGTCTCTTTGCTCCTGTCCGGTGTTTGTGGTATGGAAATGTCTGGTGTCTCTTACACCTGTTTAAAGCGCAGCAGAGGACAAAGTTAAGTTTTGGAGAAAAAATTTAGGACTAGGGAATTGAAAGGGGTATATCTGACCTGTTAAGGTGGATCCTCCAATTCAACTCCCTGGAACTCACAAGAATTCTTTGGGTTTATGAAAATTTAAACAGCAACAGAATGATTATGACATGTTTTTTACACAAAGAAAAGTATTTTTAAGACTAGGGAAGGCAGCATGAGAGAGTTTTGATAACTTGTATTTGTCCTCACACCTTTATAACTTGCAGGTACACACCTTAATAACTTGTATTTGTGTTTTACTGAAATTTGGTGAGGTTGTCCTTTTAAACTAACAAAACCTCTCAACTGTCAAACTGCATCAGAGATCTTTGGAAGGAAAAAGTTTTACTTGAGTTATTGATTAAAAAACTACAGAATAACTTACTTGGTTGACACCTAGAGCCCCTCTTCAGGGTTCTCCATGGTCGCTGAGGGTCGTATTTTTCTTTTGTTGTTTAGTGCAGGGCCTGCCAGGCTCCAGAAGATGCTGTGGGCTAAGAAATCTGTAGGAAGACAGGCCTAACTTGACCTGAGCAGCTAGGCTGTCGATTCCAGCCATCTGTCCACGTCTGGAGATCTTCAGTTTAGATGAAAGGCAGTTTAGCCCAATGGTCAGTGCTTGGCAGTTGAAGCAAATTGTGGATGGACATTATTGTGTGCCCATTTGTCTTCTGTCTTCTTTGGAGGAAGTAGAGTGCTGCTGCTAGGAGCCAACCTGTCTCTTTTTGTTATGAAAAGTTTTTTTTTAATAATTAAGCATTTAAATGCCATATTCCTCAGATCTCTAAGCAGATGAGGGTTGTTTACTGGGTATAGATAAGTCATAACTACAGTCTAGAATCTTCCTGGAGGGCTGGGTCTGAGCTTGACTGTGCTGGCTCTCAACTTAACAGGTAACATTTATACTTGTAAAAAGACAAAAAGAAGAAAAAATTGCTTGCAATAGAAGGTTAACGGCAGAACTGACAATAGTAGAGAACAGCTTAATATGTTTTAAATCGGGGTTGGATTAAGAGACTTAAAAGTACATACCTGTTTAAAACATGAGGCTTATTATTTTGTAGTCTAGAATGAGATACAATGAATAGAAAATTATAACATTTAACGGTAAACATAGGTACACTTAAGATACATGTATGCACACACACACACACACACACACACAGTGAACAGGAATTGGGCAAAGTGGATGCTTTGGTGGGCTCTGCCAAAGGCATGCCACTGCACAAAACGCACGTGCAACAGAGTCAGTACCGGGGAACCAGGTAGGGAATACCTCAGTAAAGATGGCGGGACTTGGTCACCTGACCTGGTTTTCAGTTAAGATGGCAGCAAAGTTACCTGACCTCAGTTAAGATGATGGTAAGGTCACCCATGTAACAGTTAACACTGGGGAAACAGGCAGGGAATACCTCAGTAAAGCTGGTAGAACTTGGTAACTTGGTCACCTGACCTGTCTCTCAGTTAAGATGGTGGTAGTCACCTGACCTCAGTTAAGATGGCAATAAAGTCACCTGACCTCAATCAAAATGGCGGCAGTCACATGTTGTATGGAAGAGAGACCTAGAGGCATGATCCACCCTGTTGCTGAGCCGCCATGCCACAATCCACTGTGGGGAGCAATGGCTAGAAGTGAAAACAGCTGCCTAGTGGGTCGGTTTCTGCAGGACAAGTGGTAGTGGTGGCAGGGATAGTTTGAGGAAAAGCAGAGCTGGTGGGACACCAGCAGAGCGTTCACAGGTGGGTGGCTGATTGTTTGAGGGTTTATACTATAGCCGAAAATGTGAAAACCCACGAAAACAGCAAAGAAACACCGCAGGGCCTATAGGAGGACGTCTCCTCTCTACAGGCAGGTGTTAAAGCCTGACTGGCTCCCGTCCAGTTTACTCAGCAGCCAGAGGCAATAGGCCGCTCTGAGCAGTCTCTCACAGCGGGATTACTTATGAGTGGTCCAAAAGAAATGAAAAAGAAAAATCCAAGGGACGAATGCACCACACAGCGTGTGCAGTGCTAGTGTGGGAGGACCAATCTGGTTAGTCCGGGCACGTTTTTAGCTATGGAAAGCAACCAGAGATGAATGTCAATGAATGCTTCAACCTCAGCAGTGAAAGCTGTGGTTGGCTGACTGGAAGGGGAAAAGTCACCACTGAAGCCGCTGGTGTGGGCAGAGAGGTCAGTGTTTAGGCAGATACAGTGTAGAACTATTGCAAAGAAACTGGTTCCAGAGCCCAGGGTTCCATGTGTCCTCGGCTGGCCCGCCTGTGGGCAAGGAACGAATGTGGAGAGAGCCTGGCCAAGTCAGGAGTACCAAATGTTATGGTAAAAATAAAATACCATGGGTCCCCGAGTAGTGGCAGTAGTGGGCAGCAGGCACGAGACCACACTGGGCCACAGCAGCCAGTCCCAGGCAGGGAAACACACAGTGGGTGAGAGACAGAGATCTGTTAGGCACACCATGCAGAGAACGTGGGTATTTATTTAGTGGGTTATAGAGGGGAAACAGGGGAAGAGGGGAAGGGGAGAAGAGCAGAGAGAGAGGCAGAGAGTGGGGGGAAGGGGAGAAATGGGGAGAAGGGAGAGTGGCAGAAGCTACCTTTTTGGGAGAGAGACTGAAAGGAAAGGACTCAAGCTAGAAGTGAAAGAAAGATCCTGTTGCTTATGTGGTGAATGGGGGTTGGGGGTGAGGAGAGTGGGGAGGGAGTAGGCGGGGCTTATCTCTTAAAGGGTCAGGACAGACCATTACAGCAGCCTCACCTTGATCCCTGGGTTTATCACTGGGAAGGGCTGTGAGCAGAACCTCAGCTCCTGAACACAAGGACACCTTGCAGGCAGAGCTCCACCAGCTTTGTTGTCTGTGTGAACATGCCGGTGACGCTGCCCAGACTCACCAGAGCTGTTGCTGGCTGTAGACCATGCTGCCATTGTTTGTCCTGGACATCACCTTTTATTTTTTATTTTTTTTTAAGGTAGAGTCTCACTATTTGGCTGTGGCTGGTCTAGAAGTCACTTATGTAGAGATGGAGAGAACTCTGAACTCACAGAGATCTGCTGCCTCTGCCTCCTGTGTGCTAAGTAAGATTAAAAGTCCATGCCACCATCTTTGTAAGTGTTGTAGCGTGTGATTAAAGATACATACGCCCAAGCAGACTCCCCTCGGTCAACTTTTTCCCATTGTAATCTAAGAGACGGAAGTGGAAAAACCAGAGCTGGCCATGCGGTACCTGCAACACAGGAGGCTGAGGAGCTGAGAAGGGAGTGAGAGGCCAGTCTGTCCTGAGACCTGTCTCAGAAAAGATTATCCATCTCGAGAAATGGCGAATACGTGCCAATAAATAATAATAAGAAACTTCCCCAAGGACTCGCTACCCCTGGCTATTCTTGGGAAGATCTCAGACCTTTGTTTTAAATATCCATTTGCTGCTCCGATCGGCATCACTTCCCTTGAAAGAGCGAATATCGCCTCTTTGCTATTGCCATTTAGAGTAATTAGAAATAGGTAGATTAAGACTTTCTAAAATACACATGGCAAGATGTTGCTTTAAGTTACACAGCACGGATAGAAACACTGAATATCATGTGACCCTGTTGTTTTACTCCTAGGTTCTGGGCATCCAAGTGAAATGCTTCCACGAGATCATCACCATTGGGTACAGAGTCTATCACTCCTATGACCTCCCGTGGTTCAGAACCCTGAGTTGGTGAGTGACTGCCACACCGCTCTGAATAGGGAAATTGAATTCATCTCTAACGTTTTAAATTACAGGATGATTTTTAGAAAGAGAAACATGCTGTAACTGAATTTATTTATTATTATTTTTAATTTATTTATTAAAAATTTCTACCTCCTCCCCGCCTCCCTTTTCCCTCCCCCTCCCCACACCCCTCCCTCTCTAGTCCTAACAGCAGTTAGGGTTCCCTGCCCCGTGGGAAGTCCAAGGTCCCCCCCCTCCATCCAGGTCTATAAAGGTGAGCATCCAAACAAACCAGGCTCCCACAAAGTCAGTCCAGGTGGGACTGATCTAATGCAGTAGAATAAAAACCCAGTGCCATTGTCCTTGGCTTCTCAGTCAGCCTTCATTGACAGCCACATTCAGAGAGTCTGGTTTGATCACATGCTCCATCAGTCCCAGTCCAGCTGGCCTTGGTGAGCTCCCTTTAGATCAGTTCCACCGTCTCAGTGGGTGGATGCACCCCTCGTAGTCCTGACTTCCTTGCTCACGTTCTCCCTCCTTCTGCTCCTCATTTGGACCTTGGGAGCTCAGCCCAGTGCTCCAATGTGGGTCTCTGTCTCTATCTCCATCCATCGCCAGATGAAGGTTCCCTCTGAGTGGGCAGCCTCAGTGAAGGCGCAGGACCTGTTCCTGTTCCTGGGCCAAGGACCTCACAGACACTAGGGCAGGCTTGGGGGAGGGGTGGACAGGGAAGAGTCTGTAACTGAATTTATAAAGAAGAAAATAACCTTTGTTCCTCCTCCAGCACAACGTTCCTCAAACTTTCATTTTAGTCTTTGTAATGACATCTACTAAATGATTAATAGATCATTTTATTTCCTTCCTGATCATAATTTTATGAAAAACTCTCTTTTTTCCCAGTTGATCAGAGAATATCAAATATTTGATGTGTGTGTGTGTGTATGTGTGTGTAAAGCTTTGCTTTACTTATTTTTTTTTTAACATGTCAGGCACTCATCCCTGCCAAGATTGGAGTAGGAAACACGGCACTCTACTAGATTCTAGTCAGGCTCCGCGGTTGTGCCTGGAAGGAATCTGTTCCGTTAACATCTTCTCTGAAGCCACTGCCTTCCTCAAACAGCTGCTTCTCACCTCTGGGCTAAAACTATTCTAAATAGTTCCTACCTGAGTGTGCTGACTCAGGCCTGTGACCCTGCTTCTGGGATCCAAGCCACAACAACTTGTTCAATTGCCCTTTGTCTGAGGCAGGAGGACCATGAGGTCAAGGCCAGCCTGAGCTGTATCGTAAGATCCTGGAGATGGGGAAAGTGGTGGAGTGGGTGTTGATATTAGAAGAGGTCATTTTCTCCTAGTACTTTTCTCCATTCTAACAAAATATATGGGAAACACACACACACACACACACACACACACACACACACACACCAAATCAAAATATGAAGAATCATTACTCGATTGGAACCCTTCTGGGCTTTGAGAAGAACTGAGAAAAACGTCAGAACTATGTGCGGGGCACTGGGGGAGATGGTCAGCCACCTCTTCCTCCTTCCCCTCTTAACTAGCTGGTGAGGTGAGGTTGTGTTCTCCAGGGTTAGTTATTAAACATGAGAACATTAATCAGCCAGGAGTTAATTTTTATTATAAACTCAATGCTGTGTGTGTGCACAGATGTGTGCACATCTGCCTGTTCATTATCAATTCAGTGCTGTGTGTATGTATGTGTGTGTGCATGGACATGTGAGCATCTGTCTGTTGTATTTTGACATTGTTGTCTGTGGTACTATATTTTGAATGAACACATGAATTGTATTTGGTGAATTGCTGTTTGCTGTTGACTGGATTGGGCTAAAATAAAGTTTAAATGAGAAAGCAGCATTTTTGTGGAGTTTATTTTGAATTAATCACTTGAATTTGATTTTTGCCACCAAAATGCAGAGAATAATTCTGTCCCATTTGGTGGGGAGAGCATTCAGACACACCAAGCTAATGGGTTTCAATTGCAGGTACTTTCTCCTGTGTGTGAACTACTTCTTCTATGGAGAGACGGTGGCAGATTACTTTGCTACGTTTGTTCAGAGGGAGGAGCAGCTACAGTTCCTCATTCGCTACCACAGGTTTATATCCTTCGCCCTCTACCTGGCAGGTAAATTGAGGCTGCTCTGCACTGACCTGCGTGCATATTTCCACATGTGTTTTTAAATGCATTTGTGTTTTTTCTGTTGCGTTCTGTTCCAGGCTCTCTTTACATTATTTCTCATGCATTTCCATTGTGGTCTTAAGTAGCATTTATTCCCTCGTGGTAATTTTAAAAAAACCATAATTATAGCATTCCATGTTCCTGAAATTTTTCTTTTCAATTTATAATTTATTAGAGTTTGTATTAATCAAACGTAATTTGCAGAGAAAAATTTGCAAATATATATTTATAATTGTCCCTAGGAAATAAGGTTTTGGCTAGAGTTTTGGTTCTCAACCTTTCTAATGCTGTGGCCCTTTAACACAGTTCCACAGTTCCATAAAACTGCATCGTTGCTCCTTCATCCTGTAACTTTGCGACTATTATGAATGGTAATATAAGTATTTCTGGAGATAAGGGTTTGACAAAGGGGTTGCGACCCACAGATTGAGAACCACTCTCTGGATGAACCAGGCAGTCTACTGGAGAGGTTATTTGTGTGCAAGCCTGCTTCCAGGACGCTGGAGCCTTTCTCATTGCTGCAGATTAGGGCGTGGAACCCAATGTGGAATGTCTGGGGACTATCAGAGGATGGAAAGCTTCTCCTAAAGGATTTCCCACGTTTTATATCTGCTTTCTTATCCAATCTGTTTTCTGATTTCTTCCCTTAATTTTAAAAGTTTTAGCTGGGTGTGGTGGCACACAACTTTAATCCCAGTATTCTGGGACGCAGAACTCTGTGACTGCCAAGCCAGCCTGGTCTACAAAGTGAGTTCCAGGACAGTCAGTGCTACACAGAGAAACCCTGTCCTCAACTCCCACCCCAAATGTTATTAATGGAGGCAGAATAGAAGGTTCAGTGGTTAAGAGCACTTGCTGCTCTTGCCAGGGACCCAGGTTCGAGTCTCAGCGTGCTCGTCATGGATCACTGCTGTACAGTCTTTTCTGCATAGACACTTCCATACAGGCTAAATGTACACATAAGGTAAAATATATAAATCTTTACAAAGTGATTGATGATGTATTTACAGAAGATGCGTTCTTAGAAATAAGCATTAGAATATTCCTACTCCTTCAATTTGTAGGTAATTGAATTCTCGGCAGCTGGAAGAATTGTGGCCCCTGCAGAGAGGTCACCCTAAAGTTCTGTAGCCTGTGAGCCTGGGCTGCTTGCGAGGCAGTGCACACCCGTGCTGTGTCTTGCTCTGAAGTCAGTTTTGAGATGGAACCTTTCTTCAGAAGATAGGAATGCACCTTATTGGTGTTTAAAAATGTTAGTGAAGTTAGCAGGAAAATGTTTTGTAGTGGCTTCTGTTTGTTTATTTTCTCTGGTGACTTTTAGTGGGGTTCAGATTGAGGGTCCACATTCCCCACATTCCTCAGCAAGAGCTGATTCTCCAGTCTGCCTTCTGCCATTCACCTGCAATCTTGCTCTGTTTCATGTTACTGTTACTGTAATTACTTAGTAATAGTAATGGTTAATTAAAGTATGAGTCATTTCTGCTGTTTATTAGTTTTTAAAAGCCAGTTTCCAGAGATTTGTAGTATGGGCAGCGCCCTGCCCCACTCCTCTGCAGCGCTCCCTCTCTGAGGGTGACGCTCATCTTCCTTTACTTTTGGCATTGTTTATTTTTATGTTGACTTCTTGTTAAATTCCATCTTGCGTTCCACAATCTCAGACCTTTAAGTCATTATTTATGATGCTTAACTGGTATCCAAACCATGACTTCCTATAGAGCCAAATAATGTCGGACTTCTATTCATATTTTCAAACATTTTATTTGTCTGAGTGTTTTGCCTGAATGTATGTCTGTTCACTATGTGTATACGAGGCCTGAGGAGGCCAGAAGAGGAGGGCACTGGATGCCCTGGAACTGGGGTTAGGAACAGTTGTGAGCTACCATGTGGGTCCTCTGGAAGAGAAGCCGTTGTTCTTAAGCCGCAGGCCATCCCTCCAGCCCCTCCATTCATTTTTAACTCTTTACTTTCCTACTGAATCAGCTGTCCTACCTAGTGGAGCCATCCATATTACCCATGCATGTGGCCCACGTGTGCTGGTAGTGTTTGGTTGGTTGGGTTTTCTCATTTTGTTTTGTTTTTAGATGTCCATACAAACCAGAGACTGTGTCTTTTACTGTGATTAGTGGAGGTCCCTGGGCCCCTCCTCCTGCCTTCATGATTCAGTTCTTTCCCAGGTCTCCCAGCTTTTTGGACATCATCCCACCTTGCAGAAGCAGGGCTTCTAATAGTGGCCTATGAGATGGTGCAGAGGAGAACGCTTTGTGCTCATAAGTTCTTGGAGCCCTGTGACTGATCACCATGACGGGGCTTCGTGCCTGCCACCAGTCCTTTTTCTCGATGCTTCTCTTGCCGCCACTGACCTTTGTGTTGGTTTTGGAGACCACCGTCAGCCAGCTCTGTGGTCTCAGGACTTCAGATGTTACCCATGTTGCCTGCTGTTGAGTCTTGCGATGTGATGCTTCCATCCTCTTGGTTCCAGTTGGTCTTCATCTTCATTTCTTCGGTGGCATTTGTGCAGACTGCCAGGGCCGCATAGAAATGAGCGTGCGTGCTCAACGCCTGATTTGACTTCTTCCCCTGTCTAAACATAGCACATTGCTTTCTCAGTCCTGTGGGCTGTCCGGGACAGCCAGCTTTTCTAACAAAGTGCCTAAAGTCAGTGGAGGCTGAGTAGTGTGGGAAGGCTGTACCTGTGCCCACTGCTGACTGGGGCCTGGTCTGTACCTCTCCATGGGAGGCTGGGAATATGAAAACCATACCAAGATTCTAAAACAGTCTCATTAAAGATCGGATGTTTAAAAAATATATACTCTGTATTTCATAGTAAACATTCAGAACAACAAAGAAGTATTCAGTAAGATCATTTTGAAGCCTTGGAGCCTTACTTCCGGTCTCCAGGGGCTTGCTGAAGTTATTCTAATTTTCAGAGTATTCAAGCTTGTACGCTACGTTCCTATCTTCCGTCACCTATTTTCTTAGACAGATGAAATGCGATTCTTCTATAACCCATCACTTCCAGTTAATGTAGCTTCAGGTGGTTGTATAGTAACACATCTAAATCCACGCCAGTGTCTGCTGATCCGTAGTTGTATCAGATTGCAGCTTACAGTCTGACCGGGCATAAGTCCGTATATATGAAGCCGCCCCTTCTGTCCTTCCCACTGTTGGTGTCCGCAGCTCATGGATGCACATAGTGTCTGTTGAGCAGAGACAGACAGCGAATTGATTTTCTTGTTGTTTCTGTTTAGACTTTCTAGACTTTCTGTACGTGAAAGATTTAGAATCTCACAAAAAAACATTGGTTGTTTTTCCCAGTGATTTCTGCCCGACATATTTCACCACATGGTAATAGGCACAGTGGTCACAAAGCTCGTTTGAAAGTCACTGGTTCTTCTTTGAACAAACATTCAGGTCCTCGGTGTGGCAGCACTGCCAGCGTGGGGGACAGTGACTGACCCCACCTGTGTAGAGCCCGTGAGGCTGGGTGCCCCAGTTCACGCGGAAACATGATGAGCAGGATTGACAGAAGCAGAATTGAAGGAAGCAGGAAGAGAAGGCCCTGCTCGGGGGAGGAGGGCCGGAGCACCTCGGAAAGCTTGGGGAAGAGGTGTCTGGTGCCATGAAAGGTGAGGGGTAGGCGGGCCTCTGTTCATCCTGGGACCAGCTGGCCGAGCCAGAACAGAGCTGAGAGGATGGCATGTCCAAGCCCAGGGAGTTGGTAACTGCCTGTGTCTTGAGAAGCTGTCTTTGTCCCCGAAAGGGTTAGTACTTCTCCTGGGGAAGCCACGTGGGGTTTCCACATCAAGAGAAGATAAAAGCAAAGTCTGTGGCCAAGTGAGAAATGGGTTGGGAGCAGTTAGCAGGGAGAGGAGCGAGGAGGCAGAGCCTGTGCCTCAGATTTATACTCAGCACCTAAACAGTGAGCAGTTAGCTGGTCCTTGGAGCCCGGCCACTATTTTATGACAGTCTATGAAAAATTGCTCTGGGTCCCTGGCTATTGGTTTCAAATATACTTTCAAATTGAGATCTTTATATATTCACGTCTAGTTGTAAGAATTAACATTTGCCTTTTGCATTTTGTCCAGTTTCTACCCACATAACTATCTGAAAGCTCTCGCGTCATCCTAGGAGATAGACAATTGTCATAGTCCTGCAAAACACACACATACACACACACACACACACACACACACACACAGCAGCAGCAGCAGCAGCAGCAGCAGCAGCAGCAGCTTGGAGTGAGCAGGGAGCTATTAGGTCCAACTCCGTGGCTTTCAATGTGTGTGGTTCTCATTTGGTCAATCCTTAGAGCCCTCTGTTGAGCCCAGCAGTGAGTTTCCCTTTGTGTTTGCTGAATGATGAGACGGCTGAGAACATGTGGATCCACGGGATGCTTTTGAGTGCGGTCACCTCAGCCTCACTGCTTTGCTTGTGGTGCTGATGAGTCTTTAAGTCGTCAGCAGTGCTATGAGTCTGACTGGAGCTAGACTTTGAGATGGTGTCAGGAAATAGGAACCGTGCTGCTTATTTATCTGTACGTTCACACGACAGTGTGAAAGGGCGCTGGGAAATGCTGGTTTATTGCCATGACCAAAGGACTTTGGAGTATATGTCCTAGCTGATGTAAAAAGCAAAGACAGCCTAGGCTGTTTCATTGACATTATATTTTACTGGAAAAGATGTAGATATCTCTGGGTCTGTCCCCCTTATCAGAGGCCATGAAGATCAATGACTTGCTTCCTGTCATACAAGGTAACTCACTGAGGCTCTCGAAGTTGTCCTGATATTAAATAATCTCGTCACAAAGAGAATTTGACTAAGAAGCAAAGAAAAAAGTCAGCAAGACTAGAAATAGTACAAGTTTCTCCAGAGACAAGATTTGCATAAAAAAAGAGCACTGTCTCCCAGACTTGGCTACTTGGGTTGGGGCTGTTTAGGAATGAGAGCAAGCATATGGCTGCAAGTTCTGTGATGGTGGGTTGATACATTTGGGGTGCTTGACCCCAAAGGACATCAGCAGCTACAGTCACGTGTGTAGTATCTTAGCAAAGGATTGTTTTGCTTACATGTTACATGTGTTTTTTTTTTTTTAAAGCCTTAGGTAATTGATCAGTCTCCTTTGGCAGCTTTTCTCTTCACATTCAGCTGCCATGACTCTGTGTATCGGTGTCTGAACTACCTGTTCCTTTAACCTGTGTGTGCACAACTCAGCCATAGTCTAGGGTGTGACTCTGTGTATCGGTCTGAACTACCTATTCCTTTAACCTTTGTGTGTACAACTCAGCCATAGTCTAGGGTGTGACTCCACCACACAGTGCAGTGTGCCTCTGAAATTACCTAAGATGATGCCAGAAGTTGGGGTTTGGCAAGTAGTGCAACCAAGTAAAGAATGAGGAGGAAGCTGGTAAGCTCTGTGTTCAAACCCAGGCTCCTCCTCATGGCTGGTTCAGAGTTGATGACACCACATGTGTACTGGGTCCTTAATCACAAATATTAAAATTTAAAAATACTTATTTTTCCATTTTCCATCTCTTCAGCTGGACAGTGAGTTCTGTAATGCTCGTGATTCTCACTTTTTTTAAAATCTTGTACCTGGAATGTCATAAATGCTTGATATGTTTTTAAATTGTTAACTCATTTTCTGAAATCTGCTGTATTGTGTCTTGTGGGCTTTTCCAGTATCTCAGTTTTTCCTTCATTTTTCACGACCTGCTCGACCATCTCATCTGCTGCTATTCTTGGCTATAGAGACTTGGCTTTGTCTGTCGGAACCCGGCTCTTGCTGCTACCCGGGGAGTGCTTGGGATGGGATGCAGGGTGCTCATATCTGCATCAGCACCTCCAGCTCAGCCAGTCCAGCTCCACATAACTACATTGAGAGCTGTTACATCACAGCTGAGTGGGTTAGGCACCTGTGCTAGTGTGCTTTCTGTTGCTGTGTTCACTGCTTAGTCAAGAAAATGCCCCACAGCCATGTCTACAAGCTAGTCTGATGGAGGCAGTTCCTCAGTTAAGTGCCCCTTTTTGCAGGTGACAAGTTAGTAAAAACTAACCGACCTTTTTAGTGACTGCTGGTGTCTGTAATCATCTAATAAAGCCTGTGATTTTAATTGAAAACATAACTGTATAAATATTCTTTAGTCAAGAAAAGATATGACTGTGGATCCAATTGTAAAAATTATCTTAACTCTGGAGTTATTAGGATATGTGCACTTTTTATGTTTTAAGCATAAAATATTCACATAGCCATGTAGTTGTGAATGATAATGATTTTCATATCTATTTTTTAAAAGGATGCTTTCCTTTAAAAATATTTAGCTTTAGATAAACTTGATGTCTTAGTCGCTGTTCTATTGCTGTGAGGAGACACCGTGACCCAGGCTACACTTACAAAAGAGAGCATTTAATTGGGGCCGTGCTGACAGTTTCAGAGGCCTCGTGCATTATCGTCATGTGGGGAGCATGGTGACATGCGTGTCCCTGGGGCAACAACTGAGAACTAGATCATGGTTCACAGGCGGAGAAGGAGAGGGTGGTACTGAATACTCCAAGCCCATCCTCTATGACACACTCCTTCCAACAAGGCTGCACTTCCCAATCCTTCTAATCCTTTCAAACAGTTCCATTCTCTGGCGACTAAGTGTTCAAATACATGAGGCTATAGGGACCACTTTTACTCAGATCACTATACTTTGCACCTCTTCTCCTGAAGGCAGAGAAGTGTGTGGTCTTGATGCATTTAGTTCTTGAGTAGCTGTGTCCCTTATCCCTCCCCAGGTGAATCTCCCCCTCCTTGGCACCTGTGTCTCCCTGGTCCCCTCTCTAGAGCTCCCTCCCTGTTTACTTCCCTGGTTTCTGTGCCTACTTCAGATGATCTACTCACATCTGAAGATTGGAGCTAGGATCTCTAGATAGGAGAATGTCTGGCATCTGTCTTCCTGGGTGTATGCCAGGGAGAGGTATAGCCAGGTTGTAGGGTAGATATGATTTTAGCCTTTTGAGAATTTTCCACATTGATTTCCACAGCAGCTACACCAGTTTGCAGCTCTACCAGTAAACAGTTCTCCTTTCCTACACCCTCACCAACTCTTGTTGTCAGCTGTCTGTTCTTCGTTCCCTCGCTCCCTCCCTCCCTCCCTCGCTCGCTCGCTCCCTCCCTCGCTCGCTCCCTCCCTCGCTCGCTCCCTCCCTCCCTCCCTCCCTCCCTTTCTTCCTTTTTGTTTCAGTTTTTCAAGACAGGGTTTCTCTACAGCCCAGGAACAGCCCTGACTGTCCTGGAACTCCATAGACCAGGCTGACCTTGAACTCTGCCTCCCAAGGGCTGGGACTAAAGGTGTGGCCACCACCATCCCCCCCAGTTCTGTTTTCTTGATCTTAGCCATTCTGTTGAGGTAAGATGAAACCTCAGTGTTTTAATTTACATTTTCCTAATTGCTCTAAGGATCTTGAGCACATTTGAGATATTAGCTGTTTTTATTTCTTTTGAGAAATCTATTCAGATCCTTGGCTGTTTTTAATTGGGTCATTTATTTTTCGTGACTATTTTGTGAGTTTTTATGTATTTTGGGTATTAATCCCTCATTAGGTAAAGAGCTGTCACAGATTCTCTGCTCTGGGGCTTCCTCTTCCCTTGACTGGTTCTTTCCTATGCTGTCTGGGATTTTTAGTTCTGTGAGGTCCCATTTGTCAATGCATGGCCTTACTACCCAGGCCAACGAAGTTGTTTTCAGAGAGCACTCGCTGCAGCGATCCAAGGTGCCGCCTGTGTCTCCTTCTAGTAGTTTCGAGTGAGGTCTTTGGTGCATTTGGGACTGATTCTGTGCAGTGTGGTAGAAATGGCTCCAGTGCCAGGCTTCTGCATGTGGGCTTCCATAGATATGAGGAGTCAGAGAGGGGAAAGGATACCTACTGCATCCACACATGAAATTCTCAATGAAGAAAACAAAATCTCGTCATCACAGAAGGAAAACGTAAGGCAGTCTGTCTAAAACCAGACTTTCACACGCTTGGCAGCTGAAGCCAAATCATGTTAGTATATGAGTGGGGAGCTTCCCTGAGTTGGGTACTGTAGCACGTCTTCATCGCAGTGAATGTATGTGATGCAGTCAGACACTGGGAAGTGAGAAATGACTTAAAAGCATATGTTTCGCTGTAATTCTACTGCTGATCTGAGAAACTTCAAGTCCGTCTTTGTCACTACAAGTTATTCCTGACCCCTGTGTTTCCACAGAACTGCGTGACTTAAGGGCCAGGAGTATTTAAACATTTCTTTTATTTCTGTGATTCTCAGTGAAGAAATGAAACTTTTTCTTCATTTGTGAAGTGATGTGGGATGTCCTTCTGCATATGTGTTGCTGTAATTGGTTGACAAATAAAGCTGTTTCAGCCAATGACTTAGCAAAGCCAGGCGAGAAATCTGAACAGATTTAGAGAGAGAGTAGGCAGAGTCAGAGAGCTGCCGAAGGAGAAGGGCATGGAACTTTACCTGTAGGCCACAGCCTCTTAGTGATACACAGATTGATAGAAATAGGTTAATTTAAGATGTAAGAGCTAGCTAGGAATATGCTACAGTCATTGGCCAAACAGTGTTGTGATTAATACAGTTTCTATGTGATTATTTGGGTCTGGGCAGCCAGAAAAGCAAGCATAGTCTCTGCCTACAGTGAAGTGGTGATGGTGAAGGACAGCTATGTCAAGGGTATCGGAAGGACTGGATTAATACACGTAAAGCTTAGATGGAGTTAGGAACATAACATGCTTAATGGGCATTAGCTGCCATAGTTACTAATTTTCATAGACATTGAACACATTCTGTAATACTCTCAATCAATGGACATTTTATGTAGCGGAATTTCCTATGCTGAAGATTAAGCATTGGAACCCCCTTCCCCCCACATGCTAGGCAGACTCTCAACCACTAACCTGTCAGCCTGCTCTTGATAAATTGATAATTTGAGATGTTTTCCAGCTTCCATATTAGCAAGGGACTAATTCATTTAATTAATGTAGGAGACAGTGATTGAACTGGCACTTTGGAGATTTCACAATTGTTCCCTCAGGAGACTGCTTAGGCTGCTCTCTGTAAAGCAGGAGAAGTAGTCGGATGAAGTGCAGGAGACTGGTTTTGGGTGTGGGGTGTTCAGGGATCTTGTCCTCTGTGCAGAACCCGACAGCTTGTCTTCTGTTTTTGAACAGGTTTCTGCATGTTCGTGCTGAGCTTGGTGAAGAAACACTACCGCCTGCAGTTTTACATGGTGTGTATCAACAGTCTTCCATAGCTGCGTTCACCTTTTTCCTGTACTTGAAGAGATAATAGTCAAATTAGCTAGTTAATGTCTTACCTGAGCCCAAAGAATTTATCGGGGTTTTTTTTTTTTTTTGGTGTGTTCATTAGATACAAAATATTGAAGTTGAAAAGATTTTGAGATTTAAAATATACAACCATCCCTAAAGTGTTCCTGAAACATTTTTTTAGGTATTTTCAAAGGAAATAATGTAAATGATACGTTTTAATTCCCTAACTGTGGGAAATCATTCATCTCTGGTATAGTTGATGAAGCCTAGCAAGTATGTGTCACTTGTTGGTGTCCTTGGACACCGGCTGTTGGCTTCAGCATAGTGCAGAATATGTGGTTTACTGGTGGTTATGGTCACCATAAGGATGACTATGGTCAGCCATAGTCATTGTTGCCCTCAGGTAGTTTGTTTGGTGGAGATCCATTCCTTTACACAATGAGCTTCTCGTTTCCCTAAAGCGGAGCTAATTATAAGTCTAAAGTACAATGCAGTTCTGAGAGGTGCAAACTTGGGGATCAGCAAGGCGTTTCTCAGGTCGGCTCATACTTGAGCGTTTCTTTAAGAAGACATTCTACAAATTATTATTGCTAAGAAATCTGTAGTGTTTCCTACGTTTATAATTTCAGGTGACCCTAGAATAAAATCTTAATGAGATCTAAGAGCTTCAAGACTGATTGGAAACAGTCAAACCTCCTGTCAGGAACACGGTTCTAGCCCTGTGAATAACACTCCGCATGCTTGAGCGCCTTCTGTTTCTCAGTGGTCCACTGGCTCCTCCTTTGCACTTCAGATCATTCTTGTTAATTATAAGACTTAACATAATCAAATCCTATGTAAATAGTTATTGCTTAGGGAATAGTGACAAGAACAAAATAAGTGTGCATGTTGATCCATGTACCTGTGGTTCCTGAATTTGTGGGTATAGGATTAACTGTATGTAGAGGGCCAGCTGTGCAATATAATAGGGCCAGTTGCCTATTGGGAAAAAGGATGTATTTTAGTGTAACTAGTGTAAAGTGCTTGGTTCCTTTAAGTGTGTACCAGTAGACTAGAAGAAAACAGTCAACATAAAATATTGTGTTAAAATGTAAATAATGTTTGAGTAAATAAAAATCTGAATTATTTAAAAATCACTTCATAATTGCCAATCTAGTTTATCTGATGAGTACACAGATCATGTTCTGCTCATAGTGATTGTGCTGTACGTCACTAAAACACCCCACCCTCAGGCTGAGGGCTAAGGGAGGATGATGAGGGAAACAGCACAGGGCTTTGAAGTTCTGAAATTGCATAATGTCATTGAGCAGACTTAGAAAGATCTTCTTTCAGCATGAAAAGATGGAACGTAAAGGCAGTTGAATCCTGAGGGTTTCAAGCATTCAAAGTTAGAATAACTCTTTGCAGGGGAAGGTTGTCAGGAAACTCAGGAGAAACTGCAGCTTCAGCATGCTGACTATGGCGCTCTCAGAGACTAGCACTGCTTCCACACGCCACAGCCATGCTGTCATTGGGGTGCTCCAAGATGGCGCCTTATTTCTCTGTGTTTTTAAAACTTAATAGTATGTCTCACTGGTATTAGCATTCCCTTTATCTATAAATTAGAGTAATTTTGCTAAATGTGTTTGTTATTTCAGGTTTTAGTAGACAATGTGAAGTGTGTAATTTACTAACCACACTGTTTTGTTTGTATGATCCTATCTTACAAAGTTTGATCAGAAGTCATGGCAGAAAACTTGTGTTTCAAAATCGCTCTTGCTAATTGGCTGTTTGATGAGCCGTGTTTGCTAACTTCTGTGTTGTTGGGCTGTTGACAGTTCGCATGGACCCATGTCACTTTACTGATAACCGTTACTCAGTCACATCTTGTCATCCAAAATCTGTTTGAAGGCATGATATGGTAAGGGATTATGTTGTGTTATGCTACATTCTGTTTTCATGTGTTGCCCTCTAAACCCCCTAATGCCAGGCAGTAGCTTTCCGGTTTCCACTACTGCTTGGAGACCACTCAATATCTCGCTGACAACCCAGCGTAGAGCGCCTGCCCAGTGACTGAAGACCCATGCTTCTAGTTCCAAGCAAAATGCAGAAAGTCTTCCTCAAAACCCAGTTCCATTTTCAGATGCTAACAAACTGCAGTGTTGTGTTTTAAAAACAAAGGTTAGATGTTATTTACATGGAGTGCAGAAAGTATGTGGGAGCTGGCTTTCAGTTAGCAGGTTGGAGAAGTGCCTTTTCTCCAGGTGACACTTGGGCAGGTCCTGCTTCGCTTCTGGGAAGGAGCAAGCTTCTAGACCGTGTGTGTGTGCAGAGCTGGGTGCTCCACAGCACTGGGGTTTGCAGATTCAGCCAGCATTTTTATTAATTAAAAGTAATCCAGATTCATAATTAGAAACGAAAGGGAATGGAGAAAGGCTTAATAAAGTTCTCTGTGCATTCATCTAGATGGTGAACATGAGTCTTCCCCTCCACATCCATCGTAAAGTCACCAACTAGAATCTTTCGTAGCTCACTGGAGTTTGCCAGGATAAATTGATCCTCCTGACAGCTTACCAAAATGTCCATGTGTTTGTATAAACACTCTAGTTAGGGATGGATGTCATATAAAGCCTTTCAATTGAGGGAGAAATGTTGATTATTTAAATAGGTTCTGCAAAGTTATCAGCGTGTGACATAGGCTAAAATAGAATTAAGATTAATACTTTTCCCGAAGGAGAATTTGTATTAAGAGCTTGGCATGAGCTTGTCACTTTAGTCTCTGCTTGCACAAGTGACTTGTTTTGCATTTCACAAGGCTGCTCTTCTTAAGAGGTGATAGTTCTTTGGAAGTTATTCCTTATAAAATTAAACTGTGAGTGTTTGTAACTGTAGCGATTAGTTATTTAATAGTTTCCTTAGCAGCATTCTCTAAGTTTAGAGATAGATTTTGTTCCGTCTCCTGGCTAAAGGAGCGAGCGTGTGTGGTATTTTCTGCTTCTCCTAGGCCTTGCCCTGTGCTCTGCTCTGCTCTGTCCACTGTGTGAGCTACCGGGTGTAACGTGGGTCACTCTGAGCTGTAAGGGGATAAGCGTTCACTGTCTAACCACACAGACTTTTCTCTGCTCATCTTCTCAAGGTTTCTTGTTCCAATATCAAGCGTCATCTGCAACGACATCACTGCTTACCTTTTCGGATTCTTTTTTGGAAGAACTCCCTTAATTAAGGTAATGGAAGATGTTAGACAGAAGCCCTTCCCACAGATTTACAGGCCACAGAGCGTTTCAACCATTGCTGCTCTTGCGCTCTTCCCAAATGCAGCAGCTTGCCACCATGGAGGGCGGGAGTTCCCTCTGCTGTCAAGTGTTCAGCTGGGTCCTCCTTGGGCCCTGACTCTATCTTCCTCTGCTTGTGAAGGTTCCTCTTCATTGCTCAGTTCCTTAACCCACTCCCAGCATCCCCATGGCTAGCTATGCTGTCTGTTACTAAACTTCCTAAAAGAGCAAGGCGCACAGTCTTTATGTACTGTCGTCCAAAGATTCCCAAGTTCATCTACGTAAAAGACTGGAGGATCTAAAGCCAGTGGTAAGAGGTTAAGACAAGGAGGAAAGCACACGTGAACAGCCTGCCATTTTTCCTTAGATTTGGTTCTGTTTATGGACAGTGGAGGCAAGGGTAAGAATTAAATTATTCAGATTTCATTTTGGGCAAGAAAAACCAGTTCTTAATGAAAAATCCAACCTTTTCCTAGGACTTGTTTCATTTTTAAGAGAGCTTTTTATGTTGGGGCTTCATGTAGGATTCAGTTTCCATACTGAGCCAAGTGTTTAATAGGATCTTACACATACATTCCTTGGCTGAGAGGGAAGCTGTTAGGGAGGAGCGGCTGGAGTCTGAATTAGCCTTGCGCTGTTGAGAGCCTTGTGCTGAAGTGTGCTGCTCCTGGGGAGCGTGGAGGTAGCCTGCCCCTCAGAGTACCTCCCTCAGCTCTCCTCTCGTGGGCGGCCGCACAGCACCAGGCCCAGCTGCAGGGCTGCTGACATGCAAGGTATGCATCTCTGAGCTGTGTCTAAAGCTGCTGCGCGAAACGAGTCAGCATGCTCTCCATGCTCGCGTGGGCTGAGCTCTAAACTAACATGCCGCGGGAGACTGAGACCCTGCAGGGATCCCAGGGACTGGTTTTGAATGCCTTTCGGGTGATTTGAGCAAAGGAGATTATTTGTATGATATGCCCAGGAAGTTGGGCAATTCACTTGTGATCTGGTGTGAGTCAGCTCGAAGTTTTCTTAAGTAATCAGCAGACGCTTTGAGCCTACTCGATGGCGGCACCAGTACAGACACGGGATTGTCCCCAGGAGTGGGTGCATTGCTTCCTTCTCTGTGGCAAAAGTGTCACCAGATTTGTTAAGAAACCATTGCTGCCAGCTAGTTTAGCAATAAGGTTCTCAACTTCAAGTTAAGTAGTCTACGAGGAGCTCAGGTAGCTGGGGCTGTGACCCATTCCTAACCCCCTGAGTCATACACGTCTGAATTCTTACCTTCCGTGGCAGCGTAGGGCGGTTAGGACCACAGCTCCTGAGTTTTCTCTCCTATCCCTTACCCCACTGAATTCCAGACTTCCCTCCAGATTTCCCTCCCTGAATGTCTCATTGACTGGGAAATAGGAGCCAGACTGAAACAGACAGTGTCTATTCTCAGAGCACAGTCTGTTACTTTCTACCTAAAGGTAGACGTTGATTATGGGGGTGGGTGTTTGAGGCTGTTGAATATTTCATTTCAGAAGGAAATCTCATGTGTCTTACATATTAGGACTGAGCTGAGCATGCTAGTACAAATTTATAACCTTATCAGTTGAGAGGCTGAGGCATGAGGGTTGTGAATTCTAGACCCAATGGGCGACGTAGTGGGACCCTGTCTGCCCAGCCCACCTGACAAACAAGAGCACCTGGACTGCTGCGCAGCTGTGCCTTGTGGTCCTCCTGTTCTTTGATCAGGGGTGGGTTAGCACTGATGATGTTTGCATGGGATGACTAATAATCTCACTCTAAGAGAAGCATGCAAGTCGTAAGAAAATTATTTCGTTACTGAACTTATAGACCTTTGAAAGAAAGAAGTCGAGGCTACTTAGCAGAGATGAGTAGATATCACAACACCACACGTTTGAGGGGCTGCCCCGCATTAGGTGCTTCTCAAGATGCTCGCTCAGGTCAATCATGACCGTGCAGGGAAGAGCTGCATTTTCAGCCCATTCAAATGAGAGCAGAGGGGTATGGGGAGAATGTGTACTAACCCTCC
This sequence comes from Myodes glareolus, assembly GCF_982192425.1. NCBI lineage: Eukaryota > Metazoa > Chordata > Mammalia > Rodentia > Cricetidae > Myodes > Myodes glareolus. The sequence continues at coordinate 8,039,857 of NC_142033.1, read as the reverse complement.
ATCTTCTCCGGTCTCTTTAGCTGTCTCCTAAGAAGACCTGGGAAGGGTTCATTGGCGGTTTCTTCTCCACCGTCATATTTGGATTCATTGTGAGTTCTACTGGGGTTTTACTTTTATTTATACTCTGAAAACGCATGCTAGGATTTAGCCTTTTCTAAACCTACAAAACCACAAAACGCTAGTAATATGTTTATTAAAACTTACTAAATAGGCCCCCATAGTCATTCTCTGCCTTTTGATTAGTATTGATTCTGTGATGATCTCTATCTGCCACAAAAATAACTTTGTTTAATGAAAAGTGAGAGCCACACTTACCTGTAGACATGAGACAGACCGACCATCTCCACCAATACATTCCTACACCTAAGACTCAGGGAACATCTCCAAGGATGGGGAGGAAAGGTTGTTAGGGCCAGAGAAGTAAGGTATCTCCTACAAGATAGTGTCTTCCATATTTGCCAGGGAGCTGCACCTATGAAATCTTAACCGTGGTCATCTAAACAAGATCCTCACAGTGATAGCAATGCTTGTCATTCCTATGCACAGGCAGTTGGAATCTATTCCTGGCAGCATATTTGAATTTTTGCTGTTTTTGAGCAAAACGTTGGCGTGAGTGGCTGGGGGAGAGATGGAATCAGATGAACAAGAAGATGTTTTATCTTCTCTCCTTTTGCCATGGTTGAGGAGGGTTAATTTTAAAGACTGCACCGATGACATCGTGGGCTGGCAGGGGGCAGTGCCTTTCTCCCACACTGCTGTTGTGCAGTGTTTGTTTAGTGTGAAGTTGACACAGTCTATGTGCAGTAGCCCCCCCCCCCCCCCCCGCACAGCCCGTATCTTCAGAGTCTGCCCCTTACCACGCCATCTTAGGCCTCGCCGAGAGAACTATGCAGACTTTTAAAAAGTAAGGTCTTGGGCTGGAGGGATGGCTCTGTGAGTAAAGGCCCTTTCTGTGCAAATCCTGGGAACCGAGTTTGAACCCCAGAGTTCACTACACAGTCCCCTGGCATGGGGACACACACAATGCATGCGTACTTAGAACATTGAAAACTCAGATCTCCTATAAGGCTCTTTTAAGACCACATTGGCCCCACCCCTTCTGAGGTTGTATGGAGATCTCTCTGCTTTTGAAAATTCTTTTGTTCTCTGAAGGTTTTTCAGTTTCTCCTGGGACCATCCCAACCTAACTCTGGACACGTAGCCAAATGCTGGTGCACGGACACTTGGCGTCTGGTTCTGTCCGCTGTGGCACTTGGCTTCCTCTTGCCTGGGCAGTATCTTACAAATTCTTGCTTTGGTCTTCAGGCTGCCTATGTGCTGTCCAAACACCAGTACTTTGTGTGCCCAGTGGAATACCGAAGCGATGTCAACTCTTTCGTGACAGAATGCGAGCCCTCAGAACTGTTCCGGCTCCAGAGTTACTCCCTCCCTCCGTTCCTAAGGGCAGTGTTGAGACGGGTAAGAGCAAATGGCTAACCGGTGTGTCTGGGGATCCACCATTCCCATCCAAGCCACAATAAAAAGGGATGCTCTGGTTCTTTTTTTTTTTCCCAAATATGTAGAAGTGGGTTGTATGTTTGTCATCTTGTAACATGAGGAGGCCGGCTTGTTGGGGTTTCGTCCCGCCTGGTACCCCACAACCAGCAACTCCCAAGGAAAATCACACACAGGACTCCATAAGATTATAAAGCTGATTGGCCCATTAGCTCAGGTTTCTTATTAGTCCTTGTAACTTATATTAATCCATTATCATTATCTATGTTAGTCATATGGCTTGATACCTTTTTCAGCTGGGCAGGTTACATGTTGCTTCTCTGGTGGTCTGCACAGGAGTGACTGAGGGAGCTTCCTAGAATACGCCCAGTCTCTTTGCTCCACCTCTACTTCCTGTCTGGCTTTCCCGCCTATACTGCCTGCCTGGCCAATCAGCGTTTTATTAAAATATGATTGACAGAATACAGACAATTCTCACACACCATCATCTTAACCATCAAATGACTATAACATTTCCAAGCATATGTGTGTACACTAGGAATTTATTTGTATAATGATTTAAATACTGATAGCAGTTTGTATTTTTAAAAATTATTTTAAAATATAAATAAAATTTAAAAATAAATAGATTTTTACAAATAAATGAATGTTACTGATTTGAGTAAGTATAAAGCTTGAGACTCATCAATTGAAAGACTCCTTGATTTTTCGGGGTCATTATTAATATAGAAATCTAGAAATGAGCCTTCCATTGCCACCATTTAAAGCACCTGAGATGCCATCCCTCAGATTGTTTGGAATGTTCTACAGTAGACTCTGTTACATCATTAGAGTGGGAAAAAAGTAGGCTGGTTAGCTTTTACGTGGGAAGAAGGAGCCTCGACTGAAGGATTGACTCCATCAGATTGTCCCGTGGGCTTGTCTGTGGGGCGTTTTCATAAGCTGATTGATGGAGGAGGGCCCAGCCCACTGTGGGTGGTGCTGTCCCTGGGCAAGTGGGCCTGAGCTGTGTAAGGAAAGTAGCTGAGCCAGCCAGGAGAAGCAAGCCAGCAAGCAGGGCTCCTTCTAGGTTCCCGCCTTGGCTTGCTACAGGTGACTGTAACCTGTAAGTCAAATAGCCCTGCCTTTATAGTAGCAGAAAGCAAGCAAGGACATACAGTAACTGCACATGTATGTGTGTGTACATTGTACTCCAAACTCACAGCTTCAAGGTTTTGGAAACAAATTAACCTGCAAATAACTTATCTCTCTGAGTGCTCATTATTTGGTTTTAAACATTTCTTAACCATCCACGCTTCCTGTTACATCCTATAAAGCATAGGCTCCTACCAGTCTTTAAGTTTGGAGCCATGTTGTTCTTTGAGAACAGCTCCAAACTCTGTGGCCTGAATGTCTTTCCTGGACCATACCCGTCACGTGCCGCTTTTAGTTCATAGTTAATTCAGGGGGAACGAGCGCTATACCCTCAGATAATTTATATAATTAGTTCATAGTTAATTCAGGGGGAAAGAGAGCTATACCCTCAGATAATTTATATAAAGTAAAATTCTCTTCAGATGATTTCTCTACATCTTTTGAAATAATTTTGTTTATGCCCATTTTGACAGGCCTTGTTTTGTTTGAGGCAGGGTCTTATCACATAGCCCAGGCTAGCCTTTGACTCAAGGTACTCCTGTGTCAGCGTACAGAGTATAGAATAACAGGGGCATGCCACCACCCCTTGACAGTATATTAAGAAACTCATCTCTGAGCCAGGCAGTGATGGTGCACACCTTTAATCTCAGCTCTCGAAGTCAGCCTGGTCTACAGAGAAAGTTCTAGGACTGCCAAGGTTCCATAGAGAAACCTTGTCTTGAAAAAGCAATCCAAAAAAAGAAAGGAAGAAAGAAAAAAGTATTTATTTCTGTATGTTTCCATAGCTTTCGACGTAGTTTTGGTGACAAAGACAACTTTTTGCTGTTTCATCGTTTAAAATTAGATACTATTATAAAATATAAAATTAAAATAAATCCTGTGATTATAAGAACAAAGTACTGTGGTCTAGAGAGCAAGCGTAGAGTGAACCAAAGTGTGACTCTCCCACATTTCCCACACAACTGTTTCCTAAGCCCTGGCTGAGCTGGAATTCCACCTGGTGTGCCAGTGAGGCTGTGGGTGCTGGGCAGGGCGTCGGCATGGGGCGTGGAGACTGTGATGGGTGTGGTGGTGAGGCTGTGGGTGCCGGGCAGGGAGTTGGCACACGGTGTGTGGAGACTGTGGTGGGTGTGGCGGTGAGGCTATGGGTACAGGATGGGGAGTCGGCATGGGGCGTGGAGACTGCTGATGGTGCCATGTTTTCAGTCATGGTCTTTAACGCTTGAGACGATGACAGAAATGTGGTCTGTCTCAGCCTCCTGTGTCTGCCATGTTCCTGGCTTAGGTGGCATGAGTAAACACAATGTTAATGCAGCTGGTCCTCTCCTACCCCCTCCTCAGGACACGGTGAGCATGTATCCCTTCCAGATCCATAGCATTGCGTTGTCAACGTTCGCATCGCTGATTGGCCCATTTGGAGGCTTCTTCGCCAGTGGATTCAAAAGAGCTTTTAAGATCAAGGTGCGTTTTTACATTCTCTGCTGCAGTCTCTGTGCACATAATAGGAGCTCTCTGTCCTCGGGATGTGGCCCACACTGGCCACACTGAGCCCCTGGGAATCATACCATCCCTGACATCCGTGTAGCCTCACAGCCATGCTGCCTGGCTGGTTGGAGTTTTTTGGTGATGGCATATTTATTCCTTTTGAAGTGTCTTAGACTCTTCTGGAGATGGAATGTCCCCTCAGGAATGGAGTAGTCTGCCATCTGCCGCTTAGCCTTTCCCAGTCCCACTCGAAGGGTTCTTCCAAGGAGCATTTGGATCGGAACTGTCCATCCTGTTAGGTCGGGGTTGTCAGACTTTGTCAGGCCAGGCTGGAAAGAACATTCTTGCAAATTCTCTGCGGTTCAGCTCTGAACGCTGTTGCTGCTACAGTATGAAGCTTGTACCACAGACATGTCCGCGAAAGTCTTAAAACTTTGTTTGTAAGACCTGCTTGTGGGTTGGGATTTGAACTGTGAGAGCTAGTTAGCTGATTGTGGTCCTTACTTAAAGTCATCCCCACGTGTTAGTACAGCAGGGCCATCCTCCCTTACCAGGTAAAGTAAATTGGCTCATTAAGGGTGAGAATGGCTGGTGAAGATGTGCTGGTCAGGGAATGGTGCTCCGAGGAGGTGAGATTGGAGCCGAGATCTGAAGAGAGGACGAGGGTAAATCTTACTGAGATGTCTGAGGAAGAGCACTGAAGTGAGTGAGTACAAGGAGTCACTCGCTAAAGGGAGCCAGGACCCAGCGGCTCTGTTAGAGAACAGTGTTTGGAAACCACCTGGGACTTTAGGATGACCAGGGAAGTAAATGAACTCGGGTGCTGTGGTCGGGGCAAGGTAATATAGAAAGCCTACAGGGTACCTGGCCTCAGGATGCTCCCTCCCCATGTGGGAGGGTGGGAAGCAGTCCTGTCTGCTGCTTGGGGTGAGCGCCTTGCAGTGGGATATGGTTGCTGGGGCTCCCTCAAGCCTTGGTGAGCAGGGAAGGGAGGAAATAGGTTGGGAAAAATTAGTCACGGGTATTTAGATTGTGGTTTTTGTTTTGTTTTTTGAGACAGAGTTTCTCTGTGTAGCTCTGACTGTCCTAGAACTCCTCTGTAGACCAGGCTGGCCTCCCAACTCACAGAGATCCACCTGCCTCTGCCTCCTGAGTGCTGGGGTTAAAGGCGTGCGCCAACACCGCCCAGTGTGTGTGTGTGTGTGTTTTTAATGATCTCTAAGATTCCTCACTAAAGGGGGAGGTTTTTTGTTTTCACATCTGAACGTGCAGTTGCTGTTGTATCTTGTGTGTTAGTGCCCAGATGTTCACAAGAACACTTGTGTTCTCTGGGGTTTTGGTAGTGAGTTCTTCTGCAGAAACCTCACCGCCTGGCCTCTCCTCAGCCTGTTTGATGGACGAGCATGTTCTCAGAGACTCAGGTGCTTTGTCCTTCTTTTACCTCAGTGCTTACAGAAGGCTGCTCACCACTGGAGTGTTTGCTCCGGCACAGGGGTTGTTGGGTAAACACAAGTGAGAGATGCGTGTGCGTCTGTGTGGCAGTGAGGCAGCTCCCACACAGCTGCTCACCGTGCAGGATCACAGGCAGTTACAGAACGAGATAATTTAGGGAGATTACAGCAATGAGAAAAAGTGCTAGACTTAATTAATATGTAGTGTTATTTCAGTGCTGTGGGCCAATTTAGAAATCATTCAACAGTGAGTGGAGAGTTGAAAATAACATTTTAATCTGTTGGTTGTATTTTATTTGTATTTGTTAGAAAAAATTAATAGTAAAGTTTTCTTATAAAGTCTGTAATACTGAAAAGACATTTATGTGTCAGAATTTGATGTAGGTGATGTGTATTTCACGCTTGTTTGTTTCTGCAGGATTTTGCAAACACCATTCCTGGACATGGCGGGATAATGGACAGGTTTGATTGTCAGTATCTGATGGCGACGTTTGTGCACGTGTACATCACAAGCTTTATAAGGTACTTCCCTACTAAGACAACCTCAAATGTCGTTGCGCTATTCTGTTGAGTTCCCATTACTTTAAGTTGACTGCTTCTGTCAGTGGTCGTTTATAACGTCAAATGAAATGGAACTATGACTCTGCGTCGTAGGATCCGGTAGTCATTGCTGTGAGCACATTTGAGCAACTCAAGGGTCGTATACACGATGACAGTTAGCAGAACCCAATCAAAAGACCTAGTTAATGCTAGGTTCAAAATACAAGCAGATTGCATTTCTTTTTTTCTGAGGCAGTGCTACGGACCGGCTCAGGGGAGCCACTCAGACCGTAAGGGAATCAGGGCGAAGGCACAGGAGAAATCAGGATACGGCGAGGAAAGTGACACACAGACACTCCCAATGTTTTTGAGACATGCTGTTGTGATTTACTTACTTCAGTGCAGGATTATATATTATTGCAAACAAAGAACTTGGCAAAGGCATACATCATCAGATCATAAAATAGAAAAGAACGGCATAAAACAGTTTTACAAAGAGAATCTTTAAAGATACTTTGGCATGAGTACAAGGACTTTTGCTTCCTTACATTTGTAAAGTTACCTCTTCTTTTTTCTTGTTATTAGAGAGACCATTGTTCTTGAGTTAGCCCACCTTTATCAGCTTGTACCAGGTGGCTGGCTGGGCTCAGCTAAGTGACCTTGTGTGTCTGGGTGAGAAAGAAGAAGGCTACTATCTTTCTGGAAAACTTTCTGCTAGGAAGCTTTAAAGACATGATTTTAAACTTGTCTGAGACTCATTTTGTACCATTAATCTCAACTCCTTTTCCTTCCCGACTCTCAGGGTCAGATGTTGTAATTAGCCTAGGTTTTCTGGCCATAAGGAAGGTTGCATAGGCCTCCTGTTAAGTTGTACCTAAATGCCTAATGCTGTTTTCCTGTAGAAGGCTTCTAAGGTTTTTTCTGCTAAGATTAACTCCTTTTATTCCACATCATCAAGGAATTGTCCTAATGATGATTTTGGCTATTTCCAGAACTGGCTACTTTTTTAAGGCTTTAATTAATAGTGGAGCAGAATTCAAAAATGTCCTCAGCAGTCTTGTTTATATCCACAACTGCCTGGAATAGTCTGATCTGTTAGCAATATGTAAGGATCACAAAGAACACACAGACAAGGGAAAAGACACACATTATGGCTCCAAGGACAGCCAGGTCGAGTCAGTACTAATGGCGACTCAGGTAGCATTACACCACAACTGATTGCCAAGGAACTGCCTGGAACACACAGCTCCGAGAAGCACGAATCCCAATCCTTCCGGCAATATTTGCCTGCCCAGTCAGCATTTCTGCTATACTGGCGTGACAGCCGTGGATGTAGCAAGGCAGGATTTCTCTGTGTGTATCTCTGGCTGTCCTGGAACTCACTCTATAGACCAGGCTGACTTTGAACTCACTGAGATCTGCCTGCCTCTGCCTCCCAAGTGCTGGGGTTAAAGGCATGCGCCACCACCTGCCCAACCAGATTACATTTCTTAACCGTGGGCATGACCCAGTTGCTGCTGGAGTGTCTGACATGTCATCACACAGCGGAGCACAATGGACCCCTCCCTGTTCTCAGAGCTCCTTCCTGAGAGAGTGGAGGATCTAACATGATAGCGAAGGTTTCAGCTGCCAGTGAGGGGTGGGAGGTGGCGGCTGTTTAATAAATTGTTGGCTGTTCTTGTTACTAGAATATGAGATCTTCCCTAAAATGGCAGTGTAGCATGGGAATGCCAACAATCATACCATGTTGATATGACCTCCCTGGTCTCCACTGGGGCCCAGAAGGCCATGGAAAATATGTTTTCATCAGAGTTATTTAGAGGGATTCATAAATGTACATGTAAACATATGTATCCATATCAGTGTAAGAATTTTTGTATTAATCTTTTTGGGGGAGGGAGGTTGCAGTCCTGAAATTTACCAGCTTCCTTCACCTTTTCAAAGAACCAAGACTTTATTACTTTTCTCTGTGGTATGTTTGTTTTCTCCTTCATTGATTTATACTTTTTATTTCTTTATATTTTCAAACTTTAATTTGGTCTTCTACTAGCTTTTTAAGATAATGCATAGGTTGCTGATTTAGGCTTCTTCTCTAAGACTGCAGACCCCCCCCCCGCATCTTTAACACTCCTCGGTTCTAATCCTGTGGTCCCAGTGTGCTCATTTTCCCGGGCCACTGTCTCCCCGACACTCAGGTTATTTAGAAGTATACCGATTGGTTTCCAAGCAGATCAAGGCTTTGTGGTTGTTCTTTCTTTATTGCTGTTTGTCCTGGTTTTGGTGTGTGGTTGAAAGAACCTAAGGTTTGAGCCCTGCCTCACGGCTCAACACACCGTCTCTTCTGTCACATCTGACGGGAACAAACGACCACCATGCAATTTCAGATGTAATACTGGGTCGGGTGCAGTTTTGCTAGGAGCTGAGTACGGTCCTTTGAGTTGTGAGTGCTTGCTCTACCTTAATGGAGCTCTGTGGGGGCTCCTGCCAGGGTCGCAGGTCTTTCCTTTCTCTGCTCTGGTACACGCGTGTAAGTTTCACACCCTCTCTTTCGAGGTCGTATTGGAGTATCGTGGCTTTGTTTCCCTGTGGAATCCCTCCTTTGGTCACCGCTTGTCTCGCTGCCTGCCCAATGCATGTTCGAACACTCTGGCCAGCCGCTTCCATTAATTAGTGCTAGCACACAATTTCTCGGTCCTTTTTTTTTCCTTTTCTTTCTCTCTTTCTTTCTTTCTTTCTTTCTTTCTTTCTTTTTTTTTCTTTTTTCTTTTTTAGCATTTCCTTGTCTTCATTTCAACAGTGTTTTCTTTTCTGGTTGTTTTATTCTTTATGACCCCATCACCCTCTTTGTCTTTTTGTATGATATTTACTCATTGATAGAGCCTGGTATCAGCAATTTAAGGCCAAGTCCCTAAAATCCGTAAAACAGAGGAGGCTTTAGAGATGGCAGATTTTTAAGACAAATTTCGCACTCTTTGTTTAGAAAAGATTTACCTTGTGTTCTCTCCGCGGCACAGTCAGGCTGTACCGTGTCCCTGTGGCTGAAAGCAGACCCTTGTCCTATTTGGAGGCAGCAGAGATGTCGTGGACCCAGCTCCCGGGAAACACCTGCTGACATCACCTTCCATTAGCTCAGCTTGCTGGCATAGCTCCTTTCCCTGTGGGTGGCTGCTCCAGGTCATGCCGCAGAATGTAGCAAGACCAGCTGGGCTGTGAGGGGCACATGGCTACCACAGGTTTCTGCCTGTTTGCCTCGAGACACAAAAGTGACCCGTGGGATGGCGGCTCAGTGCTGTTATGCTGCTACTGTTTTAAGTTAGAGATTTCTCGGAATCAGTTGTGCCTCTGTCCTTCCCAACTGTGATGTTTCTATAGAAGACATTTCTTTGTCCCCAGGATTTCCATTTCTTACCATTCTGTTTTTAAAATCTGTACTATAAATCATTTACCTACTTGTTTTTAATGTGTGTCTCAGAATTCCGCACCATCCTACATATTTTGCTAATGGGATTTTCTAAGTAGATCTCACTGTTGTTTACACACGCACCCCTCTGCAAGTGCACTGGGGAAGGTCTAATGATAGACACAAATATTTTAAGGTGGGAGGTTTGTAGGGTTTTGTTTTTGTTTTGTTTTGTTTTGCGTCAGTGTCTTACTCTGTAGATCAGACTGACCTAGAACTCACTATATAGTCCAGCCTGTCTTCCAACTCATGGTAATCCTTCTGCCTCAGTATGTCCAATACTGAGCTTACAGGTATAAGCTGCTATGTCTTTCTTGCTTCACAGACCATTCACAGGGTGTGAAGGAGGGACCCCTGCCTGGGGCTCCTCTTAGCTCTGTGTACCCCCGCTGAGTGATACTCTGAAAGGCTGGAGTAGGGATCCTGGAAGAGTGAGTCCAAGGAGAGAGGGGTGGCGGGCCGCTCCCGTAGCTGTTCCCGGGGCCCCTTCCTCCTGCGTGGACTGCTCTGGTGGATGGGCAAGAGGCCGGGGCTGTCCTTGGCCTCCGTTCAGAGAGCAGAGGAGGGTGTCACGCTGTTTGCATTTCCCTGGGAAACTATGGTGCATCCATAGTTCAGGACTTTAGTGATTTGTCTCTCAGGTGAACGAGTGTAGTTCCCCAGGGTATTTCATCAACAAAGTACTTTACGTGGTCTAGAAGTCCCTTTGAGGCTAAAACTTGTAAATTTCTTTTTGTGTCCTTCTTCAGTTTGTCCTGTGTCTCCTGGCCTGAGGGTTTGCCCTTTATCAGGTTGCCCTTGAGAGAATTTCTGTAGAACTTAGGTCTCTGTTCTGTGCCTGCCCTTCCCTCCACGCCTGCCCACTCTTCTTGCGTCTCAAGCCTCAGTCATTCTGGCATGTTGCTAGTGCTCACAAGTGCTGGGTGCTCACGTGGGAGCAGTGGCAGTTCTGTGGCAGTGGCTGCTTAGCCCTTCAGATATGTTTTCCGCAGCCTGCCCTCACTTAGCCCCTGTGCAGATGGTGTGCAAATAGTGCCAACATGTCTTTGCTTCCTCATCAGGGGTCCGAATCCCAGTAAAGTCCTGCAGCAGCTGTTGGTGCTCCAGCCAGAGCAGCAGTTAAACATCTACAGAACCTTGAAGACACATCTCATCGAGAAAGGAATCCTGCAGCCCACCTTGAAGGCGTAGCTGCCCTGAGAGGATGGACTGCCAAGGAGGAGCCCTCAGAACAGCTCCGAAGTCTTGCGCTGAGCCGGCATGGAGCTGAAGAGGCGACGGTTGCAGGTTTTGCAGATATGAATGTCTTTCTCTGAAATTACTGTGAATATTTAACAAACTCGTGATCTAACTGATGAGTGCATAGCAAGTGCCCGCCCGTGAGAGATCCGCCCTTTTCTAAGATGTTTTCCCATGTTAACTTCTCTGCCCTCACATGCTGGATTCTGCAGTTTAGGAGACTTGTGTTTTAAAGATTCAAACACTGTAAGTTGAGCTCCTCTGAGGTTGTGCCTGGCAGTCAGCTCTTATGCACAAACATTGTTGGGAAATGCCTCTCTGTAGCCTCAAGGCTTGCTGCAGGCATCGTGGGGAGCCAGGTCCTGGGGCTCCCTCCTCTGAGAGACTCAAGTATTTCTGAAGGGCTGAGTTAGATTAAAAAAGAAAGAAAAAGAATGATTGTTCACTTTTTTTTTCTGTTTTCTTTTCCTCCTTTTTGTTTGTTTATTCATGGTACCGGGGATGGAACCCAGGGTCTTGCACCCACCAGGCAGGCGTTCCACTCCTGGGCTCCGTCTGGGAGACTGCCTAATTGTCAGAGAGGTAACAGTCTGCTGAGTGGAAACGTCCTGATTTTAAGTAGTTTCAGAATTCGGAGGCTAGAGGCTGAAACCTGTGCCTCTTTTGATTTGTCCAAAAGCAGGTGTGAGCATCCACTTCTGACTAAACTCTTTAAAACCAGAGCCAACTTCCCAAGAGACCCAGAAGTGGCGCCTCAAAAGCTGCGGAAAGTCATCCGGTGGCTTGGTGGTAACCTGTGGATCTTAGTTCCCTGTGAACTGATTCCCTGAGTCCCATGGGGGTTAGGGCTGGGGCGGAGCCCTGGCTGGTGCCAAGGTGAGGGGCTGCCTCCTGCTCTCTGTGCACCTCACCTGGGAAGAAGACCCAGGCCCCTGCCAACTCCCTGCTGGCAACTGTTCTTCCCATCATGTCGTAAAATCCAAGCAGAAATTGTAGCCATTAAGAAGAAAAGCACATGAATGCCATGCCTCCCTGGGGTGGGCCGGACATTGTCACCAGACTGGAGGACACCTAAGGCCCTGGACATAGCTCCTGTACGCACTCTACAGCCATCTTAACATTGCGCGTTGTTGGCCACCCTCAGCCAACGCCTAGTTCTCCACCTCAGTGTTCAGGGGGAGAAATAGATACATTGTAAAGGATATTTTGGTAATGAAAAGAGTAAATATTTTGTTTAAATTAGAAATGAATTTCAGTGATCACACATTCCCTTCCTGCTGTAGATGTGCCTGTGTTCTGAGGCTGCGCCTCCAGCCACCGTGTGTGCTCTCCTCACATGGTGTGTGTGCCGAGCCTAGCAGATGTGGCCCTCAGCCCTGAGAATGCCATCACTGTTGGGTCTGGTCTCTACTAGGTGACTTGCGACCTGGGACTGCACCAGGCCTCCATTGCGTCCTGCCTCTGCCTCGTGACGGCGCTGCCACGGCCGATGGCTTTTCAGTCGGGCCACCTGGGAAGTGAGTTCTGTTGTCCCCCTTCCCACTCCAGAGAAACAGCAAAAAACCTTGTGATAGGAAGATGCACTGAGCGGCTTCAGGACGACGTTGATTCCCCTCGCCCATCACGGTCCTGTGGCATTGGTGAGGTGTTATAAGACAGAATTAGGGAAGCATTGCTTACTCATAGGTATTAAAAGTCAATATTCTCCTAAACAGAGGATGGAATTAGGACCATTGGGGTTACAGTAAAAGCTTTTCTCAATAGACTTTTAGATTGTATACATTTTGCCATGTAAAAAGTAGGTTCCCAATTTTAAGAAAGCTCTGAAGATTGACATTTCTAGTATACTTTTATAGCATGTATATTAAAATGGACTATATTTTAGCAATCACCGGCAGAGCCGGACTCCAGTCAGCGTTCTATTTGCACCAGAAGAGGCTTCAGCTACTGCAGAATGTGGTGGACAGATGAGAGCTGGGGACGCCTTCCACAGTGATGCGAACCTGCTGTGTGGTACCCGCTGCTGTCCTCTTCCACCGTGGGTGGTGCACACTCGGTCTCTGAGATTAAAGACCACCCCCTTTCTCTTAGCCTTCTCTCCTCACTCGCACTTTGGTTGGACGCAGGTAATGCCGCCTCCTTCAGTGAAGAGGAAATGGTAGCAACACTGTATATAAACTGTATATGGGTGAAAGTTTATGATATGTGTCAATCAGTTCTCTGAATCTTTTTACTGAAACTGAGATAGAAAAACAATAATAATAAAAATTCGATGGTATTTTGACTTTTCTGTGCATTTTGTCATTGGAGAAGCATTCCTTAAGCACCAGGCTTCTGAAAGATGAACGTCCTGCCCTGTTCTCACTCGTTTTCTGGACAGCCCCATCCCTTGTCCCCTAGTGTCATTTTGTATACGTCTAAGGTGAGCTCCATTGTCCCTTGCTGATGAGACACATGGGAGGGCCCCATCTGTGTTCGGTGAGGAGGAGCCGCTAGTAACCATTCCTGTGCTCACTGCTGCCCATAGCCAGCGGGAAAGGGTGGGTTGGGAGGGCTGAGCCAAAAACCAACTGCTTTGACTGTGGCTTTTCTGGTAGGACTAAGTGCTTCTTGAATGGTAGGCTGGCTCCCCTTCCCTTGAGCAAACCTGGAATGCCCCCACCAATCCATGTAGTCCAGTGCGTCCTTCTGGAAACAGCACTGAAACTGGGCTTGGGTGGGGGATGAGAGAAGAGTGGCTGCCGGTGCAAACCCCAGGGCCAGGGGAGATGGGTACCACCTGAGCTCCTCTGAGACGCTCCAGTCCTTTGGAACCCCTGTGGAGAAAGGGCTATGCATTTAGGAGCCTATGAAATTCTGCAAAGACAGTCAGGTCTAGACAATTAGCCCTAAACCAGTAGCCATCTTGACAGCCTGGTGTCTTCGCGTACAGGTGTGTTGTGCTTTGCAGAGTCATCAGCACATCCGGGTCTCTCAGTGAAGAGTAGCGTTTGTGTCAGTGGCACGGTGTTCTCCAAAAGCTGCAGGGAGAGTCGTCCAGTGTCCTAAAGCGTAGAGGGGGTATAGCCGATAAAGGGCCTTGTCCACAGAAAAAAATCCTTGAGTCGGACATGCTGTCTGAGTAATTGGGAGGATGGAAAGCCACTTTGTCCCCTTTAGTGGAAGGACAGAGCTCCAAATCTCCCCCTCCCCGATCCCCTTCTGAATCTGTGGGTTTTGGGCTGTCTGTAAACCCCGAGTCTCCTTTACTGTGGGTACAACTCGAGTTTAGTGGATCCCAGTGGTTTTTAACCCTCAGATGGGGCCTAGAAGAGGGCACAGTTTGTAGGGCAGTCTTGGGAAAACCTGTTAATATAGTTTTCATTAGTTTGATAAATCCCTCATAGTTGTGAAGGGATGAGAGAACCAGAAATTTCACCTAGTCCAGGTCAGATGGCTATATTTCACCGGTAAGCCTTTCCCCCACAGAAACTCTGTTGAAATATAATTTACACATGAGGCTGTACATGACAATGCATGCCTGCTCTCTCAGCACAGGGAAAACAGAGGCAGGAGAATCAAGAACTGAAGGTCAGCCTCAGCTATGTAGTGATTGCCACAGCAGCTTTGATCTTCAGGAGAACTTGCCTCAGAACAACCAAAGCAGTTAATTGACGTTCCCAAACTTACTCAACCATCACTAAATGTGGTTGGAAACCATGCCCGTGTTCTTTCCTGTAGTATGACGGGCCGGCTTGTTGGGGTTTCTGTTCCGCCCAGTACCCCACAGCCGGCAAGCCCAAAGAAAATCACACACAGGACTCCATAAGGTTATAAACTGATTGGCCCATTAGGTCAGGCTCCTTATTAGTCCTTGTATCATGTATTACCCCATTATCCTTATCTACATTAGCACATGGCTCAGTACCTTTTCCAGCAGGGCAGCTTACATCTTTCCTCTCCAGTGGTCTGGGCAGAACTGCAGGGAGCTTTCTGCTTCCCAGAATACTCCCAGTCTCTTTGCTCCACCTCTACTTCCTGTCTGGCTTTCCCGCCTATACTGCCTGCCTGGCCAATCAGCGTTTTATTAAAATATGATTGAAAGAATACAGATAATTCTCCCGCACCACTTTCCCAAAGTTCCTGGTGTCCATTTGCGGTTAATCCCTCCTCTGATGCCCAGCTGTGTTGCCCCTGATCCACTAACCTGTTTCATTTGCCTTTTGTGGGCATTGTGTATTAATGGAACCATGATGTGCCATGTTTTGTATCAGGCATAGCATTTTTGCATGTATTACTACTTTTCATGCATATTGAGTTTGGGCAACCCATTTGCCACTTGAGAGGCACTTGCATTATTCCCAACGTGGGGCTTTTATGAAAAACGTTGCTTCCATCAGGGAGGAACTAAACGGAGAAATCTCTGAAGACGCTGGTCTCCGTGAGCCTCTGAATTAGCAAGAAAACTGAGGTAGGGGAGACATGGCGTTGGGTTGCTGTTTCTCACAACTGTGTGTTTTGGGGGGCGGTAAAGGGAAAGTGAGAATTAGATACGTGTTAAATAGGCCCTTCTGGGATCCAAAAGCTTGGAATTCACAGAAGACTCAGAGAGAGGATGGAGATGTCATAGCGAGGTATCTCTTAGGCTCAACCTTTACTACACAGGAAAGGAAAGTCCACGATTCAGCACGCAGATGGAATCTTCGCAGTGGCTTGGCACTAGAAGCTATGATAATAAGGGAATATGCTGTCTCTTAACTGCTTGAATTAGAAAACTGAAAAGCATAGTTATTTCCAAAGTTATCACTGTATCTTGACTTATTATTGTCTGGGCTAGGTTTTTTCGTTCTGCCTCAAGCAAGTCACCTGAGAAGAGGGAACCATAGGCAAGTCTGTGGGGCATTTTCTTGATTAGTGATTGAGATGGGCGGGACTAGCCTCGGAATTGTATGAGACAGCAGGCTGAAGGCTGGAGAGATTCAGTCACAGAGGGTGAGTTCTGTGTGAGGCTCACAACCAAGAGAGACAAGAAAGGTTGAGCAAGTCAGTAAGCAGCGTTCTGCCATGGCTTCCATGTGAGTTCCTGCCTCCCGGCTCCTGCCCTGATGGCTCAGGGCTGGACTGTGACTGACAGGTAAGCTGATGAGCCCTCCCCTCCCAAGCTGCCTTTGGGAATGGTGTTTTGGTCACCACGTTGGTAGAAAGCAAACTAAGAGACTGACCAACTGAGCCTGCGGGAAGGGAAAAGCCCAGGGTAAGCACTCCAAGCCCTTTGTTTGTTTCATTTTCAATTTTATTGTAGATATGTGGATCTCCATATTATAGGGAGAACATTTGTTTAGACTAAAGTCAGACACAATTAGAAGTCACACTTTGACAGTTCTGGTTTGGTTTTCTGTGTGTTTTGTTTTCTGGGGAGAGGGGTAACGAATCCTAAACCAAATATATTGACCTGGGGTAAGAATCTAGTCACATTTAAAAAAAGTCAGGAAGCCTAGGCCCAAAGGACTTGACGGGAGTTCTAGGCGAGAGCACAATGAAGTGGACATATGTTCTTCTCACTTCCAGACAGCAAAGGGAAAGACAAGAGCTTCACACTGACCCCTGAGTTCTCAGGAGAGAACACTTGTAGGCACCAGGAATAATTCCACTCTAAAAGATCTCAAATTTCAGGTTGATGTGGTGGCCCATGCCTTTAATCACAATACCCTGGAGGCAGGGGGCAGGGTTGTGGAGTTGAAGCCAGCCAGCGCTGCATAGAGAGTCCTGTTAAGGGAAAGAAAAATACATTTTTTTTGGAGGGGGGAATAAAACTGAAGAATACCCATTCCCACCATCCCTGTGCTGGGTAACTATGTTAATTTGACCCAGGCTAGAGCCGTTCGAGAGGATGAATCCTTGATTTAAGAAAATGTCTCCAGGTAATCAGGCTATAGGCAAGCCTGTGGGACATTTTCTTAATTAGTGGCTGATGGGGGCGGGTCCAGTTCATTGTAGGTTATGCCAGCCCTGGGCTGATGGTCCTAGGTTCTATAAGAAAGCAGGCTGAACAAGCCATGGGGAGCAAGCCAGTAAGCAGCACCCCTCCATGGGCTCCGCATCAGTTTCTGCCTCCAGGTTCTTGCCCTGTGTGTTCCTGCCCTGACTTCCTTCAGTGGATTGTGGTTTCATCACAGCAATAGTGACCCTAACTAAGACCATCCCCAAATTCCTGATGTCTGAAGGATGGGCACCACCTTTTCAGTAGAGGTGTGTATGAAACACTATTTGGCGGGAACATCACCTTGGCACCCCCAGCTAAGCCCACACTCTGCCCTCAGAGCCCTTCAGGTCAGCTGGGGAGATGCAGCAGCAGCTGCTGTGTTTGCAGTCTACTCAGGAAGGACCCCTAACCTCTGCTGGAGTTAGGAGTTAGGAGGGTGGAGAGGAGGGCGACAGGGAAAGCCTAGGGAGGTCCAGAGGCTAGGGTACCTTCTGCAGCTGCTGGGACAGTCTGCCACTGCCACCTACTTTCTCAACAGATACCTTCATTATCCTGGAAAGTGGCCTGTCCCCAGGTCAGAATGTGTTGGAATAGGAACTTAGTAGCAACATGGAGGAGTGTGGACGGGGTGTTGCTGGTTCCTGCGAAGAAAGCCACTGGCTGCCTGCTGAGGGGGTGGGGAGAGGGGACACATGGCTAATGTATGCACCAGGACCCAAGAAAGTTGGAAATGTACACTAGAAGTTGTAAATAAGTCTTCACCATGGTTAAACATGGGAGCAAACGTAGAAATGTGGGTACATTGCTGGTCGATGGATAAATCATATGTGGTATATCAATTACACAGTGAACCTCTACTTAGCAGTGAGCAGTGCACTGATACATGCTGCAACATGGATGACCAGTCACAAATGCATTTATCTATATAAACACAGACAGAGATACTCGAGACTCTCTCAGTCTACAGCCCTGGTTGTCTCGTTAGTTAGTCTGTAGTCCAGGCTAGCCTCAAACTCGTCAGAGTCCAGCTTCAGCTTCGTAGGATTATAGGTGTGAGCCAGCAGGCTTGCTTATAGTAAGGATATCTCAGTTATTCATGTCGCTTATTGTGGTGCCTGTTATGGGGTTTGTGAGCAGGCAGAATGAGTGGGGGCACCCAGGGCTGAGTGAGGTCAGGGAGGGCTGCTGCCTGACCCCACTGTTGACCTGCAGACAGGGTGGAGGCAGCTGCCTCCCATTTGAGCAGTCAGTCAGGGAGGTGGGGAGGCTTTCTCTTTGTTTTGACTTTGGGCAAAGATGCTTCTCCCTGAGAGAATGAGCATGCTGCTCCATGGACCCCTCCAGGACCAAGGACTTTGAAGGTTTAGTATCAGTTGTCTGTGAAGGTTTCAAAAACAGTTTTCAGGCGGCCTGGGGTCTGGATACACAAAGGCATGAACCCAAGCCCACATGCTGCAGAAGTTGTTCTGAGAAAACTGCATCTGACCTGAGAGCAAAGATGCTTCAGCAGCTGCCCTGCCTGACGTGCTTGGAGGATTTCTGCACCGTGGTGGGCAGGATGGACTGCTAGACCTTTCCACAGCTGGCTGTCCATGAGATCGACAGTGAGCCGCTGCAGAGCATGGCCGTGGGAAGGTACCTGCCCGGACCACAGGACACCCACTGCCCTCAGGAGTGCCGGAACCGTACAGGGAGCTTCACTAATGTCCCTCTGAAGGGGTAGGCAGAAGGCATGGTCAGAACAAAGTCCAGCCGTGAGACGGAGAGAAACCACTCAGGGTTTTAATCAGCGTAGTGGCTCAATATGGCGTTGGTACTGTTGTGTAGAGGAGCTACTGGGAAACAAATGCCACCCATAGCACTCAGTGCTGAGACTCACACTGCTCCCCAACAGCCTGTCTCCCTCTGCAAGTGGAAAGCAAGTGGACAGGAAGAAGAAAGTCACTGTGTGAATAAAAGATGGGTAGGTGTGTCCTCTGAGAGGGAAGACGACCAGGAAACACACGAGGAGGCTTAGTATCATGACTGTTGAAAACAGTACCGTTTCAACAGAGGGTCAAAATTGGCATAAATGGAGATAGTGAAAATAAAGATTGCAGAGCCTAAAATCCTCATACTGGCAGAGGCATGGGAAAGACACCGTAAGTTTACTGAGTTGCTATGGAATGTTCAAGAATAGGGTTTTTGTCTTAACTTTCTGATGGCCCAGCTGAATATCAGCATGAACATGGGGGTTGCTACATTAGACGAAAAAGTAGCATTTTCAATGTGTGGATTTGAAGTTGAACTATAAGGATGTTCGATAATGTGGGAGACTCAGGCAGCAAAGCCAGACATTATTAGCTGATCTGTATGTGTACAGTCACAGCCTGCTTGGGTTGACCTTTGCTCCAGGAGTACTTTCAGGAATCAGTTTACAGAAGAGCGGTTTTCTGTTACGGTTGTAAATGTGTGGTGGATATTACGTTTTCATACTGGGCTGGAACTTGGAGATCGTGCCTAAGTGCAAGCTTCGTCCCTGCACTGTGCTCTTAGCTAAAAGTGGCATTTTCAAGCCCCATCGTCTGAAGATGGTAGTAGTTTTCAAGGAAAGGCCGGAAACGAGTTGTTTTTATTGGAACAACTCTGTCCTCTTCCCTGGGAAAAAGCTGCAGTTTCACTTTGTCTCTGAGCAGGAAGCATGAGAGATGAAGATCAGGGTTGAAGTTCTAATGGTTTATCTTCCTGATATGGCCGGGTGTGATTCTGGGCAGATGGCATGGCCGGGTGTGATTCTGGGCAGATGGCATGGCAATCATCCTAAGCATATGTTCACTGAGGTCACGAAAAGGACCCTGAGAAGGGTGAGCGCTGTGAGCAGAGGCTGGATGGAAGAGGGAGGAAGCTTGTTTCTCATGCACCTCTCTTTGGGAACTCAGATTTCTCTGAAGCAAGGGTGGCTGTGGGCTTTGAGCTCTTTCCACTATACCCAGACCACATGGATGATCAGTTCCCCTTGATTTGCTTTTGGGTTTCATAGTTCAGCACATCATTTCTTGTTAATTTCTGGTGGTTTGAAAGACATTAGCCCCTAAAGGGAATGGTACTATTAGGAGGTGTGGCCTTATTGGAGGAGGTGTGGTCCTGTTAAGGAATTGTCCTGTTAAGGTCCTGTCACTGTGGAGGCAGGCTTTAAGGCCTCATAAATGGTCAAGATACCACTCAGTATCTCAGTTCACTTCCAGATGCTGGCAAGATGTAGGACTCTGTTACTCCTCCAGCACCACATCTGCCTGCATGCCGCCATGTCCCACCATGACAATGGACTGAACCTCTGAAATGTAAGCTGCCCATCCAAATGTTTCCTTTATAAGAGTTGCCATGGTCATGGTGTCTCTTCAGGGCAATAGACACCCTAGGACAATTTCCAAGTTAATGGGAATGTGTTTGAGGCCACACGTACTACTTTGGCTCCTTAGCTTCCCAACACCCAAACTTTACAGCACTTCTTTGAGCATCTTAGTAAATTTTCACATAAGAAACTCGGATACAGAGAGGTTGCCATTCGCTCAAGTAATAGAAGAGAAACAGCCCTGGGCCTGATCGGTATAGCATACTTGTGAGAGCTGTATGCAGTATTAAAATAGTAGTGCTAACAGCTGTGTATGAGCGAAAGTGTAGTTTTGTCTAGGATCATAATGGAAGTTTTTAAAAGTTCTCATTAGTCCCCAACACTTCCGAAGTGTGCCATTCACAGAGATTCAAGTCTCAGAGGGAAGTTCCAATAACTGTTTGTAGCTGCCAATGCCCAGTCCGATTTGGCAGGTGTGGGTGGAAGCCTAGAGAATGTGCTGGAATCTGATTAGCAAGCAAACAAGGTTACAGGCACACGGAACAGTGTGGGCAGCACTTCCTGCATCTTTTCCTTGGGTTGTGGTTCTCAGTCTTTATCCCTCCAGTCCTGAAACCCATCTGTGGGTTAGCATGAAGCCTGCTCTCGTAGAATATTAAAACCAGGCCTGCTCTTATCACCATGCTTGGTAGTTGTCCTGCAGTGCAGGAGTGGTGGGGAAAACTGGGATCGTGGTGGCATCAGTGAACGTCTTCACCACCAAGCGCAGGCAACAAAA
This sequence comes from Myodes glareolus, assembly GCF_982192425.1. NCBI lineage: Eukaryota > Metazoa > Chordata > Mammalia > Rodentia > Cricetidae > Myodes > Myodes glareolus. The sequence continues at coordinate 8,018,983 of NC_142033.1, read as the reverse complement.
ACAGGTACAGCTTTGCTTAAGAAATGGCCTTGGCAATAGACAGTGGTGGCACACGCCTCAATTCCAACACGCAGGAGGCAGAGGCAGGAGGATCTCTGAGTTGAGGCCAGCCTGGTCTATACAGGTTTCCAGTACAGCCAGGGAAACACAGAGGAACCCTGTCTCGAAAATCAAAACAAACAAGAATGGTCTTGGTGAACTGTAAAAATGGGGAATTTTGTTCAGTTCAGTTTTGACTTTCAGGAGTCAGCGACACGCTGCAGCTGCTTGGAAGATGCTCCTGGGGTTGAGCTGTAGTGTGACTAGCCCCCATTCTTGGAGAATACTTTCTTTTTTTTTTTGTTTGCTTTTTATTTTTATTTATTTATTTATTTTTATTTATTAAAAATTTCTACTTCCTTCCCCCCTCCTCCCCTCCCCCTCCCTCTCTAGTCCTAAGAGCAGTCAGGGTTCCCTGCCCCATGGGAAGTCCAAGGTCCTCCCCCTTCCATCCAGGTCTATAAAGGTGAGCATCCAAACAAACCAGGCTCCCACAAAGTCAGTCCATGCAGTAGAATAAAAACCCATTGCATTGTCCTTGGCTTCTCAGTCAGCCAGCCTTCATTGCCAGCCACATTCAGAGTGTCCCTTTTGATCACATGCTCCATCACTCCCAGTCCAGCTGGCCTTGGTGAGCTCCCATTAGATCAGTCCCACCGTCACAGTGGGTGTACGCACCCCTCATGATCCTGACTTCTTTGCTCACGTTCCCCCTCATTCTGCTCCTCCTCATTTGGACCTTGGGAGCTAAGTCCAGTGCTCCAATGTGGGTCTCTGTCTCTATCTCCATCCATCGCCAAATGAAGGTTCTATGGTGATATGCAAGATATTCATCAGTGTGGCTATGGGACAAGGCCAGTTCAGGCACCCTTTCCTCTGCTGCCCAAGGAACAATCTGGGGACCTCTTGGAGAATACTTTGTACTCACAGAACAAGCAGCAGATGCCAGCTCTGTGGCAGACACATTTGTGATGATCAAAAATGAGCATGCCACTTCAAAGACGACCATAGACATTATTGATTGTTAATGACAAAAGTTATGTTGGAAGGAGTGTTTACTTCCACAGAACTTAGAATTTCCTATGGTGCTGGTACTATTTTGGTTCTATATATGATTTCTCTCTCCCTATCTATCTATCTCTCTCTCTCTCTATCTCTCTATCTATCTATCTATCTATTTATCCATCCATCCATCCATCCATCCATCCCTCACATAATGGACTATGTGAGCACCTTGAAGATCTTCAGATTCTGCAGCAGCACACAGATCCCTATGACATTGGCCACTAGCATTTTTGTAGCACATCACAAGGCTTTCTGGTTATGGAGAGGGAAAAGACACAAGACAGATTTTATGATAGGTTCATTGTTACAGATATAGATTCTTGATAAGAGTCAGCATTGTGGTGCACACTTGTGATCACAGTATACATTTGGGAGGCTGAGGCAGGAGGATTGCTGGGAGGCTGAGGTCAGATGGTACTGCATAGCGAGACCCTATGTAAACCAAAGCAGAGGCTGGGGGATGGCTCAGTGGTAAAGTGCCACACAGTCACAAGAACCTGAAGTGGGATCTTCAGAAGCACCCACGTAAGGATGAGGCATGCAGCACTGGAGAGGGAGACACAGTAGAGCTTGTTGGCCAGCTTTAGTGAGAGCCTGTCTCAAAAGATAAAGTGGAGGGCTGGTGAGATGGACCAGTAGCGTGGATGACGCCAAGCCTGGAAACCTGAACAGAGCAGACGACCCAGGTTGTCCTCTGACTTCCACGTATGGGTCAGGACATATATGCACACATCCAATGAACCTAAGATAATGATTTTAACGAAAAAAAAAAAAACAAACAACATAGAATGGAGCCCATAGTGGAAGACCCTGATGTTGACCTCTGGCCTCCACCTGTACACACTCATATGTGCACACAACACACACACACACGAGAGTCAGAACAACTCCATTCTGTTTGCATGGGGTTGTGTGTGCCTGCTGAGTGGAGGTCAGAGATAGACGTCGGAGTTTCCTCGATTGCTCTGCGGTTTGTTGTTCTGAGGCTGGATCTCTCATCAAACCCGAAGCTCTGATTGGCTAGACTAGAGCCTGAGAGACCCCAGGGACCTTCTTGGCTCTACTTCTCCAGAGCCAGGACCGCTTCACCAGTGTACTTGTGTTTTTGTTTTCCTAAAAAAGTAATTTATAGACACATGTATTTGTTAACATGGCTTCACATTTTAACTTAAAAGGCGTTACTATGCCAGGGGTGGGGGCACAGACCTCATTCCTAGCACTTTAGAGGCGAGCAGTTGGATTTCAGTGAGTTCCACATCAGTCAGGCCTATGTAGCAAGGCCCTGTTTAAAAACAAAAGTTACTAAATATATTTTTACATCTTGGCTTTTATAAGACTTTAAATATTGATGTATATTAACCAAATGAGGAAAAGCTATTTGAGGGTTCTCAGAAAATGTTCAAGATGAGTTGAGACCAAAAGTCGGCAGCAAACTGTGTTATTCTTGATGCTCTTTGTGTGAAGGCAGAGGACTTTGAAGACAAACTAGAAATAATTGAGACAGTCTAAATAGACTTAAAGAGTCTTGTCTGTTTCTTCCCCTGGGAATACGGCTACCTCTAAACTGATGGCGATGACGATGACCTGGTGAGTCCTAAGTCTGGGAGGCTGAACTGGAAGGAACAGCTGCTCACAGTGGCTGCAGGACTTCAGAAGATGGGTGGGGCGGGACACACGCACACACGCACACACGCATGCATGAACGTGCACGCACACATGCGCACACACATGTACACACACGCAGAGGTGCTTTATACAATGATGAAAACAATGCTTAGAAAAATAAAGAACCAAAATTATGCAAAAAGGTCATTGATAGGCCAATTTAAATTTGAGAGCATGCCTCCCAGAAGCCACTGGCCTCCCTTTCTTGCCAGCCCCACGGTCGCCAGCCTGGTAGTCCAGTATGGTGGGAAAGTCCAGGATGTAGACAGGCAGCCTGGTTCATGAGGATGAGCTGTGACCCACACAGCTAGTCTCTGCGATTTAAGCAGAGAGGAAAGAAGTCTGCACAACCAGAAGACATTACATTAAGTAGAGGAGAGTTATCAGTTTTTTCTTTTCTGAAGAACTTAATTTAAAACAACTTAAATTTTTTTTTTGGTAAATAGTAGGTATTTATTTGAAATGAAAAAAATACTTAAGTACCTGGACTATTGCATTTCATCATGGATTGTAATTGTCTACCTTTTTGCATCAGACAAAGATACAATAAACACTCGGAATCACAGATTGCACACTAGATAGGAGCTCGTCAGGCCTTTTACATCACCACCAGAGGAACAGGTATGGGGTCTGCGGTATAGTACAGAAGTCCACAATCAATCCAGTCTCAGCCAGCATCTGCAGTTTACTTCTGTCGCTGTGCAAACAGTTGGCCGTTACTAGGGCTCACAAGTTAATAACAGGACAAAAATATACATCGCACTGACACAAAAAGTCAGCTGTGTTAATGGTCATGCAACAAGTACCCAAACTTGCTGAAATTAAAAATACTCTCTAAAAACAGGTTTTTTTTAACAGCATAAATATTTTATACACAGTTCGTTTACCAAAACAAAATGTATTTAAATGATACAAAGCAAAAATAAGTTTCTACCACCTTTGTACATAAGAAAGTGCAAAATAACTTATCTAGAGTGTTTTGCTATTCTCCAGAGGGCTGGCTGCTACGGGCAGCTACTTCTCGTCTTCGAAAGCATGACGTTACACTTGCACACTGCACACGGATGTGTCAGAGTACATGGATGAGTAGGGATGGAGGGATGGGCGGATGGATGGGTGGGTGGAGGCATGAATGAAGATCAGGCTGGAGCCCTGTGAGGTACTCAGAAAAAGGAACACAGACCACAGGAAGGTGGACGCACACAATGTTGCTGAGCAGATTGGCACAGACCACAGAGGGCAGACTGAAGAAGAAAGGAGCCGACAGACGCGGTGAGTGCACTGCCCTGTGTGAGCGACTCTGGGATTTCTGCAGAAGTGAAAAGAAAACAAAAACCAAAACTGACGGAACAAAACAGTTGCCCACAGCACCAGCTGCCAGAGGAAATGCTATCATGAGGGGTTTGGTTTCCACCTACTAGTTTGAAAGTTTAAGAGTGTTCATCCCATAGAACTTCGGGTTAGACAGAGGAACAAGCTTCAAGTGGCTACACACACATTCCTATATTCAAGTCTTGAGAACACCTCTGCTATCAGCTACGGGTAAACACGGGTCATGGGCCAAAGGGGGGCGCTTCTCTGTAAAGGTGAGTAACACTGCTATAAAGCATCCAGGCGCAGACAGGGCCAGCCCACCACCACGCAGTTTCTGCAACTGAGGAGGAACACCAGCCCCTTCTAAAGACCTGATGGGGAGATAGCGGGGCTGCTTAAGACACAGGAAGGAGAGCAAAGCAAAAGCCACTTTTCTTCCAGTGAAAAGAGTTAATGCCAACAATCCTTTTCTTCCACGTGTGTATTTGAGCATTTAGAAATGGAAGTATTTGAGTCGATTTTGATATGTATCATAGACTGTAGGCTGAAACCTATAAAGGAAGGTTTAAATTTAGGAAGCATAAGGCACTAAAGCAGCCTTCACGGTTTCTCCTGGAGACCTGCTTATCAGGAAGAACAACTCTCTGTTCTGAAGCTGCTTTCAGCCCACCGGGTACAAGCTCACTGTTGTACCAAATGCCTGTTTCTGGACACATGTGCATATATGTGCATTTTAGTGCATGAGTGTGCCTGTCACCAGGGCTAAGGATGGAGAGTACGGGAAGCCAAAGCCACTGTCCTTTGAATGATACCTCCCTGTGTGAGGGTGTCAAGGCCTGTCCTTTCTCCTGGGCCAGTAGTGATCCTCTATTGTTCAAATCACAGGGCTTTTAGAATTGTTCATATTATTAGCACTAAGTATCTGAAAATGTTAAAATCTAGATTAATTGTTTTATTTGATTTCATATATATATATATTTATATTTATGTACATAACACACATTTTTAAAAAAATCCCACCACCAAAGCCATTTTTCTATAAACTTATCTCTCAGCTCCCACCAGCTTTAATCCTCCTGGATTTGTGTGTTCTGCATCCAACTAGTAGAACAAATTAAATAACTAAATATTAAAATACTGTAATTATATTCATAGCAAAACCAAAAAAATAGACATCGATACAGTATAAATCTCACTGTTCTCAGGTAGATGGCATTAAATGGGAAAGGTTCATTTTAAGCAGTTCTGACATGATCCAGTTTTACAAGGTTTAAATGTTAATTCTGTACACTTTTTTTTTTTAAACCCTCTTTTGAAAATAAGTTGTAGTAGAACATAGTGTCTCCAAAGACACACACTTGTTATGTTCTATGCAGAGAAGCTAATTTGGGGTTACATGCAAATCTATTTCCATTAACTGAGGCAGGGCTGTGTCCTGCCTGACATTGGTCACCTGGTCCCATTAGGGCCATGGATGCTGAGGTGCGCTGGTCCACACAGCCCACAGGTCAGTCACGTAAGAACACCACTGTGGCGGTGTGCAGCCAGAACGCGATGCTCAGGCATTTGTAGGTCACCTCATGACCAGACCGCTTTTTTCCCACATTAGCTCCGAAAGCAGGGCTACAGGATTTTGGTTACTAGCCTATTTTAAGTGGAGATACTGTGGGCAACTTGAAAGAAATGGTATCAGGCACACAGGCTTGGTTTGAACAGGAAAAAAAATATTACAGATAATGTCTTTGAGGATAAAAAAAAACCCTTATTTATAATTGAGAGATGTTAGACAAACCTTAAATAGTTCATTGAGTTAGTGGCTTAGTTTGAAGTCTCATGTTACAGGCAATTAGGTCCTTATTTAGAAAAAAAAAGGCCTTTATACCTATTTACAATATACACAGCTGCTTGCAAAGAAGTCAGATTTACTACTGTTTCTAGAAGCCTTTTTTTTTTTTTAAAGTCTTTGTTGATTTTCCCAAATAAGGATGAATAGCTCTATAAAAATGAGGTGCAAGAGAGACAGTTGGGGCGCACGGAGTTTGCTCGTGGAGACAGTAGAGACAGCCACGCTACGGGAGCCGGGTTCTGAAACACGCCTGGAACCACCTGGCAATCTTCCCGTGCTGCTCACTGCTAGTGCCTGCCTGTCACCGGCCTCGGAACCGTGATCCAGAGATTCTCAGTGTGAGGAGCGCTGTGCATGTGGAGGCTGCTTCAGGGCACTCGGCGCCGAGACGGGACCCAGAGGGCTCCCGGGCCGGGGTCTGTCCTCGGCTCCCTCAGTCTCGGCAGTTTCGAGGCCCGTCTTCCGCCCCTCTCTCGAGCTGTAAGCTATAGTAACAGTTCTGGCAGACTCGCACTGGGGATGAGATTTTCAAGCGCTTGATTTCTGACTGAAATCGACTGCACCTACAGGAAAGGGGAGACAGGTTAGTTGTAGATCCTCTCCACAAGCCACCACTGGCTGAGGGCGCCAGCGATGTGGAACTGCACTGGAAAGCAGGCAGTCTGGGGATCAAAGGAGCAGGACACCAGAATAACGCCCAAGGCCATGCTGGTTGGTGTTCGTGTTGCTGGCCCAGGACCAAAGAATGCTGTGCATATGCCAGAAGGCCCATCTCTTAACCAGAGAAAATCTGAAACATGAGGGATTCAACACAGCTGTGAGCCTGCGAAACCGCATCCACCCTGGCATCAGTAGATTTTAACGGCTTAGGATTCACTGATTTGGGTCTGGGAGTTTGGGGTACAGGGGCCTGATGACAGGCCAGGAGATCTGAGTCTCCTCACTGAACCCCACATGGTGGAAGTCAAAAGCTGACCACATCTGTGTGCCGGGCTGCCTCCTAGTTTCCTGGACTATAGGTGTGGCGAGTGTGGCAATCTCATCATTGAGCCTAACCTTCCCCCTGGATTGGGAGATTCAATGCCCATCTTGGTCCGCTGCCCTGTCATCATAGGGAACTGCTCATTTTGTTTCTGCCAATGCATATTAATTATCTATTAATGGCATTTAGTGCTATTTCTACACATGTGTGCACAGACACTGACCGGACCCACTCGTCCTTTCTGTCGCCCCCATCCCCGCACCTTAGCTACTAGCTACTCTGCTTTCAGGTCAGGCCAACTTTTGTTCGTTTACTTTTTAACTTTGAATAAATGGCCCTGAATGCCTGCTATACTTGTCTTTCTCTGTAATGGCCTACTTCACTCAGCACAAACGTTCTTCAGTTCCATTCCTTCATCCTTTAAGGGCACCTAGTACTGTGTGTGCATATATACATGAGAAATTTGCACTACTCTATTACATTTTATTTAGCATGTGCACATGCATGCAGTACAATGGAAGTCAGAGGCCAGCCTTTGGGAGTCTGTTCTCACGTGTGTTCCCATTGCTCCTCTGCAGTCATCTTTCAGATATGCAGCATCCTCGAGTCCACTTATTCACTGCTGACTCTAGCTCTTGGCTTCTGGGACTAAAGCTACGATGGCCAGCTATGCAGCAGGTCCTCTCAGATGCCGACTTTCACGTCCTTGGATGTATACTCAAGGACAGCTGGGCCACACGGCAGCTCTGAGTTTAGTTTTCCATCCAGACTGACTAATTTACATCTCACAACAGTGTGGAAGAGCCTCTTGCCCTCCTGTCCACAGGAGGATTTGTTACTGTTTTATTGGTGACAACTATTCAGATTAGAGTCAGATGGAATCTCACTGTCATTTTAATTGTATTTCCTTACGGCCTGATTGCACCGAGTATTATTTTATATATTTATTGCTTATCTGTGAAGTACCTATTTGGACCACTTGCCCAATTTTCAATCTAGATTACCTAGTTTTCACTTGAGTGCTCTAGCTATGAATCCAGGACCACCAGCAGCGCACGCTCTCTCCCATCCTGCAGGCAGCGTCTCCATTTCCTCACCACACCCTTTTCCGTGAGCACAGTTCATTTGTCACGTGTTGCTCTTGATGCTTTTGGAGTCCGATCTAGAAAACTGCCTAAGCCAGGGTTTCTCTATGTAGCCCGGGCCTGCTGGGTCTTGAACTCAGAGATCCGCCTGCCACTGTCTCCCTCGTGCTGGATTAAAGGCGTGCACTATCACCGCCCAGCCTAAACCAGTACATAAAGAATCTCTCCTCTGATTTCCTTTTGGTGCAGTGAGAGCTTCTGGCCATATACCAAAGTATTTGAACTGACTTCCACACGCGGTAATAGAGAGGGTCAAGTGTTAACCTCCTGTATGTGGTTACCGGGTGTTCCAAAGTCATTGCTCAAGAGGCTGTTACCTTCAGGGTGTTTCTGTCAACTTATCAGTCAGCCACAGTGCACAGGCTTGCCTATGTGTCTGCAAACTGACCACTGGCCCACCATCTGCTTTTAGCCCAGCACCATGCTGCTGTGGCTACTGTGACTCTGACTTTTTGTTTCCCTACTAACTTTAGGGTTGTTTTCCCTAGTTCTGTGCAGAATGCCATTGGTGTTCTGAAGGGGGTCACGATGAAGCTGAGCTTGCTTTGGGCCGCATGCACATGTCGGCAATACTCATTCTTCTGGTCTGTGAACACGGGGGCCTTCCAGCCTTCTACTGTCTTCCCCATTTCATCCTTCAATGTCTCATCATTTTCACACTTTAGATGTCCAGTGTGTATGCGCATGCACACATGCAGGGCAGAGGGCAACCTCAGGGCAGAAACCTCTAGGTTTCTGGAGACCCGACCATGCTAGCCACCCGGCTCAGCTTTTCACATGGGCCCTGGGGTCCAAGTCAGGTCCTCAAGGTTGCATGGTGAGCATGCGCCATCTGAGCTATCCCCTCAGCCAGTCCTGATTTCCTGAGTTGTTTATCCCTAGGTATGGAAACGTTTTATAGTGCTGGGATTGTTGTCATCTGCTCTGGTATTTATCTGGAGCTGTGTTCCAGGGCTGTGCCACTGAGGACGTGTCGTATTACATGGCTTTTCATACTTTCTGCATTCTCATATGGGATCTGTACATCTCATGGTGATATATTGGTTAATTTTAACTACCAACCTGACCTTGGAAAGTCACCTTGGAAAAGTGAGTCTCAATGGAAAGACTTCCTTCCTCCAGTTGGCTCGTGGGCGTGTCTGTGGGTCCGGATTGTGTAAGCTGGCTGAGCACGAGCCAGAGGAAGCAAACTCTGGAGTATTTCTCCATGGTTTCTCCCCAGTTACCGTTTCAGCTTCTGCTCTGGTGTCCCTGAAGTGTCAGCCACCAAACCTGTCTGACCCAAGTTGCTTTGGTCATGGCATTCATTACAGCAGCAAGCGAACTGGGACCGGTGACTGTCTCCACACATTCATGAGATGGCCTTCTTAAAGATAATTCTACGGCTGTGTCTCAGAGTATCCGCTGTACAGTGTTGAGTTCACGTGCAGATAAGCACTCACTATGATGTAATCTCCCGGTGGCTTCAGGCTTCCTTGGCTGCCATCAGTGAGGCTGGGCCCAGGACCTGTTGGATAGAGGCTGCAGGGAACCCCTGCCGCATGGACTTGGGCGATGGGCAGACTCTAGCAGTGCAGTCAGTGTGAGGTGCAGTGCTGACTGCTAAGGCATAGAGGTTTCCTCAGGCGCTGCTGTCCACGTTGCTGCTTGTAAGGATCTGTCGCCAGCTGTACCAGTGCAGTTGAGGGGCCGGAAGGCTCTCTGCTGACTAAAGGCATGGGTCCAGCTGTTTTAGAGGAAGAGCTCAGGGCAGGACCACTGCACACCCCTGCCCACCTTTGTCAGCAGTAATGACCAGGTGATGTGTTTCTATGACTACGGCCAGGACCAGCATAGCTGTGCTGACAGTAGGAGCTTCCTTCCTCTCATCTGCTCCCGTGGCCATGCCTGCATGGACTGGGACTGCAGACTTCTTCCCCACTCTGAGCGTGTCTGGGGATGTCTGCAAACTTTCCTCTTCCTGAGTCTGCAATGCTTGCCGGAGTGGGCGAGAGTGGAAGGCCAGTCTCCCTGGCAGAGTTTCTCTCCAGGCATTCATGGCTATGTGTCCCATGGCCCTAGCCATGGCTGGGGCTGCTACGCTGCTAAGGCCACCTCTGGAGGGTCCTTTGTGATGGGAACAATGGGATCAGTTCTTTTCCTGGGAATACAAGTGGCGTGTGGAGGGTGGACATCAATGTGTGCAAAGCCTTCTTTTTGTCCAGGTCCCTGTTTAAAACCAGTCACAACTGGTCACACCCTTGATGACAGCTCCACCATCCTTATGCATCACACACTTTATCTCCGCGTGCCAACATCTGTTTTCCCATGTAGCATAGTTTGTGTCTTCTGACCCATGTTTGGTTCTTGAGACAGTAACCCCGGAGCCACATGGATGGATCCAATGTGGCGGAGTACCTGTGGAGTCTCCTGGGTGGGGAGAATCCCAGGATTCTGATCTTGAAGTAGTCCAGATACAGAGAATGGGTCTTCACTTGGAGCGGAGGTGATAAGCCCCTTGCAGATCTCAGGCTTCGCCTAGAGAAGCTATGAGCCTGTGCGAGGGGTGGGGGTGGGGTGATCTGCTCCCAGGACAGGATCTCCAGGGTCCGGCTGCTGCTCAGCTGAGAGTCTCCTGGCAGCACAGCTGGGCCAGCCGAGAGGTGTGTGGGATATTTCTCCTGTGGTGCCTTTGTCTCAAATCTCAAGGTTTTATGAATTTCTGTTTCTCTCCTGTGATTTCCAGTGTTCACACACAACCACGGAACTTGGTTTGCGGCATTACCCATGATGCTTTGGGTCTTTGTGAAGAAGCTGACTGTTCTAATCAGCAACTGTGCTGTGTGACCACTGTCCATCCAAAAGGGCACTCTGGCTACCACACATGTTTTGTCTTTGAACATTTTTATTCTTTCCTTCCTTCCTTCCTTCCTTCTTCTTTTTTTGTCACTTGGTTTTCCGAGACAGGATTTCTTTGTGTAGCCCTGGCTGTTCTATAACTTGCTTCCTAGACCAGGCTGGCCTTGAACTCAAAAGGCTCCACCTCTGCCTCCTGAGTGCTGAGATTAAAGATGTGTGTCATTCTGTGTATTGGAGATTGAACCCTGGGAAGTGAGACTGTTGGAGGTCTCATAAATGGGAATACATGCCAGCAAGTGTTGCAAGCAGACTACGCCCCAGTACTACAATCATTTCTTAAAGGCATTTTTTTTTTTTTTTTTGCTTTTCTTGCTAAGTGAAGTGTTCTTATTTCTATTGTTGTGAGAGAAGTGCTCCCACAGAGTACTTAAGATATGTTCATGGTCTTTAAAAAGTACTGTGGGTTTCTTTCCATAGAATAAATCAGGAAATGACGCCAGGCATGGCATTAAATCACTTTCAGCTTGGATTCTCACAAAAGGGAGATGCAGATTCATATAATCTGTTAACCTGAGTGTCAGAAAATAAGCCAAGTGCTTAAGATTTGTTCAAACACTCAAGACGGAGGCAGTTCTCGGCAGCAGCGGGCAGGAAGGTTGTACCTTCCTACATAGCTGATTCTGGCCCTGTCTGCTAAAGCAGCAGCTGCCACTTGGTCAAGGCTCTCAACAGCCTTCACCGCACATATCCGAGCAATGGAGAACTTAAAGACTTACCTACACTTAATTCTGAAACCACTACAAAGAACAGGTGGGTGTCAGTGTTGAGCTTTACACTGGGGTGCTCCACCCATAATTACAACATCACAGCACAGTGCCACGTGACAGGATCCTCTGCCCCACCTCATTCGAGTCCCAGGCAGACATGCTGGCAGTGACATTCCTGCTAATGTACCTTGCAATCTACTTCTCAGAACGGGGGTGTAAGAAAAAAAAAACAGTAATTATAACACCTTAGAAGCCCAGCTAGCCTCCATCCCACACTTGCTATCACTCGGTGCGCTCAACAGCTCTAAAGACAAGCTCCTTTACCCACAGAGAACACGCTCAGAGGGCTTCGGTGAGGCAACAATAAGCTTGCTCAATCACCAGGAACCATGTGCTGCCTGTGAGACCTCAGAACCTGCCTTCAGAAATGGTTAGACAGGTGTTTTCTATGAGGGCATTTACAATAAGACAATGTGGGTGTCAGAGGTGTCAGAGCAGCATATCCAGGGGATCCCTTCTGTGTGTGCAGGACAAGGGAAGTCTGAATGGGCCATCAGGTGATGACAAGCTCACATTTGTTCTGGGCCAAGATAGACTGCCTCATCATAACCTAAAGATACTCTAAATAGATTAAAGATTAAATACAAAAAGTAAAACTTGAAAAATGTTAAAAGAAAATACAATTTCCTATATGATCGAACTTAGGATACCAAAATTCTAGCATATGTGCACAAACTGAGTATAGTAAGTGCAACCAAAACTGAAGCCTGTGCACCAGACAGAACAAATGCAAAGTTAAAATAGAAGTAGGTATGTGCACGGCACAGCGAAGACCTGGAGTCCAGAGCAAACGGAGAACTTGAGAACAGAGACAGGAAGGAGGGAGAAAAAGAAGGCAACAGAGAAAACCTACAAGGAAAACGGGCAGGCTTTCCTAGAGGAAGCCTGAGTGCCAACAGGTGCCTGAAAAGACACTAATGTCTCTAGCATTGCAAGTTAAGACAACAAGACACACTTCCTTAACCATCAGATTGGCAAAAGGACAAAGGCCTGGCATACCAAGCATGACTAAGAATCTCCTATGGGCCAGGCGGAGCAGCGCTGCTGTTCTAGGAGTCCTTTAGCAAGACCAGGTAAGACCCAGGGTCAAGTCTGTGTCCGGGGAGGAAACTGGCACTTAGGATGGAGCATACTGCAGCATTATTCACAGTATCTGCAAGGTGGGATGCTAACACCAGGGATCCTCAGGAGGAAGTGTTAGGAATCAATTCCTGCAGAGCCCTGAGGTGAACTACCTGGCACACGGTTGCAGTGAACACACTAGAATAATGGTTATCTGTGAGTGGATTGGAAACCGGAGTCTAACTTTACAGAAAAGTGCAAACGGTGCAGTGTAAAGCCGAGAAAAAGAACCAGACTCTGTGTACAGAGTGGCAAATGCTGAGGGCTGGAAGGACTCATGGACAGTAACGAGCCATCAGTGAAAGTGGGATGGACGCAGGTCTCCATGCAGTGTGATGCACACATACCCCATGTGCCTCTACAACAGTCTGGACAGCATGTATGTGCAGTGTGGATGTGCACATACCCCGTGTGCCTCTACAACAGTACAGACAGCATGCACGCACGTAGAGTGAATGTGCATATACCCCATGTGCCTCTACAACAGTCTGGATGGCATGTATGCATGCAGTGTGGATGTGCACATACCCCGTGTGCCTCTACAACAGTCCGGATGGCATGCACACATGCAGTTGAAGTCAGGGTGGCAGGTATTTTTGTGATTATTTCTATACTTTCTATGAGAGAAATAGTTCATGAATAACTCACTTCTGACAGAAGAGCTGCCCACAGTTCCTGCAATGGTGCCGTCTTTCTGTGAGGGAAAAGCGCACGGAGCAGCCAGAGCAGCTGTCACCACCTTCATCCTTCACCCAGTGGTCAGCAGCAGAGCGGCCGGGCTGGTCACTCACAGACCAGCTGAACACGCGGCCCCGACTGTCACCAACGAGGATTCTGCTGTGGTCCCTGTGGAATAGAAGGGCTCTGGTCCAGGGCTCACGGTGTTCAGAGGAAGCCCGATTCCCTCAAAGGAAGTTAAGTTAAGAGAGACAAAAAAAAAATAAAACCTAGCCTGGGTTTATTTTCCCATTTCAATTTTCTTTGGCTCAAACTTTGCTGTGTCTTTAAAAGACACAGAGAGCATTATGTTTTATTTATTGAGAATTGAAATCCACCCAGTGGCAAGCATCAGACAAGAAGAATCAGACAGGCTACAAGCATAATACATGTCTCAAAAATTGGGCTGAAATAAGGGTCCCTAGCTATGCAAATGACCCAGAAAGAGAGATGGGCTCCAAAAGCCTGGCCCTTACTTGGAGACACCCAGTGCGGTGACCTCAGCTGGGTGTGCATTGTCCTTTCGATCAAAGGCCGTGTGCATTGTCAGTTTGCTTCTGAACACCAGCTGCCGCTCCCACCGGTACCCTGGAATGGAGAAGTGGAGGACAGAGACAACTCAACCAAGGGAGCTACAGGAATGGAGGCCGTTTTTGGACTGTGGTTTCTTGTTTAAAACAGGCCCAGCTTGATCTCTAGGAGAACTGTCAGAGGCCTTGGTCTGTGGCCTAGGAGAGGGCCCCAAGGGAGCTGGACCCCAGGGCCCATCACACAACCTGTCTCATCACTCCCAGGCAGGGAGAAAGACACCTGACCTCAACTTACCAGGTTTCAATCTGCTGTAATTTCGTGCTTCGATGGGATTGGGGTGGGCGTGGGTGAGGGGGCCCTGCAGATGGGCTCTGGTCTGGCCCTCAGAGTAGTTCACAAATATGAAGCCATCTTTTTCATCAAGACTGAGCTGGTCTGACCAGCGCCTGGAGTCATCGGAGCTGCTGTCCGTACACCACGTGGCAGTGGCTCTGCAGGAGGCTGCCCTGGGCCTGTGGCTGGTGCTGCTGGGCTGGCTGGCCGTTTCCTTAGGCTCCTGGCTCATGCTCGGCTCCTCTGTTTCAGAATCAGTGCTGTCCTCATCTTGGGCTTGCTGCCCTGGGTAAAGCATAAGGAACGGGGAGATGGCAGACACATCAGTTAGACTTCCTTTGGTCCTGCTTGCTCTTCTTCTATTGGTGAAAGCCACAATAACAACAGAACACTTGCAGCCAAGTATTTCTAGTAAGGTTACAGACAGTAAAGAAGTAGGATCTGTCTTAGAATTCATCTTATAGACTACGCCCGAGAAAATCCTTAGCTTGGCATTTTATCCTTCACAGCAGAACCCAGACTACACTCTTCCTATCAGCCTGACTCCTCTGGCTCTCCCCACAACCTGCCCGTCATCATGGAGGTTTGTATGCACTGTTTCTCTACGTGAATTTGTCTTCCATGTCTGTGTGGGCTGGTGCTACCTGTCTTTGAGGACACAACTTCAATATCTAAAATCTTACCCAATTGCTTATATCTTCTCCCTCTGCAAACCTCTTGGTACTGGACATTCTTCTCTAAACTGCTGCCCCTATAACCTTACAAACAGTGGAGAAAGAACAGAAGCACAGGGCCATGGCTGTGGCAGACAGTAACCATGCCACTTCTAAGACTAGTGCGTTGCTTATGAAAGTTTAAATCTTGGATCTTCTTCCCACTGCCATTTCCTCACACTAATGATCTGTCTGCTGCAGTCGCATCTCCCAGAGAAGGTCCAGGAAAAGGTGCACAGACGGACACACACTTCCTTGTCAGCACACAAAAGTCCCCAGCTGCCGAGCGTGACTCTGACCTCCTGGGAGCCCCTAGCTTGCCTTCCTCGAGTCTCATGCCCGGCACTGTTCAGTCCTTCCCTGTAGACCGCTTCCTTCCCCCTTCTGCAAACCGCCACAGCAGAATACACAGGACATGATACAGGAATGTCTCTCTACCCTGGGTACGACCCTTCTTCCATCTTATTTACTTATCTTCTTTTAGTCATTAAAGGAAAGACTCCCTTCTCACTAGACCCCGTAATCCAATGACAGATAAAACAGGCAGCCAACCCCCAAACAGTTACTGAATCAAAATTTCCAAATTGTACTTCTCCCCATCACCACCTCAGATAACCTCTTCTGAGGCTACAGTGTAGCCTGTGGGAATTACATTATCAATATAACGTGAGAATTAAAATGTCCTGCTGATGGGATTATTTTTCCTGACACAGAAAGCAGACACTTTGTGCCCTTCTGATAGTGTTGCCTTTTCCCGGAGAAGCCCCTTATATCACCAAAGTCATTCAATTCCCTGTGTGCAGAAACACAGAGGTCACGTGAAGGTCACCAAACTGAAAGCTGATTCCTTCCAAGTCATTAGTGCTAGAGCACGAGGGGCAGCTTCTGTGGGGACAGCGGCACGGGGCAGGGCACTGCTGGCTCCCTGGCACTGTCTGTCTGAAATAACATGACAGCCTTCAGTCGCAATTACTGCCCGTGTGAGCAGGAGCAGGTGGCCTGGGGACTGATGTTTGGCTTAACAATTTAAAAGCTTTGCACCCACTTGTTTCTGTCCACACTGCACCCCACCAGCTGGGCACAGCAGCTGTAGAACTGAGGTGAGGAGCTGCCTGATTCACCCAGCACTGTGCCTAGACCTCAGGCCTCCAGCACTGCAGGGAAAGCACCCCTGTATCTGCCTGTGATGTAGATGTCAGCTCAGACGGCCTCCTGGGAGGGCACTGGTGAACTAGAGCAAACCAGGCACACAGGAGCATAGGAACAGCAGCAGAGACAGTGCCAAGTGCAGCGTCCAGCCTTGTCCATTTGAGATGCTCGGTGTGGCCTAAACCATCAGAGTGTTAAATACCTATCTGTGCTTCAGGACAGCCTTCTTGCGTTTCTAGTTCTTCCACAGGCTCAGGAGCTGGTGTTTCAGGGACCTGTAGAAATTCCATCCTCCAGAACTGCAATAAAGTAACGTGGAAACAACACACAGCAGAGTCAGACTGGAGCCAGTGAACACATTACTTCATGAAGGTGCAGGCTGAGGGGCAAGTGTGTGGTTCTGGTTATTGCTTCTAAATATGTTTTTCTGAACCTGCGGGCCTGCTTGCCCCACATGGTAACTCCCCTCACTAGAGGACAGAGGTCAAGAAAGTTTAAGTTTATAGTCATGGTCACTGTGGAGGTTTGAGCGAGGATGGGCCCCATAGGTTCATATATTTGAATGTTTGGTTCCCAGTTGGTGGACTGTTGGGGAGTAGGAGGTGTGGTCTTTTTGATGGAGGTGTGCCACTGGGAGTGAGCTCTGAATTGAGGCACTCTCCCTCCCTCCTCCCTCCCGTGCTTTCCCCATTTGTTTCTGCTCTCTGTTTTCAATTTGAGGATAAGATGCACACTCTCAGCTACTGCCCCTGCGCCCTAGCTGCCCTGTTCCCTGCCATGATGGTCACGGACTGGCCCTCTCAAACTGGGAGCCACCAATTAAATGCTTTCTTTTAGAGTTGCCTTGGTCCTGGTCTCTTCATAGCGATGGAGTGGTAATGGCAACTAAGACAGTAGCCACATAAGTAAACTTTACAAAACTTGTGAAGTCTTGCATACATGAAGACAAACCTCACCTCCAAGCACACTCATCTGTGGCAATTTCAGTAGTGCCTGTAACACTTAGCAGTGGAAGCTGTAGCCTCAGAACTACACACAGCCCACCCCCCTTGCTGCCTGAGGCATTGCAATAGTTTGGGTGTGGCTTTCAGTTTCATTGTCTCTAAATCTGAGCCTATAATTAAGAAGAGTGACAATCAGTCACCTTGACAAAGGGGACAATTAAGGGACTTAGAGCTCCACAGAAAAGGAAAATCTGAGTGACTATAGAGCTTAGTGTGCACACTGTCTCTTCCGGGATGCCAACACACAGAAAGCAGAAAAATAGGGCTGCGTTTAGGTTTCTGGGGAAAGCAGGTAGGCTCCAGTCTGAAGCACGGATGGAAGTCTCCAGACGTGTGTGTGTGTGTGTGTGTGTGTGTGTGTGTGTGTGTGTGTGTGTATGCATGCAGAACAGTATGAAGGCTTTTCTGAGGTCACTTACCCGGACCACGCCATCAGAGTGTCCTGTCACGATGACATTCTGCGTGTCCCACTCGTTCATCTCGGACACACAGCAGCAGACGATTTGCTGACTCCTGCCTGTGAACGTGTTCACACTCACAATCGGGTTGCCGTTGATGCTCCACACATGGATGTATGTGCCGGCACAGGACACAATGTCCCCCTGAGGAGAAGAGGAGGAGCTTGTTTCTTCATTCTGAGCTTCATATCCCATGCCTAGCTCTCAAAACCCTTACGCCCTGAAGTCTAGTAGCTGTATGATTTCTGAGGTAACCTACAATTTGGTGCTTGTTGATACAGGTATCTTCAACAGAAGCTTCAAGAATTGAAAGCAGAGTCTTTGCTGGAGCCAGAGATCACAAATGGAGGCGAGAAGTAATGAACTCAAACACCAGGACCAGAGATCAGAGGGAAAACTATGAGCTGGGAAGTGCGGCATCTCAGTAACCGAGAAGTCTACAGACTGCTGTGTGTCTACTGTCAAATCTGTACTCACAGCAGAAAGGGAAACCTACCAACCTGATGGGTCCTAGCAAGAGGACAGGCCATGCAGTTCACTAGAGAAGCTGGGCAGAGAGCGGTGGATGGAAGGGAAGCCGGTGGGAGGTACGCCAGAGACAGAAACCTTTCCGCAAGTCACTGAGACATTACCAAACCATCTTTAAAAGACTGTTATGTATGAATGTCTGTGCATCATGAGTGCTCACCCAATGCCTACATAAACCAGATGTGGGGCATCAGATACGAGTTATAGACAGCTGTGAGTCACCATGTGCGTGCTTGGAATTGAACCCTGGTTCTATAGAAGAACAGTCAGTGCCTTTAACCTCTGAGCCAGCTCCACTAAAACATCTTCAACAAACCCAAATGCATCTGTCCAGTTTGAAGCCCTGGCTGCAATTATGTGGGTATACAATGGCCTGGCAAGACTAGATACATGATTCTAGCTACTTAGGAACAATCCTAGACCAAAGTGTTCTGAATACTGGCATCAAGCATCTCACTAAGAAACCCCAAGGCCAAGGGGTTACATTGTGCCCACAGTTTTAGAAACCTTTTTAGGTACAGTGCTCATACAAGACCCCAAACAAATGGGATTCCCACAAGTGCGTACCCCCATGCATTCCCGGCTCTGAGCACACTGTTCGCAGCAAGTGGGCACTCTGTGTGGGAGTCACTGGAACTGACTTTCTCGGAGTGACTGCAGGATATCTGACTAAAACACAGCACACAGTTTTACAGTTTGGGTGTAAAATGTACCCCACAGACTCATGGACACGGGTGACGGCCATGGTGGGAATTATTGGACTCCTGAGCAAGGAGGCTTATCTGTGGAGGTAGATCACTGCAGGGCGGGCCTCTGAGGGCTACAGCCTGGCCCTATTTCCAGCCTGCTTGGGCCTGAGTTCTCTGCTTTTTACAGACTTCAGTACTAACAAATGTCTTATACCCATTACAGCCCGCAGACTAGAATGGTTTAGCTGCTATGTCTTCCTCACCATGATGAACCATAGCCACTTACATACCCTGAGCCAAAATAGACCCTTTCTCTTTTGTTTCTGTTGGGAATTTAGTTACAATGTTGAGAACATTAAGTCATACAAACAGTATCACCTAGAAGAAACCAAAGCTATAAGGGTCCTTCCAGACAAAAGGCTGCGTGGATGAGAGCAAGAATCTCAAACTATGTTAAGAAAAAAGCCCCAGGACAGGGCCAGGGTAAGACGCAAATGAGAATGTGGAGCCAGGAAGCCAACAGGTAGGTTGCTGTTAATTCCCAGGATTGCTCTGCAGATGGAGTACCATTTATGCAGGATGCCTCACAGAGAGGAAGTCTCACAAGAGGCCTCGGCTTTTGTAAACCCACACCTGAGCTCCCCTTGCTTATAATTCCAGCTTAGCAATGGATCTCCTTCTGGTCTACCTTAGGAGGCCTTGGTCTGCCAATATATTCATTTTATTCTGATTATTTATATATGAAACACTAACTTTTAAAAAAGCTAGCATCTTCTGGTAACTTTCAAAACTGTTTTTTAAGTAACCTGATATTTTTCTCTTGTTCATGGACCCAGTGGCTAATAGTTTTTACTGTACAAAGAATTTCGACAAAATGCTTAGACTATTAAAAAATCCTATGGTTTGCATTTTGTTGTTGTTTGGATTATAAAATTTAATATCCACTTGCTTTTCAAGCAGTGGCTCCTACAATGTGAATATCTGATAGGGGAGTTCAGCCAATCACATTCTGCTTAAGGTGTGTCCCCCTGGGGCCACACAAAACAAATAAAAGATCCAAGTGCCTTGCCACTTCCTCTCTTTGGTTCCCTGCTCACCTGGTGTTTGTGGGATATCTGATCGTGTAAGTTTTTCCCTTTTATTAAAAGCTAAATCTTTTTGTATTGAGTTGGCCTGGTTAATTATTGATCGACCACGCCCCTTCAAATATCCATCAGCTTTAGAGAGACTCGGTCTGAGTTTAGTCTGGTCAGCATGTTTCCTAAATATTCTACTTACTGTTAACTCATTAATACAAAGAGCAGAAACGGGAGCTCGGTGGCCACGGAGCTGGGTTAGAAATGACAGTCTGTTCAAATCCCAGATGATACAGGTTCGGTCTCGGGACCCACTAACAATTATGTGGTAGGCTAGTGATGCTGTGGCGCAGGTGACAGTATCCGTGTGGCCAAGTAAAGCCTACAAAAGGAGGAAAGAGAGAAATCAGGCCAATCACAATGGCAGAGTAGCCTAGCTGTATCCAGTTTTCTAGATGTGCCAGCAGAAGGACAGGCTCATTATTATAGATGACCAGAGCAGGTGTGGTATAGACTCTCCATCTTTCCATTCTTCTCAGCAGGACGGAAAATGGCGGCCCAGACCTTTGAAGGAAGGGGGATGCCCACTACTACTGGCTTGGATTCTCTCCACTCTTCCCGAGATCATGCACTGACTACGGGGCCGAAGTCGAGACCGCAACCTAAGCTTCTATTCTTTTGCCATAAACTTTTTAGATGACTGTGAGCACCTGTGATTTTTAAAGAGGATGAACCAAGTGCAATTATTACAGTGCTCAAAAGTAAAGAAATTAAAATTGCATGGTTGTGGCACATGGTCCCGACATGCCACCTGGCTGCATCCCGCTGTGCTGCGGGTGTCTGCAGGAGGAGTCTGCACTGGGTGGCTCCTTCCAGCTGACTGCAGCAGGAGAGCTGCGGGAACACAGAATAGCAATGTGTGAAGGTTAGGGAAGATTTTGAAGAAAAGTTTCTGATCAATGTTTCATTTACTGAAAATATACTGCCTCTCCTGTCCCCAGTGGGACATGTTTGCTTACATAAGGAGCTGCCTTAATTCTGTGGTCATACAGACACCTGGAGATACACTGGGCAAACACAGAACGCTGTTTTAAGTCCTAAGTTCACACTGACGGCACATGAGCTCAATGTCCATTGGCTGCTGGTGAGCCATTTCTGCAGGAAGTGTGGTTAGCAAGACCGCCAGCAGCCTTACCTTTGGTGCTCTGGAGAATGCCTTCACATGCTCACTGTAGTAACCAGAAGGACCCTTTGGTCCGTGTGGAAGGTTGTTGGACAAGGGACTTAATTTTCTCCATATACAGCTAAAACATGGGGTTTGTTTGATTTTGGCTTTAAAATAGGGTCACATCTGAACTCAAGTTCTGGCTTTATCTCAGAGGTAACATTGGCATGCCTTTTATTCTAAGGTGTGCTGCCCTCATACCCAGACACCCCCTACTTTGTGTAACTTGAGGCTCAGAGTTCTGTATGAACAAATGAGATAGCTTATTAATACATTGCTTTTCAAATTATATCCTAAAAACATGGATGTACCTTCCTTATTTTCAAAACACCTGTGGTTAGTCTCACAGATCAAGCACCGCACAACAGTTTAATACTAGGGGGACGGCTCCGTGGGCAGAGGAGCCTAAACACAAGCCCTGTGCCCTGAATTCAACCCTGAGAATCCACAGAAAGTTGAAAGTAGAAAATGGACTCTATTAAAGAAAAAGCTTTCACATTAAGTAAAAATTAATAGAATCAAATAATGATTAAGTAATCAAAGTAATCAAAATACTTGTCAGCAACACCATCAGTGTTTTGCTGGAAACATGAACGAATCTGACCTGCTCTTAGGAATGACAAATGATAAACAACTAAGACTTGGTGGTGCAGCTAAGTGGAACCGCTGTGAGGGGCATTAATGTCAAGCTCCAGAAAATACACTTTGGGTAAAGATATTTCTAAGAAATATCTGTGTTTAAGTATCCTGAAATATAATCCCCAAAGACAACTTCATTTAGATTTTAAAAGACAGTTTTTTGAGAAACAGCTTATTCTGATTACTGAAAAGTATTTCTAGTAAATTAATGTTTCGGGTCAGATGCAATTCCAACACCTAGGTGGTTGGAAAGCATGAGTCTGAAGACAGCCTAGACGACAGAGCTGGAAACAGTCATTAGTCAAAACCAACATACAGCTTCACGCTCACAGCCAAACAACGCCAACCCACCCGTGCTCTGGGTTTGTCTGGAGTGGCTCTGGCCTAAGGAGGCCTTTGTAGTTCCTGGAGCCTGGCAGCTGAGCAAGAATGTGCCCACCCTCTCCCTTGCTGTATGGTTACCTGCTTAAGCGTGAGGGGCTTGGCCTTTTCTTTGGAGGTGCCCATCTCCCACACACACACCACCGTGCTTGTTCCGCCCGTGATCACGAGCTTGGGGTTGGGGCAGATGGCGCAGAGAACCTGGCCCCACTCGGACAGACATTCATAGACAGTCACTGCCTGTCAAACAAAGTAGACGTGAGACGCAGGCCACCACGTGCTGAGGAAGAGCTGTGCTGTGCTCCCAGGGAAGGCTACCCAAGCATGCGCTGTCTCACTCTGGGCTGGGTTCAGTTGCAGTGGACAGGTTTCAGTTAGTGACAGTTCCCCTGAAGTTCTGCTCCAACTGCCTAAGAGTGTCTAAGCTACAGAAGCTGTTAAGCAACAAAATTAAGAGACTGTGTTCATACCAGTCTGATTTTTACCCCGTTTGGGAAAATGATGTTCAACCTGTGTGATGGCAGCATGTGTGCTGTGAACATGCATGTTTAAGGAGCATTCTGCCCAAAGAGAACAGTGCCCGGTGTGACCAGGGGGCTATATAGTCTACCTGGTGGGAGGAGCCAGCAGAGGGCCACATCTAACAGACCACCCGTCTGTTTCTCTAGGACACAGCACAGCTTTTGTGCTGTAGGATGGGGCTGCTTTAGGGAACTGTTAACATGGTGAGTGGCCAGACTGTGACCTGACAACAAGAGGATATTCAGGTTGCAGAAATGGTAAGCCCTTTGCTGACTAGGATATCTTAGAAGAATTCCCAGAAACATTTGTTCTTCAGGCACAGTAACTGTTCCAGTCAGGCTGTCCAGACATGCAGAAGGCTGAAGGAGGGAAGCAGTGCACACCTTATCTGACTCATAGGTCCCCAGTCTGCAGCTGAGGTCTGCGTAGCCCCAGGCGAAGGTCTTGTTCCACGCTGGTGGGATAAGAACCTTGTTCTGCTCTACTGCGAGAATTCCTTTGTCTGTGCAGACAATCTGCCCCACGGGCTCTTTGAGTTCTGTATGGAAATCATTGCATTAAGACAGATGAGGATGTAGGACCTCAAGGCTCACACACGGAGCAAGCATCCGGACACCCATGCTCTGGTGCCCACCATCCTACCTTTCACAGGGGTCAGCGAAGGCCTCAGGTTGTCTAGGTGATGGAAGAAGAGCTTGTCACTGGTGACTCCCGGGGGGATGGAGATGCCTATGTTGTCTCCATTGAGCCGACTCCTCACTCGCTTTGGCGGGTGAGGTTTTTTAAACAACTGAAGGGGAAGACACACTTTAGAGGGTGACGTGTACTCAGGCCTTTGGACGCCAAGCACCATGGCTTCCTTTGCATACACTTGACATGTAACATATACTGTACTATTCCCATTTATCATCTGAGGAAAGAGGTTCAAAGGCAGAGACTAGGAGACTTACCACAGTAAGCAGCGACAGGACCACGGTGCCAGAGCTGGGGCCATCACACCCAATACAAAGCTGAACTAACTTTCTGAAAACAGAATCTACTCAAACTCGACCTTGACTGGCAGTTATTTTCCAGGGGAGTTTAAGAGTTAAGCAGCTGTCCACAACCTGATCCCCTGTCCCTGCAGGCAGGCACTGGAACAGGGTTATTTCTGCTCTGCACAGTCATCCTTAATGTGACTTAGCAATGCTATGCCCTGCACAGCTGTCATGCCACTTTGGTGTCTCTGAGGTTCTGTTAATTTGCTGAGAATTTATGAATCTGTCTTGCATTCACGCTAAGACACTCAGAAATTAAGATGACCGTGAGCTCACACCACAGTGACCGGGCAGGGCGCAGAATCGAAGCACTTGTTGGCAGGCTCACTTTTATTTTTCCAATGAAACAAATTTTTAAAAGAAAAAAATCTTTGGCATTTTTTTGTTCACTATTTCTACAAGATCCAAAACATTAAAGGTCCAGTTCAAGAGTTTTTTCACAGTTTCTGAAGTACTCGTATTCATTTATGCTGGGAAATCAGGACCTGAGCTCAGAATCTGAGCTCTGTGAGGGACCCACAACCACATTTCGGGAGTGCTTTACTGGGACCACTAGAGAAAAACAAAACAAAAGAAAAGAAGCAGGAAAAAGACTGGACAGAGAGGAATACAGGTGCAGACTCCCAAGCCTTTGAGGCCCTTGTTTCTAGTTTAGATACTTGAGGGACATGGGCCAGAGTTCTGTTATTCTCTGTAGATTTGGCAGTTGTAAAACAGAAACACATTATAAAACAGACACCGAAGAACTTTCCACGAAGATCGTTCAGGTGAGCTTTATGTTGTTCGGCTGAAGTCGTTTGGGAAGAAGGAACCTCAGGTGAGGAAATGCCCTGACCAGACGGGCCTGTGAGAATGCCTGAGGGTCATTTTCTTGATTAATAATTGATGTAGGTGGTTCTGGAGCGTACAAGAAAGCAGGCTGAGCAAGCCATGGGGTACAGGCTAGTAAGCAGCTCCCCGTCATGGTCTCTGCTCCAGCTCTGGCCTCCAGGTTCCTGTCCTGACTTCAAGAATGATAAACCCCACCCCAAGTTGCTTTTGGTCCGTGGGGTTTATCATAGCAACAGAAGTCCTGGCGAACACAAAGACGAAGGCTATGCACTGTGCAGAGTCAGGCACACAAAGTTAGGTACCCACAGCAACCATGCAACCTAGGTGTGAAAGTAGTCACCTTTATTCTTTAATGTTAGGTTCTAACATTTATTCTAAAATGTTAGGTGTTTAACAGAATGTCTTAAAAATAACTCAGCTGGCTTCTTATACTAAAGTAACACAGCAATGTCACAATGGTGAGGGGTCTTTAAATTGTGTTTGTGTGCGTGTGTGTGTGTTGTCAAAGAGGAGGGAGTCAAAGTCCTCTGGAACTAGAGATATGATGGCTGCAAGCTACCCAATGTGGGTGCTGGCAACTAAACTGGGGTCCCATATGAGAGCAGAGGGCACTAAGGAACGCCTGCATGGTGAAGGACTCGGCACTGGCTGTCTGATCATCCATTACTGCTTTTCCACATGCGAAGGCTTCACATGTTCCTGATGTCGACGTTACAATCTCAGGGCTCACAAGCCTTCAGAACATAACTGTTGCAGCACAACCCGAGAAGCCCGGGCCCTGAGAGCAGAACCTCCAGGTGCTGTCACAGGCAGGGAGCATGAGCAGCCCAGCACTGGGTGTCTCCCCCCCGCAGCGTTGTAATCACTACTGGTGTCTCCCCCTTTCCTGTGTACCCTGCGTCTGCGTGGTGGGGATGAAGGAAGGGCGTTTGCCCCTCACTGAGTTCAGTGCAGTGGTCTCCAGTCTGAAGGCTGTGGCCCTGGCTTAGTCTTTCTTCACAGCACTCAGATGGGGGTCGGGGTAAGGAACAGCCACTGTCTGTCTCAGCCAGGCCTATCACAGGATAGCCCTTTTCATAGCTCCATTGTGATTGCAGCCCAGATGGTTACAACCGGTTTCTACAATGGTTAGTTTTAATCATTGACTTGATATAACCTAGAGTCACCTGGAAGTCACAATGAGGAACTATCAAAATCAGACTGACCTTTGAGCATGTTGGTGGTGGACTGTTCTGATTGCCATAACTGAGGCTGGGACACCCAGCCTGAAATTGGGTGGCAGCACCCGCAGGTTTAGGCCTTGGGCTGTGTAAGCGTAGAAACAATGATCTAAGCACTAGACATTTATTTCTCTCTGCTCTTGACTGTGGATGTGTGGACTGTGGAGGGACCAGCTGTTTAAGTTCCTGCCTTGACTTCCTGATGGACCTCACGCAGCCTGGAACTGGGGGCCAAAATAAACCTCCTTCCCTCAGCTGCTTTTTATCCAGGTGATTGAGCACAGCAACAGTCAAAAAACAAGGACAGTCGCCAAGTACTCTCTTCCCTATCTGAGTTCCTGTGCAGCATGTGCGTGCGTGTGTGTGCATGCGTGTGCGTGCGTGTGTGTCAGAGAGAGAGAAGGGGGCAGGGGGACAGAAGCTATAATGAAGTTTTGAAGTTTAAATGTGGCCATGCCATGAAATGGACTGGCATCAGGATGAAATCCCATCTCCATATTCTGTGACCCACAAGGTCCTCCTGGGGAGGTCTTGAATACAACACATGAACACGGACTTAGTTTGTGAATGAAAACTATTCAAATAACAAAAATTCTACTTACATGGACTATAAACCAGAAATAATGAACCATCTACTGAATGGGTAAATGGTATGGTTGTTAGTTACCCCTGCACAGGTACCATGGGTAATGGTATGGTTGCGTTAGTTACCCCTGCATGGTCCTCCACCACACCTCCAGAAGGAAACGGACCCACTAAAGATAAGAACCTCCATACCTGCTTAGGGATCTGACCGAAGTTGTTAATGAAGCCAATGGTGGCCGTCTCCTTCAGCGGGTCGTTTATGTTGTAGATATCCACCTGACCCTCATAGAAGAGGTGATGGAAGACATTGACAGCTTCCACCGCTGCGGGGCCCTGCTGTTTATACCCGAAGATCAGGTCGATCCACTCGTGCAGGTGGGCGCTCACGTAGTCACACTCCAGAGCCTGGGTTAAGAGGAATGTGGCTCGAGGTCAAGAGAATTAAAATAACTAAGAACACAGGACAACGCTGCACTGCTCAGGGTACCCAGCTCTCCCTTACCTCGCGGTGCACTCTGATGAACTCTCTCGGGTCTCCCTTTGCCCAGGGTGGAAGGATGACATCTCCAAGCTTGGTGCCATTTTGTTTGCAGCCTGTGCAATTGGACACATTAGGAATAAAGTGGAAGAGTAGTTTAGAGGTTGGCTGCCTACTAAAGAGACAGAAACTGTGTGCTAGGCTAGACTCATTGCCAGAGCTATTCAGCCTCAGCACAGAACACCTTCCCCTGTCCTGAGACTGTTGTGGCCTTTCTCCAAGGCTGCTCCCTAGAGCAAGCTTCAGAAAGACTGCCAACGTTAAAAAAAAAAAAAAAAGACAAAAACAAAACAAAACAAGCAAAACTCCCTCAAGTGTCCTTAGGGAGGGTTAACTTACAAAGTTAAACACAGTTTCTCCCTGGTAAAACCCCAGGGGCTCTGAGGCTAAGCTTATGGTTTACTAAGAGCAACACAGCAGTTTCTGGAATGCTGATGGCTGCAAATCTCTTTTCAATGGCACATGTTGTGGTAACTTCAGTACATGAGTTTTCTCATCTTTTCACACACACACACACACACACACACACACACACAAAAGACAGAGTCTTTCTAGTGGGTAGCTCTGTCTGGCCTTGACTCAAGAAATTTGCCTGCCTTTGCCTCCCAAGTGCTTGGGCCATCATGCCCGGCTGACACTTAAGAGGCATCCACAGAAAACAGATACTTTGCAGTGATGATTCTCATTAAAAATAAAATCTGAAACAATAAATTTTTGCAACATTAAAAGAAAAAAAATTGGAAAAATTAGAGCCTCTTGGCAGAAACAAAAACACCATTTTGCAATAAATATTGATTCCTATTCCATGCAAACTTATTTAAGTTATATTAGGTAATCTGAAAGTATTAAAGAAATAATTTGAGCCCAGCATAGTGGTACACATTTATAATCCCGACACTTAGGAGGGGATATGGGACTGCAAACTGGAGGCCAGCCTAGGCTATATAGCAAGTTCTAGGCCACCCTAAGCTATATAGCAAGTAATAGGCTAGCCTGGGCTAGAAAATAAGATTCCCAACTTTAAGGAAAAAAAAGGAAAAAGAAAACATCTGCTCTGAGGTTAAAAACTAATTGGAATTATCATCTAGAAAGACAGGTTTTTAATGAACTAACTCTAAAAGGTCATTTTGGCTTACAATTCCCATAGTGACAAATGAGACTGGCACTGTGCTGAAGTTCCTGGAAACACTAAGCCAGTGGCCTGACTTTGCGGCCCTGGTTAGGTAAACACTGTGCTGTTTCAGCAAGTAGCACAGTTTTCAGATTTCAGAGCACTGGGCCGCCTCAAAGAGACAGCAGGAAAAACACTTCCTGCAGAAGCCATCACGTCTTCATTGCTGTGACTTAATCATTAAAATGTGGTGGATGAATCCTAGCACTTGAGGCAGAGGCAGGTGGATCTCTGTGAGTTCGAGGCCAGCCTGGTCTAGAGAGCAAGCTCCAGGACAGGCTCCAAAGCTACACAGAGAAACCCTGTCTCAAAAGACAAAAAACACAAAAAAAGAAATTACCATGTGACTTAAAAAGTCAAAAAGTCCTATCATTATAGTGACCACACACTTCTCATGTTCCCTCTCAGCTCCTCAAGTGATCCCCCACGCTGTTTATATGTCTGTGTGCATGTGTGCACAAGTCTGCAGCAGTCAGCTGGAATTACAGACAACTGTGAGTCACTCTACATAACTGCAGGGAACTGACCTAGGATCCTCCGGCAAGATGGTCCTCACTCTTAACAATCGAGCCATCTTTCCAGCCCTACAGACCAAATTTTTTGTTAAAACCAAGCAATAACTCCTAGGCCTCTTTGAGAAATAATCGAGCTTTAGAGAATACGTATGGCTTCAGAACTACCCATCATTTTAAAGATATCTGAAGGTGGCACAGTCGCAGAGAAAACCTTGGTTTATGTATCCTGCAGCTCCTTCCCAGGAAGAAGACACAAGAACAGGAGCACTAGAACAGCCGGAAAACAAGCCCACGAGCTTTCTCTCACTAGAACAGCCGGAAAACAAGCCCACGAACTTTCTCTCACTAGAACAACCAGAAAACAAGCCCACGAGCTTTCTCTCACTAGAACAACCAGAAAACAAGCCCAGGAGCTTTCTTTCACGCCATTGATCTTTTCTCAGAGAGCGGGAACTGGTGTTGTTTTGTTCTTGAGGTAAGAGCCATACGACTCTGATCAATTCAAAGAGACCAATTCCGCGGCATTCCGCGGTCGTTCAGCAGGCAAGCAGTCAGCGTTTCTAGGTGGCTCCAGAGCACCGTTATGCCCCTGAGAAACCACAGAGCGGTTCAGTGTTCTCTCCTACACGTGGCAGCCACACTGTGCGTGTGTCTGGGGTCTACCTGTTCTGAGGATGGCCAAAGCATCACATGTCGTGTGACAAAGATGGTGGAGCTGGGTTTTTACTAGTCAGCATGATGCTTCTGAGATTTCCCTATTATACCAGGTCTGGAATGTCTCCTGAGACCCTCGTTTGGTCAGATGTGCAGTTCACAGATTGGTGCTACAAGGAGGCTGGGCTCAGGGGTGGTCTTCTGGCCACTGGGGCACGCTCTGAAGACACAGCGAGACACCAGTCCTTCCTGCTCAGTTCATCTGCGTTCCAGCCCCAGAAGAGAGGCCTTTCTACCCCACAAGCCTCTGCTGCGATGCTCCCCTTCAGCACAGGCTCAACCCCAGGGCCAACCAGACTGTGGACTGAAACCTCCTACAGCCTTCTTATAAGATCAGGTATGTGTTGGGTGGGATGAGTAATGTTTCATACTCTGCACTTGCGTGCCTCACATGTGCTTATCCATGAGTGCACTCACACAGCTCAGCTGTCATGTATGTCATGTGACGTGACACACACACAACTGATCTACCACATATGTCATGTGACATGGCACTCACACACAGCTGAGCTGCCATGTGTGTCATGTGACATGCTGGGTGTGTGTCTGCTTGAGCTCTGGCTTTCATTCTGCACACGTAGGCGTGAACCACTAGGTTATGTAGTGTTTTTGTGCCCACTACTCCTTTGGTTTGTTTGCAGACTAGGCTGGCCTGCACTTTAAGATCACCATCCCCACCCGAGTCTCCTAAGTGCTTGGACGGCAGGTGAGCACCATCATGTCTGTGCTTAACCACTGAAACGACAGACATCAGGTTCTTAAAGACATGCTGATTTGGTATTCCTCCCCCCTGGAAAATAGGCTACTCACAGGACAAAGAAACATGATTTAAATTATTTTTAAATCATAGTTTTAAAACAAATGGGCACATAAAGTGATGATGCCTCGGGTAGCAGACAAGATTAATAAGACGCACGGGATCGTGCACACCACCCTCGGCCATTGACAGGGTTTCAACAGTAGATGTTTCTCAAATATATTTTTTTCCACTTTGTTTTCGCTGAACAACACAACCCCAACTATGGATGCCACCTGTGCCAGTGTTAAATTCCTCCCAGATTCCCAGTTGAACTGGCTCTTTTGAAGCATGAACTTGCTTTCCTGTGTTGCATTTAAACACACACTCAAAGCAGTCAGCGTGGCAGGATGGACTACAGGGAGCTTCCTCTCCAACCACTGCAGACAGTCTTTGTAAGAGAGATTGCTAATGGTCTCAAGAAATGCCACTTTTACGTACCCAGATCAAAGTTGTTAGAATTGAACAGGAATTCTGGCAAATAAAAAAATTCTGGGATAAGTTCTTTCACATCCGCCATGTTGTGCTTTGACGCGGAGTACCAGGCCTCACGCACGCTGTGGAACATCCGGTCTGCCAGATCGAAGTGTCCACCCTGTGGGCAGAAGGAGGAGGCACCTCTCTATTAGGGAACCGCTGTGCGACAGTTTGTCAAATTCAAGGGCTGAAACACTCTTTGCCTACATTCTCATTTCTTACCATCCTACACTAAACAGACAGAACTTGAAATAATCATAAAATCCATTTCTCTTTGGTGTATTCTTTACAAAAGATGCCCAGTATATCTGTGTTGTAATCAAAGTAAACTTAAAATAAGAAGATTGTAGACTATAGTCTCTAGAGAGACAGCAAAGCTATGGGGGAGTAAGAATCTTCCACAAAGGAAGAAGGCCTGCGGAAGATTCTTGGGGAGACCCCATGTAACTGGTAAGTCAAGTTCCTAAGTGTGAACATTCTGCTTTTTACGTCAGCTCACAGGGTACCGGGTTCCACACAGGACTCTCATTCATATTTGCCGTTGGTGGATTCCCTGACTTTCTAGTGCATATTAATGTAATTAACACCACACCTAAGTTTTCGCTGCGATTCGATTGAGTAGAAACTTATCAGAGGCTAATGGTTAATAAAACATGTTAAAGTAGAAAGCATTTTTACCCATGCACCCTCAGTTTTCTCCTGTCGTCAGACCCTGATGGTGCTTTAGTGAACAGGGAGCATCCGACAGTTGTTACAGGAAACCGCCAAAGGCCACTAAGGGCAGCTAGGTCTGCCCTGTTCTGCACAGTGCCCTACTTCATCGCTTGCTCATGACTCTCTTACTTCTCCACTCTGTTTTGGGTACCCTGGCACCTTGCTGTTCCCTACTCCTTTTGTCAGGCATATGCTTGCCTTGAGCCCTGTGTAGATCCCACTGTGTTTCCAGGTGTTTGCAGGGCTCCTTACCCACTCCCCAAGCCACTCTGTTAAGCTGCCCCCTCTTTCCACACTTCACCTGCATTTCTGACACGGTTGATCACACTCTAAAAACACCGCACAATTTATTCATTCAAAACAATGTGTAGCTGTCTCCTTAACCCTGAAACTACAAGATAGAGCGTTGTCCTTATTCCCAGATGTCACAGCCGAAGAGTGACGAGTGCGAGGGTGGGTGGGTCAGCAGGCATGTGCTGACCAGAGTGCAGGGGGCTCTGCAGGCATGTGCTGACCACAGAGTGTGCGGGGGGGGGGGGGGTGTCAGCAGGCATGTGCTGACCACAGAGTGTGTGGGGAGGGGGGGTCAGCAGGCATGTGCTGACCACAGAGTGTGTGGGGAGGGGGGGTCAGCAGGCATGTGCTGACCACAGAGTGTGTGTGTGTGTGGGGGTGAGCAGGCATGTGCTGACCAGAGTGCAGGGGGCGGGGTCAGCAGGCATGTGCTGACCACAGATCGCAGGGGTGGGGTCAGCAGGCATGTGCTGACCAGAGTGCAGGGGGCGGGGTCAGCAGGCATGTGCTGACCACAGATCGCAGGGGTGGGGTCAGCAGGCATGTGCTGACCACAGAGTGTGTGGGGAGAGGGGGGGTCAGCAGGCATGTGCTGACCAGAGTGCAGGGGGCGGGGTCAGCAGGCATGTGCTGACCACAGATCACAGGGGTGGGGTCAGCAGGCATGTGCTGACTACAGAGTGCACGGGGGTCAGCAGGCATGTGCTGACCACAGATCGCAGGGGTGGGGTCAGCAGGCATGTGCTGACTACAGAGTGCACGGGGGTCAGCAGGCATGTGCTGACCACAGAGAGAATATGGAGGAGGTGATCACAACCATGGGCACAGAATAGGGCCTTTGAAAATAAAACACTTGCTGGATTCTAGTTAAGACTAACCCTCCCAGTCCCTCCCCTCCCCACTCATGCTGTTTACTGTAACTACAGGGTCCTGGCACTTGTTCATCCGAAATGAATCCTAGTTATTTATCAATTTAAGCTTAGCAGCATTTCAGCTCAGCTCTGAATCACCAACTTGTCATACTAAAGCTCCACAGTGCTCCTTCTAAGGTCAGATTTTTTTAAGAAAAGACAATTTTAAATGAAAGTAGACTTAATGAGAATGGTAAAAATTCAGAATTTGAGTTTTACCTGAAGCCGTAAGAATATCTGTGTGAAAGGCTCCATTCTGACAAGATACGAGGCCACAATCATTGCAGACGAATAGTGGGTGCCGTAGTGGTATGCTGGAGTTTCTCCTGCTCCAGACAGTTGGGGGCATCATTAAAAACAAAAGGAAAATAAGGAAAGTAAACTTGGTGTTAATCAAATAACATTGGAAATGTTAGCAATTGCCATAGGTAACCAGGACACCAGACGCAGCTAGTAGGACAGCGCGGCCACTTCGGCCCCACCGACTTCAGGCACAGTCCCTCTGACAGGTACCTAGGACAAGCCTGCTGGATTCTCTCCTGAGAGAAGCGCATCTGCCGTAGTCAGTTTGGGGCTCCTGTTACCTCCAACAGCAACCCATCACCCACCGAAGCAGAATACCCACTTAATAGCTACTTGTTTTTATTAAGTTATAACTTGTAATGATACAGTTCTCTCCACTGTACTGACAAACACAGCACAACAGTATGTGTATCTTCCTTGGCAGACAGTAGGAGAGAGGCGGAAGGAAAATGGGCACAGGCATACGAATAGGCTTAGAGTCAAGTTTTCCCCCTTTCTTTATGTATGTGAGGGAAAAAACAAGTCACTAAATATAATAAATTGTACAGTTTACAAATTTCATCAATTTATAACTTTCAATGAAGGATTTTTTAAAAAGTGCCTAAATGAAATTAAAGGAGACACAATAAGTGAGTGTGTAGTTCCGGATTAAGTATTATTAGAGACCAAGACAGAGGAGATAGTTTCCTGCCAGGGCTCTGCAGACAGCTTCAAACACCTTAGAGATGGCCACAAACTGGCATGATTGTAATCACATATGTGCAGGTGTGCACATGTAACACTCTAGCAGCTTGTAGGCATATTCACATGTGTCAGAACACTAAACAGTGTTGACTTTTGAAACCAAAACCAAAGCCAAAGGCAGAAAGAGTGCCTCACCATTGGGATCCTCCCAGTCCTTATACCGCTTCTTATACTGGGCCAGCCGTTCGTCCGTCTGTGCGCCCATGGGCTTAGCCAGGTTTCTGAATGTCTTGGGATTAGTAAGATCAACCTCCTGAAATATGAAACAAAAACCAATGCTGAGTTACCAGGCACCCTTCTTAGTGTGGATACAGCAACTGTGACGGGAGTGACCCTATCTGTGGGTCGGACTGAAACAAGCGCGTGTGTGCCTTACACACACAGCTTACATTCAGAGGCAGGGCTTGCTAAGTGGCCTCTCTCGACAAATGTTTGGAAATTATGTATTTCACAGGGAGACACTTGGGATTCCGGTTGTAGGAAGGAAGGTAACAGGGAGATGTTCTTAACAAGGACACAGAAGGACATTGCAGACCAAAAGCTCCCATTCGGAAGACAGGGTCTTTCTAGGTTTCCTCCTGCCCCTCCTACTTCATCGCTGAGCACTGTCTTCAGGCAGGTGGTTTAGAAGTGAGACAAACGGAAACACTCAGCCATTAGGGTGCACACACACCCTAGTAAGTGACTTCCCAATACAGATTATTTTAAAAGTACATCACTAGCTGACATTATTCACACATTCAAAAGAAAACCAAAATTTACTGTAAACCAAACTAGGGTTTTTAAAGGTACAAATTCAAAATACATGTCTGTGAAATGTTTAATACATGTCCTTCTTATAGGACATCATGTACATTAACAATCTTGCAAAACATCCATGAAGTCTTCGACACAGGAAACTAACCCACACTAACGATACGAGTCTACTGGTCTCCGCAAAGCCTATGTGTGAGAGGTCTCATCTGTACTGAGCTCAGCAAATGATAAAATGCACGCTGAGTGACAGTCGTTGTTCTAGGAGTGGGGTCTACGGGCGCTGTGAGAAGCCCGGGCTGAGGACCTCACAGACAAGTAGAGTCGGACAAGAATGACTGCACCTCGCTGTAAATCAAAGGACTGAGTGTCAAACAGGAAGAGAAGCACAAGACAGGGCTGATGCAGAGAGGGGAGAGGGAGAGCAGAGTGTGTTCCATGAGTGTTGTGCTTATGTGTGAAGTAAAGGGTACTTCAGACTAGCCAGGTGGCAAGCAAGGTGAGAGCTCGTGGGACAATTGCAGACAGGCTGATCACATGAAGAAAGCTACTGCGGGAAGAGGGGCTCGGTGGTCTCGCGGAATCACTTTAGACAGGTGTTAAGTCAATCAACTGTGTGATGACTATGATGTAAGGGGGGAAGAGAGTAGAAAACAGGAGGGAGCCTGGGGCCATGATCTCGTGAGAGATGTTCAGAGAGATTGAAGGGGAGCCTGGCAAAGCTGATGAGGGCCTTCCTACCTCCGCACAAAAGTGCGCTGCTTTTGCTTTCCCAACACTCTACAATCTGTAATTTAAAATTTTCTTTTTCAGATGAACTTGAATATTTTCACCTCATGAGTCTTCCCCCTTGACCACCTCGTAAGATGTATTCATTCACCCAGCTGAATCAGCCTCACTTGTACCTTAGGCACATCTACTTGGTAGGGTAGATGCTATTATTCTTCAATTAAACTAGCATCTTTCTGAGGACAAAAGCTTCAACTTTCTCCAGAATATAACACTTAAATTTCTGATCATTTAAGCAGCTCTGATTCTAGTAAGAGACAAAGTCAGGTAGATTTCTGAATTTTGAGTGACCTATCTTTCTCATCCTTGCTTACAAACGCCCATCTTGCCTTACTCCGTTGGCTCCTGCTGCACTAGAACCAGTGTCATCTCCACCAGACTGGAAGTGTTGGCAGACAGAAGCCCCAAGTTACAAGAATCCCCCACATTTCTCAGGAAAGCAGAAAATAGCCCTCCTATGCAGCCGCGATATTTTACAGAAAGGGCCACTCCCACTGTTTTCTAGACAACAATTCAATCTGCAAAGGCAATTTCTGGCACTTCCAATGGATGCAAACTGATTAGCAGCAAAAGAAAGTGAACAGATGGTGAGCCAGTGCCTGATACCAAGGAGGGACTCCGTTATCTAACCTTTGGTATATTTTACATTCCCAATGTACCCACGCTAAATGCCCTCTTGTCTTTCTCATATAGTGCCTGTGCCGATCAGGGAACAGTAGACTACCAAGAAGCACAGGGGACTCGAAGTTTCCCTCATTTATGAAAAGGTATTACACTCGGGCAATGACTGGAAGTTCACCTCGGAGTCGTAGTCTGCGAGAATCCAGGGGAAGACGGGGTACTGCATGAGGTCATTGTAGGATCTGCCGGCCAGGGTGTTCAAGTGCATCAAATACTGGAAGTTGCTGATTTCACCTCTCTTAGGAAAGACAATAAACAGAAACATCTTAGAGTGAGTAATTAGTTTTGCTGTTTAAATTTTTTATATGCAAAACTGGACAAAAAAAAAAGGTTTCAGTACAGCACACTCCCCTCCCCCTCAATAAAAGAGAAATCTCTCCGCTGTGGCTGCATTTCTAGACCATGACCTATGAGGTCCAAGGAACCTTCTGTGTACCTGTGCTTACCTCCCATCTCTGGGTCACAGACTTCTCTCCAACCAAAGTACTGAGTAATCCAGACCTAAACACAAGACAATCAACTGTAGGCCAGAGTTTTCAGTCTGCAGAGCTTTACAACTGTCACATTTCATTCTCTTGTCTCCAAGTCCTTTCCAGCCCACAGAATGGATCTCTTCATGTGGGCCATGAACCACTTTATAGGACTGTGAGGAGCACTTCGAAACACAAAATAGCTGAAGCAAATGAAAATTCAGAGGCGCAATATACAGCAAGGGAGGCATTTTTCTATGAACTGTGTTTCACTATTCATGATTTAACCTTAGTGCCTGGGGGCGTACGTAGCACAGTGTATACATGTCATTATCCATCGTGGGTAAAAGACCTGGAAAAACCCTGATCAAACCCAACTTTGTAATCACAGTAGGTATGCAGCTCCTGAAATAAGGGACTGACAGTATGAGAATTTATGACAGATAGCCTTGCTGCTCCGTTAGAGTGTTATAAAATGCTACTTAAGGTTATCAGAAGTATGCATTAAAAACCAACCGCTGGGACAGGAGCCATTGGCTATCCCCACAGGTGCCATTATCTACATCTATAACGTCCTTCCCCCAGGCAAAGTGAACATGCAAACTGTCCCTGGGAAGGACCAGAACATTCCTCAGTACTGAAATGATCCCCTTCCTGTATTTATGTTGACAACAAAAATGTGTGGAGCTTCTAGACATGTTTCTGAGGTTAACAAAAGCACATATTTAGGATTTTTATTTGCTACTGATTAAAGAAAAATAAAACCAACTTTTTTATTAACAATATATTTAGATGTGCACAGATTGAAAAGAAAATTCATTTGTAAAAAACTCTATTAAGTTTTTACACCATGTGTGTATGTGTGTGTGATTTATATGTTAGTCTCACAACACCACTTCTTTCCATGTGGCCTGCCACAGAATGACTGCAAACAAAGCTGAATGTATGGATTCTTGAAACAGCTGCAGCACCCAGAGGATCCTCTGATTAAAAGGAGCCATGGGGGAGCTGGGAGGCAAGGGTGATGCTGGGGCTATGGGGAGCTGGGAGGCACACAGAGCCAGGGAGTTTAAATTTAAAGACCAGAGAACAAAAGAGAAAGGAAGGCTGGGAAATTTGTATAAGTAGAGGTGTAATCAAGACCTCATTATAGAGATATCCCCTGTCAGCTGACGACAAGAACACAAGCAAAGTGGGCATACGAGAGGGGTAGCTCAGAGTCAGCTGACAGAAAGCAAGTTTACTCTTCATGAAGTGTACAATTATGCAAGAGAGCATAATTTAAATCTGAAGTTTAAATAGCTAATGCAGAAATCTGTTATCTGTTCAGTAAAGGAAATCAATCTAATAAGGGCAGGATACAGACGGAGAATTTCTTGTGTATTAATTTGGTTTTGTATATCAGGAGCCTTAGTGTAGTGGCATTTTATTTGTATTTTAATAAATAAAGTTTGCCTGAAGATCAGAGAGTAAAGCAGCCCCACTGGTCAGTCTTACAGACCAGGCAGAGGTAACACACACCTTTAATCCCAGTAGCCACACTAGTTTGTCATAGAAACTGGGCATGCATGCCTTCAATCCCAATGGTGCAAACCTTTAATCCCAGCCCTAGAGAGGAATATAAAATGGGAGGAGACAGCTCTCAGACACAGTTTCATTCTGAGAATCCTGAAGGCAGGATCGCCATTTCAGACTGAGGTCAGGGTAAGAGCCAGTGGCTGACTGCTTTGATTTTCAAATCTTTGGGTTGAACCCCAATTTCTGTCTGAGTTTTTATTTTTTATTAATCTTGCATCACCTTAGAACTTACACACTTCACTTTATTATAGACATTTTATTATACATTCAAACAAAATAAAGAGAAATTGCATTTTAGTACTATAAGAAAACTTGGAAAAGGTACCATCAAAAAAAAAAAATCAGAGAATGCTTTATACATTTGACAAATACTAAAGGTTAAAGGTTATGTTTCCAAAGAGAGTTTGAAGATGAGGAATATTCACATACAGCACTAAATGAAAGAATAAAAGCTTGTATTTTGAGAATTCAAATTTTTAAACACCAAATAATTCTCTCTAGATATAAGTCACCTTAATTTCACAAAGAAATGATTTGAGCATTAACACATGGCTTACCCTTGCTCCACACTGGTGTTTGGTCTCTGACCCGAGACAGACTCTGAGCTGTCTGTGAGAGATGGCACAACTGCCAGGAACCTACAAATTTAAAAGTGCAAATGAAATCTCCGTAGGGACCAACTGGAGCCCTAGGAAACAAGGGCAATTCCCCATATCCCTCCTGCCGCCTGACCCGCCCATGGCCAGTAAATGTAGACAGAGAGACCATGTGACCAGGATGGGCAATTCCCCATATCCCTCCTGCCGCCTGACCTGCCCATGGCCAGTAAATGTAGACAGAGAGACCATGTGACCAGGATGGGCAATTCCCCATATCCCTCCTGCCGCCTGACCCACCCATAGCCAGTAAATACAGACAGAGAGACCATGTGACCAGGTGCTGCCGCAGAGGCCCACAGAGCCATTTGCCTTGTACCTGTGCTGTCACATGAAGTGAGGAAGGGGAAACTGAGTCAACAAATGAAGTGCTAATGCGTAACTGCAACTAAGTAGTCACCTGACAGTGGGCAAGACACGGCCAAACTAACGTTAAAACAGACCACTAACTGAGCAGGACATGCAAGGTGCAACTTTCCTGCACTACTGTTAGCTTCTGCAGAGTTGCTCATGACATCAGTATACGTTTCAAGTCTCAAAGGAGAGTTGAAGGGGAAGCCAGGAGAGGATGTAGACCTTGAACTTGCCATGCACAAAGACATTTCTGAAAGAAAGACAAACGCATCTCTCCCAGCACCCCACGGCTATGAAGGTTGAACTGCGTTGCCTCTGCAATGGCTAGGTCAGATGAGGGGGTGTCACTCGGTCAGCCCCCTCACAGGAAAGGGGTCTAGGGACTGTATTTAAACGACATGTCATTTCTCTGTCACACACATTACACAAGTCTTCTGCTATCTACAGTTCTGGTTTCTGTCATTTAGTTACCTATGGTCAAATAAAGATCATAAAACATGGTTCAAAAATATTAAATGGAAAACTCCAGAAATAGCTTTTAGATGTTGCACCAATGATAAAACATACTAAGAACTGATCAGCAGTTTTAGCCACTAAGCTACTTTTTCAACAATGAAGGCATTCAACTTCTTTTCCAGGGCTGTGAAGACTCTCAAGATCCTGTTCCTACGGGAACTCATTCTGGAGCCCCACAGAAAGGTAAGGAGAAAGTGGAACATTTTGAACCCAAAAGTATTACTGTTCAACTTTTACTTGATTTACTATTATTGTGTATATGTATGTACACCACGTGTGTGAAGGCACACATGTGTGAAGGCACGCGTGTATGAAGGCACACGTGTGGAGGCTAGAGGGACAGCCGCGGAGCTGCTTCTCTTCTACATTTTGTGGGTTCTGGGGATTGAACTTCCAGCCCTGGGCTTCAGGATCAAGTGCTTTTACAACTGTCAAAGGCACAGGCTCACAGAGTCTGAGACTTAAACTGTCACTAAAAACCAGTGCTTTAGTGGGCTGGAGAGATGGCTCAGCTCTCGCTCCGAGTTACCAGAAGGGAGACGAGCTATTTCAGGAGGGAACTGGCATCGTCCTAAAAGCTAGGAGGAGGAATCCCATTTCAAGAGGCTGGAAAATAAAAGGAACACTACAAAGACATCGACTCACTGGCCTGGAGTCTGGATTTTTAGCACCTAGCCGAATAGGCTGCCAATGGGCCCCCTCCCATTTCTTCCCACAACAGCATATAAGGGATTCCTCATGAACGAGACCTTTGGTAGACTTTATTCCGAATTCCCTTTTGAAAAGCCAGGAGGTAATTCCGTCCATCCCCAGAGAAAACTTCAACAGCGATAGGCTGAAATGGTTAGAGAAAAATAGATTATGAAACAGACCATGACAAACACACCAACTTCCCCACCGCGAAGTCCTACAAGGTTGATGAATTTCTTCACTGGAGAATATTTTAGACTCATGAATTCTCTGTAAATTAAGCCATGCAATCAAAGAATTTTCTTCCTTTCTTTTGGTTTTTTGAGACAGGGTTTCTCTGTAGCTTTGGAGCCTGTCCTGGAACCAGGCTGACCTTGAACTCACAGAGATCTGCCTGCCTCTCTCCTGAGTGCTGAGATTAAAGGCGTGAGCCACCACCGCCCAGCTACTGGAATTTTCCTATTCTTCTCAAAATTAAAGAGATCTTTAAAAACAGAATGATAAATATTAAAGATTCTGTTCCTTAAATGACGAGGATGTACTTTTTACATAAAAGGACGAAATGTGCATTTGAAGACTAGAGAGAGATGCACAGTATAACCCAGACTGTTTAAGGAAACACAGATGTATCCTAAGGGTCACGATTCCCAGGGAGTCTCCAGGGAGCAGTGTGGATGCTGCAGCTATGAGCAGACCAATCCATCTAAAACAGTACATTTTCAGAGCAGGAAAGGGGCTAGCAACTCACCTGCAGGAGGTACCTCCTTTTATGCACCTCCTTGATGTCTTCATATGCAAAAATGCTGCATGTTCTCTTGAGTTGACTGGGGCCTTGTCTGGCTCCCCGAGGGATAATTGGCTCATGCATACTATGAGTAGCCAAGAGAAAAGGGAGCAAACAAAACACAACAGTAGGTCGATAAACTCATTGGTTAATGAAGCAAATGCCATTTCCAACACAGGACCAGGAGGGGAGACAACATACAGAATTTCCAGTTAGAAATGTGGTTAGGAGAGCACTCTACTGTCTCCCGTGAACAAGGAAACCCCTTTCGAAAAGTTTATTTTTGTTGAACCAGCCTTTCTATTAAGCAGTTGGACAGGGTCTAAGCCAATAACATACGTTTTCTTTGTTTCCAAAGCAGAATAAAAAGACTTAAAACATTTTAATATAGATCTAACTTTATATGAGGAGTTACAAAACATGGCTTCATTTTATTTTTCAAGAATCATAAAACATAATTACAAAGAATTTTTTAATTTTTATTTTTTATACAGAAGAGGGGCTCATTGGAGTCATAGCATGGTCAAGACTGGTGAAGAAAGCCATTATTTGCCATATCCTCTAGGAATGCAGAGGCCCTGTCTCATTAACTGTAGTGTTAGGTGCTCAGAGTGCCGAAGAGGAGACAAAAGCCCACACGTGTGTTCTGACCACACAGTGCTCTATTACCTACGATGACCCCACGACTAGGGGAAGGAAAGGAAGATGGAAAAGAGCCCAGCTAGTCATCCCGTATGGGCTCCGGTCACCCCACTTCCAGGACACCCACAACCAAGTACAGGGTTGGTCTTTTATTAAAGAGTATAGTTTCTGAATGTGCTCCTACCACTGTGTGCACATGTGTAGGGTGTATATGCATGTGTGCAATGTGTCTAGGTGAGTACATGTGTAGGGTGTATATGCACGTGTATATGCTGATACACAGGCATGTGTTCATATGTCTAGGTGTGTACATGTGTAGCATGTATATGCATGCTGGTGCACAAGCATGTGCATATGTCTAAGTGTGTACATGTGTAGCTTGTATATGCACATGTGTATGCCGATGCATAGGCACAAGCGGAGGACCTCAGGTGCTGCATCACTCTCTGCCTCATTCCTCTGAGACAGGGCCTTTCACTGAAGCTGAACATAGCTAATGGCCGCGAATCCCTAGCAATTTCCCTAGCTCGGTCCCCACAGGACTGTCATACCAGTGCCTGTGTGGCCATGCTTGTGTGTGTCATGTGGGTCCTGGGGACCTCAGGCTCTCGTGCTTCAGGAGCAGGCACCGTACCCTCCTGGCCACCTCTCCACTCTGCATCAATGACTTCACAGTGATCTCCCAGTTCAGAATGAACCTATAAATGTGTGTGTGCTGGTCAGTCTGTCAGCTCGCCAGTTAGAGCCATCTGGAAAGAGAGTCTCAACGGTGCAGACATGTCCATAGGAGCGGTCTGTGGGAGGGGCCAGCTCACCGTGGGCAGTGCCATCCCCTGGGCAGGTGGGTAGTCCTAGGTTGTCTAAGAAAGCAGGCTGAGGGAGCCTTGGGAGTAACCAAGAACAGGACTCCTCCATGGTTCCTGCCCTGACTTCCCTCAGTGAAGGATCTGGACAGGGAAACTTAAGGCAAATTAACCCTTTCCTCCCCTAACTGCTTTCTGGTGATGCTGTTTACCACAGCAAGAGAACAAGTAACTAAAACACCAGGTTAGCAATGACTGTAACTCGGTATCCAATGCTCATAATGGAAAGACATAAAATGGAATTATCATTTGATGAACAAGAACCCCCCTCCCCCAGTGGAAATGACAGTATTGGCCTGAGGCACACAAGCTGAGAGATAATGTTACGTAGGACACAGGCTTGGGATTAAAGAGAAATAATGCGAACACATATTCTGTCATCGAATGGCAGCTTTGCCTCACGTCTCCTCATTCAGTTACTTACTTTGGAGGTAAAGTCTCAATGTCTCTTATTTCCCTGGTTGCTGTCATGGTAAATCCATCAATCACATAAAAGTGCTCTTTCCCAAACAGCAGCAGCCCCTCACTGGTGTCCAGGCCCTGGACGCGAGCACAGCGGTACATGTGTTGAATCTACAAAGAAAGTCACAAATAATCTTTCTTTTAACTTTAAAAGACTTTTTTGTTGGCTAATTTCTCTCTTTTGCTACTACTACAGTAAGCTCCAAGCTAAACATATTAAACCCAAGAAACAGCCTACACTCAATTCTACCTGCAGATGCCTTCAGCAATAGGAGACAGCATTCACTCACCCACATCACCCACTTAAGCCCACACCCCACTTAGGAGTCATCTCTTATGTTAGGTGCATCTCTGAGTTCAAGGCCAGCCTGGTCTACATGGAGAGTTCCAGGACAGCCAGGACCCTGCCTCAAAACAAAAAGCAAGCAAGCAACCAACCAACAAATAAATAAATAAAAGAATGGCTGTTTACAGCAAAATCCAAACATTAAAAATTATTTTATTTTTTTGAGACATAGTATTATAATCTACTGGCCTGCCCTGTCACCTGGGTACCCTGTCCCTTTAAGAGACAAGCCCTGCCCACTCCCAATATCCCCTTTCCTGCTGAGGCAAGTAGATCTTGGATCTTGCCTCTCCTCCATCTCTCTCTCTGTCCATCCTTCTTCTGAAGAGGCAGTCTCTGCCTCTCCCTGCTCTTTCCTCTTTCTCTGTCCCTCTCCATCCCAGAACTCCTTACTCTTATACCCTTCCCAATACTCTCTAAATAAACCCAAGCTCTCCCACTGCATGGCACATCTGTCTTTCTCCTACCTGCTGAGGCCACAGTTGTGGGACCATCCTTGGGTCACCTATGCCATCAATGATAACACATAGTCTCATGTATGCCAGTGTGATGGTTTGAAAGAAAATGGCCCACAAAGGGAGTGGGAC
Source organism: Myodes glareolus (assembly GCF_982192425.1). Classification (NCBI taxonomy): domain Eukaryota; kingdom Metazoa; phylum Chordata; class Mammalia; order Rodentia; family Cricetidae; genus Myodes; species Myodes glareolus. The sequence continues at coordinate 7,975,154 of NC_142033.1, read as the reverse complement.
TATTAGGAGGTGTGGTCTTGTTGGAAGGAGTGTATCACTGTGGAGGCAGGCTTTGAGGTCTCATGTGCTCAAGCCACACTCAGCATCCCAGACCACTTCCTGTTGCCAAAGGTCAAGGACTATCAGCCTCTTCTCCAGCACTATCAGGCCTGCATGTTGCACCATGAATATAATGGACTAAACTTCTGAAATTGTAGGCCCCCGATTAGATATTTTCTTTATAAGAGTTGTCATGGTCATGCTGTCTCTTCATAGCAATAGGAACCCTAACTAAGACAGCCAGGTTGGCCTCAAACTCCCTGAACTCCAAAGCCTCCTACCTACACCTCATGAATGCTAGGATTCCAGCCTTATACCACTTTATCACTTTATCCCATTTATTCAGGACTGGGGATTGAACCCAGAACTTCCTGTGTGTAAGGTTAAATAAACACTCTACCCAGTAAGTTATATCCCCAGGCATAGACAAGTTTAAATTTGTTTTCCTTATGGTGCTGGGGATGAAACCCAAGGCTTCATGCATGTTAGACACCTATTCAACTGGCGAGCTCTGCCCTCCGCTGCTGGACTTTCTTTAAAATAGCTACTGTACTGCCATGTAAATGGGGAGGGAGCAAAAGACAGACGGACATCACAGCACATAAGCTTTCTGAGTTTTCAACACTAAAACCGCAGTGAGAGAACAGCATCCAGGTGGAGATGCTGAACACTCCAGGAGCCACCCTCTCCAGATGTCTTCTGAACGGCTGCGCTTTCATCGCCACACGGCTCGTTTTCTTTGACAATTTCAGTCAAGGTTATGCAGAGCACACATGTGAGCAGCACTGCCTTAATTACACAGCAGCTTCTCATGGCTCGGGTAGATCTCCCGGCTGTAGCGAGACTTGACACAACAGGCAAAACTAAGGACAGCCTCTCGAGGAGGGTGATATTCAAATTCATGATATAGTAATCTATTTATCCACCTTTCTTCCTGTAGCTAATTACTGCAGGAAGGTTTGTGTGTCTGTTATGGTTGGAGTCATATAAGGTAAGGGGATGTGGATAGCAAACAGTGCCTGAGTATAAGCACACATCAGGAAGAGAAGATGCAGGAGCAAACGATTCTAATAAGGGAATATGCTGATAGCTATGAGGCAGTCTGCAAGCACGGGGGAGGGGCACCTAAGTGAGGCTGAGCAGGCAAGAGTCCTAATGTGGGCTATAGACTTTGAGACTAATAGACACACAGATGTAACTAGCCGGACCCTTATGATGAAGGGAAGTGGGGGAGCTGTCAGGAGAAACAGCATGAGCAAAGTTCAGAGCTAAAACCATGGTGCATGCAATGAGTTCAGCGTGCGTGCTGCAGCGGATGCTCAGGCTGTGGCAGGCGCTCAGGCTACAAGCAGTGGAGCAGGCAGGACCGAGGAGGCAGACAACTTCCTGCGTGTGAGGGAGAACAGGGCAAATGTAAGCGTGAGGTGAGGGCACTGATCAGCCGGTGCAGTTTGCATGATGACCACAGTGATGGAGATGTAGAGCGGAAGGCATATCATGGCGGGGACAGGAGGATGGCTTGTCTGCAGACTGACCAGGCCTGTAGAGAGTGTGGTCTAACAGCGGGGCAGAAGAAGAGAGAGGCAGGGGTCAACCATGAACTCCATTTCTGATGAGTCTGCACTGTGGAGTGCAGGGTCTTCTGCTGCTACTTCAGCACACTCGCCCTCAGAAGCACACACAGTACCTTCTCTCCTTCCTCCAACAGGCGCAGCAAGGTGGCATTGTCTGTCTTCTCCTCCTCTTCTATGGAGCTGCTCTCAGCAATCTGGTCTTGTAGCTGCTCCTGGGTCTCCTCATCACCTCCGTCAGGTGCGGACCGAGAGCGCTTCAGGGGAGGCTTCACCAGGCCTGCAGTGCAGAAACCAACAGGGTCACATGGGGAACAGTTTAGTTCCAGAGTCGGTTACGGGTTGGGTGGCCTCCACAGGTCCATGGGCTAAAGCTTTGTGCCTTAGGATGGTGCTGCGGGGAGGGTGGAATGTGTAGAGTGGAGCCTAGTGGGAAAAATTAGGCCATTAGGAGATGTACCCTGGAAGGGGGTATTTAGACCCTTCCTATCCGTTTTGTGGTTGCCATGAGGTATCGCTGTCTTGCCACACACCTCAAAACGGCAGCAGTTATGACAGGAGACTCTGAAATCTCTGCCCTCTCTGAGTTTACTGGTCATGTGCTGTCACGACAGCGAAGGCTACTCACACACGGTCCGTGTTGACATCTCCAGGAAGAGAACTCTGGAGAGCACAGGCCCACAGCAGTGCTCCAGGGTCAGCAGCAAAGGCTTGGGAACTAAACCCTGCATGACTCCGGGAATTATCTGCCTTTTGGGAACCATGACACAAGACTCCATTATAAAACTGGGGAGGAGCTTACCTAGCTCAGAGGTTTGTTGGAGGGCTAAATTTGGTAATGACTGTAAAGTCCTTGGGACCACGATCACACACAGTCAATTCTCAGGGAAGCCGGATGATGGCAACAAACAGCTGAGCCTAAGAGTGGCAAGAATGTGTTGTTCGTCTGAGTAGCACGGGGAAGGCACTGAGTGAATGGCTAATGACAGTCCCTGCCACACACACTAGGGGACGGCATACTACATGCATTAGAACTCAGAGGGCTCAAGGAGGCTATGCCAAGCCTCACCCAAAGTAGCAATGTGATTCTTCATGAATGAAATTAGTCAAACAATGGGTCACGAGGAACAGGAATAGAACTCTTTTTTAACAGCATAGGAACAGATTAACTAAGATTAATTAAGAAATATGTTACTGCTTGTACTTGGATAATGTCAGAAAAAAATCACATTTGAAGAAATAAAAATCAGTGAAATCCTAAAATATTAGATGTTCTAAAAATGTACTGTAAATCACAGTATCATCAGGTTAGCTGTGCCGTCAAAGTGGCAGTGGACTTGCTACCAACACTGCTCTGCGTTCACGGAAGTGCAAGTGTCCCCTGAATGTTAGTGACCAGGGCTCTGGCTTGCTTTGAGCAGACACGGCCCAGTGCGAGCAAGCAGGAGAGATGGAGTTGGCCGAGAAAGTCATGAAGGAAAGCACTCTTGGCAGCATCATTTCAGGTTAATGGGCCATGACCTCCAATTCCACGTCTAGTATAACTTGTTGCATACAATAGTAACGACATTGATATTTGTGACTTGAGCTAATCTTTGACATTAGAAAAATCAAGCTTGAGACAATAGCCTGGAGCCAGGTCATGTGACTAACTGCAGGCTAAACTTGGCTTATTCTTAGGAACCAGGGGTTTAGACCCTGCCCAGTCTGGCAGTGTGAACAGACGCAGGGCTGAGTCCTCTGCTCAGCTGCAATTACTTTGAGTCTATGAGTATCTAGAATAAAAGCAAGACCTATTATGTATAGAATCCATTGGTTAATCTGTTGTTTCCACTGTTTTAGAGTGTCACTTAGTGAAGTTGAGGGCACCCCAAGAAAGAATATATGTGCTTTAAGGAAAAGAAGAAAAGAAATACTATTAGATTTGCTTTCTGTTGACATGAACACAGGTTATTAGCTTTTAATCCACGGGATGTGAGGTTTAGTTTTCTTTTTTTAAATTAATTTTAAGTGTTTTGTCTGCATGCATGTCTGTATATCATGTGTGTGTCTGCATGCCCACGGGGGCTGGAAGAGAATTTTAGATTTGCCAGAAGTGGAGTTACAGACAGTTGTTAGCCACTGCGTGGGCGCTGGGACTCAAACATGGGTCCTCATGAAGAGCAGCCAGAGCTCTTCACCACTCAGTCATCTCTCCACCGCTGAAGCATAGTTTTAATTTATTGACAAGTTTAATATTAAATTTTAATCTATTTGCTTTCAATTTTAAAACTTTCAATTCAAAGTTCTTAATTTATACTTTAGGGCTTAGTGTTAGAAAATGAAAATATTTCTGAGTTTGTTGTCATTCAGAGACTTTAAAAAACTGAAAACAAAGGCTTATGGATCCTGTATATGGGAGGTCTTCCTTTCGCTCTAGGAACGTGCCAGCGGGGTAAGAGGAAAGGAATCTGTGGCTGGAGAAAGGGTTCTGGGGTACAGCGCCTGCTAAGCAAGCACAAGGACCTGCATGTAAAGCTGGGGATAATGTTGCACATGTGTAACCCCACAACTGGTGTAGCTGATACAGGAGCATTCCCAGGACTTGCTAGCCAGTCAGCCTAACAGAACTGGCAAGCTACAGGCCAATGAGAGAGAACTCGGAAAGCAAGGTGGAAGGCTTCTGAGAAGCTTCGCTGTGGATGACCTGGGCTTCCGTGTGCATGTGCAGACATGTGTACTTGTGCCACACATAACTATGTATATGTGCACTTTTACACACCACACAAAACGAAAATCTCTGAAAACTTAGAGATTTAAAAGAGAATCAGGTTTCTCTGAGTGTTTTGTGAAATACAATCAAAACATATTGAGCCAATGACTATAAATCTTATCCATCTATAGGGAACAGATAGTCCCTTCAGTTTTCACTCATACATCAGTCGTTAAGATGCGGTGGTCAAGTGTCTACAGACATGTTTATAGCTGGCCCTCCTGTTTGCAAATGCTCATATTTACATGTGAAGTCTCACGGAAGGAATGCTCCAAATGATATGAAATCAAATTCAAAGAGGAAGCTGACCTTTGACCTTGGCGATGGTGTCTTCTCCGTGCTCTGGTTCTTGCTGGGTGGCTTCCCCTTCTGAACTTTCTACGATAGCATCCTGAACAATGCCTGGGTTCCCAGAGGCCAGACGTAAGTAGTATTCTTTACTGTCATAGCTTATAGCTCTTCTGTACCGAGCCGGTTTCTAAGAAATAACAAGAGAAAACGACTCAGAGTTATTTTCAACAAGTACAACACAAGCTTGTGAAGGTTTCTCTGTGTTCTTATTGTTTAGGGGCTTTGCATAGACTAGGTGAATAAACACTAGATACACAGACTTCTGGGTTATGTGGCTCCATTAAAAACTCCACAGTTTGTAAGGTGACATATATTGAACAGTCCTGGCAGTTCTGTCCTTCCCAAGAGAAAGAGACCTGCCAGTTCTGGATATGCTGACCTTCTGGGACCGCAGAGGAGAGCATGTCCAATAGGAAGGACACCGGGCTGCAACTTGGGATCTCAGACTGAAAACAGGATATTAATTACAGACACATCAGGGGGAGAAGTTAGTGATGTCTGTCAGAGGAGACTGAAGGGCGCTCATTCACTGGGGACAATCTCAAGTCTTACTTTGGGAGCTTGCAGGGAGAGTGGTCCTGAATTGTACAGGACTCTGGACACAGCCAGCACCTGCCACCTCTGCATCACTAGGCACAGAAGACACCTTCAACACTAGGTGGCACTCTCTGGCTGGCCAGCAAGAGGAGCTGGTCTGTATTATTGCCTGGCACTATTTGGTAGCATATAACTAAAGAACAGACATAACTCAATTCTGATAAAGAAATGAATACCTAGAGATATAAGGAAAGATTCAATATTCTGGATATACTAGGACATTTCTTTCACAGAATCATCTTTATTCTAAAATGAGTTTTCCAATTGACCTAAACTTGTTTTCCTTCTTAAAATTCCATACAAGGAGAAAGCAATGGTTCAAAATTTCTAAAAATGTCTATGAATAATGACTGAAAACCCAGGCTTTGAAGATTCCAAACATGCCTCCCCTTCAGACAGCATTTTGGTTCTCCTTTGTTATAAGTGTGATATTCATTTTTTTTTTTTAAATCCTTTCTCTCCCTCCCCACATTCTTGTAACTGATTTCCAACTAAAATGGAAACCAGGTGCCTGGGTGGGTGAGATACTTAGACTGAAATACTAAAAGGATTTCCAGACATGAGATACCTAACTGAAGCCATAATGCCCTTCTTTTAATTTCAGGTGTGGAGCCATGTAACTGAGATCTGTGAGCAAACAGAGGAAGGAGCTACACAGTCGGGGGGAGGAAAACATGACACAACCCTGGAAAATATCAAAGGATGTGGAGTGATCTCCAGTTGATGGGCAACCTAACAAGGGAAATGGCGTGTTCCGTTTAAATGAGGTGAAGACAAGAAACTTAGCACCTTTATGGTATTCTCTATGAAGCAAAATGATCATATTCAACTCAAAATTGCTGATACGTCATTGAAACAGAAAGAAAATTTAGTAGATGGCAAATAGAGGAGGCTGGGCAGTGACCGGAGTATCACCTCCAAAACTGCTAATGTTTTCAAAGATGATATGATAGCATAGTTAGTGATGGGCAAAATAATGGATTAATGATGTAGATTTCGCTACTGACTCTTTCCAAAATGTGTTGAGGTACATTTCTATATCTATATTGAAAGTACTGAACCTTTTTAGAAAACAAACAAATAAACAAAAAAGAAAAATATATGCCAATTAAAAAAGTGATCATACACTTTGCTTTTAGATTAATTTCTTCTGTCTAGAAAGCAATTTAATTGGGACAGTCTTGCATTCTCAGCATTTAAAATAATTAGAGTATATTTTAAAAAGCTGAGGGTACCCGCCTGCCCATCACTAACATGCCTCACAACTGGTTAGTCACGTGTGAAGCAGCACACGTTGGGTCAGGTGACAGCCCCGCCTGTTAGTGAGCAGCAAAAAGTCCCTGCGAAGAGCGCGGAGCAGCTGGGGAAGGGGAGAAGTCCCCACACAAAGGACAGCAGGCCTTCCCCACCAGGACCTCACAGGAGATTCAGTCTGTAAAGTTAGTCTCTAGTCTACCGTGCACTAAGAACAAAGCCCCAGTAGTCTGCATTCCTTTGTGGTAATTAGTGTTTTACCTTCTGAGCAATGACATCATCGGGTGCCTCGGGTTGTTTACTTGGGATCTCAGACTGAAAACAGGGTATTAAGTATAGACATATCAGGGGGGAAAAGCATATAAAGATATCAAAACCAAAATTTTCTTGAGGACCATAAGACATACAGAGAATGTGCTCAACTCAAAGGGAATTAACATGACCTACTCGGCCACTTACACAAGCACTGAGCTTGTACAGTTACTTTCATGCTGACCAAAGAGCTGGGTTTTAAATAATATTTAAACATACCAAAGTTTCAGTGCCCTGAGCAGACAGACATAAAAACTGCAAAACAAAGCTTCAGCAGTGCTGGTATCATGGATGACTTCAAAAGAATACACACACACACACACGCTCATGCCAAGAAACAACCTTGTGCCACATTTCTTCCCCCACATCCCCTAAGCCTGTGCTGTAACAACACACACAATTTACTTTGTCATCTACATCTCTGTACACACAACCAGGGCTGACTGGTTGACATCCACTCTGCCACAGAAGCCCAGACACAGGTCCCCTGCTTTCCAGTCAGCAGCAGGGAAAGCCACCAGGGGAAGGCGGACTTTGTCATCAGCCCAACAGAAGCTTTTCTGGAAAGAATTTTAGAAGAATTAGCAGTCACCTGATTGACAAGAGGCAATTCTGCTGAGGGCCTGGTGCAGTTTCTATGCAGAAACAGCCGGCTACAGGGAGGAAAACAGTCGGTTACAGGGAAGAAACAACCGACTACAGGGAGGAAACAGCCGGCCACAGGAGGAAACAGAGCCTTGTAAAATACATGGCCGTATTCTGACCTCGGGAGGGTCTGGTATGGGAGACAGTTGCCAAAACCCACTGAGACGGCCACAAGGAAGGGAAGTAAAAGCTTTCTGTTTCCAGGATCTAGACAGGGTCTCATTCCCAAACCCTGGCAGGGTGGAAACTCACTATGTAGATTACAGTGGCTCCAAAATCAACATAATCCTCTGGCCTATGGTTCCCAAATACTGGAGGACTGAGGCACCCTACCCAGCAGCAATAAAAATCCACTTTAAAGGCAAAAGTTCTTAAAATTCAACCATGAGAAAGGAGGTTAAGGGGCTGGAGATGGCTCAGAGGTTAAGAGCGCTGCTGGTCTTCCAGAGGTCCTGAGTTCAATTCCCAGCAGCCACATGGCGGCTCACAGCCATCTGTAATGAGATCTGATGCCCTCTTCTGGTCTGAGGCATACGTGCAGGCAGAATACTGTATGTAATAAATAAATCTTTAAAAAAAAAAAAAAAAAGAGAAAGGAGGTTAAGTGTGTTGTAACTTAGGGTATGATGACCGAGCAAAGGCCCTTAGCTTGACCCTAACGTCTGTGAATGTCTGTGACTACAAGATTACTCCAATAAAAACTTATAAGAATACTGAACCCAAATTAATAATAAGCAGAACTGTTTTAACATGTGCTCAATATTGAAATTAATAAAAGAAAAAACCCTACAGGACAGATACATGATAAATACAAGATGGACCAATTACCACTGTCCAGACAAACTCTGCCTGTTCTACTGCAGAGCCCCAGGCAGAGGTGGGCAGCTCACACACCACACACGTGTGTACAAGTAAGTATACGTGCTCATCATCTCTTGACTGAGTTGAATATTTTAATAAAGAGTTCAGAAATGAATGGCAAACATGACCAGTATGCCAACAAAGTGTTATTACCTCAATTTCCTTTTACATAGAAAAACTATACTAAATTATTTATCATTATTAGTATTATGGTTATGATTATTATGGTTACAGAAATCTACTTTTCTCTCTCAAACATGCTGGTGATGGACTTTCCCACATGAGCCGTTTAGTTTCGAGTCCTAGAAGATGTATATGAAAACACAGAGTCCATTGGTCAGAAAAGGAGATGGAGACTAAGTCAGCTTCCTGCCCGGCGCTACCCCATGCTAATGCTGTGCAGCTCATACGTACCACACTGATATTTGCAAACAACAGCAGCTTTATTTGAAATTTGAAGTTGTTAATTTGAAAAATATGACCTAACTTATTTTAAAAATATTTAGTTACTCATGTATGTGTGTGTATGTTTGTGTGCACGCACACGTGCATGCATGAGCAAGTGTGGTACCACATACATCACAGTGTATGTGTGCAGGACAGAGGACAACTGGCCAGTTAGTTCTCTCTCCTTCTACCACAAAGGTTCAGGGACTGAGCCCAGGTCATCAGGTTTGCTGGCGAGCACCTTGCCAGCCCAGGATCTTATTTTCTTGCTCTAGGACTCAGACTCATGAGTCCGGGTTTTGCAGTTTCATTGCAGCCTGTACTGACTTCTTAATGTCAGCTATGAGCACACACAATCCACACAACAGCAGTGCCGTCCAGCACAGCTCCTTACATTTTGGGAAGTGTCTCACCCTTCCCAAACAGTCACTGTGCAGAGAGGGTTCAAGCGAGAATCTGAAATGCCATGTTTGGTGGAGTTTTGTCAAGGCGTTAATTATTTAGGTTTCTTTGCTTTAATTTTATGTTTTTACTTGACAACTAAAATTTTACAATTTTAGTTGATAAGAATTAAAAACTTTCAAGTCTGTGGCACATGAATCACCAAACATATCGTACATTTTATAAACAAACTTCAAAATTAGACAAGCGGCTCAGCTATTTTAAAGTATAGTGTAGAGCATTGTCAGGGCTTAAGAACCAACTGACTGGGGGCTGTGGGTAGGGCTCGAGCTCTGTTCCTCACATATATGTGGTGGCTACAACCATCCAGAACTGTAGTTGCAGGGAGTCTGATGCTCTCTCTCACCTCCTAAAATACTGGGCACATACATAGTGCACATACACACATGCACGTAAAACTCTCACACAATAAAATCCATACCTGTGATCTCAGCACTAGGGAAGTGGGGTGGAAGAGTCTGCATGTGAGGTCAGCCTGGACTACGAGACTCCGTCTCAATCTACCTCCCCAAAACAACCTCCTTGCCCCGTCCTCAAAGGTCTAATAAACAAAGACATAGTAAAATGCAGAAATAATCACTAATTTAATTTCTAACAGAAAGATCTAAAGTAGAATTAGCTTTTTAATCACCACCATAGTTTACAGCTTATACAACAGAACACACAATGTAAGCATGGCATAGAAACGATAATCCCTCTGGATAAACAAGGTCCATCCTGCTGGTCACTAGTCTTTGGGAGCTGTTTTCTCTTGATACACACCTGCCAACTGCAAGTAGCCTGGTTGTATTTTATAAGTTGGGCAGCAATGAGTTTAGGAAGTTGAAAGAAAGTTCAAACGACCTCTACTTCTAAAGACTCAACATGGCTGAGGGCAGGGGTGGAGAATATGGAGCTTAACCTTCAACAGAGCATGCTCCGTATGGCTCTTATACCCCCACCCCCACCCTCAGAGTGTCACACTTGCATCCCACAGTCCTCCCCCAGGGGAAATGCTTATTCACACTATGTTACCTTCAGGACCCAGAAAACTGGCTCTTGCCCCTTTTAGTGGATATTTTTAAAATTTATTTCTTAAGTTACAAACAAAGTACTGGATTTCATTATGGAGATCTCTCTCTCTCTCTCTCTCTCTCTCTAAATATCTATCTCTAATCTGTCTCTAATTGGTCTGTCTACCTATCTGTCTATCCACACACAAACATTTATACTTTGCTCACCTTCACCCACATTAAATTGACCCCCTCATACTCATCTTCCCAAATTACTGATTTCCTGACAGTACAAAATGTTCAGACTCAAGAAAATTCTCCTCACTGTTGACTAAACAGGAGACAAGGATAAAACAAGCCTATGACTTGAAGGGGGCAGAACACTGGTGGTCCTGTAGCTCAGCATTTAACTGCGAGTCCTTCAATAGCAGAGATGAAACCTAGCAAACAACTTCTGTTTAGAATAATTCAAGGGCGACTATATAGTCTGGCATGGCTTTGGACTCCTGAGCCTTCTGTCTGTGCCTCCTAGGTGATGTGAATACAGTCATGTACCACCAGACGAGACCGAAGCTTTGTCATGTGATCTGCCTAAGGGGCTTGAGGGTCTATGCTCATGCTGCGCCCCACTATTTTTCAGCTCTAACCTGCACTTATGGAGAAGGGTAATGCTAAGTGGACTTCCGGGGGCTCTGGGGAGACTTAGGTGAGTGAAGATGCATGTGACCTGCTCCATGGAAGCATCTGACTGCTTTGCAGACACACTCAACAACAGGCTGTATGCTCCATATAATAAAGTGGATATGCAATGCCTCTCAAATTTATCAGATCTTAAATTATTAAAACCAGAGTAAAATTATTCATTTAGAAAATTTTACCACATCTCAGGTTAACTTTTGATTTGAATATAATAAGTGTAACACGTAACACAGACTCTGTATTCAGTAACTGTCTTTACCTCTTCTCCCCTCCTTCACTCTATGTAAACACACCAACATTTCTTGCCTGCCTTGTATTTTCTAATACATAACCTGCTGTCAAAAGCCTAGCTCCATACATTCTTGTTGGGAGTGCTTCTTCAGCTCCCATACATAGGCTGGTGGACTCCTCTGCGTAGGTGAATGCTGATGACACAGAAGGGTTAGGTATTGTCCTGGCTAGTCTTATACCAATTTGACACACAAACTAGTTATCTGAAAGGAGGAAACTTCAACTGAGAAAATGCCTCTATAAGATGTGGTTGTAAAGCATTTTCTTAATTAGTGATTGATGGGGGAGGGCTCAGACTATGATGCGTGGTGCCAACCCTGGAGTGGTGGTCCTGAGTTCTAAAAGAAAGCAGGCTGAGCAAACCACTGGAAGCAAGCCAGTAAGCAGCACCCCTCCATGGCCTCTGCATCAGTTCCTGCCTCCAGGTTCTTGCCCTGTGTGACTTATTTTAATGTTCCTGTTCTGACTTCTTTCAGTGATAGACTAAGATGTGAAAGTGTAAGTCAAGTAAACCCTTTCCTCTCCAGCTAGCCTTGAGGTAATGGTGTTTTGTTGCAGCAATAGAAACCCTAACTAAAACATGTATGAGTCGTGAATAGCTGTGTTTTCCCAATACTGAAGTTTTCATACACTTGTACAAATTAATAAGACTGTTCAAGAAAAAAGGCATAACTACAGTAAGAACATTGTAGTTATGGGAAAAAACATCCACGAGTGTACACCTCACTGAGAGCAAATCCTGAGCTGGTTCTGTGTTGAGGTGAGTGCATTTATTTTACAGCCTAGACTCTATTAATTTCATTGTTAGACAATTCTTACATGTCATGTATTCTGACTTCCCTCTCCCTGCACCCTCTCTCCTAATGTCCTTAATCCTGCCTGTCCTGTTCCCAGGTTTATGGCTTTCGGATGTTTTGTGACCCATGTAGTTTAACTGGAAGTCAGCATTTCTGAAAGTGGTCAAGCCAAATGAGAACTTACTTAAGCCTGTATCAGGCGGCCCTAGGCTGTTGTCTTAACTTCTGTCCTGCCGGGTTTCCTTGGTTAAGAGGCCAGGAACCAAGAAATGGCCTTCTCCAACAAACTGGTGCCAGTGTGGTTGACTAAAATCCACTTAAAACCTGAGAGGGCTTGAAAAGGAATTATAGATACAAAAATACAGAGTTTAACACAGCTTCTTGCTGTCTGTTGGCAGCGTGCTTCAGCTCCTTTAAGAGATGCTTTCCTGATTCAGCGGTAACAAAAGAAAAAAAGCGAAATGCCCACTTTCTGGGCTGTGCTGCCAGTGCAAACTCTGACTCTTTTAGGAGACTGAGCATTTGAATGGGGATTGTGAGGAACGTGCTACGGATTGCGTGGTGGCAACATGGACCGGCTGTGTGCCTAGGGATGGGGCAGTGTGCATGGCTCTTGGAGGCACTGAGCAGCTCCACCATACTGGGTTGGGCAGAGCAAGCAGGCAATGCCATATGTCCCCTAGCAATGTGCAGCCTAAGTTTTTAAGAAGCACTTAATATTTAAGAAGTACTCCTGGACAACTAAGAATTACAGATACACAATAGGATAAATTCAGATATAGAAGACCTCTAAATGGGTCACAGTGTTGAATAAATGTACATAGGCTTGGGAGAGAGAAGAGTATAGAGAGAAAGTAAATTGTTTGAAAAAAACCCAAAGTTTAAAGAGAGAGTACAGAGATAAAATGAGTAAAAAACATAAGCCAAATAAAGATGGAGAATTCACAGAGTCTAGATTATGTATATCATTGTGTTTTCTTTGAACTTTTTTTTTTTAACTGTGAAGAAGCTAAATACAGAGAGACACTTCATTGTATGGGCTGCTAAGCTAAACCAGCATGTATATTATAAAGGTATCTTGATTTCAGAATTTGTGTCTAAGGATATGTTGCTTTGGAAAAGAGGTTCTTCTTTTGTTTCCACAGAGGATGAGAATGTGTGGATTCATTCCAGCCTAATGTGGTTTGATAGACCACAACCCCATGAAAGGTTGCCTTGTACACCCCTCAAAAAAATTACAGCAGGAAGTAGTTTGGACAGAACTATGTCCATATTCTCAAATATTGTCTATAAATGTTTCTTTATATTTAAAGGGGGATATGCTATAGAGATTTGCATTAGTTAAGGTCAATCTTGTTATATGTATATTTCTGCTCTTGATTAAGGCATTGTGATTGTGCAGTTCATTTAAAAATGTAATGTATAATTAAGAAAAAGGTTAACAGATCGTTATCTATAATAGGCAAGCTTGTAGTCATGTTAGGTTTTCTAGATATACAGAAATATGTTTCAGTTAGATATTCTTCAAATCTTTCAGAGACCTTCAGAATATGACAATTAAATGTTTTAAGAAATTAGGACTTTTCATGACAATGAGACACGTCTGCTCCTGGCAGCACCAATTAGTTCAAGAGGAAGATGGGCATCAATGAGGCTCCTCATGATGGAGTTTGCTAGCCATTTGGGCAAGAAACTGCTCTTGCCTGAACTGTTGCATAAACTGGACATGCAGAACCCACAGAGCAATGACTGCTGAACTTGCCTAAAGGTGAGACTATCCTTTGGGGCTCCTGCTTCATAAAAGAGTCTGCTAGACATTCTGCAGGACACAGAAGAACATGAATGACAAACTGCCAATATAGGCAGAACTGTCTTTGAGATCTGCTTCATGAAAAAGCTGGATACTATGGGCCAGTAGGCTGAAGATGGATGCCCCAATGGTACAGATGAACTTTGGGTGACTGTCCAGGCAGCGAGATGTCTCTGTCATCTTTAGAGTGTTGCAAGTTGCTTACAATGTACTTCCTGTTTACTTAGGTAATATTATATCCTCTGGAGTCTTTGATGGAGCTGAAGAGTAGATAGTAATAACATAGTTTTCTTTAGTCATGATAAGAGATAAAGTAGATATAAATATTGTAACTATAATTCCTGCTTGATATCTGCTTTGTTATATGTAATTTTACTATGTTAAAGTTAAAACCTTACTTTTCATTTAAACAGAAAAGGGGAGGTGATGTGGGTGGGATTCCCCTCTGTATGGTGTGAATATCATTGGTTAATAAAGGAACTGCCTTGGGCCTATAGCAGGGGAACTGTAGCTATATGGAAACAGAGCTAGGCCAGGACAGCTAATCTGAATGCTGGGTGAAAGAAAGATGGAGTGAGAGAGAAGCCATGTAGCCCTGCTGGAACCCGACAGAACTTTAGCCAGTAAGCCACAGCCATGTGGCAATACACAGATTATTAGAAATGGGTTAAATTAATATGTAAGAGTTAGCCAATAAGAAGCTAGAGCTAATAGGCCAAGCAATGATTTAAATAATATAGTTTCTGTGTGATTGTTTCGGTTTTGGGTGGCTGGGCTGAATAAGCAGCCTCCTCCTACACTAGGCTTTAACCCTTAAGGACTTAATGGAGGCAACAATAAAAACTTAAAGACTACTGTTCTTCTCGCACAAAAGCAGATGCTAGAAAAGCCTGCAGAACACAGGGTCACTATGTTTGCAATGTGTCTACATCTGGAGGTAGAGCAAGCACTTTAGGACACTGTATGGCATTCTTGATGGAACTAATGAGCTGAGAAACGTAGTTTTAAGGAACTACTGATTAGTAGAGTCTAAGATCCTTATTCTCTTGAAAAAAATTGTAAACTGACAAATTCTATCATATATGTTTATGAGGTAAAAGGGATACTATTCGTGTACTGTATAGTTTGCAGCGCCTTCATAAACTAACAGATGGTTACTTCAAATTCTATCACTTTTGTAAGGACCACACGAATCCTGAAACATAATACACCACTGTTAGCTCTAGTTCCTCTGTGGGTAACAGGTCTGCAAAGTGTAGTCAGTGTCCCACTACAGCCTGTTCACACCCTGCTCCCTGGCTACCACACTCCTTCTGCTCATTGCCTTTGACGTCACATGAAGGGGAACTGGCGGGAACTCCCTCTCTGCACCTCCCTTACTCCACTTGACATGTCTCCAAATATACCTGGGTGCAAGCAAATGACAGCATACCCTTCTAGTTACAATCTCAAGTGTTCCAACCTCATACGAGCTGCACTTTCTGTTTATGGTGGACGGGCACAGATGCTGACGTGAGGGCCTGCATCCTAGGCAGCACTGAACAGGGGTTGGAGCCACAGATGAATGGAGCTAGGACTCCCACAAGGAGAGATAGGAGCTGCTGATAGACGCTACTCTTTTAATACTCAACTGACATAATCCTAACAGTCCTGTGAGGTAGAACTCGTTTCCAATTTTAAACATGAGAAGGTGGAACTAAAGAGGTTCCACAACACACTGTAACATGCAACGTGTGTTCTGCCTCATGGTGATGTCACAGGTATACAGACACAGTCCTCCAGGTACAGTTTTACCTAACAGGTCATCCACTAACAAGGGAAAAGGAGCCACCACGAAGGCTGACGGACTTACCGCCACGCTGGTCTCCTGTTCCGTCTCCGGCACGTAAGGATAGTGGTTGTAGAACATGTCATTGCGCACCATCTTCTTCCTCATCCTGCAGGGCCCCTCCGTCATCTCCAGCATCCACTTGTCCAGGTGGGAGCCGATGGGCGGACCCCACAGCCCCCGCTCCCGCAGGAGCTCACACTCGATCTGACACCACTCCTCCGTCACGTACTTCAGGGCATTCTGCTGGCGCTGTAGGGAGAGAGGCCAGGATGCTTTTCAATGATAAAAAAACACAAAGGACCTGAAAAGAAGTTATAATTGGGAACAAACTCAACCCAGGTCATTTCAGTAAATACAATAAATCATATTTTATTTATAAATACGTCATATTTAGTTTAAGGAAAGAGGACGGAGGGCTCCATGAGAAGTGGGGTTTGCTGTGAACACGCACTTGGCATCTCACCCAAGGGTGCCGGACACCGCGGCCAGTGTTGTGGAAGCTCACCTCCTGATACTCCTTGTACTGTGTGTCCACCAGGTCACGCACAACAGCGATGTGTGTAAACATCCACTGGGAAATCTCCTAGCAAACCGTAAGGAAAGAACCTTAGCATTTTCTGAATTTTTTGGGGGAGAAAAATGAGCCTAAAATTAGTGATGAACAGTGATTTACATTTGGCCAACTACCTCTGTTCGTCTTCAACCATGGTAAAGTACACTACAGTGTGACACTTCCCAGTGTCCAGTTCCAGGGATGGGCTCTGAGGACATCCCCAACCCCCTTCGTGCATACTGGATCCATAGGGATGGCTCTGAGGACATTCCCTAATCCCCTTCCTCTATACCAGATCCTCCTCAAAGTTGGTTTCTGAGAAGCCCGCTACGGCACAACACAAGCCGGGCACATGCCAACTTCTTCAGACCCTCTTTACACTGCCACTGGCCTAAGGGTCATGATGAATGAGGATGAAAATTAATGGAGGAGGCATCTTACAAGATGAAGACACCCGGAACCTGTCACATCTCTCTTGTAAAGCAGAATGCAGAACAGTTCGACATCAAACCTTCTGCTTGCTTATGTGAGCAGTATTAAAACACTGCTGGAGAGATGGCTCAGTGGTTAAGAGCACTGCCTACTCCTTCAGAGGTCCTGAGTTCAATTCCCAGCAACCACATGATGGCTCACAACCATCTGTAATGAGATCTGGTGCTCTCTTCTGTCATGCTGGCATACATGCAGATAGACCACTCATATGCATAAATAAATAAATAATGAAATAAAACACTGAAACTAGACCTGGAGATATAAAATCCCCCAGGTATGAGCCACAGTGCTAAGTCTTGTACCTGGGTGGAAGGGTTGTGTTTGTGAAGGCCGCTTTCCTTTCGATTCCTTCTTGACCCTGTCAGCTTGGAAAGGCCGAAGCCGCTGCTGACCCGGGACAGTTTGGATTGTGTGGTAGGCACCAAGGCTTCTCCCCGACTTATGCACTTCTTTTCATGGGCTGCAAATACAGAATTAGGCAACTGTACAATTCATCCTGCATTTATTAGGCCTCGACTATTCCATGTTCTGGTTACAAATCACAACCATCTCTCCATGATCCACCATTCCCTTCCTCGAGCCGCAGCACCTGGTACGCAGGCACAGTTGGAGACAATGACCGCAACCCAACGACAAGAAATGAGATCTGAAAAACGGACCATATTTCCAGAACACAGCGACATAGAAACAGCGCTCCCTGCACCTCTCCTGTGCCTGTGAGCCCACCTGGGGACAAGTCACCGCAGATGAAGAGCTGCTACAATTACTAAAGGGCGCTCATCTCGGTTTCTTTGAGGTGTCACAGAGTGTTTACTGCTGGCCCTGTTTAAGGTCGGCTGCTTGAAAACTAGTGTGGTAGCTGAATTGATATTTGGTTGTAATGTCACTCTCTTCTAATAAAATAAAAACTTATTTAAATTAGAATGTGTCTCTATGTAAATTATTCACAATCTATTATCTCAAAACATTTGTGGTTGAGAATATTTTGGAACACAAAATGTCGTAGATTTGTGGAAAACTAGGAAGTGTAAGCACTAAACACTGTATACCACTGACGGTCCATGGCAGTACACCATAATATAGCTCCTTAACATCACCCAACAAATTAGTTTGTACCTAATATGATAAAAGCAGCTACCAAGGCACTTTTAATAAGAAAACCGTGCTCTAAGGACGCACTTTAAGGATGGAGGGCGTGGACAGGGACACTGACAGCAGCGTCACTCTCTAAGCTCACGTGGACAGTGCAGAGCCCTAGCTGGACAGAGTGACTCAGGGGCAGAAGCCACAGGGTCTCCGAGGGCCTTCTTACCCAAATGATTCTGCCAGCATTTCAAACCAGCCTCTTCGATGAGTGGCCGTGCGGTGGCTATGTCCACGTGGCCCCTGTCGTTCACGGGCAGGCTGACTCGGAAAAGCTCCTCCAGGACTTGCTTCTTACTGTGGATCAGCTCAGTCCAAACTCTGTTGACGGCTTTAATGAGAAGCTGACGCCCTTGAAAATAGAGAGAAAGAAAAGGATCCAGAGAGAACAGGAAGGCAGCTGTGTTCCTCACGCCTCCCACCTAGGAATTTGAACTACTGTATTTAATTGTAACACACAATTTTAGAGCTAGATTATATTCAGTTCAGTGAAGAGAGTTACTTAATGTAGATAAGCCAAAGTTAAGTTCTTCCTATGTGGAAAACATTCCAGAAAACCTTTCCATCCTGTGAAAATGATGTACTGTTCATTTATAAAACTGAAAATCACAAGTATTTATCTACCAGCTTTCAGAAAGAATTGGTATCTCTGCTGTCCTGTACCCCACCTGAATCTAGGGTCCCATCTGTACCACTCAAGTGCTCTGTCTGCCAGGGCTCTATCCTCCGGCCCTAAAAACAAATGTTAATATATCTCTTTCTATAAATTAATTGTAAGTTAGAGCACAACAACAAGGGGTGCCATGGCATCTCACATATAAACGTAATCCTTATTCACATCTCCCATGGTCCCCCTCTCTTGCTGACACTCTTCCTCCCCCTCGTTAGCCCCCCGCACATACTCCCCACTCTTCCCATCTTCCCCGCTCTCCTACCATCTCTCCCTGTTCTCTCATGGTGACCCCTTTAACTCTTATGACCTCTATCTGTCTGTCTGTCTTACACTGTACACACATTCAAATATAGATTCCACATGAAAATAAACAGAGTATTTATTTCTCAGTCCAGCTTAGTTCACTTAACAATGGTTTTTCAGTATTATCTTTTGGCTAGGTTTCATTTTTCATTATGGTCAACAAAATAATGTCATGACTATGGACACATTTTTTTTTTCCTAGCCTGGTTCTATTTCTTGGCTATTTTGTGTAACGGAACAGCACAGACATACATTGGATGGGCAAATATCTCTAAGTAGGCTGATTTAGATCTTTGGAGAGGAACAGGTCAGGTACCTCTTCTTTTCTTTTGAGACAGAGTTCACTATGCAGCTTTGGCTATTGGCCTTGAACTTGCAGACACCTGCCTGCTTCTACCTCCTGAGTGCTGGTGTTAAAGGTGTGCACCACCACAGCTGGCTCCCTTTTTTACGTTTTTTGAGGAACCTCCACACTCACTCTCATGGTGGCTGAATCAGTTTATACTCCCACCGACAGCAGCTGACCCATCCTTAGCAAGCCTCAGCATCCCTCTGAGGGCTGTGACAGACGGACCTTGTCAGCCCTGGAGATTCTCATTCAAGAGATCAGAGGGGTTCGATAATCTACAGTCTACAGAGCACACAGCAGGAACAAAGTTTCTAGACCTCCAGTTCTGAGGGGCAAATCTCAGTTTTGGGGACCAAGACATTTCAGTAGAAGACAGAAGGACCAATTGCTTAAATAAAAGAATGAAGGGGAGACTCTGAGCTGTGGCCTTGCAGGAGAGGACCACACATTATACCACCCCATGGGATTGCTGGGAGACAGACACTATGTAGTGACTGCAGCTTGGACCTGGAACACATGAAGTAAGAAATCAATGTACGTGATGTTTATAGAGCTGGGAAAGATGAGATTCTGAAAAAGAGAGTAAGATGTGGGAGCCTGAAGTAGGAGGATCACCCCTATCTTAGGGCTAGATTTAGTTAGTTCAAGGTCAGTCTGGGTATGCAGTGAGACCCTGTCTCAAAAATAAACACACAAGCAAAAAGATGAGATGGTGTCACTGACCATCTGCCTCTAACGGGGACGTGCCAGCATGAGCACCAGGTGGCCTCTTTCTAGATGGTGCCATGTTCTTGACTGCAGCACAAAGGCCACCGACTTTCATGAGGAGGCTGAAGGTTGGCTTTGCCAGCCTCACAGTTCTACCCATCTAGGCATTTGAAGACTGTCTGTGGAGGTTGCAGATGGACAGGTTGGCTAGGTGAGTGGTTTCTGAAACCAATGTTGTTATGTCTAAACCTGGAGATGCACAACACCACACCCACAGCAGCGAGGGGCAGTTACCTTCACTGATATCTTGGCTGTAGCCCCCGTCGGGTTCAATGTCTGAGGGAATCATGATGTGCCATGTGGTCATACGTGCTTCTGCTTCCAGGCCAAATCCTTCCACGTTGCTGAAAGAGTCAAAGCAGATTCCACTGTGAAGGCATGATTACAGCTGAGAGGCGTAACGACTGTGAATTACTGTGCGGACATGTGCGGACACCGGGCACACGGAATCATCCCTTTGCTAGCACACAGACATTCCGCAGATGTAAACAGGACTCCTGGTTTGACACAAAAGTACTATTTTTAAGGGCTGAGCTCACAAATGCACTTAGCTACACATAGCTCAAAGTCCCTTTAAAGATCAAGACGGCCATGGCAGTTTCGGCTTTTAGATTGGTGTTAACAGTGTTTATCTTAAAATTGCAAAAGGATCACTTCTCTGAAAACACTGCTGCATGCCAGGGTCCTCCCCAGGTGGCACCCCCTTTGTTTCATTGCCAAGCTCTTACCCTTGGAGGTAGTCACACACGAGGCCAACACAGAAAGACCCCAAGGCATTTTTGTAGGTGTTTTGTCTCACACTGCTTTGAGATTCTTTTTTGATCTTACTGGTCTTTTGTTTGTACATTATGGTTTCTAGCTTTGTGCTTTTATGGATTTTGTTTGTGCATGGATGTGCCTGTGTGTTTCTTGTTTATCCCTGTTTTCTTTTTATTCTGGTTTGTGTGTTTTTTTTGTTTGTTTTTTAAAGAGGAAGAGAGAGAGAGAGAGAAAAGGGTGGTAGTTGGGTTGATAGAATCTGGGAGGAGTTTGGAGGAAAAACCATGATTGGAATCTATTGTATGAGAACAATTTTTTTCAATAAAAAAGCAAATTTCTTTTTACAACTATATGAATTACATATTATTATTAATAACAAATTTAAAGATGTAAAAGTAAATAAAAAGAGAACAATCCTCACTATCTCTGCTGAAATGCAATGCTTGCCCTAATCCTTTTTCATAAAGCAGTAAATAAAACTCATTAGAGGGAAAAGGAAAATAAGGAGTTCTGACGGAATGCTTTCAAAGACAACAGGGCAAACAGAACCCGAGAAACTTACCTTCCAACATGTAGATTAATCAGGCAGTGAGCAAGACAGCTAATGAATTCTTGGTCATGGTTGCCGGGTCCCAGGATCAAGTTGCGGTTTACAGTAAGGACCCTGAGTGAATCAAGGAGAGCCACTTGCTGAGGGACAGTTTTGTGTGCGCGTGAGAACTGGTACAAGATGGTCCTATTGAGGCAGTGATAGACCGCATCAAGCGACAATCCCTGTGATCTTCTCTTTGACTAAAGGAACGAAAGATATGTTTTCAGTAACAGGATGAAAAACGTAAAACCCGCTGTCAATCACAGGCATGCTCGGGACCAGCTATCATGCAACGGTTGTCATTGCTCACATGGATTCAGAACCCAAGATCACATAAATGCAATTTAAGAATGTTAGAGCCTTGTACAGTCCCCAGTGAGGAGAGTCCACACCTCTGCTGCGGAGTGGCCTCCCTGAGAACACACAGATGTCACCTGGGAGGAAGCTTCCACCAAGCCAACTCTGTTAGCGTGAGTGGCAACTGTGGCAACTGAAGAAATTCCAGGAGAGTCAGTGAGGGCAGTCCTGTGCTCTGGCTCCATCCCTCACCTGACAGCTGCCTCTGGCTTAAGTACCAATGCACATCTTCCGAGGGAACAAATGGTACACTCTACCATACACCAGCTAAACATGGCACAGGGCAAGCGTTGCAGCTTGGCACAGAGATGAGAATTTTTCCCTTTTATTTACTTTTTACATCTTTAAATTTGTTCATAATCACCACGTCATTCATGTAACTATAAAAGGGAATTTGCCTGTTTTATTGAATTTTTTTCTTCATACTATGGACTAATCTCAGTTTCCCTTCCCAACTATTTCTGGGTTCTCCCCACCCACCCACTCACACACACACCCTTTCTGTCGTTTTCTTTAGAAAACAAACAGGCAAACAAACAAAAACAAATCAGAATAAAAAAAAACAGAAAAAAATCACAAAGTAACACACACCAAAACATAAGGCCCATAAAAATGCAAGCCTATTATATACATGGAAAAGTATTCCTACTTTTCTACATTGTAAAGTAAGTAAGATGTATGGCAAGTCTGACCAATGCTCTTTGGCCAAGCATGCATGGGGGAATGCCATTCTCAAAAAAAAAGGAATGACAGAGAACTGGAGGCTTACAGATGAGGGGACATTTCCTCATCTCATGTTCCGTAGTCTTCATACGACACTATAAAAGCTTATCGAGTTGTTTCAACTTAAGGCATGTGAAGTGCTTGGGTTGGAAAGGGTCGGCAGGAGAAGGATCAGTTTGAAACCCAGGCACTTCTGTAAGAAGAGCACTGGCCGCAGATAAGGGAGGAGGATTCGATATTTCTCAATTCACCTTAACAAAGCTTGGGTGTATCAAACGTTAATCTTCATTATCTTATTAATTATACCTACTTCCAATAATTCTGACACCACAGGAAAAAGTTAAAAGAAAAACGTGTGCTCCACAGTTAATAGAGACGATGGATTACCTGCGCAATGAGTTGAATTATAAAATCTATAAGAAGTTTAGATTCTTTGTTGAACATGCCTTGCCAGAGCTTGTCCACCACACGCTGTGTGAAATAAAACACGTTGTTCACCAGCACCTGGTAGCTTCCTCCGCTGGTAATGGGCAGAGATGCATCCTCCCCTAAGTCCAAGTAGGAAAAGGTATCTAAGAAAATTGATATCTACCAGCACAAGACCTTAAAGACAC
This sequence comes from Myodes glareolus, assembly GCF_982192425.1. Taxonomy (NCBI): domain Eukaryota; kingdom Metazoa; phylum Chordata; class Mammalia; order Rodentia; family Cricetidae; genus Myodes; species Myodes glareolus. Next base: position 7,952,117 of record NC_142033.1, on the reverse strand, counting down.
CAGGCTAAGGCAAGACAAGTGTACCCAGTCCTTACAAAACATGGCCACGTGTTTTAAGAAAATGCTGTGCATGGACAGAAATCAGGGTAAATATGGGAAAGAATATTTTTCACCAGGTTAGGAGCTTCGTGGGCTGGAAGTCCCTGCAAACACTCTTAGACATAAAGGCTGTCTGTGAGAAGCTCAGGTTCTCAACCAGAACCGCAGAGACAGCGCATCTTTACCCGACAAAAAGTTCTGTTAAAGATGGGTTAAGCGTGCATCATGAAGTGGGGGGCAGCCTTCCCAGCAAGACGTTGTGGCACACTTCCCACAGCAACCAAGTGACACATGAGGGCATGAGACTCAGAAACCTGCTGACACCGAGGCACCTCAGGCAGGTGCCACAGACAGCTGTGCCCAGGAGCGCTGGCTCCCGTGAGCACACTCCTCACCCTCCTACACTGTGGAGACTACACAGATCACTGATCACCTCCACTTCTAAGGAGCTGATCTCAGGGGATAAGAGCAGGCATAAAATGTAAATTGACATTTAGAGATGAAAATTCAGTTACATATTAACACAACAGTTAAGATGTCCTGGCAAATTACTTTACGAAAATATTAATTTACCAGAAAGGTTCTATGATTCATATGATCACTCAGAGTAGGTCAGAGAGTAAATTGTTCAAACTTCTATAGTTTTGCTTTCCAAGAAGGGTCTCACTAGGTAGCCTAGGTTTTCCTTGAACTTGCAATCCTCCTGATGCAGCATCTGGAGTCACGCCTGGATGACAGGCAGGCAGCTATTCCTGGCTGTGAACTAAAACATTTTCTTCTCTCAGAAATTTCATGCTGTTTGATACAAAAGTGACCTGTCTATTGTAAATGACTTTCTCAAGTGTTAATCTGTATTGCAATTCAATACAAATTCCTTGAAAGAATATAGTCCATTGCCTTCTGACTTTCTGATCCAAAAGCCATCCTGAAGAATAGCGTGCACATACCTGAGATCCCACTACCCAACAGACATACGGAACATACATGCTTGTTGCTCCTGAATAACAATGTTCACAGCAGTTTTAATGGCGTTGTCGCTAACAGGAACCTTCTATATATCTATCTATCAGCAATAGTATTAAATAGCTTGCATACATGTGACACAGCACTATATAGTGATGACAACACACTGCTGCATGTAAAAATGTGAATATAGCATCTCAAACGAAGAGGTCAGACAGAAAAGAAAGAAGGAAGATTAGAGAGAGGAAAGCGGTAATGCATGCACTTTTAAAAAATAAAAATAAACACAGAATTACCCAATAACACATCAGCTGCAAGCAAGTGGTCCATCACGCTATCCAAAATGTGCGTCTGGAATTCTTTCTGCTGAGTTCTTGTAGATCGTTCAGGAGAGGCCTAAGTAAAACAACACACACACCAAGATCAGGAGGAAACCTAACCACACAAAGACGGGTCCACCAGATGAAAGCAGGCCACACTGGTGTCTCATCACTTATCAGTACTTTACTTAATTTTATTTAAAAAACAAAAATGTTTCTAGCTCCAGAAAGTGGAGACTTATTTATGGTGACTGAGTTATACAGGAATTTAGTTCTCCAAGTCTTTAAAGTGATGATGAAACTTACATTCTTTACTGGCTCTAGCTGCCAAGTTAGAATGGTCCTGTTGGGACTTAGCAGCCTAACTGTTAAAGAGTTCAGGATTTTATGAATGCAGGCATCATTGTGTCTTTGAAAATAGCTCATTAGCATGTTCTTATGTGCTTTGGTATATAAATTTATGCCCTCTTTAACTGGCAAATGCCACTTTGAAATGGGTAAATCTCCATTTTAGAGACAAAGGGTGACTGTTGGTTTTTGTCAGCTTGGCACAAACCTTGAGCCATTTTGGAGGAGATGCTCTTGATGGAGGAAGTGCCCTGAGCAGGCTGACCTGTGAGCAACCTGCGGGTCACTTTCTTGATTATTGATCGATGTGGGCAGGTCTAGCTCACTGTAGACTGTGCTGTTCCTAGACAGGTGGCCCTGGTTGTATAAGAAAGCAGGCTGAGACTGCCATGAGGACCAGGTACGATGGTCAGAAACAGTCCTGGCTCTGTGTTTTCCTGTTTGCAAGCCACCAACAGCCTCTGTCTACAAAGACAAACCCACAGCATTCCTGTCTACAAATCAAAACCAACAACATGCCTCTGTCTACAAAGACAAACCAACAGCATGCCTCTGTCTACAAAGACAAACCAACAGTATTCCTGTCGACAAATACAAACCAACAGTGTGCTTCTGTCTACAAATACAAATCAACAGCATTCCTGTCTACAGAGACAAACCAACAGTGTGCTTCTGTCTACAAATACAAATCAACAGCATTCCTGTCTACAGAGACAAACCAACAGTGTGCCTTTGTCTACAAACCAACAGCATGTCTGTTTACAAATACAAATCAAGAACATTATGACAGTTGGAATTGTTCACTGTGTGTCAAAGGCCTGGCACTTCAGGACAATTCAAGTATCCCTAGTGTCTGGCCATTTGCCATGTCCTGTACTTTAAAGCAAGGTTACCTCCCTAACAACCAATCGAAACAGCCGTCAGAATGTAGTTCAACCATGTCCTAAGCTTCTGCCCCAGTGTCACACTCAATCCATTCTCTATGAACAGGGAACCCGGGCACCACGTCACACTCAATCCATTCTACATGAATGGCATTCTGCTTCGTTTTAGAGACTGCTAAAGAAAATAGACTCACATGTTTTCTTTGGAAGATATAATCAAGAAAGCACGTTCTTCTATGACAAAACTAACATTAATCAGACAGAAGAGAGTATGGTTCACAGTGGCCAAATTAATGATTAACGTGTTTAAGGCCCTCCCTCCCTTTGTGCAGAAGGCAGTAAATACACAGCTCTGCTCTTGAGTCCCTCTAGGGACAGACCTTATAATCAGAAGATCAACAATCATGCTTTTTAAGGAAGGCATGGAAAACAGTAATATTAACTAAACTGATTTTGCATATAGACATATCAGAGTATAAAGGTCTTTAACGTGGCACATTACTTTCATTTACATGTATGCTTATGTAGGCCACGTGTGGTGCCTGAGCTATCTCTCCATCTCTGTTTTTTAAGAATGCTCTTAGGACTAGAAAGGAAGGAGGAGGTGGGGAGGGGGAGGGAAAAGGGAGGCGGGAAGGAGGTGGAAATTTTTAGTAAATAAATAAATAAATAAATAAATAGAAAACGAAAAAAAAAGTGTCACCCTTTCTGGTGAAGATGGAGTCCTATCTCTCTGTTGGGCAGGGATACAGTTGAGTTATTACACAGCACACCAAGGGACTGTGCCACTTGTTACAGGGGATAAAGACATGAAAATCTGCCTGTAGTTTTAAAGAGTTTAACAGCCCCCAGGGCTTCAGTCTGACACTGCTGTTGCTCCCAGACTACAATCCTAACACTCAGCTTTCCAGTCCAAAAGGCACAGCTCTACACACCCACGAGGAGACCATACTTGAGGGCGACACAGGTCAATATATAATTATAAATATAATATATATTCCAAAATATAATATATCATTCCTGCTTATATATGAAACAAAAACACAGGTCCATAAGTTACTCATAACCCATTGCTTAGCTGTCAGTGTTCTCAGGAGCTTAAGAGATGCGCTCATTGGCCAGGTACACTTGCCCATTCCCTTACCTCTATGCTAACCTTGGAGCCTTATCCTTCCTGCACACTTCTGTTGAAAACCATCTTGTGATTCCAGCGTTTGGTTTTAAGTTTTCTTTTTTTATTGACCCTAGATATTAAGGTGCTAACCATCTCTCTTCGTGAGCTGTTCTGTTTGTTTCTTCATCACCGAGCTCTATCACCAGACTCCAAAATAGAGCTCCATGGTGGAACGCTGTCACTGCTCTCCTGAGCTCCACCACTGAGCCCCACCATGGAGCTCTCACCAGCTCTATCCCATGCTCCATCACAGGCCTCTATCACTGGTCTCCATCAACGAGCTGTTCCAAGCTCCAGATCTAGCTATATGAACTCCAACATTTCCAAAGCAACAAGTTCTATCAGGCAATATTTTAATTGTGTGGTTTACTGCTGACACATGATTCTCTCTGCCAATTCCAAAAACTTGTGGTCTTGGTTAAGAGGCTTCTAAATTCCACAAGTGACTTCTTTTAATTGGCCAAATGGAGATGTTTTCACAGGAGTGAGATAAACACCTTCTATGGTTTTGAGGTTGCAATTAAAAAGTTAACTGCAGCAGCCACCAGAGGGAGCAGAAAATCTGTTTTGTTTGTCTCGCTGTGAGCACGTGACATGTTTCCATCCCTCCCTTTGAAGGGAGCAGTCCCCACACATCTTAACCCCACACCTTGCACAAGCAAGGACTCTTTGGTACCATTTCCATGCATTGCCCAGAAAAGCCAGGCAAGGGATGAGTCATTCAGATTCTTTCTCTCTGATCTATTTTCTTCAGTGATGTCAGTAGATGAATATTTTGTTATGGTCATTTGACACTGTTGTTTAGAATGAAACCCAGTCTTATACAGTCTACCAGAGTGAGACACCTAATCCTAGATGAACACCTGAGAGTGGTTTTTAGGGATGGTTCACATCTACAGCCAGCAACGAAACCACTCAAGTGCAGAGTCTCATTTTCTCCTGGGCCACCGATTCCTCCCACTCCCCACAAGAGGGAACAACCAGAAGCCTGCTGCCCTTGGGAAAGGTCACTGAGCGTGTGCTGAGTATCTTCTATGTGCAATACACCATGCTGTAAGATGCACTGGACAGTGGGAGCAGCCGTGGTGGCAGGGGGACTGACTGGCCAGGTAGTGTGTTTCGAATGTCTAGAGGGGCTGGCACGCACACACCGTGCCTGTGAGCTGGCTCCAGCCTGTGTGCACAGGCAGATAAAACCCTCTGTGAGCAGAGTCCTACTCACTGCACCCAAAGGTCTTTTCTCTAGTTCTGTTGACAGCACAAGGGCGGAGATGAAGCGCTGTGACACAAATGAAGTCAGTGTTCCCGAGCCCTGACTGGGAAAGTTTGCCATAGGAGAAGACGTGATAAAGGACTGCAGTAGAAACATGCTTGAGGAAAGGGAAAAAATAAAAACGGAACCAAGTGACAGGATTCGCCATCCATGAAGCATTAAAAACTATCTACCCTCACACGTTTTCCTATACGTTACCCAGAAGAATTAGATGTCTCAAACTATTCTGCATAGAGCTTAATTGGTTACTAATGTTTTCATTACAAAAGCAATGCAGGCAAATGATACGTGCATTTCCTTGTCTTTACCTCCAACAAAAGATCAATTAGTGGAGTTTGCTTGCTAGCAGGGGTGAGGCAGAGGTTGTCAATCATTAAGACTCTCATGAAGTCAAAAACGAACTTCTTAGCTGGGTGATTGGTTAAATATGTCTTGGTGCCCACATTGCAGTACTCTGATTGGCTCCTGTTCATGCCTGTGTCTGCGGCGAAGGCTTTAAATTCTTCTGCTGGAGAGCCAACCTCGTCATCGAGATCTGTCACCTGACGGAAGAATCACGGGCAGTTGCGTTACAGTGTATATTGACACCTCACCTGGATGTTTGCCAAAAGAAGACAAAACTGACAGCAGAGGCAGCAGCAGTGATATCAAAGCAGGGCTACTTCCCTTGAGCCTTTGCTTCCCATCATGCTAGTCAGCTCAGGACCGAACTCTTCTGTCCCGACTCTCAAGGCAGGAATCTGGCACTGCACCATGCTGCTCAACACTTCTGACAGACTATTGGTAATACATCTGCTTTACGGGGAATATGAACACTTCAGATGAATGAAGTGATATCATGGGGACAATTGCACCTGCACATCTGAAGCTTTCTGCTGAGAAGCCAAATGTCACCGGTCAGAGGAGAATCTATATAAAGGCGAGCCCCAAGGGCTTTATCTATCTTTTTTTTTTTAATTTGGCAGCTGAACAAAATCCAATTAAACAAAATATCAATAAGTTTCAGCCAAGCCAGAGAAAGAGCTATAGACAAATCCCAGATGTTGAAAAGGAGATGTTAAGGAAATGTTATAAGTCCATGTATGCATGCATGCGCCTGCATGTGTGCGCATGCATGCACACACACACACACACACACACACAAATATGTATACACATACTTTTTAAACCAAAACAAGGACTCTAAACCTCTGAGCCAGCAGTGGGTCACAGCAGTCTGTCTCTATAAGTCAGGAATGAGCACTTCACACTTATATAGAGGGAAAAATTAGTGTGAAGAAGGACGTTTACTTCAGACCTTGCAATACATGACAGGGACAAAAACTGTGAACTATCTCTTTGGGCCTCTCTGAAAGGACAGACGTCTTTGTAGTCTGTCTGACTGTAGACTAATATTTTCCTGTTAAGCTAGTACAAAATAAAGGTTGCACAAGGTAAGAAAAGTTGAGCAAAAGAATCACTCATTTCGTCACTGATGAAGAAGGTCAACCCTATAAATCACTTGGTAAAAATAAAACCCAGCAAACATCCACTGTCTAAAACAAAAACCAGTTTGTTTTGACTACAATCCGGTTACTATTAAGAACAGTTTCTAAGCACAAAGCCACCATCTCCTGGAAAGACATCCAACAGCAGCTGCCTGGTCAGAGGCATCAGCAATGAACTCACAACAGCAACAAACAGCATGGAGACAGAAAGCAGGGAGCGCAGTCTATGGATCTCATCCGGGGAGGCCCTGACAGCAGACAGCGACAGAAACGTGGTACAGAAGGTGACAAATAGACAAGCTAGTCAGGAACTTAGGGGGAAAAAAACATGTTTCCTCCAGAGCAGACCAATTCCAGCCTGACCATTCCCTCCGAATTCTTACCATCTCTGAGTAAGGGCGGATGTTGAAGGGGAAGACGGTGGCTGCTAAGGCACACAGGAAATCGGGGCTCATCCACATGGAGGCGAGGTCTGGAACGTTGTGGTACAAGTATCTGAAAAACTGCATCAGGGTCACTGGGTACTCGCGGAGCCACGACCCCTCTTCTTCTGACTGCCAGGGCTAATGCAGGGCGAGAGAGAACAGCTGTGTTAGAGAGACGCTTCTAATGGTCGCTGGGCTTGGCACAAACATCTGCAAGCCAGCTCTTGGGAAGAGGAGGGAGAAAGATCAGGAGTTAAGGTCATCCTCAGCTACACAGAAAGTTTAAGGGTAGCCTGGGCTACAGGAACCCTTGTCTCAAATTAAAGAGGGGGACTTACTATTTATTCTTCTTCTAATACTGCACATATCAATGATCCAAAACCTTATAAATCATACATGAGCAAAGATGTATGTGCAAACAAATCCAGCAGTCAGAGGACAACCACACCCTCCCCACAGCTCGGCTAAGAACAGTTGTTGGCATCAACATGACTGTGGCTACATGACAGTAGCTCTCTGCCTTTACTGCTCCTGGGAATCCTGGCAGAAAATCGGGACTAGGATAAGGATGCAGAAGTCATTTCTCCCTATAAACCTTACACTACATCACAGTACAATACCTGTAAGTACTAGACGACAAACATGTGATGCTCCGTAAAGACAGTAATCTAAGTATTTGGAAAACATGTATTTCCTGAGACCTGACCTGAGTGTGGCTTCTTGACATAGAATTTTACATTTATTTATGGACCAGCAGGAATGTAAAATCCAAAGGCAATGAATGCATTTAATGCAATGATGTTTTGTTCTTAGATGAGAACCATCAGATACATGTAATTCAAGGAATCTAGGTTAGTATTTTCTCCTAACACATAGTTCTAAGCTGTGTAACAAGCTAGGGCACCATTCACAGTGTGCCTGCAGACAGACAGGGGTAAGCTAGGGCACCCTTCACAGTGTGCCTGCAGACAGACAGGGGTAGACTCTGTCACTACCCCTCTAACCACTATTCTCTAAATGACTCGAGCAGAAAATAACATTTCTTCTGTTACAGTTTTAACATCTAAATGAGAGTAATTTCAGAATATCAATGTGTAACCATATCATATATACAAGATACTATGATTATATGTGTGTTATATATCTATTACTATATATCTTATGGTGGTAATATTAGTTGATGCTTATAATACTTTTTAATGTATTTTGATATGTAATACTTCATTAAATCCTCACAACCTATGAGATAAATGCTGTTATCGCAAGATGTTTAAACTTAGGAAGCAGACAGAAGCCAGCACATGTGAGTTACCAGGCGTGAAACCCTTGTTTCCAGAGTCTATGGTTTCTGGCCTCTCTAAGTGCTGGGGCACAAACCCCTCCTCTCACTTGGCAGGCAGAGAGTCAGCCAGTAAGCCACACCTCCAGCCTGTAATCTGTGGTCTCAACTACAAACACTGTCTGTGCTTACATCAGAGGTAAGAAAACAGGGCGAAGACGAGAGCCACGGGAAACAGACAGCTATGGTAAACGGCAGCGAGCTTTTTCTATGCGGTAGCCAGCATTGCATGCGGCCTGTGGGCTGCCAGCCATCTGGCCTTCTGGAACTCACTGAATTCAGCATGCTGCGCAGCATCCCCAGCAGTAAGAAAGCAGATTCTGTGCACACGTTGTGGATGGAAGAGACCACTGTTCCACTGGAGGCGGGGACTCCAAAGATAAAGGTCCAGATGGAATCCAAGTCAAACTGCGGATCAAGTGAGCAGCAATAAGACACTGGTCATTTTTTTCCCTAGAGGAGATGCTTAGACATTCTAACATTCTAAAATCTCCTTGAAACTACTTTTGCTTTAACTGAGTAATGACCAACCAATAGATCACTAGTACCCCTCCATTCTACATAACAAAGCTTGGGGAATACCGTATAGACCATCACCTGGTCCATCTCAGCAAGTACCTACACATTCACTGTTACACTATTCCTATTTCTATTCTGACAAAATATGGACCCAACCCCCACATAGCAATTAGAAAAAAGATGAAATCATCAATGTGATCATCTTAAGCAACGTGTTTACAGGAGCACAATGAACTCAGTTCCCAAACTCAGCCACGGCGCAAACGTATGCTACCTATGAGTAAGATCTGACAGAATGAGAGGATGATGGGATTTACTGAGAGCAGCTTTACATAACACCATGACATGGTGCCCTGTGATTCAAAAAGACCTAGGAAACTAAATTCTGCTAAGCATAAATCTAAGAGTAGCACTTAGGAGGTTTCATGAAAATGGCTTAGTTAAATATTAAAACTGCTTTGAATATCATTTGGTGTTGGATGGAAGCAAAGTTGAATTTAAAGGTTAAAGTAAGTCTTTATGGGGCCACAGATTATCAGCTACATACAGACAATTTTAATATCTTCAATGACAACTCAAATCAATCATTATTGTAAATCATCCTGAAAAATGTAGATGCTATATACCATTAAGAAATTAACAATGTTTTTCAAACCAATACTTGTACCTACTCATTTTAGTGGTATGATGTGGTGTGGTGAGGTGTGGTGTGTGTGTGTGTGTGTGTGTGTGTGTGCAAAATAAGCAGATGTGTGTGGAGATCCAAGGTTGATGTTTGATATCTCTCCTTGATCACTCTCTAGCCTTCATTTTTATATTTTGAGACAAAGTCTCCTCATTGAACCTGAGGTTTACCAATTTGGGTACAGAGGGTAAATGAGCTCCAAGGGTCACCCATTCCCCCTACTTAAGGGCTGGGGTCATGAGACTGTGTAGCCATGGTGGCTTTTTACTCGGGTTCTGGGGATCACAGGCTCAAGCTATCTCCCCACACCTTCCCTTCATTTATTATTATCTGGTAGAAAATCAAATTTCTAGGTAAAGTTAGATTACTCAAAACAATTCTTCAGATCCTCGTTAATGTCACCCAAAGTCCTCATGCACAGATACAGAACAACCAGAGAGAAAAGAAGGCGTAACCATGGCAGAGGACGTCTTTCTAGGAAAATTACCTAGCAAATTTTCAGGGTTTTTAAATTCCCAAATTCAGCTTTAAATGTCAGAAGGAAAAGAATGTCAGGTTTTACAGTGACACCTTACTAGGTAATTCCTACCTGGCAGCCCTGCTTACATCGGCTGCTGCTGACAGGCACACTGACCTGCAGGTTCTCAGGCAGCTCACTCACAGGCTGCTGCAGAAACAAGGCCATGAGGAGGAAATAGAGGGCAGGGACATTCGTGTGCTTAGGCAGGAAAGACTGCAGAACCAGGAAGCCGGGAAAATGGCAGGCCTCCCGGTTAATCTCCCTGACTGTAGATCTCCCACCAGCACTCCTGCCCACATTGAACCCTAGAAGGAAAAGAGGGAAGAAGAGTTAGAAAGGGTGCCAGTGCCACAAGGACAAAGAGAGCACAATTCTGTGGCTGTGGCACACTTGTCCTGTGCTCACACAGGCACAGCCAGCCTGGGACCGGTGGCTGACCCCATTTTTAGTCCAGGTTCACGACACCACCTGCTGGACTGAAGCAATCTGCCCAAGAAGACACAGGTTCTCAGAGAGAGCTGGGACAGGTCCACAGATGCTTCTCACAGTGAACAAGCACATTCAAGACAAGAGTAACTAACTGCCAAAGAGCTCTGATGTCCCCACTCATGTTTCCAAAAGAATTAAGTGAAACTGAGCAATTTGTCCTCAAAAAGAAAAAAAAAAAGTCATCCACCCACATCTTAACCTTCAGTTATATGTGGAATCAGGCTTAGGAGTAAATGAAGACAAATGACTTCCTCACACACCACACCTGCACCATGTCAGCAGACTGCAGGCGGGGAGACGGCAGGTCCATGCCCACTGTGGCTGTGGTCTCCCCAAACTGAGTGGGTCACCCACCATTCTCTGAAACGCTGCCAGGAGACAGCCATGGACGTGGCTAAGAACATACATGCATCCATCAATTCTGTGTCTATAGGAGTCCTCAATTACACCAAGTCTCAGGGTACGACCCAAACACGGTCCTTCTGACACCCATGCCCAGCAGAGAGCTCAGTGCAGAGCGAATGTCAGCCACAATTTCAACAGAAATCTTCTGTGCACAGAAACAGTAGTGACTGACTTTTACTCTGAAGCTATTAAAATTTCAAATGGCGATTCACACTTTCAGTTATGTTATTTAACACAATAATAACAATTTATGTCTAGGTTGCTTTTAAGTATATGTATCTTCACCAGTTTCTCAGTGTGGCTGAATTAATTGTCTAAAATATACTGTAATGAAGAAAAATTTCTCACTCTCTTGCATACGTCATCTCGTTTCTGAATCACAATGATCACCATGTGACTTAGGCCCCGCCATGCATATCTGAGACAAGGGGGCGTCTATCCTGATGTGTCCCTGCTGTGTGACCGATGTCAGCCCTGGGCTTTGCTTCTCATCTGTGAGTTATGGATGATATACTGACACATCATCCAGTTACTGTGCAAACCAAAGAAGCTACTGCATGGCAAGCATGGTGACTGACGCAGGACATGCAGCACAGACACTAACAGTCCCATTAATCAATTCTGCTATAACAGTTGAGGTCAAAGAAGACTGTATGGAACAATAAAAGCAAAGCCAGGTCTCTGAGTTTTCACATACTAAAATCCATCTCTGGCTGGAGTTTGAATCTGGAAGACTACAAGGTTTCTTTGTATTGTTATTACACTTGGAAGCAGGGAACTGGAGTCTCACCTAGCACAGTCCCTATCTTGTTTGTCAGCACAGAATCCGTCTGCTCCAACCATCCTCCGCCGCTGAGTCCTTCCTTAAACTTGATGAGGATCGACTGGTTGCTCAGCAGGGCCACGAGGATCCGCATGGCAGCTGTTACTGTGGTGGGATGCAAGTGTTCTTCCATGAACATCAGGATCCAGTCAAAACCCAGGGTCCTCACCAGCTCTTCACAAGCCCTGGTCCAAGACACACGGGTTCAAAGAAAGGAAATTAGCTTTCAAACTAGACTCAGATTTCAAATAGAAAATTTGTCTGAGCTTCATTTTTGAGATATTATCAATTTCAGGGTTAAAGTCAATCCTTTGAAACCTAATGAAGTCTCTTCCTGTTTGACAGGAAGTAACGAGTAACTGATGTTGGATGTCCTTCTGTATATGTGTTCCTTTTATTGGTTAATGAATAAAGCGGTTTTAGCCAATTGCTTAGCAGATGAAAACCAGATAGGAAATCTGAACAGAGAGAGAGAGAGAGAGAGAGAGAGAGAGAGAGAGAGAGAGAGAGTAGGTGGAGTCAAAGAAATGCCATGTACCCACAGAAGGAGAAAGATACCAGAACATTACAGGTACCCACAGCCTTGTGGTGATGTATAAATTAACAGAAATGGGTTAAGATGTAAGAGCTAACTAAGAATATGTCTGAGCCTTTGGCCAAACAGTGTTATAATTAATATAGTTTCTGTGATATTATTCAGGTCTGGGTGGCCAGGAAATGGAAGCACAGTCTCCATTTACAAGTAACAGCATACAGGAATATTGGTTCTTTTACTCCTTTTTATTCATCATTGTTGTCTGTTTTTTCTTGAGAAAGGTTATCACTACGTAGTCCTAGCTGTCCTAGAACTCACAATGTGACCAGGCTGGCCTAAACACACAAACATTTGCCTGCCTCTGCTTCCCAAGTAGTGTGATTGAAGGTGTGCACCCCCATGCCAGGCTAGTTAACTTACTGCAAGTTAATGCTTGTCTTTTCTTTCGATGTATGAACTAGTTTTAGCAAGATGTCTAGAAGTCTGTTCCTCAGAAGTATAAGATTAGCAGACACAAGACCTCCAAACTCCTCTTCTGATCCTAAGAGGGAGATAAACACATTTACATACCCCAGGGATAGAGGATAAAATGCCCAATCCACTTCTTTGAAATAATGGGAAAAAAACCTTGTAGGAAACATGTTCTTCACAAGCGATTTCCACAATAGCAAAATGAAAATGAACCAGATAATTTCTCTTTAGGACCATGACCAGTGTTCATTTATACCTCCAACATTGTCAAAGGTAGCGACTTCAGACTTTACTTCTCTTGTGTTTTAACTAATACTCCCCTATCTTCCTTAGTAGGAGGAAGCCATCAATTAAAACCATAGGAATCAAAACAGTTATTCCCACAGAACCTCAGTGTCCCTGACAGGTCCTCTACTTCCTCTTTCTTTAAAGATGCGGTAAATGCAGTCATGTGACCTAAAGCTCCTGGAACAGGCAACGCCCACATTAAAGCTTTGATATACTTGATGAACTTTCTAATTATGAAGACCTGGAATGTTGCAGATCAGGACCCCAGAGGCCTTAGGCTACCCTAAGCTTGCTCTTCTCTCCTGTGTCTGACCTAACGCCTCTGTGTGATCCAGTAAACCCTTCTGAAAGGAATTAACCCAGCAGACTGCTACCTTTCACCAGCTACAGTTATAGAAACATCAAGATGACATCTAATTTGATCCAAGATGCTCCCTTGCTCTTCTGGATCCTGTTACCCAATGTTTGCACCGGAGTATGTAGAAAAACTACTTACTTTTGCTCTGTAACTATAAAAACTTCACAAAGCCATTCTACATTAAAACATGCTACCTGAGCGAACCTGAACCTAGGCCATGATCACTCATTATTGGTTCAAGAATAAACCAATAGAAAGAATAAACTTTCTATTAATTTCTCTGAGATGAGAGCTATGTTTTCTGTTGAGACTAGATGTTAAAGTTTGAAAATAGGAATCATTAGTTTATTCAACAAATACAATACATACAGCAAAGTGAGAATTTGTATAGCTCAGAACAGAGACAAAGTCTATACAAAAACACAAAAGAAACTATACCAAAGCAGAGTAAGACAGGTTCAGAGGCCCTCAGTGGGGTGTACCAGAAGCTTAGGGCTTGGGTACCGTTAGTCACCACCACAGTTCCATTTCTGCTAGCACTGAGGCCCAGCCAGAACTCTACTGTGGTTTTAGCTTCTACTTGTTTGGATCATGGACTACTCTAGAACTTTAGACTGTCTTTTAAAATATGGATTTGGCTGGGTGTGGTCACACGTGCCTTTAAACTAACATTTTAGAGGTGGGCAGATCTCTGTGAGTTCAAGGCCAGTCTCAGCTATGTAGTGAGTTCCAGGCCAGTCAGGTCTACATAGTGAAATAAAAAGTGAATTTAGCTGAGTACAGTGGTACATGACTTTAATCCCAGCGATTGGGAGGCAGAGGCACTTTGGTTTATATACCAGGTTAGATAACCCAAAGTAAGAGACCCTGACTCCCACTCCCCCCTCCATTTACACAAAGGGAATTTATTACTTTATTCATTATGAATAAAGTCACAAGGGGGACTTAGGCCATCCTCTTTCAAGTGCTGAGCACCAGGGCGCCTTGGAACACTCAGTTCTAAATAGATGTCTCCATCTCCCTCCCTCAGAAGTCAGGGAACTCTGGGGAAGTGGAGGTGGGAAGACTGGAAGAGCCAGAGGGGATAGAGGGCATCCCGAGAACAAGACTGCCATGCCTATGAACTTGGAGACTGTGGCAGCACGCACAGGGCTGGCAGAGGTCTCAGCAAGATGGACTCTAACACTGGGAGTAGCAGATGCCACCCCCATCCTTAACACAGAAGCTGTCTCCAACTAATTGTCACCAACCGTCTCACTGGGGAAACAAACCACATCTAAGGGCAGGCCCGAGTCCCACAGTAGACGGCCAATGCAAAACAAACTCAATGTAATGGCATTTTCAAAGATTTTTATCTCACAATGCTTTGTCTGGGGATTTGTTGTTGTTTTCTTCTCACAGGTCTTTTGCTTATATATTGTGGTTTCTGATTTTGTTTATGGGTTTTCTGTGCATGTGAATATGTGTCTCAGTATCTGTATGTTTCTTATGCTTTTCCTTTGGCCCTTTTTTATTCTGTTTGTTTTTTTCTTTTTGTCCATTCTGGTTTGACTTTATTTTATCTTCTTCTTTTTATTTTATTTTTAGAGGTCTGTATTCTAATGAGACAGAAAGACAGGGTGTGGATTTGGATGTGTGTGGGAGTGTAGAGGATTGTGTTGTGGGGGAGTATAGAGGAGTGTGTGTGTGTGTGTGTGTGTGTGTGTGTGTGTATAGAGGATTGGGTGTGAGGGAGTGTAGAGGATTGGGTGTGAGGGAGTGTAGAGGATTGTGTGTGTGTGTGTGTGTGTGTGTATGTGCGTGCGTGCACATGCGCACACGTGTGTGTGTTTGTGTGTAGAGGATCTGGGGAGAGTTGGGGTTAGGAAAACAATAAGCAGAATATACTGTATAAAAAACATCCATTCAATAAAACCTAAAAACTTTATGTTGGTTTGAGCTACCTTGATTCAAATCTAGTCTCGATCTTAGATCTTTCAATTATGTTGTATGAGTGGCAGATTCTTTTCCCTAAAACAGAGATGGCAGTAACCACAGTACAGGTTTGTTGTGTAGTTAGAGAGAACACACTACCAACACTGTCTATCGATTTCATCGTAATTCTGCTAAGTTTTTCCAAGATCAAAGTGGTTTCAAATGGACAGCAGTAGCGAATTAAGCAGGAGCTGTATGCTCTAGTCCCAAGTCTGTATTAATAGACTGATTTTAGCATTTCAGTCTCTTAATCTTTGTCCTCTGCAAGGTGAGGTTACACTACTTTTGCTATACTTCTTCTGTGTATGTCTGTAAGCTATAAGATTCCATGGGATAGATTATCTGATTATATAACAGGGCTATAACATCAATAATGATGAACAAGGAAGGTTCTCTCTCAGTATCAGCTGTTAAAAAAATTTCTCTCAATGACTACTGAAAACTACAGTAAAAAAAAAAACTACAGAGAAATACTACTAGTAATATGGACATAATTTTAGAAATGAAGTAATTTCAATTATACCAGAAGAGAACTGCCATGACTCTAAAATCAGGAAAGATTTTATATGCTGTGACTACACTACATTTCTGCATACTATATAGATTTAACATGCGATGACATACCAGTAAAGGACAAAAATGTAACATAAAGAGGAATGTCACATAATATTTTCACATACAATTCAGTTTCATTTGTGTCATATGAGGGCAGAGTAATTAGCTGCCCATTTTCTTTGGTTAACTCACCCACATCAGGTTTCTCTTCATTATTAATTTCCATAACCACGAATTTCTCACAAACTGCAAAGGTTGGCAAAGTAGAGGAAATGAACTGGCCAAACCTTTAAATAAAGCAGAAAGAAAAGGGTCTCATGTGTCCTTTCCCTAGATTATGAGATACAAAGAAATGAGAAAACAAACACACACACACACATTTCTGCTTCGACTTCTATGGCTCTTTAGGTGACAGTATTCAGTTTGCTTCCTCTTGAACCACACCTAATGCCATCAACACAAAGATGTCTCTAAGTTTAAGAGGAATCTAGGTTTTCAGAAGTCTGAGCTCATTAACGCACTAAGCCACGTGACTTAAACAAGCTGAAGAGCATGACTGGTCAAGTTAGAATGCTCTAGCTGATCTGTATGAGTCCGCTGGAGCTGGGGGATGGAGAACTTGGGTTTAGAATGCAGGCTAGGTTACACATATATGATGTGTGTGCGTGTATATAAGTATATTTACGAGCACACACACACAGAGGCACTTTTTTAACAATGTGACCGGAGACAGGCAGTTCGAGTTCTCTGGGCCCTTGTTCATTTACACAGCAAATGGAAAAGTTAAAAACTTAAAACTTAAAAAGTTAAAATTTTGATGAGATTTGGTGATAATTTCATCTAAGTGATCATATGGCAGGATAAATTCTAAATAAATAATGGTAATTAAGATAACTGAAATTCTCCAAAACAGTATCAAAGCTTCAGCTTTAAATATCAAAGTTAAAACCATCAAACAACTTTCTGCAGACTCCATAAATGAAAGGAAAGGCTCTGAATTTCCCTCATGTTAAAAAAAAGCTATTGCCTATGGCATATGCATGTGTGTGTGTGTGTGTGTGTGTGTGTGTGTGTGTGTGTGTGTGTGTGTGAGTGAGTGCCTGTGCATGTGTCCAGGACAGAGAAGGAACTGGCTTTCCTACCTTGTCATTCTCTACTTTGTTCTTTTGAGACAGGGTCTCTTCCTGAGTCTGGTGCTCCTACGAGACAGCTGGGGGAGCAGCCAGCCTGCCCCAGTGACCCTTCTGTCTCGGCTTCCATGAGGTTACAGGCAGACCTGGCTGGCTATCATCACAGCTGCATAGCAAGTGATCTTACACCTGGGCTATCTCTTCAGTTACTCTAAACAAATTAATACTCAAATCATATAAAATATTTATGTCCCCAACAATAAAGTTCCATCTGTTTCTGAGTGACAGAGGGCAAGGCAAGGTGCAAAGCAGAAGTCCATATGCATGTGTGACACACACCCCGGGAATGGACTGACCTTGAGAGTAAGGGTCAGGGCTGACAATTCCTATACTGAAAACTTTCACATCTAGGTCAGCCGATGTTTTTGGCTGATTTCCACACCCCTTCCCACACCTTACTTGCACGATACTGACATTACAATTGTTACATAAGCATAGGGACCCTGGGGACCAATTCCATCCAGCTCACTGGCGATTTCAGTCTCTAGAGACAAACCCACCTGAGCAGGTCGTTGCTGCTGGGGAAGCCCTGCAGCAAGAAGCTCAGCACATTACTAATAGCAGCAATGGTTGGCTGGGACAAGGACATGTCTCGGAGAGTCAGGAGCAGCTTGGGGATTAGCTGAAATTCCCTCATTAACTTGGCATTCTTGGAAGCCTCACTGTAAGAGAAAGACAGTTAACACGTTGTAAGACCATCTCCTTCATAAGTGAACAGTCAACTACACGAGCATTAACTAATACCTGGACTCTGTCAGTAGTTCAATGAAGTGTTCAAATAAAGAAAGATGAAGTTCATACGGCGCGTGCAGCCAGACCTACAACAAAGCACGAACAACAGAATATTTAAACCTGAAAATGCCCTGTTGTCAGCAGAACAAAATCAAGTACAGCAATGGAACATACTTTAGTCATATAATTAACTATATACAACAGAAAATGGGGGAGAAAAATCAAACACTATAAACAGACCCAAGAAGACAGAAATGCAATTAGCAAGCTTTTAAAATCTATCGTACATATTCTATATGTCATAAAGATAAATATGTTCGATGACATTTTTAAAGTGTAGAAAAGTGAAAATGGCCAACTAGAAGTGCATTCACGCAAAAGCATCTTTAAATAAAAAGAGAAAAAAAAAGCCTTCCTCTGATGGGAGAATTCATTGCCAGTTGACCTCGGTTATAATTCAGGTACAAGACGAAATACAGGTTTACAAATAAGGACTGTGTTGTCAGACTAAAGAGAAGGCTCAGTCATTAAGAGCCCCCACTGCTCTTGAGAGGATACAGCTTCAGTTCCCAGCACCCAAATTGGATGGTGCACAATTACCTGTAATTGCAGCTCCAGGGGACCTGAAACCCCATTCTGGTCTCCTTGGGTACTGTACATGGGCACAGATATACTTACATAAAAAATAAAAGTAAAATCTTTAAAGAGTTGTAAATATGATACTTCTGGGCAATGAAAAGATTTCTTAAAAATGCATTTAAAAATTAACTGATCATTTAAGGTGAAAGTAATAATATGAACTATTTTGGATATTATAAATTAGAAAAATGTGCAAATACAGGAAAAGGATAGGAAAGAAGAAATGGACATAGTACAATATTCTTCAAAGATAAACCACATTATTTTAGATTATAAAATAATATCAAAGAAAATATACACTGTTATGATTACTTTATTTGTGAAATGGCTGTTTATAAAAAGAGAGGAATTATTTATAGACTATTGTGGCTTAGTAATAAAAGATGCTCTAGGAAGTCATGGAGTAGAAAGGTACTGTGAAATGGAGTCAGAATTTGGTATTCAACTAAATTTATGTTTGCATATTAAATGGTAATCATAAACTTGAAACCGGAGGAATCATAAACTTGAAAACTGCTGTTTTAGGGAAAACATTCTTTCACTATGGAGCTGCTAATCACCCAGGTTCTACTTCTCGTGGAAAAGTTTCTTTCACAAGAGCCTGTTACAGTAGAAATGGGCAGTTGCAGGGTATGTATTAAGCATCTAATTTCTGTAACATTTGTAGAACAGAATGTATTTGGAGAAAAGGAAATATAATTACTTGATTTCTTATGTTTTACTAAATGGTATTGATATAATCATAAAATTACACGACTTCAGACACACATCTCTGAGATAAAACTGCTTAACTCTCTCATGGAGAAGAAAAAAGGAAAAGTTGAATAGATCCATCAACTTTGTATTATCAGTTGGTGTGTATACTTACCTCAAAATCACAAAGCAGGTCTTGGAAAGCAGTGGAATTGGGAATAATGGATGTCTCGTGGCCACTGTCAACGGTCCCCACCAGGGAAAATGTGAGATGCAGGATGTGGCTGTTGAGAAGGGAGCGTTTCTTTTTTAGCAGCATTGCCAACAACTGGAAGAAGAAACACAACAGGCCTATTGCAGATAATCATGTAGATCATGGCACATATATGGGTGGCGCGGGAGAACTGTCTGTATTCTGTCAATCATGTTTTAAATAAACGCTGAATAGCCAGGCAGAAAGTAAAGGTAGGTCAACAAGACAGGAAGTAGAGGCAGGGCAATGGGAACAGGAGTATTCTGGGAAGCATGAAATTCTATCTGCACTCCTGCCCAGACCAACGAAGAAGCAGGATGTGACCTGTCCCGCTGAAAAAGGTACTGAGCCACATGGTTAACATAAAAAGGGATAATGGGTTAATATAAGTTACAAGAGCTAATAAGAAGCCTGAGCTAATGGGCCAATCAGTTTATAACCTAATGTAGACTCTCCATGTGATTTTCTTTGGGGGCTTACCAGCTGTGGGAACTGGGCAGGATATAAACCCCAACAAGCAAGCCCTCATGTTACATACTGGATCTAGTCAATGGATTAACTCTTTGTTGGCTTCATGACCTAATGCTATTAGGGCAGGTGAGGTCCTGCTGGGTGAAAGGAGCCACTGGGGATGTACTCGGATAAACAGTTTTCAGTCCCTTCCTGTCTCCTGCTGTATGAGATCAACAATTCTCCTCGGGCACATGCTCCCCACTCCAATGTTCTATTTTACAACAGAGCCAGCAGATCATGGACCAAGCCTCCACCAGCACAGGCCGGAAGAAAGCATTTCTGCCATTATGCTGTTTTTCACAGGGATCCAAAGTGACAACAACAAGAGCAGAGACTCTCAGTTTTGCCTCAAATATTTATTTTAAATTGTTTCCCTTGCGTCCTTTTTCTGCCCCATAGACTACACAGCAAAGAACGACACCGACCTTATAACCCCCTCTGCACCGTCAGGAACAGTCGTGTATGCTTGCTATACAGTGGCTTTCCATACTTAGTGAGTATGAGAGCTAAAGATGAAGGGGCGGGAAATAGAAGGGAGCCACAAAGAAAATGGGGAAAGCTTTGAGGGGTCACCAACCCCAAGTCTCTCCAAGTAGCAGCTAACCTGATCCATTTAACTTCATTCCCTCTGTGTAGAGAAAGAACACCCAAAACAGCGATCTGAACATGGTTGGCTTTCTCTATCCATGGCGTTTGAACATACAGATTAGGTCAAATTGAGGTCAAAACCATCCTATTTAAAAGCTTTGTACAGACATTTCCTCTAATTATCCCCTAACGACCACACTACATAGTAACTGTAGGGAGAGAACTGTAGGATCAGAATTCACATAGTAGTAGGAGCAATAAACATCTCAGATTTCAGCACATGGCCTAGTCGCACCCAGGTCACATGCAAAAGCAGCACGGATGGATGAGATGTGGATGAGACTTGCGCAGAGACCTGTAACCATTCTGCAGGACAGAGAGGGTCCAGCGTCTCATACGAATCAAGGCTGGCTGAACAATGCAGTCTGTAGGACACGCGAGACTGAGAGAAAGATGTGGACCTGAGAAACCAAAGGTGAACAAAGCCACACAGACGTCTCCTCACTCGATGCATTACTTCTTATACAAGCCCATGGCCTTTCAGTTTACGTGAAAATATAATTCTTCCAGTTTAGAGAACATGACTAATGAGAATGAGACGGTCTGGGGTAAAGCGGAGAGAAGGCAAAGCATTGTGGTCACCAACCTGATAGCCCTTGATTCTCTCCATCTCCTTACTGGCTAGCGGGTTACTCTTGACCACACAGACCAGGGCCTTGACTGCTGCATACAACCCTTCCACATCAGAGGCCATGGCCACTAGGCCCAGGATGGCAGCAGCTCCTCCAATGTACTGCAGCGTAGTGGCAACAGGCTTAGGGACAAACGTTCTTACTCCTGATTGAAAAGAGAGCGAATGATAATTAAATACATTTCCCATGCAAACAAGAAGTCATGCTGACGAGTTTGCTTACAGTCACATATTTCATAAAAAAAAAAAACCTGCAAAGGAAGAATCTGGGAAAAGGCAGTCTTAGTTAACATACTCCCAGAAAGGCGTGAGACGAGAATATAGAATGGGTTTAGAGCAGCTTCACTTATCCAGTACACGGTGCTGGACAAGAGACAGGCTAGAAATACAGAAGTCAGGAATGTGATTTGGGGATACATGTGGGGAAATGAGTGGAGGGCAGGGATGATGCTACTATGTTTGAAGCATTTATTATGCTCTGGTGAACGCTACCTGCCTGCTCTTTAGGACTGAGCTATTAAGATGCCGAATTAGAGGCTGGAGAGATGGCTCAGTGGTTAGAGTCCAGCGTGTGGTTCTGAAGAAGCTGAGTTCAACTCTTAGCACTCATGCTAGGCGGCTCACAACCTCCTGGAACACCAGTTTGGCCTCTGAGGGTACCTGCCCATATGTGTACCTCAGCACCTGCATATACACATACTTAAAAATTTAAAAAAAAAAACTTTAAAAATAAAAGTAGCTGTGACGTGTAGCCCCTGTTACTAAGAAGAATGGATGAAGCTCACTTGAGGCCAGAGTTTTGAGATCAGTCACAATATCAAATGTATGAGGAATCATTATTTTATACTTAGCTAAAATTGCATTTGTACATATAAGTGTATGTGCATGTACACACACACACATTTCAAATGAAATTACATCATACAGGCTTATAATACGCCTCCCACAAACTATCTAACAAACCTTCAATTAGTATCAGGCATGGGAAATCTTTCAAGTGGTTAGTCAGGGGAGTCTGTCCAAGAGAGTCCCAACACAATAGAGCCTATTGCCAAAGCCCCTGGATGTCTCCCTGTTGCCATAGCCCCTGGATGCTTCCTTGTTGCCATAGCTCCTGGATGCCTCCCAAATGCCAAAGACATTACAAATACTTTGAGGGTTTGAGCTGGAACTGACCCTAAACCTCCTCCTTGAGGACTATTTTTCATAGTCCTAGAAGGTGCAACGCAAGGCGCTGAGGGAAGAAGGGATCAGGAGTCCGAGCCAGGTGTGGCACCTATGTCCATCACAATGGCCAGGGGCAAGCTATCCCTGTAAGTGCTGCCCAGCCATGACACATGGCTGGTAAGGTCATGGACCCGAGGATCTTCTAGGGTCACTTTCCTAACCTACTATAATCCTGGCTACAGTCTGCACACTTACCTTTATGTGCACAGATAAGCACAGCTCTCACTCCCCATCAATCTCTATTTGCAGAAGCAAGAGATCAGTATGGAAAGTCACAACAGGTCAAAATGCAGATCAGCTGATCGTGTGATACCCAGCCCCAACTGCTCTATCTCTCAGGGAACAGAATGGAGGAGAGGCTGGGGAAAATGGAAGACCAGGAAGCCTGCTATGAAACTGACTCTTAGAAGTCACAGAGAAGCTGTGTTCATGAAATTTCAGTATGTCTCCCTAAAGACCTGAACAGTTCCAGAACGTTGATATCCTAATGTCGATATCTCATTGGGACCCACACATTGATGAAGAGTGACAGGCAGTTGACAACTGCTGAGAG
This sequence comes from Myodes glareolus, assembly GCF_982192425.1. Classification (NCBI taxonomy): domain Eukaryota; kingdom Metazoa; phylum Chordata; class Mammalia; order Rodentia; family Cricetidae; genus Myodes; species Myodes glareolus. The sequence goes on along the minus strand of NC_142033.1, from coordinate 7,929,164 downwards.
AGGGAGACTCATTCTTCACTGAAGATGAGCTCTCTGATTGGTTACCCCAAACCAAGTGGGCTGCCTTAAACACAGGCGTGGAAGCACCTGAGCAGACCCAGCAGGCTGCACTTGGTAAGCCGGTTCAGTTCTCTGAATGTGTAATGACGATGGTTTGAAGAGAACAGGCTGTGAATCTGGGAAGCCAGGAGGCAGGGCCCTCAGACATGAGGGGCAGGAGGGAGGAGAGAAACGATGTAATTATAGTTTAACTAAGTAAAAATGGGAAAACCCAATATAAATATACCCACATGTTAATATGAGTTTAATGTTTATAGGCTTTGCAGCGTTTATAACATTTTAATCCATGAGAACCATGGATTTTGAGAACTATTTTCTAAAGCTATCAGGGTAAGTGTTATTCACAGGGAAGGAAACTGAAGTCTAAGCAGCTTAGATGCTTGGCCTGAGTCACTCAGTGGGAGGGCAGGAATTGGAATCTGGTCTGCCAATGCTTTGATTATTACTTCCTACCTTAGCACACTGTACTGGGGTTCTGCAAAGAATGGAAAGCCCTAAGTCCCCAAAGTAGCACTCCATAAGTATCTGTTGTATGCTTTATCAAACAGGGGACCTTTAATAATGCAATATTACCACAAAAGAAAAGCAGGGTCAGGATATGGCCAGCATAGGGTGCTGAAAATTGCAAGGACGAATTAAACATAGGAGTTAGCCCAGCAAAACTGTTTGTTACTCTAAAAAGGAAGTAGCATCACGGGAGCACAACTTTAATCAGTTCTCCTGAAGGCTGGGAGCCTGATCGGGTGCCTTGGATCCTGCCTAACCATAAACTCCGACTGCAAGACAGAGCGTGGTGCTCTAGCAGAGGCAATTCTGATGTCTGCAACAGGCGAACGTGTCTACACTCAGAGGCTCTCCTGCTTCACTCTTTCTGTTGCTGTCTGGAGGTACTGGGGATTGGACCAATGGCTTCACGCATGCTACAGATGGGCTCTACAATGAAGCTACAACCCCAGTTCTTTCAGATCATTTCTAAGGAACAGAAAGACGTACGAGCAAAACCAGCTAGAATGAAACCACAGAATAATCAATGCTTTGATTTTCACAACTGTTTCAACATGTCATTTGCAGTTTATATAGAAGTTCAGGAGATTTCATGAGAGCTCAGAATTTTTAAATATGATTAGAATTTGGGACAAATTCATAACACGGCAGGAACATGATCTGTAATGGTCAAGTGTAATGTCAAATGCTTCAAAATATAAACTTAAAACATTCCTTGTCTCCCTTTATATGAATATCAAGGGAAGAATGGCACATTTGAAAGGAAAGAATTTGAAACAAGAAAGACAAATTACTCACCCAAGTAACCAATGAGAGCGGCCCCAATTGTGCGTGCTGGTCCATTGAGATGGCCTGCGGCATTGTGAACCAGCTTCACCGGGGTGGCGTTCTCATGGGAGGAAATGCCCAACTGGAGAACAGGAAAGGGAAAGAACACAGTCAGAGAACGGTCTGGTATGGTACTACCACTCTTACGAGGGTAGAAACCTTTTCTGTCTCCTACTTATCAGAATATGTAAAGTGTGAGTCTTCTTTACAATCTTTCCTGTAACATGAGGGCCGGCTTGTTGGGGTTTCTGTCCCTCCCAGTACCCCAACAGCCGGCAAGCAACAAAGAAAATCACTCACAAGATTCCATAAGGTTATAAACTGATTGGCCCATTTGGTCAGGCTACTTATTAGTTCTTATGACTTATCTTAACCCATTATTCTGATCTATGTTAGCCACACGGGCTCAGTACCTTTTTCAGCTGTCAGCTTACATGTTGCCTCTTCGGTGGTCTGCGCAGGAATGGCAGAGGAACTTCCCTGCTTCCCAGAATTCTCCTGTTCTCATTGCTCCACCCCTACTTCCTGTCTGGCTTTCCCGCCTATACTGCCTGCCTGGCCAATCAACATTTTATTAAAATATGATTGACAGAATACAATTCTCCCGCACCACTTTCCTTTAATTGGGCAAGGACTTCCACAGTATGAGATTCCATAAAAGTAATTTTAAACACAGTCTACAGAGGTAAGGATGGCAGAGATATTTGAGACATTTCCTGAACGGACCTCCCTGTGGCTTGGAGGCTGTCCACCATTCACTGCCTCGCAGACAAATACTGTTGGCGATATAGTTTTATCCAGACCCAATCAGCTTCATTTGTATAAAATTTCCAGGATTACAGATGAAACATGACTACATAAGGAAACGACAAAACATATCGACTAGGCTCTTCTGCAATTAGAGCCAGAATTACAGAGAAAACCTTTTTTATTGTATTTGTTTAAATTTTAACAATGTCAGTATTTTTTTTAAAATATAAAAGGAAGTCTATGTGGTGGTCCAAGCTTAAAATTTCAGTGTCTAGGAGGCTACGGCAGGAGGAATCCAGGTCAAGACCGATATGGGCTATGCAGTAAGAACTTGCCACAGAAAGCACAAACCAGTCAATCTAATAACTTATCACCAGAAACTGTGTTCTTTAGGATCGTTAAGGTTCAACTTCTTAACATTCTGTGGCCTGGGGTCACACCTAGGGAATGTCTGCAAAGAGAGTGTTCTAAGGCTGAGCTACACTCACGGCTGAACTCCACACTGCCAATGTAAGCGTTGATGCTCAGCAAGATATTCTCAGTTTCCCAATTAAGCTAAATATTTAAATATGTTTGGCCTAAATTAGGAGCAAAATGTACCAAATATAAATGGCACATGAAGGTGGCAATATGGAAAAACAACTATGCTAATTAGAGTCCCAGAATAAAACTAAGAAAATGCAACAGAGAGGTATTTGCAAATCTAATTACTGAAAGGTAGTGGAAGATGTGAATTTATATTTCAAGAGAGTCAATGCTTCCATTCCAATCAGGGAATACATTTCTCAAAAAGTCTAGGTATTTCACATTTGATTTCTAGAGAGCAAATATTTAAAAAAGGAAGAAAGAAAGAAGGAAAGAAAGAAAGAAAGAAAGAAAGGAAGGAAGGAAGGAAGGAAGGAAGGAAGGAAGGAAGGAAGAAAGAAAGAACACAGAGAACAATCACTTCAGATGCTCAGATCTGTATCGGAAGCTACACAATACAACAAAGGAAATAGTTTGGTTTGATTGAATTATCAACTTGACACAACCTAGAACCACCTGAAAGGAAAGCCTCCAATGGAGAACTGTCTAAATCAGACTGGCCTGTGGCCATGTCTGCGGGGAATTGTCTTACTAACTGATGCAGGTGAGGCTGGCCCACTGTGGGTGGTACCATCCCTGCATAAATAGCTAAGCATGAACACGAGACAGAGTCACATGCAGGGTTCCTCCACTTCTTGTTCGAGTTCCTACCCTGATTCAGTGAGGGACTGAAACCTAACAGAAGAAATAACCCTTTCTCTGCTGTAAGCTGCTTTTGGTCACAGTGCTGTGTCAGCGAGAGAATGACACCAGAAGAGGAAATGAATAACAAATGTTGAGAGAGGACCTTGTTACTGCAGTTACATCCAGCAACCCCACGGCAGTCTCGTGGATGCTTTACCAAATTACCACCAAGCTAAGGACAACATTAACTTGATGATCTTAGTTCTGAAGACCTGAGGACAAATCCGGTCCTGGCGGCCTAGGAAGGTACTGGCAGCGCTGTATTGATTGTAGAGAACTCATTGTCTTTTCGCCTGCATTTGTTGGTCGATGGACCCTTGTTTTCATCTTTCAAGCAAGCAATATCCACTCCACTACATTGGGTTTCACCTCTGAGGGACCCTGAGGGGACTGCAGTGGCTCAACTGTGCCCATCTGGACCACCCTACCAGTGAAAACCATCACGGCGAACTGGGAGAGCATTCCACTCACCTGTTTGGCGATAGCTTTGCTGTCTAGCTTGTTATAGACTTTCCGAATTCTTGCCACTGTTAGGGAGGACACAGAGAGCGCATAGAGGCCAAATGACACCTTTTCCTCTGCAACTAGTGACACAGGCGAAGGAATGACACCTTCAGACTTTACATCTTTACCTTCAAAAGAAAGAGTGAGTCTTATCACAATGGCCAATAGTTTTCTATACACTCAGAACAAAGTGTCTATTCTTCCTGTCATTCTTGCCTGGGTGGCTTTAAATATTTTTTAAGTGGAAAGAAAAGGCAGCCAGATTTCAAAACCATTGTGCCTTTTAGCTCTTGCGTATTTCTTTGACTACAGTATAGGAAAGGGGCTGCCAGTCATACAAGCCTACACCATATTACTCTAAGCGAACCTGACCATCAGGCCTACTGCACGGGAGGCAAAGGGGTGATAACTCCATCTAACACCAAACACTCCATTCTGCATGGGAAGGCAAAAGAAGCAGGGGTGTCGGCAGCACAGTGGGGCTCGGCGCTCTGCTTACCAAGTTCTCACCCACATCCCCACGCCCCTCGGAACAGGACTGCGTAGCAGGGTGGGGAAGAACACACATTTTGGAATCTTGCTTTACTACTTAAAATCTATGTAGTAAATCTATTCATCTGTCTGTCTCTGCCTCAGTTCCCACACTGATGAAACGGAAGAGAAAAAGTGGAGCTGAGATACTGATTTGAGAGAAATAGATATGTATGAGGCGGAACAGAGAACAAGGCCCTTGGGGATATTGCCCAGCTGAGCGCAGGGTCAGCCTCATTAGATACAAGGCTGAGGAAACAAAGTACTCAGGCATCATCAAGTTAGTTAACATTTAGAACTTATCTGTCATAACTGAGGTCTCTGAGACCATGAGTGAAACCAGAACAAGGACAAGGCAGATGTGACACATCTGGGTGCCACAAGTAAACTGTAGACAAAAAAGGATTTCAAAAAATGGATTATTAGGGGTGATAGCTTTAATCTTGAGAATTTTGTTTATTGGACCCACTTGTTCTTTTTTAAACATTTAAATATTTAAATTGCTTCATGTGATAGAAGTAGCAAAGAAAATAGGATTGAAGTTGACCAAAACCCTCATCTTTAATCCAAGAAGAAAACATGGGAAATTACTGAGTAGATAATGAATCAGAAAAGTACAGTGTGATTGTGAAAAGGAATACTATATTTTATTTTATTCTTTCTTTCTTTCTTTTTTTGGTTTTCCGAGACAATGTTTCTTCATGTAGCCCTGGCTGTCCTGAACTAGTTCGTGTAGATCAGGTTGGCCTTGAACTCACAGAGATCCACCTGCTTCTGCCTCCCAAGTGCTGGGATTAAAGGCAGGTCTTACCACTGCCTGGCTCTATATTTTGTTTTATCTATCAATTTATTTGTGATGCTGGGGATTGAATCCATGGCTCAGACATGGTAGCAAAACACTCTAATCCTGAGCTATATCCTCAACCTGAGAAGAACACTTTCAACAGGAATGATCAACAAAATTAAAAAGCACTTTCCCAGCCAAACACATACCCAGTCCTACATACAAATGAGTCTAGCTGCAGAAGTCATGTCCCATACAGCGCCCAGAGCTAAGGCTAAGTTACTCACATGGCACACAGACAGCCTGGAAACTTCCAACATAATTTGGTCCGAGTTCATAGATAGTAGTGACACTGGAAGGAGGTAGAACTTCCTCTAAGAAGTGAGTGGGCCCCAGGCGCCAAACCAGTGATGCAGTGTGGCGCTGTGCAGGCGGAGTACCGATGTAGGCGTAGACTGTGCTCAGCACTGGGGGATTGGCCGAGCCTGAGCCTCCAGGAGTGCTGTGGACATAATGCAGCTGTAGAGAAGACACAAGGGTGAGACGGCGAAAACCTGGAACCCAGGAATAACTACTTTTACATTATACGTATTCTCATTATCCCAAGACCATACTATATATTTAAAAACAAGTTGAGAAGCACAAAGGACAAGATTCTACAGTCTGTAACTGGGTGCTCAATGCAAAAATTTGTCATCAGATTCTCACAAAGTACATTATATAGAGAAATGGCAACAATTAAATACAGGGATACTATCACTCACTGCCTGTGGTCTAATTATCAGATTAATGATGCTTCTCTGAAAATGTAGAGTTCACAGTTCTATGATGAAACCACTTTTGATGTGAGTCTAATGAAAATTACTGATTAAAAGTATCCTAATAGTTAGAAAAATAACTATTTTTATTATATATTATTGCACATATATTATCTCAACACAAGATAGGCATGGTTGATTGCCATTCTCAGAGTTGAAAATGTTTTGTTTACTGATGAGACATCTTAATTATCAATCAACTCATTTTAAATAAATATATATTTCAGTATGGTGTAACAGATGAGGAGCTGAGGTCTGCCTGCAGCGGCAGCTTCTGTCACAGGTGAGGGACATTGCCACTGATGTGTTTCCATAACATCAGCCAAATCTCAGATCACACCCAAAACTTTACATTATTAGAGAGTGATCCCAGTGTTGTCAGCACGATGGTAAGGAACTCTCGGTAGACGTGTGTACATGTGTACATGGACATGCGTGTGTAATGATGCTGTGTGCTTCTCCACCCTAGAAGCTGACGACACAGTAACGTGAATGAGGAGCAACCTAGCAGAGAGTCTAGAGCCTCACTTCCAACACCGTCATCTACACAAAGGGATCCATGAATACTGCAATGGGAAATCCTGGCATTCATCTCATGGGCACAGACTGTCACAATGGCATCGCTACCATTGACTGGGGATAACATCAGTGTAAGATGGACACTGTCTCACACAAGTTAAGAGATTTTAACCTCTCTGAGTTCTGTTCAAAGTCAGGACAGCTTACAGCCTGGACCAGAAATGCTTTAGATCGATATAGTCTGAACTGGAAGTGCTTCAGACAGATTTTCCAGACTTTGGCACATCTATGCAAACTTTGCTACTCAGAAAATGTAAAATTCAAAATACTCTGAAATCCCATCCCCCTTTTATGAGTGATACTGGCACTCAGGAAGTTTTAGATTTTGGTATATTTTGAACTATTTTGAACTTTAGGTTTAGAAACGTTCAACTGAGACCAATATTCACCTCATTCAGGATGGGATTCTTTACTTCTCCTTCTCAGTGCTCTTGAATACTAGAGTGTGACATTCTTGATAAAGCTTACATCCCCATTCCTTCAACACAGATGGCTGGGGGGATGGTTCAAAGGGCCTCCTGCTGCACCAGCATGAGCACCCAAGGGAAACCCAGGCACAGTGGCCTGCATCAGTGTGTGGCACCAGAGAGGTGGAGGAGGAAGGCTCTCGGGTGCTGGTGCTGACCAACCTAGTCATCTTGTGAGCTATAGGTCTAGAGGGACTCTGTCTTAGAAACAGAGTGGTGAGCAACAGAGGAAGACACCCAAAGTCAACAGCTGGCCTCCACATACGCACACATGTGCTCATGCACGCACACCCATCTACAGGCATGCACATGCCATCACCTTCTCTCAGGAGCTGGCTTGAGAACGGCTGTGTTTCCTGGTGCAGAATGCTTACCTTCACAGTGCTGACCAGCTGCCCGTCGATATAGAGGGCCGCGGTGCTGTTCTTCAGCATGCCTTTGCTCATCAGCAGAACCAGATGATGCCACTGTCCTTCTACTATCAGCTCTCCACATCGAAAGCGGGCACAGCATGGGAGAATCTCATAGAAGGAGGATTCCTCACTGAAATCATCAACTAAAACCGGGGGGGGGGGGTGTTAGTCAGAGCGCATGCCCACACTGCCCCTGTTCTGTAGCCTGCATCTCTCCATCAGCACCGGAGGACATGCTGCTCATCCCACAGACCATCCTGCCCAGAACCTCAGGACAGCAGCTCTGGGGAGAGGCGCTGCATGGCTCTGTGTGGAAGGCATCCGTTGCTGCAAGCTCTTGCTTTCTGGGAGAACCTTGTTCTACAGATATCCTCTGCTGCCAGCTTCCCACTCTCCCCACTTCTGCGTGACAGGTAGCACTGGTCACACTGTGCTAATGACAGGTATGTAAGCAGTAAGATGACAGGACAGTGAGATTTTCTTCTTTTCTTATCTTATTTCTTTATTTCTGAGACTGTAATTTAATTACCACAGTACTCCCTTCGCTTTGCTTTCTCCTCCCAGATCTTCCCCTTCCCTTTCTCCTCCCACCCCCAGCTCCAGCTCCTCCCAGATCTCCCTCCTTCCCTTTCTCTTCCCACCCCCACCTCCAGCTCCTCCCAGATCTTCCCCTTCCCTTTCTCCTCCCACCCCCAGCTCCAGCTCCTCCCAGATCTCCCTCCTTCCCTTTCTCCTCCCACCCCCAGCTCCTCCCAGATCTTCCCCTTCCCTTTCTCCTCCCACCCCCACCTCCAGCTCCTCCCAGCTCCTTCCCATCTCCCTTCCCAATTGTTCAGAATAAATTTTGATCAACTATAACAAACACTATATGGAAGTGTTCATATTAATTTCATTTTAGTGTTCATCTAACTGAAAATTAATGTACTGTTTTCTGTTCTGTTTGCTGTCCTTGGTGGTGTGAGGAGGCAAATCCAGAACCTGGCACGTGTCAACATGTATTCTTCCCCTGAGTTATAGCACAGTCTTGTTCTTTCTCACAATTTATAACGGGGTAAACATCAGCTGAGAGACAGAGGTTAAAACCACATAAAGGGGAAATGAAGAGGCTAACATAACCCATACATATAAAAGTAAAGTTCCAATTATATGAAAAAAAATGCCGATCCCTACTTTGGGCCTATGAAGGTAGCTACTACGGTAAAGCATCAGATCTTGTTTAGAATGAGAATTTCTTTAACAGCGAAGACACCGCAAATGCAAAACCCACTGAGTGATGGACAACTGGAGCAGAACGGGGAAGCCCAAGCAGTAAGTGGAGACGGCCTCAGGAGGCCACAGTAACAGACGGACGGTGTGAAGAGCATCAAAGGAAGTACAGGACTGGCATGTGCTTAGCATGTATGGCGCCCTAGCATCACACACACACACACACACACACACACACACACACACGCACGCACGCACGCACTCACGCACACCAGCTCTGGCGAGGCGGCTCATAGGTAAAGGCACTTGGCATTGAGCCCGATTGCCTGAGTTTGATACCCGGGACTCACAGTGGCACAGGCTTCTCTCTTGCATCCCCCCAAAGGCACACTAGAGCAAAAAGTTGTGCTTCCCTTCCTTATTAATAAACAGTAAATATTCTCCAGTACTGAAGATGATATTACTTAAAAATTCTATGGAGCGTGTGAAGGTTTGAAAGAAAATGGCCCTCAAAGGGTGTGGCAGTATAGTGGGTGTGGCCTTACTGGAATAGGTGTGGGCCTGCTGGAGGAAGTGTGTCACCTTGGAGGCAGACATTGAGGTCTCATATATGCTCAAGCCAGGCACAGTGGGACAGGCTACTCTTTACTGCGTGCCTAAGAGGCAGAACTCTCAGCTAAGTCTCCAGTACCATGCCTGCCTACACGCTGCAATGTCCCACCATGGTGATAATGGACTGAACTTCTGAACGCTAAGCTCCCTCAATTAAATAAGAGCTGCCATGGTCATGGTGTCTCTGCACAGCAGTACAAACCCTAATGAAGACCAGGGTGAGTGTGGCGGTTTAGCTCCTATAGTGCTTGCCTGCCATGCATGAAAGCCAGACTTGGTCCCTAAAGCTTGCAATCACAGCAGGAGGGGTGGAAGCAGGGGGATATGGAATTCTAGGCCACCTGGGCTAACAGTGAGACTTCCATCTCGGAAGCAAACCAACAGTAACTTTTGGAGAGGAATGGACGGCGCACCACAGTAAGACAGTGCAAAGCCTGGCAGTTGAGGGTTACTCAAGGCTTCGAGCTGGCTAATTAGCTATCACCAAGACAAAAAATAGATAGAGAGGTAGGTTTCATAAACAAATCTCAGGCAAGGCCCTGAACAGAATAAAATTCAAGTTTCCAAATGCAGATGTCCACTATGTGTGTGAAATATAAACACTACGCTTAGAACATAGACTTTTAAAAAAGATGACTTCATGGTTCCTGGGGTAACGTGGACTTAAACAAACAAAAAATGATAATGCCTTCTCCCCCCAGGAAGATCAATTGGACCAAAGAACATTAATTTTGAAGGAAAGATGCAAGAAAAACTGATCACAGGGAAGTGTGAGAGAGGGTGGGAGAAGAGCGACGTGACTGAAATGGGCATCCTCAGCACAGCATCAGGACCAGAATCCTGAGCGCTGGCACATGAGATGCGCCCTTGCTCAGGCCCAGCCTCTGCTGCTTGCCTGCTCACTTTGAAAGTGCTTTAAGTGGGGTGTACTTAGGACCAAAAGACACAGCATACATGTAGGAAATTCTCAAAGAAAATATGTATGTGTGTGTATGTATATATGTGTATGCAGGTATGTATGACACACAATTCACAGGTAAATAGGCAAAAATTCATATAACCTGTTCTACACTAGCCTAGTAAAAGCCAGATGAGGATTAATACTTTAAATTTACAAATGAATATTAATTAAGGTAGACATTCCCCTTTGGAATCGTGAGAGCAGAAAGAGGCTGACACCAACCGTAGTTCTGGAGTAGCTCCTCCTTCGTGGAGACAATTAAGGAGCGGTCTTTTGCAGACAGAACTATGGCAAGGCACACATAATGCTGCTCGGAGGAATTCGCTCGCCGCACAACAGTGAGGAGCCTGACGGGGTGGTTATTAGGAGGAGAACTGAAGTGCTCGATGCAAAACCAGCAGGAATAGCTTAGGCCAGAAGGAGGAGGGAAGAACCTCTCACCTGGAGTCAAAAGAGAAAAATCACGAAAGGCTCCCATTTGTGGCTCCCATTTACATTCTTAAAGAGGTGGTCACACCAGATGAACTGCTAGTGAAATACCTCCTGAGGAAGGAGTGCCGCTTACCTGAACCAATGCCACTGACCACAGCCCCATCAGTAAGACCAGTTGTGACAGCATTATTGGTAGGGGCGTTATGGGGAGCCAGGCTGGGCAGAAACAGGCAGCTGGTAAAGAAGACACATCCTGGTTAGAGAGCCACTCTGTGTTTACACAACGGACGTGCAAACAAGCATGCAACCGTAGCTTTCCAGCTACATCTGGGCATACAATCTCAATCAAAACACTTGAGCAATTTCATTATCACAGAAAAGATATCTCCCTGCAATGCTGCCTCATAATTCGGCAACTGGACATAGTTGTGCACACTCTGAGGCTACTGGACATCACAAATTTGGAGATTCACTGTAGAGTATTGCTGCTTTGGCTGCTTTATCAATCTCAGGATATTTAAAGTTATCATCTGACATCACTGGTGTCACTGAGTAGTCATACAGATGACATTATCAACCGTAATATCATACATAATCTGGAGGCAAGATGAAAGAACCCAATCCGAGCGTACTATCTAAGTTTCTCTATCATCTACATCTCATATTTATTGCCACAGGAATTGGCTAAGTGTCGGGAAGGGAACAGATAAAGCAGCTCCTTTGTTCGAGCAGTTTCCTTCTAGGATGACATAATTCTGTCACTCAGAGAGGATACATGAATGAGCTGGATGTGACCCAAGAAAACGATTTTATCTACAATCAAACTTACAAAAACTTACTCAACCATGGACCTCAATTACTAACTCCATCATTATACCAATGTAGCTAATATGATAAATAATTTTTAAAAAGTAAACTAGAAACAGCATGCTCAAACAACTGGAATCGCTTAAAAACATACAGCACAGAATGTATAACAGCATATTCTAACCCAGCAGTCAAGATCAAGTCTCTCTGCAAAGATCTCAACGAGGCTCAAGATGATAGAGCGAGGTTCTAAGATAGCCAGGTCGGTGAGCTTGCCACTTCCTTACCCAAAGCCTTCAAGAGACGTGTCAAATTCAACAAATGCTGGAGTAACGGAGGATCCATGAAGTCTGATATCGTGAGGGGTTGTCATGGAGACGAGACACTTCACCCTGGTCAAGGGAACAGTGCTTCCTTCTGCAGACTTCACCAGACTTTTACTTATCCTGTAATGGTTATCCTCATGTAGGCTGAAAACGTTGTCAGAGCCCAGACCTTCCAGAGAGGTGACCATGCTGCCTGCGAGGCAGGGGGAAAACATGCTGGATTTTAAAATAGCTTTACCAGCCTGAGTTATTTTCACACTAGAATTTTCTTTTTCAATACCAAGGACACTTGCACTCTTGCAATGCTGTCTGTTCCCTTTCAGACTTAAAGAGCTTGTGTTTCCTTTTAAACTTACAAGACCACACACACCGCAGAACACCAGCCACTGGTACTAAACAGAAAATAAGTGCTACAATCACTGCTTCCCCCCCCCCTTACGTAACTAACTCTCAGCTAAGGGGTGTAGTTTCTTTTTTTTTAGAAAGTAATTTTATTAAATTATAAAAGTTCCCATTTCCGCCCCTCCTCCCAACACCCTCCCACTCCCCCCACTCCCTCTCCTCCTCCCTCTTCATCCCTAAGAGCAGTCAGGGTTTCCTGCCCTGTGGGAAGTTCAAGTTCCGTGTGTGTAGTTTCTTAATTCACAACAGCACTGATCTTTTCTCTTTGGAAAAAAAAAAAGACTCCCCCCACCACAAGCAACATAACAGAAAGAAACTGGGTAGCTCAGAGAGAAATAGCAACACTCACTTTTCCTGTCTCCCCCATCCTTTGTACCCTCAGAGCTATTGGAATAAAACCCTTTGTTTGAGGATCTCTATGTGTACACAGTGCTGATAAACAGTCCTGTCTTCCCAGGGAACATCTCAGATGCAACAAAGGAAACATTCCCTCTGAAGATGATCTGCAGGGTATCTTCAATGTGCCTGATGCCGGGTCGACATAATAGTGTTTTAATGCTGTTTTAGGGAGTAACTACTATTCTCTCTACTTTAACAAAGGGAATTACAACTCAATTCTAAAGAACTGTGTAAAGCACAAAAACCAAAATACATAAAGGGGATGTGTAGTAATTAACATGAAAACCTGTAATATATCCTGCCTTCCCATGAAACCATGCTGGGACTCAAAAGATCTCAAGTTTCCACAGCACGGCAGCTAACACTGGTGATGATCCATGGCGGGGATCAGTGGCTGAAGGTTGATGAGCTCACCTCAGAACTGTAGGGAACGACTACGATGGCCATTACTGCCTCTCAAGGCAGCCACAGTGGACAGGGAGGATGTACCTCAGGGACAGAGCAGCTGCCTAGCACAGCGTTAATCCTCAGCACATCCAAAACAAAACGACAGAAAACACAAACCACAAAGTGGGAAAAGTTAGTCACTCTGGCTTTCTAAGGATCGTCTCCGCATGGTGCGCTAGCATTGTCTATGCAATGGTCACTATAAGTCTCCCTTATCTGCCCTACCTCCAAGGCCAGCAGCGACCCGGAAGGAACCGTAGAGTACAACATGCACAAACACACAGAGTTAACCATGGAAGGAAACCCTAAACCACACTTAGCCACAGGATGGAACCCCGAATCCAGTGCAGCTGGGCTCCACTGCGATTTCCCACCAGTTGTGGATGCATGGTGTCTGTTTGTGTCCTATGACCAGTGGGCAGTGCCTGCATTCTGCTCCCTCCCAGGTCACGTTCCTCCACTCTGAGTGACATCTCCTTGGAGGCTACTCAACACATCAACCACATTTGTCTAGGTGACCACAGCTCCCTGTCCTCCTCATTCCTCTGTTGACTCCATTCAGTCTTCTCTCCTTTCATTCAAGCTACTTTGAGGACGAGTTGATTGGTTCCCGTGAATGACATCTCCCTCACCCTCTTCTATGCCAGGGGCTAACCTGCCCATATCCCGTACCACCCAGCACTACCCCCTATCACGTCCAGAGAACCTGAACTGTTCTCTGTGCCACTGCTCAAACAGCAATGAACTCTTCTGTTTGGAAAAGTTTTCATAAATATCCACCCTCCCTCACATGGATTTCATTAACAAAAGAAACCAAGACAAAGAATTTCAAACTCAGCTTACTTCTCATCTCGGGCTCGTAGCTCAACGAACTTGGCTTGTGGACCCTATATTGCTTTAGTAGCTTTTTGTCCCAGGCACCACAATTCAAAGGGCTTGCCAGACGCAAAAACTCCCTAAAAAGAAAGCAAAGTTACTCCTTGACTGAGAATACAGGACAACACGCCACATTGTGAGGGTGGGGCATAATGAATTATAATATATATATGGAGTAGACAGAACATAACATGCGATGCCAACGTCACATTATAATCAACATAGGCCTGCACATCTACTATGCGTTTCCTACACACATTGAGTGCCCCCTTCCACACATCACTGAAATGTGTTCGTAGTCTTCTCGTTTACTTTGCTTCCTACATTCATAAAATTCCCATGTTAATCATGTTAATCCTACTTCCTAAAACTGTCTTTGATCTGCTCCTTTCTCTCCAGTCTTATATTTCACAGACTAACTACCCTGCTTTTGTATTCTTTTGTATTTCCCTCTGTGTATTGCTGTGCACCATGTGTGTGCTTGGTGCCCACAGAGGCCAGAAGAGGGTTTTGAACCTGGAGCTACAGAAGGTTTCTAAGTCCCCATTTGTGTTCTGGGAACCAACCAATGCCCTCAACTGCTAAGCCATCTCACTAGCCTCAGAAAAAAGTTTAAAAACATACCAAATTTTATTTTTCCTCTTGAATTAAAACATACATTCTTCTTGAGTTAGGGATACACCTCAGTAGTAGAGTACTTGTCCAGCATGCATGAGGCCCTGGGTTGATTTTCAGCACTACCTTCTCCCTGCCACACACACACACACACACATACACACACAGAGTGCATGTGCACACATACATACATGCATATACAAACACATATATACAATTTTGAGGGATTCACAAACTGTAGTATGCTCATACCATATTATTTAACAATAAACAGGAAGGAACTAATTAATGATATACATTAAAAACTTGCATATATCTCAGGAGCATTATAAATAAAAATTATTAATCTATAAATGTCACATATAGTGTGTGTGCAAGCAGAACATTCTCAAGGTGACAAAACTATGGAGCAAGAGTACAGAGTAGTGGTATACACACGTTAGGGATGGTGGGAGACCAGAGAGTGTGTGACACAGGGCACACAACCCCCTTCAGTTATTTTTGGAGACAAGATGCCACTATGGTGGGTCCCACCCTATACTCATAAGCGCTAGGAATCAAGGCGTGCCACTTCTAAAGAGTTGGTCCGTTTTGTAGTTTGTCCATATTTAGCTCAATTAAGTCCATGAAAGAAAAATTTTTATTTTTTGTGGTACTGGGAATTGGACCTAAGAGTTCATGCATGCTAGGCAGACTCGCTATGTCCCTAGACTTCATGCACTTTTCCCTGTGAGACAGCATGTCACTGAAGTCCCCAAGTCTCTGAAGTCAGGCCTTGCTTTTGCGCCCCACCTTCCACACCCTGTTCCAGCTTCCTGAGTACCTGAGAAGGCAGGCTTCACCACAGGGTCTGAACAGATCGTAAAACTCTCGCCTCAAATGCGATGACGCCCCAAACTGTCTTTTACTAACACGTAAATATGAAAAAGAATTTACTAACCTCAGCACCATGGGCTCCAAGGCCTGGGAGGCTAAGCGTTCAAACATGCGCTGGAGGGGTGGATGCAGCGAGTGGTCCTCGTCAGCCAGCGCAGCACTGCACCTCTGCAGTAGCCGTGCATGAAGACCGGCTTCACACATGACCTGCTGGTTTCTCTCCGTGTGTACCAGCGATTGTAAAATATTGGCCACAGCAAGTTGAAGGTCCAAAGCATGCTAAAGTTAACAGAGAGGGGCACGCCATGGGGGCGTCCTTAGCGACACGGGTGCAGTTCTCTCTACAACCAGCACCACTTGCAACAGCAAGTTTTATTTCCTTGAAAACATGCTCACATAAACTAAGAAACTGGCTCAAGCAATAAATACAGCAGTTTAAGAATAAGGTCAAGTGGAAATCTCATTTTGATTGGCTCCACTCGTTCCTGACTGAACTCTCTTCTCCCTGATGTCTTCTGAACACCACAATTACGCAAATGTTCCATTTCCATAGCAACAGATGTAAAGTCTCCTTTTCTTCTCTGTAAGGCAGGGTAACACTATGTAGCTAGCAACCTAATATGTAGAGCAGGCTGGCCGGGGACTGGCTGGCCTTTGCCTTTCCAGTGCTGGGATTAAAGCTGTGTGCCTGCGTGTCTGGGGCATGATGTCTTTTCCCTGGTGGTAGACAAGTAGCTTAATGGAAGTTTGTCATTCACATTTGTGACACTTTGGGGCTTAGAAGCCATACAAAAACCATCACCCCAAGTGTAAACAAGCCAAACTTTTGAGTGTTCATGACAGAAGAGATAAACAGGCTCATTGTGGTACCTGCAGGAAGTTTTTCTTCTGTTTTGCCTCTTAGCCATTGCCACCACTGGTCAGGGTTTACAAGGGGGAAACAGTGAGACTCTCACGCCAGAGGCAACCAGCTGGGTTCTACTGATAACAAATTAACTATATTAAAAAACAAACTGCTGTCTGGAAAGCACTGCCTGAATGGCTTTCCTGCTGCTGTGAGCGGCCAGCTCAGTCTACACTCTCTGTGGTCCTTATTTCTCAAAGGTTAAAAACCACACTTCTCTTTCGTTCCCTAAACTCAGAGAGAACTACCCCACCCAGCTTACCTCTGGCTGTGTCACTGAGCCCACAGAGGCCAGGAGGTCCAGCATGGCCAGCATGGCTCCAGGGTGGATGATGACTGCGTCGGAACTCGGGAGAGGTGAGCTTGTCATGTCGAGCTTCAGGTCAGCAACACCTTTTGCAGGATACACAGGAGGAGTGGAGACGCAATGAAACGCATGCCTACAAAGAAGGAAGGCCTGTTGAGACCTCGTGTAAAACCAGTCAGAGTCCGCTTTCCTCATCTCCTGCTATTTTAAGTCATTGATTTGCAAAAAAGCCTTGCAATTCAGGGAGTTACAATTGACCTAATGCGTGAGACACTTAAAAAAAAAAACAAAACTAAACCAATGCATCGTCACCTCACTGAGTTTCCTGCAGACAACTTACCAGTTCCTGGCTCATACGGCCTGTGCTGTCTACTCTTTGGGTCGTCATTAAACAGTGGCATGTGTAGCAGGAGGTATTGTTAAAAAGCAGCTGAACGAGTGACCCACAGCTCTAAGAGGACAACCGTTTGGGTAATAGCTCACTAAACCGAATCCCTCAGCCCGAGTCTTTTGAAACTAGCTGTGTGGTGTTAATCTTCTCTTGACCTAAAGGCAACAGGATCATCGGCTAATAAGATGTAAGTGATCTACTCTAGCAGAAGACACTGAGTGAATGCTGGCTCAGCAGAGAAGTTTTTGGTTGATCTGGAACTACATTCACATTGTGTGTGTCTCTCCAGTATTACTGAAAATATTCAGTCTTTATGAGCAGAGACGGTGTCTTTTGTACAACAAGCTTCTATTAGACGGACAGTCAGGCCATTCGCTCCCACAATGCTCTCTTTTTCTACATCTTAATATGTTCATCTACAATTCACTGCTGTCCAATGCTCCAGAACAGGTACCTGTGGCCACAGCCTGTGGGCGCTCTAGTTCCAATGGGTGGGTCTCAGCCTAATCTCAGGCCGAGCACTGTCACTAAAAGCTGTGCAGCTCCGGCTCCAGCTCAGGAGCAGCTTGGGAAACAGATGCCCTCCTTCAGTGACTTAGTAAAGAACTGGCACTGCCATGTTTCCGAAACACGCACTATTCTCTTCTTACAGAAATTCTAGGAAAGCGTTCATCTGCACTCATGTTCATTTAAGTCAGCAGTGCTGAACCCATTCATGCTTTCACTCCCGTCCTGGATTTGGTGGTTTACATTCAGAAAGCTGTAACTTCGAAAATTATCAACAAGGATTTCTGGGCTGGAGAGATGGCGAGCGCTGGCTGCTCTTGCAGAGGCCTCCAGCTCAGTTTCCAGCACCCTCAGAGCAGCTCACAACTGTCAGTCACCCTCTCCTGGCCTCTCTGGGCACCAGGCACAGCAGGCAGTGCACTCACACATGCAAACAACACACTCGTATACATAAAATAAAAATAACCCTAAGCCAAGATTTCTCAGCATATCTTACTAACGGTTGTGCTTCATATTCTTTCTCTTTATTCTTGAAAATATTTTTATCCATCTAGAAAAAAGATGACACTTTCTCAGTGTAACAGAGATTCCCCCACTCACTGAAATTCATACACAGTACTTTCATTCTGAACAAAAACAAATCAAATTTGATGAAAACAGAGATTTCAGTTGTATATCTTACATAGTGGCCTTTCTTTGAAACTTATTTGTGAAATTATATGATTCAATTTTGAATTAAAGTATAGTCATACTCAAAGATATCTTTTGCCTTTAGAAATTAAACTTTTCACAAATGGATAAATATTACAGTAGCAAACTTCACAACCCTTAAGTGACAATATGGTCACAAGCAGAAAACATGGTAAACATTAATAAAAACCTAAAACATGATTTTTTTAATTCAATAAAGCTAGCTGCGTTTTATAGGGCCGTTAATACAGCACCAATTTTTACCAAGTAGTAGATATGACCAATCTTTAACTATGGATTGTGGTAAGTTTATTAAATAGTTAATTCACAAGCAAGATCCAACTGTTTGCAAAGGGAATAAAATGATTATTTCATCAGCTAATATGAATGTTATGATAAATTTTAACTACTAGAAATTGCTACTTAATACTCCAACTTAAATTCCCATATAATTAAGTTTTGTCAGCTTGTTTTGGTAATACACAGTCAAATACTCAAAGTCCACCCAGCTTTTATCAGGCATTTCAAGGCACAGGTATTGTACAGTAACTAGTGGCCGTGGCCCTCCCCGCAGGTCTAGGGAATTGTTTTGACTGTTGTGTGTTTTATTTCCCTAACTCTTACCATTACCCAACTATAACTCTGCCATAGTATTTCTCTTAAACTATAAGTAATAGAAAGTCCTTAAAGTAATAGAAAGTTTTAGTTCCCAAAACACGAGGCTGACTAGTTCTTCCTAGTTTAAAAATAGAGACAATCCCCATGTTTTTTATGTACGACATAGATCAGAAGTTCAAACTTCTTTAATGTCCGGATGTTCCACAGATCAGGAAAACACCGAACAAGACTGTTCTGTCTCTTGCCAGCAAACCAACATGTGCTGCCAAACGGAAGAGATGCCCATGAGCTGATGTAATCTGTTGAGGAGCTGTAGAAATACCGTGACTACATGACTATTCTAATTTCAAAACGTACTATACTTGGACGTGTGAATAAATATACTGTATTATTTGCTTGATTATAGCTCAGGAGGGGACAACCTGACCTACATGGCAACCTGAAACTGTAGGTACCGGGGCTGGGCATGCAGCTCCGTAACAGAATGCTTTCCTTACATGTGTAAGTAGCCATGCTTAGTCCTAAGCAGTGGGGATGGGGCAACTGTGATTTTAGCATGAATGGTGTCATGCAGCACTGGTTTGTAAGACTGATGGAGAAAACACACAGATACGGGTGCTGCGTGAGTGATGGCTTCCCCTAAGTCCCTAGCGTCTCTGCAGATGGCTGCACTGCACACAGTGAAAACACATTTCTGACTGAAAGTCACACAGAACTCTAAACAGAGCCATTTTTCTCTGTCAATCACCACTTAAATAACAGACGTGCTTCCAGGTTTTTCTTCTAAAAGAGAAATCTATTCTTTTAGACTGTCAATTTCTACTCCATGAGTTTCAGTGACTTCATTCAAAGACTAACTGTTTTGGAACATAGCAAATTGTAGGCCTTTTTCATTTCTAATAAGGTCATTTTAAAAACAGAACTTTTAGTAATTTCATACTAAATTAAAATTTTCATACTACTTCATAAATATAATCCTTTCTCTAATATTTACTAATTTTTTGAGATCATAAACACACTAATGCTCAAATGGAAAAGTCTTATCACATTCACTTTGCAATGGAAAGCTTACTGAGTTAACTCGAATGTCTAATTTATGTCCTCTTGAATTAAGATCAACTCTTTAAAAGAAAATTATTTGGCATGCACAAAGCCGTATTTACTCACAGCATCACACAAAAAAAGAAAAAGATATTTGAGGACACAAATATATTGAAATGCAAAATTTATTTAAAACTATTCATGATTAATTATAATGGGATACAAGCCCTAGTAAAAATCAAAAACAAAAAATAAAATAAAATGTACCATTTTTCCCTAATGAGTATTTCTCTAGGAACTTGGTTGGCCCTGCAGATCCCAGGGAATCAGAACAAGACCCATGACGAGCCAGCTCCATGTGTGCTCAGGTTCCACACAGAAATGGGGTAATGCCTGCCTGTAATCTAGGCGCATTTTCCTACCTAGATTATTCATCATGCCCCCTACAATATAAATAGTTCTTAGACTATATTGCTCATGGAATAAGAAGAAAAAAGCTCATATATATTCAATATAAAGCAAAATTTCAATCTGAGTTTGACTGAATTTACTGGCACAGAAAAAAAACTCAGAATGTGTGATATTTTTGATCCATTACCCATAATTATATTTGTTTTGTAGTCTGAACAACTGTCATTAGGATGAGAAGCATAATATAACAGATTCTCAGATTCATTTTCCAAAAATCTCAATTGGAGATGTTTATGAGTTAACGAACTACAGCAGCCACGAGGACAACAGAGAAGAGAAAGCGCACGGTGCCAAAGGCACAGACCGACCAGACTAGGTGCAGGCTGTTCAGACTCCTGAATGGATCTCAACTGCGCTTGGCTGATCACTTGCTATTTTGGTCCCCCCCTTAATTCATAAAATTTAAATGTGCAATGAACTGGAGCAGCTTACACGTTTTCAAGGGATACATGGAAGTAAAATCTCAGGGTGTTTTTTCTTCTGTTTTTCAAAACTTGGCTTTGTCTCTGTTATAGCCTCATATTTCAACCAGTTCATCCTGACTGAGAAAATACACGTTTCCTTTGAGGGCTGTTCACTTTGTAATAACAGTAAAACCAAGAATGTCCCCAACAATATGTAATGAGAAAGGGGGAGCAGTCTACTTAAAGAAGCACGAGCCCACAGTTATTATTTCTCTTTAAGGGGGACAGTTCATGAGTACACTGCGGGAGGGCCAGAGTCAGCAAGAGTGCCCGGGCAGTGGAGCGCAACAGTCTGGGAGAGGAGTAGTGGTCTGGGAGAAGCAGAGTGGTCTGGGAGAAGCAGAGTGGTCTTGGAGAAGCACAAAGGTCTGGGAGAAGCGCAGTGGTCTGGGAGAAGCGCAGAGGTCTGGGAGAAGCACAGTGGTCTAGGAGAAGCACTTTTTCTGTTAGATAAGCGTCTCTATGCACAGCTTTCGGCTGTATAATGCCTGCTGTGTGAGGAGGGTGGCATTCCTTGCTTGTATATGTAGGCATACAACAGGAACCTGCATGACTTGTGGAGAGGTCAAATTACAACTTCAGGTACCAGTCCTGCATGGCCCTGGTTTGAGACAGTCTCTTGTTCATACTATGTATGCCAAGTTACCTGATCCATGGAATTTCTGGAGATTCTCTTCTCACTGCCTCAGGTCTCCCCTTCTAAGCCCCAGGGTTACAGACACCCACTTTCCAGGCTTTATGGGGACTTGAATTCAGGTTGTCAAATTGTGCAACAGGCACTTTGCCCACAGGCACTAGCCCAAGGGCAATGCTCTTAATGGAAAGTCTGCCTGCTCTTCAGGTCATAACAGTGAAACTACTTAGTAGGGATGAGTGAAAAATTCTACACATCCCACATACTACTATAGATTAAACACATCTTACTTTCATCAACATACTGAAGGGAAACTAGAAATCTGAAAACCTAAAATGTAATTTTTTTTAGTCCCGCAAAGGAAGCCTAAAGAAAACACGAACCCCAGGTTACAGAGAGATCGCAAACACTACATCAACGCACAGGCAAGCACAGGAAACCCCACAGCAATCCACATTGACTTCTCGTGTGAGATCAGTACCTTTTCCTGGACAAAGCTGGTGTTCCCCAAGGAGAGGGGAGAGAAGACTCGCTTGTCAGGCAGGGCGGGATCTGCTCTGCACGACTACAGACAAAACAGACGGGTTAGTGGTTAGGAGAGCACGTGCCGCTGGCCAGCAGCCGCTTAGTGGCACAGGACACGGAGGGTCAGTCTCATGAGAAACATCTTCACATTCTGCGGGAGGGAGGGCCATGAGGAACACAACACAGGGCCGACCGGAAGAGCAAAGCTGCGGGCGGCAGAGGCTGCCCCTACCAGTGTTAACACGGACCTTGCTGAACAGATGCCACTAAAACTGAGGGGCGTTAAGTGGAGTCAGTAGCAGAGAGAAGTAGAGTTACACATAGCCTCAGTGCCGGGGTGTGCAGCGACCTGGTGCGCAGCTCCTGCCTTCAGTCACACAGCAGGCTGCTTCCTGCAGGTTAGTAACTAACCGCAATATGAGAAACTAGGTACAACACCTGGATTTTCAAACCCATTAATAACTAAGAAATATTGTTAAGATGCAAGAAACATCTCAATATATGTTTAAAAGTAAATATTACATGAACAAAACATACAAAACCGATGAGAATCCCTGGTTGCTTGGTCTGTTTAGTGCTGAAATGGGAAAATCCCATTTATTATATGAAGGAAAATGGGAGACTTAAAATGATAATGCTAAAACTAGACAAATCAGAACATGACCACGCTATCTTTAGTGGGAAGTTAACTGAAAACAGTCAAACCATGAAAGTAAAGATGCTGGGTGAAGGAGCTGGCCTGTTTCTGTGCAGAACCCTGGATTTCTTCACGATAGAATGTGTGCGCACACTACAACTATTTGTGTGTGTTCCCTATCAATGAGCAGGTGGCCAGGACGCAGAAACATCATGCAGGGCTAGAGACTCAGTGTGGGGGTGTGTAGCGACCTGGTGTGCAGTAGGCCTCCATCACTGGGAGAGTGAGGAAATGGTTCTGACCGCCTCTTGACTCGGATGGCTCCAGACACCCACGTGTCTCCTAGGGAGCCATGGCGTTTTCCCAGGACTGTGAAATGGGAAGTAGGAAAGGCTACCTGACAGCAACCTGAACACAGGCATCATAATAACCATTTCTCCAGCTGATGACTAGGATGAACACGTCCACATGCACCTAGTGTTTCTTGAGAGTGAAGAATAATAAACACACTAGGAAAGAAAACGTCACAGAAGCCGTTTCATTAGCGACAGCGAGGAAGCCTGCGTGGGGTCAACCTATACCCTCTGTGGATGTGGATGACAGTTGTGTTGCTTCGTCTGTTTGTGGGGCCACTAGCAGTGGGATCAGGACCTGTCCCTGGCGCATGAGCTGGCTTTTTGGAACCTATTCCCCATGCAGGAATGCCTTGCCCAGTCTCGATGCATGGTGAGGAACTTAGTCCTGCCTCAATGAGATATACCATGCTCTGTTGACTCCCATGGAAGGCTGCCCCTTTCTAAACAGAAGAGAGTGGATGGGGGAGCGAGTGGAAGGAAGGAAGAGAGGAGGGAGGGGAAACTTTTTAATTTTAATTACAGAGGTGGGGGAGAAGCTGTTCCATTACATGCAATAAAAGCTAACTGAACTTTCCTCTACTGGCAAACACTGACTGGCTCCTGCACTGCCAACTCAACATCTGGGCAATAGTGACAGTTCTGGGTAGAGGGACAGACCTCAAGTAAGCAGAAGACCGATTAGTTTTCCCTTCCCTTCTGGCTAACTCCAGTCTGAAGAGCACCCTGCCAACCAGAAGGCAGAGCAGGCCCATACCTGTCAAAAGAATCAGTGGCTACTTTGTAGAGATAGATGAAGAGCTTGCTGCAGTGCCGCAGGGTGGGTGACACGGAGTCCGCTGAGGCAGCTTCTTCCTCGAGCAGTCTTTGGAAAGGTTGTGTGTTGGAGGGGAAGACATTCATGGCACTTATTTTCCTAAGGTCCGAGAAGCAACCAAGAAACCGAACAGCATCAGCCAGCTTCTCATACTGAATCTCCGTTTTGAAGAAATGCGAGTTGGCCGGTTCGTAGCGCAGAGCTGCCGTCAGCGTGCAGAACACTGTGTGGAGGAGCTCAAACACTTGGTTCTGGCTCACCTTCTCCCAGCCATTCTTGGGAGGACAGCTCAAGGACCTCTCCATAGCCACGAGCAAGGACGTGATGTACACAAAACCTCCAACTTTCCTAAAAACCGTTCTTGAGCGATGGCTTTCTCGAAGGACTGAAAGGAGGGCCTGCAGGAGAAAAGGAAAAGTTTGTAATCTGCAATTAATTTGGAATTCAAATTAAAAACCAAACTAAACTAAAAACTACCATGCATGAATATCAAAGGTGAACATCATTCTGTGAATATTTGATATGAACGTCTTTGCCATTTGACCAATAAATAGTTATATAAAGCATTCAAGTGTTGCTGTGACAGGTGACAATGAGGCAGAATACAATTTCAGGTAATGCTGTTACACATTTCTTAGTGGTTAAGACTGGATCCGAACAATGGTTAGAAGCCTTTAACGTATAACGCTATTGATAAATTCAACTTCTTAACAGAATGACTGCATGAAATAAGTAAACCACACAGTCTCACATCACATGGCCATGAGAACTCGGAACTGTCTACGTGTGTAAAAGGGGGATTTGTCCAGGAGGGGTGGGAAAGGTAAGGGCAGCCAAGAACAGAGGTCCTTGATTCATACACATCGTTTCTCGATCTCTACAAAATTAGAGCCTGAAGCCCAAAAAGGTGCTGTCCCATTTAACTACATGGGGCACTGAGCACCGAGTTCCTTCAGACTCCGCTGTCTTTAATTGCTCGACAGTACTGTGTGTTACGCAAAGTGGGTGTTTCTCCTCCAAACGGCTGAGGTCCAGGAATTCCGTGTACTGTCTGCAGAACACCCGCACATATGCGATGATGTACCTTGGGCATGAGAGCTCATGTTGAATAGGAAAATGTGTTTATGTTTTATATATGGTTTTCAGAGATAGCCTGAACAGTGCAGTATTTTAAACAATCTTACATATGAAACAAAACTCTACTCTAGGGGATTTCTGACATGGGGCATCAGAGCAGAAAGTTCTAGACTGCTAGTTCTAGGCTGAAGTAGCACTGGCAGCTCTTGCAGAGGACCCCCACAAGGAGCTCACAGCAGGCTGTAGCCTTAGTTCCAGGGTATCCAACATCCTTTCTCTTCTGGCCTCCATGAGAATCAGGCATGCATATGGTACACAGGCATACATGATACAGGTAGGCAAATCCTACTTTTGTTTTTTAAGTTTTAGAATTTGGAGTTTTTTTATTATTATTTTGGATTTTCAAAACAGGGCTGTTCAACCTATATTACTATTATTGGATGATGAATTAAGACCACAGTAAAAAAAAAATCAAAGATTCTATACTACATTAAATGAACAGCAAAGGTAGGATTTAAATCCAGAAATTCCAGTTCCCCAAATGCACCTAACCATGATATTGTCCTGTCCTGAACCGTGTCTACATCTGTTGACACACACAGTGGGCTTCTTCCCTTGTTTCAGTTCCTGTCACACAGCAAGCTGGTGTCTACCATGAGTTCAGACACATTTTTATCTTAGCAGTCATTACGTTTCAGAAAGTCAACTTAAAATATTTCACATGTTTCTAAGGTTTGTGTCATTGTGTATACTATGACTTCTTATCTTAGAAGAATTATCTGTGTATGTTACAAAGACATAAAAACATAGTACATTCCTTCCATTCTTCTGCAAAGAATTAATTTCCATTTAAAAAATTTGGTATCAATATCGTTCCCACATTGTCAAGTTTAGTAAATTATATTTATTCTTAAGAATTACAACTCATGTTAAGAAATTTCAATGTTATAAAAATCTTAAAGTTATCATGGAGAGTAAATGCAGACCACAGAGTCAGAATGCTTGGATCCCCATCCTGGTGCTGACAGTAAACTGCTTTATCACACCAGTTACTAGAGCTTTCTGTGTTGTGGTGTTCCATAAGGGACATGGCCCACTACATACCGAGGTTAGTGTACACTGTGGAGTGTACCGTCACAGTACTGGGGCACAGTCCCTAAATAGTTTATCAAACACTGAGGTTAGGTACGCTAGATTATTTGAGATTCTAAGTATCTTACTGTTCTGAGTCATACAGGCAGCAACACACCTCTGTATCTGAACACATGGAACATGGGAAAGGCACAATGGAAACTGTCCCGGGAACTGCGCTGCCCCCCTCACACTGTGTGGCTCATAAACACCTCTACACAGAACAGGACCGCAGCTTCACAGCTGACGACAGGTGATTTAGAGTTAAGAAAAATTTCATGGCTGGTTAGAACTTTGATCGAGTTAGAAAACAATCCTAATTCTTAGTCTAAGAGTTTCAGGACATTTTGCCTCCTACTTCATCAGAGTGGCTTCTGCTGGCAACTCACAGTCCAATCAGTATTGGGAAACTCGAGTGCCAGGGCGGCTTCTTGTTCAAACCAAGATATGATAAAGAGCACGAATAATAGTGATGATGAGAGCTGGGTCTCAGGAGCTAATTAGAGAAAACTTCACTATGTATATGATATATAATTCAACGTGTGTGTCAGCAGGATTATGAAGACCATAGGATTTCAGTTTGTGTATAAAGAACTGTGGAGCAAATTAGCAGACATGTGGGCTGCACAGTTGGAGACTCTGGGAAGCAGTTTTGAATGCAGTGAAAATGGAAACTGAAGTTGAAATCCCACATCCTCCCCACTGCTTCCCAGCACTGACACGTGAGCCCTGAAATCACAGCACGTGGCACCGTCCACTGGCGCAGGCGCTCGGCAACCAGCGCTGGCTCTGAGATGAGGAGAGAGCAAATGGCGGTCTCCGTGACCTCAGCAAGTATGAGCTGTCCTGTCATGGTGCTTGTGTTTCAGCCCTTTGTTTATTCACTTCCCTGCTTTGCTCTCTCCCTTACTTTTTGGCTAAAGAAAATGATTTAGGCTCACTTTGTTTCTTTATCTGCCTCAGATGTATAATGCCCATTTTTCTAAGAAACCCTGCCTGTTACAATAGAAATGATATTCAGAAATTATGGATCAATAAATTAACAAAATATACAAATATCAAAGTCTCTTCTTTCTTATGCAGATGTGGCTGAAGTGCAAAACAAGGATTCTAGCCAAAAGTCAATAAGTCTCTTTGGATTAAAGCTGTTACTCAATTGTGCGAGACCACAATTGGTTCCTTGGTTCCTCGACCCACTAGACTCCCACTTCAGATTGTTTAATAAAGCTGGGCTCCAGTTGACAGTGTATAAACACAGGGAGGGTCTTGGGGCAGAAGTTTAGCTAGCAAGCCCAAGGAACTGCAATAAAATAAATCAAATTAAGTAAAATGACACAGGGACACTAATAGCATCTATTTGCTCAGAGGCTAACGTAAGTGGGTGCATGCGAACATACAGAACAATATCTACACACAGGAAACAGTGCTAGTTGCTGTTGGAATTACAATGTTTTCTGGTACTTAGACAAATGCTTTCATGTGTCACTTCATAGTCTTCACTTATCTACTCTACCTTGCTGGGAGTCACTAAACTCCTATGTAAACAAATTAATAGGAGAATGTTTAATTTTAGTGAGTTCTAAAGTTTTCTTACATGGCAATGTAACTACAGCACTGTGAGGAAATACATGTACTGAAATCCTGTGCGGCATATTGGTGTGGCAGAAAGGATGAGTGTTGAGGTCGTGCATGGGGAAACACAGGCAGGCTGCACTATTTTCCTCCTCTGACCATCAGTACATAAGCATAGCTTAGATGACTGGAACTGAATAGATAATATATGTGTTTAGTTTTACTCATTTCAGATGATTCTAATGAGCCAGGACAACTGTTCCAAGGCCAATCAGAAGAACCACAGGCACAGAAAGGCACGAATGGGTGCTTTCCCAAACTCCTAGCATATATAAACTGTGGAGGTTTCGTTATTTGGGATTTTTAACATTTCTCTTGCGTAGGCTGTAGGCTCAGTGGTTAAAAGGAGGTGTACTGCTCTGTAAATGGCCTGAATTCAATCCCAGGTATCTCACAATGGTCTCTAATTCCAGCTCCATGGCTTCTTATGCCTCTGGCCTTCATGGCACCTGTAGTAATAAGGAACGGCGGGCTGCATCCCGCCATCTGGCTCCCGGTTAGCTTTATCCGAAATAATTACATGGAAACTGTAGTCATTTAAACACTGCCTGGCCCATTATCTGTAGCCTCTTATTGGCTAACTCTCACATCTTAACTAACCCATTTCTAATAATCTGTATGCCACTACAAGGTCGTGGCTTACGGCATGAGTCTAGCCAGCGTCCATCTTGGGAAGGGGAATCATGGCATCTGCCTCACTTCCCTTCTTTGCAGCATTCTGTTCTGTCTACTCTGCCTATCTAAGCTGTTGTCCTATCAAGGGCCAAGGCAGTCTCTTTATTAACCAATGAAAGTAACACATAGACAAATGACCCTCCTACATCAGGCACCCACAGTCGAGGGCGTATACTTACACACAGATACACACTTGAACACAAAATTTTACAAAGTAATACATAATAAATCTCTTTAAAGAATTTCCTTGATGAAAAGATGCATATATAATTTCAAAAGGACCCTTAGATTTAATAGTAGAAAGCAAACATGTATTAATCAAATGTACCCTTAAGATGTCCGTCTTCAACTGCAGTTCTGTGGGTGGGGCTGAGTGCATCAGCCCCAGGAGGGTGCCCATGTCATCATCCCCATTCGGAGAGAGCACCAGCTGCTGTATGGTCATCAGGGCATGCTGCCGGCACTGTGGGTACTTGACTATATTGTGTGCACATCGCGCACCGCCAAACTCTCGGAAGATTCCTGAGGCAGGGAGTAAGGGGACAGCATGGAGTAACTTAAGGCAGTCAGGGTAAGTCGGGTGAACTAAAATTCAACTGCTTCTGTGGGAACAATAACCTAAACAAATGTGTGGAAAGCTGACATTCCTATTTCATCTTTTATATTACAATATAAAAATTGCATTGCAGGATGTCATGAAAATATACACATATACATTTTCTAGACTTCTTAGTGGAAGATTAATGTCCTGATACAGTCACCATGTTCATTTCTAGAATATTTGAAAATTTTAACAGGTTTGCACCAAGAAACCATACACGGAAAGCAAGCACCGACAGGTGTTTGGAAAAACAATGCCCAAGTAAGAGAGGTTTGCACTGAAGGCGGTTTACAGCACAAAGCTGGAAAAGTATGGCATCAAATGAGGAAGTAAGGCAAACACAACAACCAAAAAGGCAAAATCTACAACAGAAAACACCAGTCGTGGGGACTGCGCCAAAGTCTGCCCTCTGCATATTTGATCCCTAGTCCCAGCCAGTCAGTGACAGCACAGAGTTCGTCTACAGGCACCGTCCCAGCCCGTGTTCCCACTCACTCAGGATCCTGTTCTCAGATCAATGTTGCCGGCTCTCAGGCTTTAAAAAGAAAGACCAATCATGTATATCTGTACTTCTTATAAGTATTTCTACAATCCTGCTTTATAAAATATCTTATAGCTCCACTTTAATTTTATCAGTCTTGCTACTGTTTACATATTTGATTACCCACGAAACTTGGGATTTTCTTATGATTTTGTTTCAATGAAAATTTGTCAATTGAATAACAGTGCTTTTTTTTTTTATTTTACCTTGGTGACCACCATTATCTCAATTTAAGTGGCTTTCCATTTGCTAACTTTATAGGAATTATAAAACCTTGAAGTGAATGTTAGGTCATGAACTTCAGACATAACACTGAAGACTGATATGGAGAGGTCCTGGAGCTCAAGCCCTACACTTGGGAGTGGGAGGCGGGGGAATACAAGGCAAGCTGAAGCTAAGTAACAACAAGACTTTGTCTTTAAAATAACAACAACAACAAGAAGCCATACTTAGGGCATGCATTTGTGACATCCTTTGTACATGAAGGGAGACAAACCCCGAGCCTATCAGACTCCACATGGCTAACAGCTGAGGAATACTCTCTGTGGACCCAGCACAGAGCCTCAGATTACAAGGGAAGAAACATCTTTCCTAACAAGGAAAAGACGGATACTGAAAGAACACATGGAGATGTCTGCACCTGGGAGGTGCCAAGACACTGACTGGCTAAGCCTCTGTTCTATAGGAGCAAAAATGACTGATGCTAGCCTGTGCAGCTTCACACGACACTACAGAAAGCTAACTTGACAAATTCTTGTTTTTCATTATTTATTGTGTCTGTATCTCGGTCACCTAAATCAAAGTAGCAATAAGCATACTAAACATTCTACAATGGACAAATGATCCTACAGAGCCCAGGAAATATCATCTGACTCATAGTTTCTGTCACCTCCTAGATTTATTCAGCTTTGTCTAAGCACTTACCAAATTGTATTCAAACAACTACTTATATAATTATGCAGTTCGGCTGTAATTCTCCTGGGAGAAGAATTATCCTTTCGTCACTGTGAGTTAGTATGTTGGCTGAGACACATGGCATTTAAATATGTTGGATATAGAGTTTCTCTGTGTTACCACCAACAGTCACGCATTTCACATGACATTCCTTTATTCATCTGTGGCTTCCCCATACAACCATAATCCAATTCCAGCTCTTGCACAAGTCCTAAGAAGGGCTCCATGATGTGAGCCTGCCCACAAGCCTGAGCTCACTTAGTCCTCTCAAGTTGTCTTAGAATTTTGGTTTCTTTGAGGCAGGATCTCACTATGTATCCTTTACTCTCTGTGTAGACCAGGCTGGCCTTAAACTCACAGAGATCTGCCTACCTCTACCTATTGGGTGCTAGGATTAAAATCTTGCTCTACTACAGCTATGAACCACAGCTATGAAGAAGTATTTCAGAAATAATTTAAATAAGGCAATCACTTGAAGAAGAGTACACACTATAACTAAAAAGGGAAAAGAAAGAAAAAAGCCAAACAGAAAGCATACCATAAAAAAAAGTAAATATATCTCCAGACAATAACAGCTATAAAGATTTTGCTGGGGCTGTATTTTAGCAGGCCAAAGGTGCCTCATTTTGGGGGGCTTGACTATACCATTGCTGACCCAGTGTTTCTCCTGTGAATGACAGGAACCTGGAGAGCAGCAGACCCACTCCTGAAGCACGAGCTGCGCTTTCCTGTTACCTGCATTTGTGTTCGAGCCTTGAAGGAGCACGGTCAAGGCCTCCATCACCAACAGAGCCAAGTGTTCTTGGTCTTCAACTGAACTATTATTTCTTGAGTCCCCTAGAAGATAGGTTCAAAGGTCTAAATCACAAAAATTGCCTTTTTAATTGAGCCAGTTTTCGTTGAATAATTAATTCCTTTCGTTCTGCCTTTAACATTTACTTTCTCCACTAACACAAATGATAGTATTACACCCTTCAAAATAACATGTGTCCAGCACCTGTCTAAAATATGCCCAAATAAAACAGTGCTAACAGATTTTTATTTTAGTGTGGGAAGAGTTAGTTATATAGCACATATTAAAAATAAAGATGCCAAACAAAGTAAATATGGCGTTCTCATGGGGATTCTAACCAGTGAGGCCAATAGGAGAATTATTATACAGAAAGAGGCTTATGAATCAGCTGTCCATTCAACATGTATTAACTCACAATTAAATTGTGTCAACTGCTAGATACAGCAGTACTTTAGCTATTTATTAAAAAAGCGTATAAAGTTTATGAAAACTTTAAATAGATATAATTGCTCTCTAGAATGAAAATACTTTGAGATACCCACATTTAATTGTATTTAACTAATTGTAATTAATAACAATTTCAATTATTTCCAGAAATTAAAAAAAAATCTCCCAGAGAAAGTAATAACAAAGGTCATGAAGACCATCCATGTTTACTTTGAACTCTCTCCCACTACTGTAAATCAATTCTACACCCCCCCCCCCCCACTTTACCCAATTTCCTAACAAAAGGTAAAGAAGAAGTTAAGGCTGGGCAATCCGCACTTGAACACCACAGTCACATCAACCACCAAATGAGAGACAGTGGCGCCTCTCTGATTCTCTCCCAACATGTCAACCAGGGGTGCTTACCGTGCTCACTGAGCGCTTGAGCTGGATCCTTCAGGAGGGCAGCATACTTGTGCAAAAGGTTGACCATGACCTCCAGAAGGCCCACCTCTCTGAAGACGTCTTTAAAGATGTAGTCGTGTCTTGTAAACTTCAGGAGGGTTTTCATTGCAATGATGCTACAGTGATAAGAAGAGCTGGATTTCAACAGGATACTAACGCTAATGAGTTCTTTACAAGGGATATAATTTAAGCTAAAAACAACAAACTCCAGCATTTCAAAGTATTTGTTCTGCACATCTGGGAGTTTGGCGATCTTCTCTGCGAACTGGGACAGGGTGTGCTGGGACTCCAGGATGAAGTAGTTGGCATTGTCAGCCATGTAAATATTTGTGATGGCATCAAGGATGATCTGGGCAAGGAAGCTGGTTTTTGCTTTTAAAAATGCATTCTGAAGAACTGCAAAGGCCTGGATGTTCCTCACACTGTGACCTAAAATAGAACACAAGAACACAAGTGGGTGCTATGTGACGTTTTACACACGGTAAAGGATTCTATGTCAACACAGCATGAATCTCAAAGGTCCTGTTTCCATGAAAGGCCTGACTTTTCTTCATCAAGTTCAAATATTTAATTAAAAATAAACAGAACCAATCAAACATTTAATGCACCATTATGAGGATCAAAATGTTAGGAAAATGTAGCCTATGAAAACTTACTCTGTGACCTAAAGGAAGTAATGCGACCTCTTTGTCTTAGGTTTGCACAACCTTAAAAGATACAGAAGCACTCACATCTCCTGCTGTCCTTACGTCCCTGGCAGCCCTACCAGCAGGTGTGGAGAACAGAGTGTGCTCAGACCTCCACCCACACAGAGGGCAGGGCTCACAGGCCCGCGTCTCCCGATGAGCGCCTCTGGTTTAGAGCTACCATACTATTTTCAACTCCTTGTCGCTCAGACTGAAGAGGGAGAAATCTCTCTGCAGCGCAACTGCGGGCAGAGAACTTTATGGAAAATGGCAATCAGTTTCACCTGGTAATACCTATCAGGATCCACCAGCAGAAACAAACCCACTCCTCCTCCACTCTGGGCACTCAGGAAGAACTCACCTTTGCCTGCAGGCTGAGGTACTGCAAATCCAGGCAGCAAGAAGGGCGCCCCTGTGGTGACACCAGCTGGCTTGAGCTCACTGACCCCGTACGTGGTCAGGGAAGTTACCAGATTCACCAGATCCTTCAAGGCGTCTCTGCATTCCGCCTCTTTCGCTTGTTCCAATCTAGAAAAGGTTAATTTCAGAACATTTTTTCTTTTTTTGTTTCTCTAATTTTTAGAGAAATTAAATTAGAGAAAAAAATTGTTTCTCTAATTTTGTTAATATTCTTATATTTAATATAAAATTACTTGTCAGTTTCAGACTCAGAAAGTAAATCTATAATTACAAAGTATTTTACATTTTTCTCATATGCATATTTCTTTTAAAAAGTCTAAAGATTTTATTACTGTTTTCAAAAAACAGTTTCCCTCTGCTGCCCTGAAGCTCTGCATGCCATAGACAAGGATGGCTTGATTTCATCACACAGGTTCTACTGTATATGTATGACAGATTGGTCTTGAGCTCACAGTGATCCTCCTGCCTCAGATAACTCTTCCTAATAAGTTTTCTCCACAATGTTTAAAAATGAAATTTCTGCGAAAAGCTCTAAGAGTTCTGTGTGCGCTGCATGGGTTTGTGGGGTGACGCTGTCAGTCAAAGCTCTGAGCTCGCAAAGCAAACTTTGGAGCTGACCTGACTCCTAAGCCACCGCCTGAGGTCGTGAGCGTTCGTCTGAGGTCATGAGGATACGACTCTTGCTGTAGCACAAAATGCCTGAGAGAATTCCCTTTTCATAAAGACCAAGACTCCCCGGAACTTTCCTTATTATAGAAATTACTAATTGTCATCAACATAGACCTAGGAAATGCCTAAGACTGGGAAAGGAGAAAAGATGCGGCCAGTGTCATGACTCAGCCCGCAGATTCACTGCTCCCCTGTGCTTTCCAAGTATTGTTTGGGATTTTCATGGACCCAAGTGTGTGATCAGGTTCACCCCTACTCGGTTGTCACCAAATCCTTCCACCCTGCCCATCACTTCCCCATCCCAGCTGCATGCACTCCTTTCTTAACCCAGAGTAAACTAAGCAATGCCTGCCCACGTGGCTACAAGGGCGCCCACTAGAGTGTGGCTCTGTGGTCTTTCCGATTGCGTCCATCTAGAGTCAGACTCTATGCTGCTCACTGTTACACCGAATTCACAACTGCACAGCCCCTTTCTTCCCCCACTGACTGTGAAACACACACACACACCCTCACACGTTAGTGTAAGCTCTCCTCCAGAACCATGCTTCTGATGCCGCTCCAGCCAACCATGGCTTCAGCAGCTAATACGCTAATGCACTTCCTCCATATTTAGAATCCTATCCTTTCACTAGATAAGAGATTGGATTGTGTGAGAGCCTCAAGATACGAAGGGACAGCTTATCAACTTACAAGCTAAAGGAATGCACCAGTTACTATCCGGGGGTGACATTCACATGCCCTCTCCTACAGATGGGGACACCTCCTTGGGGGTCACCTATTAGCCAACAGTAAGTAGAATAAAGTACTTGCAGACAATAAATTTACACAACAGTGCTGTCTTGTGATACAGCAAATGTTCTGAAGACAATGAGCATCCAAGGATAGCTAGTGGGGACGAGGTCACAGTCCCAGAAAATATCTACCCAGACATTTCTTGTGTGTAGCATTGGGGACAGTAGGGAGGCACAACATGTAGCAATGACTAGTCTGTCTTACATACACAAGTGCACAGTTTCAATCTATATTGAAAATAAAATAAACCAGAAACTTAATAAAAATAACCAGACACTATATAAATATCAATAACTTAAAAATAAAAGGCCATGACCTTGAGGAGTGAGGGGATGTGGAAGGAAGAAATAGAAGAAAGGGAGGGACCGACTGACGCAAATGTAGCACTCGTGAGTGTGATCTTGAGGAGAAAATAAACAAAAAAATTAAACGTTTAATCTCTCTCTCTCTCTCTCTCTCTCACACACACACACACACACACACACACACACACACACACACACACACTGGCAAGTAGTATAAGATGAGAAAAAGCAAAATAAATAATTAAGCAGGAAGAGTTTGGACTTGAGAGCCACACTAACCAGCTCTCCAGCCTCCTCTGTGGTTACGGGAGAGAGCAGCCTGTGCTGCCTCTGACTGTCTCACTCAGAACTCCCCTTCTTCTCAGTGGAAACAGGAATAAAAGGAGAGCGACGCCAAGACCCCAAGAATGCATCAAGAAGGCAAGCGTTCCCTGCTTTCTTCTGACGATCCCACCGTCGCCACAGACATTTCAGATGTGTTCTCAAGCTGTGGAGTTTACCTGAGCAAGAGGTCGCAGAGGAAATTGTATCCTTGCCATATCCGGAAGTCATCCAGGAGAGTTTGGGAGACGCCGCTGGAGTCTTTGAGGAAGCAAGAGAGCCCTGCAAACATTTCAACGATTTCCAGAGGAGACAGGTCGTCGGACTGCTGCATGTTCTGAACACACGTAGACAGACATTCTTTCTCTGTAAGGGTGAAAAGTTAAGTATGAATTGTCTATGTCCATTGCTTAAGAAAAGGGGTTTAAGGAAGAATCACGTGCTAATGGACTATGACACTGAGTAAGGCTGGTTTTTTTTGTTTGTTTGTTTTTGTTTTTTTTTTTTTAAAGGGAAACGAGGCCTCGGTCACACGGGAAGGGGCCCTAAGTGGTAACACAGGGTGACACAGGAGCAGGCTGGGAACCAGCTGATGCTACCATAGTTCTTACTACACTTTGATGCCATTATTAAACAAAATCTAAATAACTGCCCACTGCCAAATAGTTTTTGACCATTTACAGTGATATATAATTATATAAAGATTTAAAAAATTAGGAAGGAAAAGAAATCATCAAGTATTCAAAGTGCAAATATAAACCAACTGAATACTTTCATAAATAAAGGGATAAAATGTTAAAAAAATTATGTGTACAGTATAAATTGCCAGTTTAAACCACAGCCACACCCCACCAGCAACTCTGAAGCCCCAGCATCCTACAACAGAAGCTAAGAATAACACGGGAGAAGAAGGAAAACATCATCAGTGGCTAGTTCAGGACAGGGTGTCAGGCCACATGCACGCACACACATGTGCACACACACACATGCACACAGAGGCATACACACATACACGCTGCATATATTAACTTGAGAATTTCAGGACACGTCAGCATATATGTGCGTCCACACAAAATGAGATAAGCACTTAAGAGGCTGCAGGAATTGCCTCTCACATTGGCTCCTCAAAGGTCAGATGAGACTATGTATGCACTAGGCAGTCAATTCTCTTTACCACTGATAAAGAAATCCACCAGCAAATTTATGAAATACCTTCAGAACACTGGAAGCGACAGCATTTGAAAACACTTGCTTTTTTCACTAGGAGAACAATTGGACAATGGCATAACCTACACTGAATTAAGACTAACATTCACACAACAGTAATTTTAAATTCATATCCATTATGTGGAACCTATGAAAACATCTTGCCTTGGGAAGACCCAATAAATCATTTTTTTCCCTTCTGGTAAGTTTCCGTACATATGCATCTGGGAATCCTAGGGACCGGACAGACGGTCTTCCACAGACTAGTCAAGTCAGGCAGTTCCTACAGGGCTACATGCATCCTGTTTGTCCTTCCCATCTTGAGAAAGGATCTCACTAAGTTACCCAATCGGGACAAAAGTTCACTTCATAGGTGGGGGCCTTGAATCCATCTCTCTGCCAAACTAGAACCTGTCTAAATGTACGCACTAACTTAAAGGCAAAACCTTGGACCACTTAGAGATAACAGCAGAAAGCGGGAAGACAACAGGCTCCTCACCGTGAATATACTTCACCACATTGACACTTAGCCCATGGCGGGAGATGGTCGTGAGGACCTCCCCCGCGCTCTTCCTCCAGGGCAGGTTATAGGGGGGGCACCAAGAGGTTATTGCACTGAACAAGAGCTGCAGGTCATCCTTCTGGGCCAGCTCCTCAGCCGGAGAAACGAAACTGCACAGCTTTACTAAGATCTAGACGGAAAAGGAAACAAGAGAGTGTGTGGTACCCAGAGGTCATGGGGAGGCGGGACTGGAAAACAGGGGACCAAAACTTCACCCAAGTTCCGAGGGGTACTGGGCAGTCAGTAAGATCACGGTGACCACTGTTCTTAGGAATGCTAAAAGACATCTAGGGATCAGGAATGTGCTAGAGACAGTGTGCTTACAAAACTTCACTGTCCCTTCTTCTTATATCTTTGAATAGTTCAGCTTGAAACAGGATAAAACAGCATTGCTGTACTTCTTTTCAGGGTCAGTACTTTAATTTTCTAATTTTCTCTTTCTCTTTTTCTTGGAGGTGGGGATGTTGAGCCAGGGATTCTCTATATATCCTTGGCTGGCCTAGAACTCACACAGATTCCTTCAGCCTCTGCCTCCCCAGTGCTGGAATTAAAGATGCGTGCCACCACAACTGCCCGTTTTAACTTCTTTATTTAGTTCTTCCATTCTTTATTTGCACTGGTGAAATATAATTTTTTTTTTAGAAAAAGGATAGTACAACTGACATTAGATAAAGTGAGTTTTAAATTGTTTCCATTTTATATAGAAGTAGGAAGAAATGTCTAGTTAGTATAAATCATCATAATTTCAAAATATCATTCAATTACATCTAATTGATAAAAACTCCCTGAAGTCTGGCTTTCAGCAAAGACTATCAGTTCCAGAAGGAAGAGCTAACTGTGACCGGCAAGAGCACCCTAGTCTGGCTTTCAGCAAAGACTATCAGTTCCAGAAGGAAGAGCTAACTGTGACCGGCAAGAGCACCCTAGTCTGGCGCTTTGCTGCTCTGGGCCTGCTCCCCAGTAGTCCAAGCAGACTTTGCCTTCAACAGTTTCTCTCTTCTGATCCAAGTACAGTGTGAGGGACAACCACCTTCTCCATGCTGACCCCCTCACCTAGACATCTGGTGAAATATAAGACACCACAGTATCATTCCTTTAGCTCAAAAACATTCTTCAGGAACTGTGGATCCCTTAACACCAGGGCGAGCACTGTTCTATAAACTAAAGAATCAGAGCATGGGAAATAGTGTGCCCTGCCGGCAAAGTTAGGTCCTCTGTGTCCTACTGGAAGCCAAAACTTTCTTAACTAACAAAGGCTTCCTAGTTCATACCTGCCAACCCACAGGAAGAGAGGGCTGAGCGCTGAGAGCGGGAAAGGCTCCCATGATTAGCAAACACTGGCACCTTCTCTACCAAAGGCCTGGAGGAACTTCTGGGTGCAGATTGCCCACTGATGTGTGCCTCTCTTGACCAAGCAAACACAGCAAGGCTAAGCTGATAAGGGGGATGCTGTCAGCTGTTTGATTCTACTTGTGAGGCTGCAATTAGAACAGATGCCATTTCTCTAATTCATAACAGAAAACAAACCAAAATAGTAAAAACTAGGAAATAAAATCCAAACCAAATCCCTGTTCACTGCTGAACCCTAAAATAACTAACTGGCTCTCAACTTTACTGCCAAGTGACTCTTGAAAATCATTTATCCTGACCCTGTCCCTGGGCCGGAGCTGCTGTCTACTGCTGCTCTCTCAACTCTCCTGCAGGGCTTCGCATCCAAGAGCAGTAGAGGCAGAACTGCTCACATCGACCAGGCAGCGAATGCCTGCGTGCAGCGGCACCAACTGCTAAGGTCCCAGGAAACCATCTGTCGTCATAGAATACAAACACGGAGATTTCCTCCAGCTTGATGCATTTAATAAACTCGTCTCCATTTTTTCCCTGAACAAAATGATAGACAGGGTGTCTACCCTGGGGTGAAGCAGTAAAACAAAGGAACTGACACGGCGAAAGAGCTCACAAGGTCCTTGCCATGGTTGGGTTACATGCATGACGTCAGCTCCCACAATGCAAAGCTGGAGTCTGAAGCTCTACGTTCCTTTGCACCTTAACACTTACCAACGGCTGTACATTACCAAGAGCCTCACACTGCACTATTTTAAGTCAACATCCATCCCTTTCAAACACTGGGCGTCAATCTCTTAAA
Source organism: Myodes glareolus (assembly GCF_982192425.1). Taxonomy (NCBI): domain Eukaryota; kingdom Metazoa; phylum Chordata; class Mammalia; order Rodentia; family Cricetidae; genus Myodes; species Myodes glareolus. The sequence goes on along the minus strand of NC_142033.1, from coordinate 7,889,940 downwards.
GAACAGAGCACCGTTGCCTGCTTAGATGCTAGGATTAGAAAATCAGCTTTCACTTGCTGCTTACTTATGGTCTCAGCTATTTTTTTAAATGAAAAGATGTTACTGAAATAGGACCGCCACTCTTACGTGTCAAGATTAACCCACTACACTCATCAGCAAGGTCTCACAGAAACTTTAATTCCTACGTGATGCTTTTCTTCACTTAATCCTACAATTCTGCTCATCTGCCAATTGCCAATATAATTATTTTGGTGAAAAAGTTCTGATTAAACATTGATTTTCAAGTTACATGGGATGAAGTATTAAAGTTGAATACAAAAATATATGATTAATCAAGTATTCAAAAAAAATTTTTTTTTGAGACAGGGTTCCATGTAGCCTGAGACGGCTTTGAGCTCCACGGGGAACAGAGCTGATCTTGAAGACCTTCCTTCATGCTAGGATCACAGACGTGCGCTACCACCCCTAGTTACTGCAGCACTGGGGACTGACCCAGGACTTCCTACCTGATAGATGAACACTCAACCAACTTAGCCCCCTTATTAAGATAGCATTGTGTTTGATGATGGAAGTCTATTTTATAGCTGTCTTAGCGTCCCAGGCTCTATCCCTGCTGGAGTAACGCCTTCTCAAGGCAACCAGTCTTGCAGAGAAGAGAACCGGAGGCACACGGGCCACTAGCGTCTACACCCACGCTGCCCATGCGGCACAGACCCACAGTCCGCTAGTCTCTTGCTTCTCTCGCTAAGAAGACAGCGGCAACTTGCTATGTAAGTCTAGTCTGTGCTGAGCAGAGAACTACAGCTCAAACTGAAAAAGCCGTAGACACACACTTTTCACTCTGCAGATAAGAAAACTATATCCTCGCTTACACAGATTCAGAAACACAGATTCAATGGTGTGATTATTAGTGTATTAAGCACTGAAGTTTCTAAAAGCTTCATCAAATTCATAATCTTCAGCACAAGAAGTAGCAGAGTGTAGTGTTAGCTATACACACTGCTGTCAATGGACCTCTGGGCTCTAACCTAAGGCTTTTCTCCCACAGGAGACCGTGGGGTGCTATATGTGACGGTGCTTTAAAAAGGCCTTTTACCTTCATTTAACACGGTGCTATAAAAGAACAGTGGAAGTCATGGGAAGGGAATTTCCAAAGTTCAGAGGAGGGGCAGTAGATAGACAGGAGGAGGTGGCAGCAGCCAGTATAAATCACTATTTTCTAGGTTGAATATTTTTAAGCCTGGCAAATCCTATCTATAAATAGAAATTGCATAGCATTTTTTGTTATTATAAGACATTTCCCAAATCTCAATATGACAAACTCAGCAAAAAATTATTTCCTTAGCAATTTAATTTTAGAGACATCATTGATACTTCCCATGTATTTTAACAGCTGGACCTGCTGACAGAAACAAATGCACTAACACCTTCAAACATCCCCAGAAAGCATTTTCGTATTCCTTCTGCAAAAAAATGCAATTATGAGGAAAAGCCATACCATAATAAATGCTATGGAAAGTGAAAACGGGCAACCAAATATGGGGGTGCATTCCCATAATCCCAGCACCTGGGAGGCTGAGACAGGAGGCTGTGGTTTGTGGTCAGCCTGGCCTACAGTGAGAACCCGTGCTAGAACAACTAGAAGAAGACAAAACATACGTAAGAAATGCTCTAGTCATTTTACAGAGACAGAAACAACCTGCAAGGGAGCGCCCACTCACCTGCACAAAGACTTTCTGGAGCAGTCCGCGGCGCTCCGCTAGAGGTAGCTCACTCTGGGCACCTCCACCTGCCTCAGGCACATGTGGAAGGTCAAAGAACAGATACAGACATTTAACCAGGGTGGAAGGCACTGACATCGTTGTCATGCAGTCCACGGTTTTCTGGAAGACAAACCAACCGAAGTGAGTAGAGAGATGGAGTAATTGGAGCTGGGACAGCTAATGTCGCCACAAAGACGGATTGGGGCGCCATATACGAACCAAGCTCATTCCTGAATGCAGGGAAGATTTAAACACCGACTTCAAACTGAAAAACAGCCAATTTGCCATTTGGGCAAATCTGCTCTAATCAAATGATAAGAGTAGTTTGCTAGCAGTGAAGTAAGTTACTTATTAAATATCCTATTTATTTATTAAGCAGTTTGTTTCGCAGAACATAAACTTTAGGAGTTTAAGAAAAACACACAATTACCACAAATGGTATAACTATTTAATCTCTGGGCCTCTTCTCGCTCTCCTCTCTGTCTCTCCCACAAATGAAGGATAAAGATGGCAGCTAAAATACAACAGACACTAACAGTTAAGTTTGGTGGCATAGGCTGCAATGCTAGCTACTGAGGAGGTGGAGACAGGAGGATCCCAAGGTCAGAGTTTATCTGGACAACAAGGTAACCTTGAGGCCAGGCTAGTCAACTTAATCAGAGTCTGTCTCAAAAGAAAAACTAGAACAAGGGGGGGAGAAAACCTTAGGGATAGAATTCTTTCCTTGAAGACAAGAGGCTCTGAGTCCAATCCCAATACCGAAGAAATAAATGAATCAATCAGTAAATAGACTCACTGGCCACTAAATAGTGTACTGACATCTGTTTTACTACCACACGTATCTCTATTTCGTTGGGATGGTCTTGGGTAGGAAGGACATCTAAGAGACACACATGGCGTGTATCATTTTCAGAGATTTACAAACGAAATTATTGACAGTCTTTTAGGGATCATTTCAGTGTTGCTAAGAAGTATGGTATAATTATCAAAAAGTCCACGGTGCAGTGGGGCAGAAAGCTAGACTATAGTAGGGACTGGCAATATCTTCAATTCGCTTATTTACTTTCTCATCAGACATATTTATTGAGTATCTAGGGCAGAGGTCCTCAACATACGGCTCACGACTCCTTGGGAGGTTGAATGACCCTTTTCAGAGGGGTCGCCTAAGACCATTAGAAAACAAGAATATTTAAATTATGGTTCATGACAGTAGCAATGTTACTGTAATGAAGTAGCAAAGAAAATAATTTTGCGGTGGTGGTGGTGTAGTGGCATTTTATTTGTATTTTAATAAAGTTTGCCTGAAGATCAGAGAGTAAAGCAGCCTCACTGGTCAGTCTTACAGACACCTTTAATCCTAGTAGCCATACTACTTTGCCACAGAAACTGGGCAGTAGTGGTGCACACCCTTAATCCCAGCCTTAGAGAGAAACTGTAAGACAGGAGGAGACAGCTCTCACACAGTCTCATTCTGATTCCTCAGTCTTGCGATCCAGACTGAGGTCGAAGTAAGACCCAGTGGCTGGTTGCTTTGCTTTTCTGGTCTTCAGGTTGAACCCCAATTTCTGTCTCTGAGTTTTTATTAATCATGATGGAGGGAGGGTGGTCACCACAGCATGAGGAACTGTATTAAAGGGGCAGAGCATTAGGAAGGCCGAGAACCACTGGACTAGGGCATGTGAGACAACCCATGGAAAGCTGCAGACCAGGACTAGGAATCCCTCCCTTTCAAAGGATCATATGATTAGGACTATAACCAATGAAAGACCCCTAAGTTACTCTGATCTAAACCCTCAGTGATCATAGCAATACATGCAACCCAATATGAACGGGAAAAATCAACAGTGTCTGAAATGAAACAGATAATTACAAATAACTAAATAAGTTGGGGAAACACCACTTGAAGACACTTGGGATGTGAGAGCACATATCTGAAGAACTACAGAGTCCCAAATGGCAGATGCCGGAAAGCCACAATAAAGATGACTTTCTCATTAGTGGTCTACAAACAAAAGCTTCATAGGGTATGTCATTTACACCTCAGATTCAACACTGCATGGTCCTCACAAAGACAGCAATCGAGGCGAGGGTGCATGCTCAATAATCCACGAGAATGACCTCACACTCTAGCTTGACTCTTTTCTTTTTAACTGGTGGCAGATACCCAATGAAATATTACCAACAAACAAGAACAGAAACTGAATTCAGATCATTAGCCTGTAGCAGCACAGATCATAAACTAGCAGAGGCAGCCAGAGACAAGGGAACAGGGAAACCAATGCAGAAAGCCAACACGAGATGAAACGATCAGATATATTCCGGGGGGGGGGGGGGAGATGGAGAGGAGGGGGAGTTTCGAGAACAAGGCTTTAAAGGTCTGGCCCACTTCTGCATAGATATCACCATTCCCTGCAGACACGCTGCCTCCTTGGCTTTGGCTTGCGGCTTCTCAGCGCCACATGCCACCACGTAGCTAGCCTTCGTTCAAGTCTTTGTCATTTCTCCAAATTTCTCAAATCCCATTCTTTCCTCTAACCCTCAGCCTCACAATGTTCAGGGCACTTCTACTGTCGAGGAGCGACACGTGGCTCATCACCGTATTTTATGCTATGTTTTATCTGCCTCTTATATGTTGAGTCAGGACTACAGTCATCTTGCTATCACATTGGTGCCAGCAGAAAACGGCTCTCAAACAAAAACAGCAGCTCAAGGCATAATGCGCAATTTGCTTTTTAAATGCATCATTTTCCAGTCAAATTCTCACTAGCTTTCTCTTCCCATTATGCAAAGCAATATGGTTTCCCATTCTCATCTTATTACCGGCGGGTTTGAGGCACAACTTGGCATCCAAACTGTACTGCATTTGTCATCGTTTGAAGTGACTGAGGCTCCACTGGCTGTTTCTTTTCTTTTTTTTTTTTTTTGAGACTTGGTTTCATGGTGTAGCCCAGGCTGCCCCCTAACTCACAGGCTAGCCTAGGCTGGCCTCACATTTTTTCAACTTCCTGCCTCAGCCTCCTGATCATAGCTGTAGACTACCATGTCAGGCTCTTTTCTTAGTTGAAAAGCTAGCTATGCATTCATGGAGTCTAAGTTCATCTCCATCCAGTGATTTTTTTTTTTTTTTTTGTCGTGTTAGGTGTTACCCGCTAGGGCAGCCCTCTTACCATAAGGAGATCTTAATTTAGCATTTATAAAAAGTATTAGTAACTTTCAGAAATATTTCAATTAAAACAACACATAGGAAGTATTGATAACAATTATTTCATTTCAACGTTAATATTTAAATAGCATATAAGGATACTATACTTTAAATCAAATCTGGGTACTGTGGTATAGAGGCGTTTACAGCTATAGTTAATGACAGAAGGAATTGGGAATTCTGCTAGTCCTCAGGGCAGCCACAGACACTGACATGGTGGTCTATCTGAGCACTACCTGAAGGTTGTTATTTATGGTCACTGGCTGCCCCTGTGACCCAGGACTCAGGGGATGTCTGAGATGCAACACTTTCTAGGTTGAAATGTAAACAGTAAGTTTTGAAAATCAGGATAAGTTGGTGTGGCAGGTTCTCTAAGCATCTTCAGTGAGGGCAGACAAACCAGGAAGCTGCAGAGAACACGGGATGTTCCGAGGAAAAGTCCAAGCACCAAGTGCTCAGGCCGGTGAGCACTTTAAGACTGCAGTTGATAAAGGTACTCACTGTTTCTGCGGTGACTTTAGTAAGTGTCATTGTTAAGAACGTTGGGGTTTTCTAAGTTCACTGAGTTTAGACAACAGATACTGAACATTGGTTTTTCCCTCTAATTATACTCCAGATTTAGAAAACCAAAAAACCCTTCACATCCCAAGATGTCAAATACAAAACTAAGGTGTCCAAATGTCTCACTCATGAGTACATTCGACATGCCTCAGGTCAGATAATCAGGTAAAAACACATCCTTCTGAAACTCAAGATGTTAGCCTTCCTTACTTCTTATAAAAATCAGAAATACTCATAAATATTCTGTGTCTTTTTTTATTAGCTGAAGATATTATATGAGTGCATGTTCAAAGTCAGAATTTTTCTAATGTGAGTCACACACATGTTGGGTATGCCCACTGCTGGCTAGCTCCCTCGGCCACCAGTGGTCCATCTTGTTGCCTACGATGCTCCATAATGGTATATTTATATGTGTTGTAACGTGACGTAGATGGAAACACTGCTGTCATGAGAAGCACGGAAGCAGAATGTGCAGGACAGAAATGATTACTGCAGCATTGAAATCCCAAGACGGTACACTGCAGGGTTCCTTTACCAACACCATCACTGCGCGCTCACCTGACCAGAGGATGCCAGCAGGTTGATGGTTGTCAGCAGCATCCAGCCTCTACTGGCTTCTTCACTCTGATTGATCTCCAAGAACTGGACGATGGCCCGACTTGCAGCCTCTATAAAACCAAAGGGAAGCCAGTAAGCAGGGGGAAATCCCTTATAAACTTAAACAACCCATAAAACATATCAGGGAAAGCATTGTTTCCTAAGCACACATTTTATAATAGCATTATTTTGTAATCTATGAAAAAAAATAAAATGCAGTCTGTTCATGAATATTTGTGTGTGTGTCCATATACAATTATGAGGGAAGGCAATCTGAGGGCTGTAGCTGACGGTGTAAGAGGGAATAAAGCAGAAAAGGCGACTTTAAGACGGTGTGTGACACCGTGAGTCCAGGAAAAATGGTGATGAGAAGACAAAAGACACTGCCTGTGTCATTACACCCACACCCACAGGGCTACCTGACAGGCTCGCCTGGGGACGAAGAAACAGTAAGATATACGAGCATCCTCCACAGAATGGGAGAGTTAGAAGAATATCTAAAAGTCAATTTAGATGATTATGACTTTGGACTAGTGAAAATGGGACTGGCAGGAAGGCTCAGCAGCTAAAGGTGCCTGTTGATAAACGTGATGACCCGAATTCAATCAGCAAGATTCACCCTGAGGAAGGAGATAAATGACCCTCGCAAGTTGTCCCCTAATGTCTACCTGTGTACTATGGGCACATGCATAATACATCATAATAAATAAATTTTAAGAGAGCAATGAAAATGGAGAAATCTCTAGACATCCACTTAATTTTATCAGCGGTTTGCCAATTTTAAGATCTGGCATGAATAAAAACTGCCAGAAGTTCCCAGGGACTCCTGATGAGCTGGGCAAGACACCAGAGTGTACCTGGTGCACTTCATGGGGAAGCAGGAAGCTGACTAGAACTTGGCCGCTGAGGTTCACTGTTCTTCAGTGTAACACAGTCACACATGCCGGCTTAGATAGCTCAGCTCAAATTTTATATATGACGCTGTGCTGAACACATTTCATCTTCATGCACTTGCCCTTGAAGGCATATTTTAACAGAAAACATTAAATCATTGCTTTTACTGGGTCTGAACGGTATCAGCGGTGTTCACAATGCCCATGTTTTAGCTTACTCAGTTTTCACACAACTGGATGAGTTATTTCCTACCAATAAGCCTCTCCGGTAAAAATTTTAAATATGGAATAGATAAGTAATTTGCCAGTAGTAAACTCACATTTAAACCCAAGCTGTCCAGTCTGTGAAAAATAAGGAGAAATACTAAAGAGAGAGGGAGAGCGAGTGAGCTGGAGGGTTCTGCTGGTCAGTCACTTACGTAAGCATGAGGGCCCGAGTGGGCCTTCCAGAAGCCACGCGAAGAAGCAAAGAGAGTGTGTGAAGCTGTCCTCTGGACATGGGCTGGGCTCGTGAACTTAACTAACGCAGCTGCAATCCCCTGTACAAGGCCTGTATAAGACTGGGGCCTTCAACCTGGGGACTACGATGAGGGCTCGAATAAGTGTGTCATTTTCTTCACTAACACAGGCACAGCCCATTCACTAGAAAACAACACCTGCCTATGTTCAAGCAAGGATCCTTGTTCAATTCAGCAAGTCAGAAATGGTAGGCAAGAAAGCAGGAGAGGGCTTGCCGGAGGGGGGTCTCAGTGAGAGAAGACGGGGAAGAGAGGGAAGTAGGAAGGGGAAGCATTAAACTTCATACGTAAAGCAAAAGACTGCCAAAGAGTTAAAAAGAATAACAGCTGGGCTTGCAATATCAGGACTGGGGAAGCAGAGACAGGCAGATTCTTGGGGCTCACTAGCCAGCCCAGCCTACGGTGAGATCCAGGCCAACAAGAGACTGAGAGTACTTGTCCAAAAAAGGAAAAAAAATCAAACAAAACAACAACAAAAAACAAAAACAAACAAACAAACAGAAAAACAAACAACAGAGCAATATCTGAAGAACAAGCCCTAGGAAATGCACAGTAGCCCAGAGGAACCTAACATGTGAGATGCTATTGGTGGCCCAGTGACCATATTCCTATGCTTGTTAAGTTACAGTCCCTGGCCCTCTCCAGAGAACAAGAACCACAGGGACAGATTCCGTGCTAAGCCATGTCCACATGTGATCCTGGTCACTGACCCTGAGTGTGCAATCAGTAAGGATCCTGCCGAGGAGGTAGCCAGATCAGAGCACAGGAAAGATGTCAGGGTATCACCAAGATCCAACTTACTGTGGACAGCAGAGATTCTGTAACATTTAGGAAAGGGGAGTGACGTGGGAGTGTTGTTTGAAGCTCCCAAATTTGTGCCATTCTTATTACACAGAAAAGAAAAGAAATCAAAAAAGAAAAACTATCACTCAATGTAGTTTAGCAACCACAGTCTGAGAGCTCAGGTATAAACAGAAACTGTTACTTGCAAGGCTACAAAGGAGCCAACTGACACGAGCGAGAAACCATACACCTCTTCCCCTGAGAGCAATTAAACAGACACAAGGTAGACATGCTTCCAGGCAGCTGAAATTCTTGGCCAGAGCAGACCAGTCGTCTTCAGAATCGGGCAACTTTGATTTGAGACTGTGCATCTCCAGTCTCATCTGCAGCAGCTTTAGGAAATGACTTGTACTTTCATACTGATCGCATCTAGCGGCCTAATACATTGACATAATACCTGATAACAACACTGGTTATGGAAAGATTTGATTTATGTCTCCTATATTACTTACAGAGGAGAAAAAAAAAGATTTCTAAAGAACTAAATCAACTTTAAAACTCAAAGCATTGTCATTTTCCTAGAAGAGAGGACCAAAATCGAGAGACATGCACAGACTGGGAATATATCTGGGATGCTCACTATTAACTTAGAAAGTGGTCAAATAGGTTTTTCCATTACTATTCAAGACTGCCAGATACTATACAGGGTGCTAAGCTAAAACAAAAAAACGCACTTTTAATTTTTAACTATTAATACTTTTGGTTTACATTTATCTATACAATGATAAGCGTTTATACTTGAAAGGGTATGCAGTTTATTTTGTTTTTTAATTATTATTTCCGTCATTATGATTGCTATGTGTAGGAGCCCGTGTGCAAGGGCTTACACAGCATGAACAAGCAGCCAGAGGACAGCTCTGCGAAGCTGGTTCTCCTTCCACCACCGTCTCCACGCACTGAACGTATGTCTTTAGGCTCTTACCAACCAAGCCATCTTGTTGATCCTGTTTTTTGTTTGTTTATTTGTTTTTGAGACGTGTTCTCCTGCAGTCCAGACTAGCCCGCCTCACCTTATCCTTCTGCTTCGACCCCTCTGCCATGCCTGGCAATGGTGTGTTTTTTATATATTCTGTCTGACAGTGAACATTAATTCTTCATTATTTAAAAGGGCAAGGGGCGGAGGAACAAGCAATGTCCTAGCAGACACAGCTACATGCTCTGTGTGTCAATGTGCCAAATAAATAAAAAGTGAAAACCCAAAAGAACAAAGTCAGCAGAACCCTTCATGTGTCCTTTGAACACCTTTAACACTCACTTTTTGAGGAGGCAGGAAAGACCCAAGTATGAACAATATGGGGCAACTGGTACGTGGTTGGGTGGTATATATCTGAACAGACGTAAAGGTCTAGACAATTTGTGGCTGGCTGATATGAGGGATGTCCCAAACTTTGCTAATAGAATGAATTATCAGGGATGGAGAGAGAGCTTGGTGGATAATTGCATACACTGCTCTTGGAAGACTTGAGTTCAGTTCCCAGCACCCACCTCAAATGGCTCACAACTACCTGTGAACCTGTGACTCAAGTTCCAGGGCTTTAGTTTCTTCCGGTCCCCAAAGGCATCTGCACTCACATGCACACACCTGACACACCCACACACATATTAAAAATAATAGATCTTCAGCAACAACACGAATTAAATCCTCATACCATAAACAAATGTGGAAGAACTGTTTACTTTTACCTTCCGATTTCAATGTCATTTACAGTCAAGCAAAGGGATCCTCCACTCTTTAAGTGAGGAAGCAGCTCATGTAAACATATTTCATTTATGGCATCTTTAAGGCATTTTGTCTGGGTTGAGGCTGTAGCTCAGTGCAAAACCAAACTCCTTACTTCTGGTCACAAACATTGTGTTAGGATCTTTTAATTTCCATAAGATTTAACAAACGTAAGTTGAATGATGAGTTAAGGGTCCTAAATTTAATGAAAACACATTTTAGTTAACTCATCTCTTGAGCTACAATATGGGATGGACGTGTCAACTTTTTCAAGAGGAAAGGAAAAATGGAGTCAGTAGAGCTTAAATTAGGTCAAACAGGCAAACAATGTGCACAGCCTTTAGACAGATGCAGTTCCTGTCACACATAGAGAACTACAAGTGAGTTCCAAAGTCAACATCTAGAGCAACCAGAGCACGGAATGTGTTAATGACAAACATGAAATCCACCCATTCCCTCTGGGAAGCCCACTGAAAGCACGTGTCATTTCCAATTGTGCTTCAGGGTGGCAGCATGAGCTGTGCTTGCAGTATTATTATATTTATGTTATTGATGAAGAAACAAAGTCCTAAACAGCCCTGGCCCTCAAAAAAAAAAAGCCATTTGTAAATTAAGCTGGAAGACAGTATTAGACTTCACGGACTCTGTTCTTGCTTCTTTTTACCTACCGCGTGTGCACACCTGAGGTGCTGTGTTCTGAAATCCTTGGAGAACAGCACCACACACTGATTTTCTGTCTGGAAAGAAAGGCTGGGTTGTCTAATTGGAGTTTCACTACAAGTCACTAACACTGCTGTTGGAGAACTGTGACCATCACCAGCTTCTCCATCACTAGCATGGTGCCACTGCGAATGGCACCATTGCGTTTAGCTGTGGCCTCTTGCATACAGCAAAGTCATTTGCAATAAACTGAAGACATTACTGCACACAAGCGAGGAAGCAACACGCAAACGTGAAATCTTAGAAACTCTAAAGTTTAAGAATGTTAAATTTCAATATTAGATGGACTTACAAAACATGATAGCCATATACCTTAAAGTCCCTTAATAATAAGATGTCACAGTGGGGGAACAATGAAGGGCATCCTGAGATGCTCCATATCATTCCTGCAATGTCCCCTGAGGTTATAAATACTTCAGAATTAAAACTTAAAATATTTGCATAACTATTACTGTAATTAAGAGTGAGACACACTTTGTTTAAGACATCTGTCATCTCATCGAGAAGATTAGCTTGGGTATAAAATCTTCAGAACATAGCCCGGTGTCCTTCCGCAGACAGTCAAGGTGCTCCCAGGACAGAACAACGACAGGCACCTGTGAGAGCAGAGTTCGGGGCTGTCTTCTAATCTCGGGTGTCACTCAAGAGAGAAAGCGCAATGACAGCAGCAAACACGGGACAGAACTTCCCCCTGTCCGCCATCTGTCTACAGCCACACAGATCTCACACAACAAACCCTCGCTTCTGCTGTAGTTAACTAGATCCAGAGTGTGCACTACAAGGGGGTTCGATTCCACCCTGGGCGCAGGAGGGCATGAGGCCAGATAGGCTTACTGACCCTCTCATTAGACGTATTTCAGGTGCAAATGTAATCAAAGCCACCTTGGTTTTAAATATAAGTATTAATCCACTTACTGTATCACTGACCATGCATGGATTTAATCCTTAATTAAAGACATTATAATTGCCAGGCAGTGGTGGCACACACCTATAATCCCAGCACTCAGGAGGGAGAGGCAGGTGGATCTCTGTAAGTTTGAGGCCAGCCTAGTATACAGAGTGAGTTCCAGGACAGGTACCAAAGCTACAGAGAAACCCTGTCTCGAAAAACTGAAAAAAAGAAAAAAAGGACATTCTAATAACTCCAAGACTGTATAATGTGCATAATGGACCCGGGTTCAGTCAGACATCTCAGATTATGGTGCTTAACTCTATCTGCTGAGTGCCACTGCTGTGGTCTGAGCTGCCGAGCCAACTGTGATGCTACACACAGATGGGGCACCTGGGAAAAAACCAGGGTGAGACTGGGTTGTGAGAATAGGTCCCTCACGATGGGATGAGCACACACATTAGAAAAGTCCTGAGTTCAGAGTGAGAAGGCAGCTGTCTACACAGCGGAAAACCCACCAGCACGCAGGAATGAAGCAGAAGTGCACACATTGAAGGTCCCCAGCCTTCCTCCTTTCCCTGGTGCTGGCTTCCAAAACGCCAAGAGATATCATGTCTTTCAAGCAGAGTCTGAATAATTTTCCGAGAAATCCTTCTTTGATGAAGACACAAGTCACCAAGAGTATAACTCAACAAGACAACCTCACTCCGAACTCACGGAACCAGGTTCTGCCCCAAACCAAGACTTTTTGCTGGAAGGAGGGCTGATGCCATCCATGCTAAAAGACTGTCCCAGCTGACCCTGCCTCCTCGCCCTGGGCTCCTGTAGGATGACCTCACTGGCCAACACCTCCAAGGGCTGATTTTAGCCTGCACTCCCAGGTAATAGCTCATCACTGGGGGAGTCAGGCAGGAACGCAAGGCAGACAGCTGAAGCAAAAGCCATGGAGAAATGTTTTTCACTGGTTTATTCAACCTGCTTTCTCATACCATCCGAGACCACAGGCCCAGGGGTGGCACTGTGGCCAGTGGGTAGAGCCTCCCACATCCATCAGCAATCAAGAAAATGCCCCAAAGGCCTTAACTCTGTTTGTGGAGTGCCACACAGTGAGGGCATTTCTCAGCTGAGGCTCCTCATCTCACAGGACGGTACCTTGGTCAAACTGAAAAAACAACTAACTAGGACAGTTCTTAAGGTGCTTATGGTAAAACATGCACGCACGCGCACACACACACACACACACACACACACACACGCACACACGCACGCATGCACACGCAGCACTCATGAGGCTGAAAAACACAAGAATAGTTTGAAAGAATAAAAAATGTTTTGATTACAGAAATCATGAGCATTTTTCATCAAGGAAGCGTGACTTAACCAGGCTGAGATTTAGACAAACTGAGTAAGGACTGTCCTTCTGGGAGGAACACGGTAAGAACAGAAGCAAAAGCACGGTCAACTCTGCAGTCTCTAACAGCTCATTCTGATCAAAAGAAAGAAAAGGAACCAGGAATGGAGACAAGTACACACGTGACATCAGATCACAGACTGACCTTGCGCATCATGCCGCGGTTTAAGGATTTGTGTAGAGGATGCAGGGTGATGACAGGGTGGCAGTGGAGGGGTCAGTGGCCCCGCAGGGCAGTGCAGCAGGCAACAGTGACTGCGGTGAAAGGGGCTGTGGCTGAGGTCCATGTGCATGCAGCCAGACTGCCCCCTACTGCATTTCAGCAGCAAGTTTAGCGAGCTGCCATCCTCTACCTAGGTCTGCCCCTGACATGCCTCTGTAAATACCTGTTGATTTGTTTGATGCTCTCCTCCGAATCTCTGTCACCATTAGTCGCGAGACTTGCGTTGTGAACTGCAGAAGGTCAGAAAATTTTTCTGTCATAGTATTTGGTGGAGCATTTCCAAAAACCTGTAAATAAGAGAAGCATTTAGTGAGGCCCTGTCCCTTTGCCTGAAATGTGAAGCATTTACCGAAAGAGCACACCCGGCCACGAGTTCTCACACGTATGAATGGGTTAAGTATATGATTAACTAAGAAAGCTGAAAAGCACCACTAACAGACTTCTGAAAACATAACCATTCCCTACGAAAGCCTAAACTGAAAACTCAGAGAAAACTCAGGAAAGGGGGCGGTTTGCTGAGGGAAGACAGGTGCTCTCTGGGAAGATGCAGACACAGACCTACGCTGAGCAGAGAATTCCTTCATTTTATTTGATATTTCAGAATAAATTATAACCACAATCATTTTTAATTTAAGGCTATCTGAAAATGACAGAGATAAAGGAAAAAATAGAAGGTGCATAAATAAACTGGCTTTCTTAAAATTTTAGGATAAATGAACTTTATAATAATAATTCTTAAAAACTGTGTGGACTCAAAAGAGAAGGGATGAAACAGGATGGACCGCCATAAGAGAAGAAGTAGTATTTTAGTAACTATATGAATTGGCCAAATTTTTTAAAATGTTCTTTACAGCTTAAAGGGAATTCTGTCCTGTAAGCTGTCATAACACTACACTTCCCGTTTATAATGTGATATTTGCATCATTACTATTCAAACGTCTGCTATAAAGCCAGCAAGCATAATTTGCCCACATTCTTTCCCAAATGAACATCGCACTAGTCATTTTCAGGGGTGTTCCCTAAGTAAAGTTGGTTGTTTATATGCACATTGTCCTATAAGCAAGTACTACACAGACACTGTTAAAGGAAGACTGGGTACACTCAACTGTACCCCCAGCTGAGGAGCTGGGACGAGTGCCCAGAGCCCAAAGCCGGTCTGAACCACATAGTGTCTACTGTCTCAAAAACAAAAACAAAACAAACACCAACCAGCAAATAAAACACCAGAGCAACACAAAACTACAAACTCACCACCCAAAAAGAACTCAGTTAGTCAAAAGATAAAGCCTAGTGAACCGTACTCCGCCAAGTCCGCCATTCAGTCTCCCTAAGACCATCACAGATGGATGCTGTATGCAGTGGATGTCTTGGTATCTGTCAGGCATGTACAAAGTGGACTTCTCAGCATCTGCCATGCATGCATGCTATACGCATATAGACTTTTCAGTATTTGTCATACATGTATGCTACATGTATATAGACTTTTCAGTCTTTGTTATATACGTATGCTATATGCACTTGGTCTCGCCATCTGTCATACATGGATGCTGTGTGCATGTGGATTTCTCAATATCTGTCATACACACACAATGTGGCTTTCTCACCATCTGCCATACATGTAGGTTGTGTGCATGTGGACTTCTCAGTATCTATCTATCACACATAAATGTTGCAAGAATGTATGCACGTAGACTTTTCAGCACCTGTCATACATGTACTCATGTGGACTTCTCAGCACCTGTCATATGATGTGGGATTCTCCTCTGTATGCTGTGACTATGTTTTCTTACTATTGGTTATTAAAAAAAGCTGCTTTGGCCTGTGGCAGAGCAGAATGTAGCCAGGCTGGAGGAGCTAGAGAGAGAGTCGGCAGAGTCAAGAAGACGCCATATAACTGCCCAAGCAGCAAGAGGTAACAAACCATGAGTCTTGTCTTAAAATATAAAATAATACAATATAAGAGTTAGTTAATAAGAAGCCTGAGCTCATAGGTCAAACAGTGTTGTGACTAACATAGTTTCTGTGTGATTATTCAGGTCTGGGCAGCTGGGGAATGAATGAGCAGTCTCCGTTTACAGTCACACATGTATGCTGTATGCACTTGGACTTCTCAGTACAATAATAAAAGACTTTATTTCACAGAGTCTAGTAAAATATACAGAAAACCCCACAATATCATTTTAATATAGGATGTTTCCTACATCCTTATAAAGATACTGTTTCAAATGAAGCTGTAACTAATAACAAACCATTTTGCGCAGGTTGCTCAGGTCAAGGAATAATCTGTTCTGTCAATCTCACAGGAGGCTTTTTTATGCTTTCAAAGAACAAACTGTTTTTAAAGAATTCCTCAATTCTTTCCTACTACAGGTTTTTAAACTTAAAAATTAATTTATTCACATATAAGTGTTTTGTCTGCATTTCTGTTCATGCACTGTATGCATACACAGGTTTGCCTGGGGCCCAGGAGATCAGAAGATGGTCCCAGATGACCTTGAACTAGAATTACAGTCTGTTGTTTGCTGCCAGGTGGGACTGGGAACCAAACCTGTGACCCCTGCAAGAGCAGCCAGTGCTCAGTACCCGTCCCCTCCCCCCATCATGGCTCTTTGATAAACGTGTACTTTCAGTTAAATCTTTCGTCTGTTAAATAAGACCCATAGCTCTGGTTTTTTGTTTGTTTGTTTAGTTTTTGTATTTGGTGATACGTGGGTCTGAAGGTAAGTAACTGCCAAGTAACTTTTAGTAGCTGAGCTATATCAGCAGCAAGACCAATATTCCACAACAAACTCAAGAAAAGACAGAAATTCAGGTACCAACTAATGATTTTTGACCTCTAAATAGGGATAAATATGTAATTTTAAAATGCAGGTGTCTATAAATATTCCTGAGACACAGATTACATTGATGCATACTATACTCTGCTTGTAAGAATTAAGTGTTTCATTTATATGAGCGGAAGAAAATTTCTAAGTAAACAGCCACTTCTTCCAGTGTGAGAATGGAGGGATTCAAGCAGTCTTCATATAAGGCACACAAAACATTCTGAAAACACATCAAACTTGAATCTTATTGCTTTATTTCTATCACAAAATCTTTTCAAAAGATAAAAGGAGTGTTTTAGCTGCTAATCTGAAATGAACAAGCATGGCATCACATAAATGATATTAGCCTCAGGAAACAGCACTGCTCCTCACTCATTCATTCACAAAAACTTTCCGAATTCCTGCTGCATGCCCAGCAGTGGTCTAAGAGCTGGGAACTCACAGGTAAATGAAGACTAAATTCTAGGGTCCACCAAGTTCATATTCTAACTCAGATGACAAATGCTAAGGAAATTAACTTAAAATTCTAAAGACCCAGTTCACTCCTTAATACCACAGACACACACACTCACACACATACACATACACACACAAGAATAGCACAAAGACTATAAATTTTAAATTTATAGTTGTCTGATTTATGTCTATAATCCCATAGCCTCGGGAGCTCAGAACTCCAGAGAGATCCTGTTTCAGAAAGCAAAATACTGACTATTAAAATTAGGGGTTCAGCTCAGTGGTAGAGAATGAAGTTAGAAAATGAGTCACTGGGTTTTATCTCCAGCACTAAAAATATACAAAATAAAAATAATAAAATAAAAATTAATTTAAGGAGCTAGAGAGATGGTTCAGTAAGTCAAGAGCACTTGCTGTGCTGACAGAGGACACAGGAAACTCACTGTCACAACTCCAGCACCAGGGCACAGAATTAAAAAGAATACCCAGGCATGATAGCACACCCCATTAGTCCCAATGCTTGGGAGACAGAGGCAGATGATGCTTTGAGTTTGAGATGAATCTGGTGTACACAGTGAGTTTCAGGACAGTCAGATCTACATAGTGAGTCCCTGTTTTAAACAAACAAACAAAATCTTGAAAATGAAGATAACTATGTGGAATAGGGAAAGAGAGAGTGCCTAGTGTGGAGGAAGGCTTCTAGAAGCCAACCTGAGGCAATGACACAGACCCTAAGGATGGCGTTGTATAATGCTGCAGAGGGCAGAGCTGTGCATAAACCTCAAGTGCAAATGACATCATGGTGGTAGAGGGTGAAGAGGCCTGGCAGCCTGGACCAAGGCAAGATGGAGGAGCACGGCCAGTGAGATTTCAATCTGGGAAAGCTGAACAGATAAGGGCACGCAGAAGAAAGTGTGCTCTTTGTCACTGACATCAATGCTCCAACTATAAACACTAGTATGCTTCCCCAGGTACAGCTCCACCATGTAAATGTTTTTCGAAGAGAGCCTGGAACTTCAAGGCAGGAGATTTGGGTCTTCTCTCTCTCCCTATCTGCCTGTCTCTCTATTTCTCTCTCTCCTCTCCCTCCACGATTCCCTGCTGTGGATAATCCTCTCCACACTATGAAGATGTGTTGCTCTCATTGTTACTAAAAAGCTGATTGGCAGATGGCTAGGCAGGATTATTAGGGAGAAGGGCAGAGTGAGGGGGTCAGGAGACTCTCAAGCCAGACCCTCAAGAAACAACATGGGAAGTTTATAGATGAAGCAAATGAGACTCAGGGCAGCACACAGATGAAATGGGTTGATTTAAATTGTAAGAGCTGGCTGGTCACAGGCATTTACAATTAGTAAGTCTCTGTGTGGTTATTTGGGAAGCAGCTGGTGGGACAGAAAAGTTCACCTAGAATTCCCCTCCTATTAAGGGAGACACTTAGCACATTCAACTCAGGAAAGAAAAGTTGTATGATAAATTTGTGATATTTGTGATTCAGACTGTGGGTGAGAAGATAATTCTGAGGAACAAAAGCACCTTGAAACAATTCAATAATTAACTAGACTTAGAAACAAGGATTTACACTGTTTCTAGCACTGTTCAAATGTTTAACATGTCGTTAATGTCTCAAAAAACTATTACAGAGCAGGTGCTGGTAGCATCCTCCTTTGACAGTGAAGAGAATTAAGGGTGTGTGAAGTTAACCTCTGCCAAGATAGGAGCACAGGACCAGTCGGTGTGAGCCCAGAAGCATCCAGGATATTTTCTCTACTAAACTTCATCAGAGCTGATTCCTACAACGCTGCATACTGTCCTCCTTTGAGAGATGATTTGGTATTCCAAGCGTTATTTTTACAGGTTAATCATCTTCTAATGTTAGCAGTGTTACGAATCAAAGCCAGGGTCTCACACTTGTGAGGGGGATGCTAGTCCCTTAGCCCCTTTAAAAGGCAAATTTTTAATATCTACCTAATAAGTACTGAAAAATTTCCTAGAACTTGAACTAAATAGTTTTGGCATATTCAGAGAAAAGAAACATTGTGCTATTTAACAGTGTTTATAAAATAGGAGCCCAGTCTGTTATTATTATTATTGAATGATATCATTAAATAAAAACAGATATGACTAATAAAAGAAGTTAGGGCATACACAGGATCTTTTGTTTCTTGAATATGTCACCATCTAAAATTGTTAAATACTGACTCCCATTAGCCCTTAAATGAGTTGCTATAGATATAAAATGCAACAAAACAGACCATCTGCTTGAATTTTGGTCTTTCTCTGACCTGGATCTAAACGTATGTGTCCCTGTCTAATGCCAACAATTTTAAAGCAAAGGTCACTTGAGGGATTTGTGCACTGCCTTCAACTTGGATACTTCTCAAAAATAAACTAAAAATGATTTCAAAAGCAAGTGGAATTTCTTAAGGATCAGGTTCATAAATATTAATTTCAAAATAAGAGGAAGATATACTGTGATAATTAATAGAGCCATTTTATAGAATTTCAGACAATGGAAACCTATTCATTTTGCAAAACTTAATCCCAGTGTTTCCTCTGTGACATTTTGTTCTTGGACATAAAGATTATTTTTTAGATTGCCAAATAAGTTTATTCCTTTGTTCTCAGACTTCCCGTGATCTTGAGGGCTGAGATGGGACAGCAGCAGCTGCCCTGCAGGACTGTGATGGAGCTCATGGGCAGAATTTCAAGCCTTGTTGGCCATAATGCCATATTGAGCCTTTTATTCACCAACAATACTTCCTGTTAGTGGAGAATGTTCTCGCACATGGACAAACATTAAACAAACTCCCAATTTGTAGATTTGATGGAAATGGTAATTTTTGCTTGTCAGTGTTCACACAATGAGTATAATTTGTACATATTTTAACTGGTCATAATGGTATGAAATAACATCCAATCTTTTCATTACTTGGGAATTTCCTAGGAAGGTAAATGTAACTCCTCTGTGGTAGAGCACTTGCCCAAGCATGTAGGAGGCCTGCCCTTCCAAACCCACAGCAAACAAAGCCAGGGTGGGTGTGTAGGTCAATAGAGCCCACACTGGAAGTTTTACAACTACATAGAGATACACAGGGTTGTTGTGGAATATTCCTTTACACTATTTAAAGCTATGTCATGCTGATTGGTTTGATAAAGATCTGAATAGTCAATAGCTAGGCAGAATTTAGAGTCAGAGAGAATGCTGGGAAGTAGGCAGAGCTGCTACTCGGATGCGGAGGAAGCACAACATGTAGGAGATGAGGTAACGAGCCATGGGCCACGTATGTGGAAATGGTTTAAGGTATAGCAGTTAGTTAGAAACAAGCCTAAGCTATCAGCCGAGCTTTCACCATTAATGAGAAGTCTCTGTGTGGTTATTTAGGAGCTGGCAGGCAGGATAGAGGAGAACGCGCAACAGAGGTGGGTGGGTGGGCACTGAACCAAGGATGGGGACATACAGCCCAGCGGCAGAGCACACGCACACACGCACGAGAGAGAGAGAGAGAGAGAGAGAGAGAGAGAGAGAGAGAATACTAAACTTCTGAAGGTCAAATTATTCATTATAAAGAAGGGACTGTATGTAGCAACACTTCTAATCAGCTAATTAAAAGCTGTCAATGTAAAACATTTAATACTAGTTAATAATACTTCTTTACAATAACACAGACATAACAAAATTAAACCGAAAAATAAAAACAGAGAATAATCTGTCTTGGATCCACTTTGAAAACAAGCAAGCAAGCAAAGACTTTTAAGACTCATGGGCTAAGACTCAGTTCAGGGACTACAGAAGCTTAACTGTTGAAGTGTGTGTGTGTGTGTGTGTGTGTGTGTCCGTACATGTGTCTGTGTGTCTGTGTGTGTCTGTATGTGTGTGTGCCTTTGTGTCAGTGTGTGTCTGCATGTGTCTGTGTGTGCTTATGTGTGTCTGTGTGTGTGTCAGTGTGTCTGTACGTGTGTGTATGTGTGTCTGTATGTGTGTGTATGCCTCTGTGTGTGTCAGTGTGTCTGAACGTGTGTGTGTGTGTCTGTATGTGTGTGTGTGCCTCTGTGTATATGTGTGTGTGTCTGTATGCGTCTGTGTGTGTGTTGGTGGGGGGAGATGACACAGACATAGCCAGGTATCACTTAAGAGGTCACACTGAGAGCTGAGTGTGAACTGGACAAGAGCTCAGGGTAGACCACTAGAAGGCACTGAATTCCAACCGAAGGAACCGCACTAGAAGAGCTGAAAGCCGTTCTTGCCGCTGTTTTAGACACTATCGCTCCTTGGAAATATTCATAGTCTGAAAGAATCATCTTGAGCTAACCATAGCCATGATTTTCTTTTTAAGCCAACTATGAAGCAGGAAAACAGCAAGCACACTCTACAACTGGTTCCAATATAACCAACGACTTTCTGAACAGGGCTTGGTTCATAGCCAATTGCAGCTCCCATTTTAAAAATGGCTGTTTTCACCACTGTCCTTTCTCTCCTTGTGTTCATGCTACGGCCTCTTCCTGCATCGTTCTTGCTCCTCCCTCATCACACTGATATTCTGAAAAGGTCAGTTCTCCTTAGTTCCCTACACAGTCCACTTCAGACCCAAAGGACCCTTCCGCCAATGAGAACATGAACACCGAGCAAGACCTTAGCCAACACTACTGGACCAACATTCACAGCAGCAAAATCTGTCTCCCACATGAGCTCAGTGCCTCCTCCTGCCCAGGGCTTACTCATCCACCTGTAATTCGACACTACGCTCTCTCCTTCTTTGATCTAATTGTATACTATCTTTGAAAATTTACAAATTTCGCCCTTTATGAGTTTTTTTTCTTTTCTTATGAGCAAGACTGAGTCTTGTAATCTTCACAAACAGTAAACTTCAGTAAATGTACCAAACTAACTATCCCTATGTGCTGGCTGATTTTTGCCTGCTTGATACAAACTGTGGTCATCTAGAAAGAGGAAACCTCAGCTGAGGAGTTGTCTCCATTGGAGTGGTTGCTGAACAAGTCTGTGGGTGTTTTCTTAATAAATAATCGATGTGGGAGGGCCCAGCCCACTGTGGGTGGTGCCACCGCTGGGCATAAGAAAGCAGGCTGAACATGCCAGTTAGCGCCACACTGTGGCTCCTCTTTCTGTTCCTGTGTGAGTCTCTCCAGATTCCCTCAATGACTGACTCGTGATTGAGACATAGAAACCAAATAAACCCTTTCCTTTGCTTCTCTAGCGAGACTCAGCAAGCCCTTGCCAGACTGTCAGCACCTCTGCTGTCCAGACTCAACTTCTTCCTTACAAAAACTCCCTAACCTTGCACATTTTGTTACAGCAACACCAGATTAACAGAACTTCTACCAATTTCTTTTGTTCTAATTTCTTTCAAATTTATTCCTGGTGTGTTCTTTCCATGCCCTATTCAACTCCACAACTCACCGAATCATAGTTCCACCAGGCACTGTTTGATTAGGTCACCCTGGTTAGTCTCTGGGCACACTGTGAGGGCTGTCTGGTTAGTCTGGGGCACAATGTGAGGGCTGTCTGGTTAGTCTGAGGCACACTGTGACGGCTGTCTGGTTAGGTTAGTCTCTGAGCACTGTGAGAGTTCTCTGGGTAGGCTAACCTCTGGGCATGTCTGAGAGGGATTATCTAGTTTATAGTAACTGAGGTAGAACTCTCACTTTAACTAAGAGGCATGGGATGAGATCACATGGGAAAGTGATCTGAACATTGAGTATTCATTACCCTCTGCTTCCTGCCTGCAGATACCACGTGACCAGCTGCCTCTATCTGCTACCATGCCTTCCTCACCATGACAGCCTGTGACTTCAAACTGTGATCCAAAGTGAACCCTAAGTTACACTGATCACGAAAGTCACCGCAGTAAAAAGAAAAGCAACCACAGGTAGATAATCTTATTCTCATTTTACTGCCCAGAAAAGGAAGGTGATCGCACCTCTCCAGTCAAGGAAACAACCGAGGCTGACAGTATATATGAGGACAGGGAGTGGGATGGAAAAATCGAGAGGTTAGGTGGAAGTCTGTGTATGGAATAGGAACTATCAACCTCATCTCACAGTGTGGCTATAAGACAACACTGGTGTCGTGCTTACAAAGACCCCTGCCTCCCGAGAGAGCAGCATCCAGGAAACAATCCCTATGGGTAGTGTTAGGAATTTTCCTAACACGAGCTCTCTGCCAATGCAAAAATCCCAATCAAGCCAAATCACAAGCCAAATTAAAAATATCCAGGTTAAATGGACTCCTTGTGGTCTGAGGACATGGCTGAGTTACCTAGCTTGTGTAGTTGAGATGTCATACCTGTAAATCCCGGTCTCTGGCCTCCAAAAACCAGAGACCTGTGCTCACCAAGCCTTGATCCCTCCCTGGAGGAGGCTCAAGACAGCCCACGTCCTCGGACCACAAGGAGTCCTGTTTCTCTACACTCGTAATTTCCAAGGTATTTTCAGTGTCTCAACCTTAAATATCAGCACAGTTAGGAGAAAAGGACAATTTCCAGAAGATATGTTCCAGAGAAAATGATACAGAAATGGAGAAAGATAGTGAGTCAGAAACTCGGGAGGGAGAAGAGGACGGGAGACAGAGTGGGAGAGAGAGGGCAAGAGGAGCCAGAGTAGGGGGGATGGAAGGAGAGCTGGGGGAGATGTGTTAGAGAGATGGGGCAGAGGGAGAGTCAAGAGGAAGAAGGAATGGGAGAGAGAGAGAAAAGAGAGGGGAGCCAGAAACGGGGTAGAGAGACAAGGGAGAAAAGAGTCAGAAGGGGATGGAGAGAGAAAGAGAAAGAGGGGGGTGAGGACGGAGGAGAAAGAGAAAGAGGGGGTGAGGACGGAGGAGAAAGAGAAAGGGGGTGAGGACGGAGGAGAAAGAGAAAGAGGGGGGTGAGGACGGAGGAGAAAGAGAAAGAGGGGGTGAGGACGGAGGAGAAAGAGAAAGGGGATGAGGACGGAGGAGAAAGAGAAAGAGGGGGGTGAGGACGGAGGAGAAAGAGAAAGGGGGGGGTGAGGATGGAGGAGAAAGAGAAAGAGGGGGTGAGGATGGAGGAGAAAGAAAAAGAGGGGTGAGGATGGAGAGAGAGAGAGAAAGAGGGGGTGAAGACGGAGGAGAAAGAGAAAGGGGGTGAGGATGGAGGAGAAAGAGAAAGAGGGGTGAGGATGGAGAGAGAGAGAGAAAGAAGGGGGTGAGGACGGAGGAGAAAGAGAAAGGGGGGGTGAGGATGGAGGAGAAAGAGAAAGAGGGGGTGAGGATGGAGAGAGAGAGAGAAAGAGGGGGTGAGGACAGAGGAGAAAGAGAAAGAGGGGTTGAGGATGGAGGAGTGTTAGGAGCCGCCAGGATGTCGCCTTGGCGAGATAATGACAGTGGTCCTACAGCCTGGAGGTATACAAATCCTTTGTTGCTGCTGCTGCTGCTGCTGCTGCTGCTGTGGCCTTGGGTCCTAGCAGAATGGCATCAACTAATCAGCATTCGAGCCTCTCACCCTAGAAAAGCGGCTGCCTTTGGGTTTTTTCGCTCTCTCTCGTCATCCCTTTTCCCCATTCCCCTTTTTAATCAAGTGGCTCCAATAAATTGTGATTAAGAAGGATTCTTGGTTTTGTGATCATTCCTTCTTGCTGGACAAGGAGTGCATGTCACAGAGGAGAAAGCGTAAGAGGGGGGTAAGGATGGAGGAGAAAGAAACTAAAGAGATTTTGACACTAGGGAACGAGTTTGAACTAGTGAAGGAACAAAGGTGATGCACCCCAAGACCCACCTTTGCATTACAGGGACCCTTCAACCAGTGGCCAGTCGCTAAGAACAGTTTAGGCACAACTGCACGGAGATGGAGAGAGTTGAGCGTGTGAAGTAGGGGATTGCCTATGTTGTGGTTGGGAGAGAGTTGAGCGTGTGAAGCAGGGGGATTGCCTATGTTGTGGTTGGGAGAGAGTTGAGTGTGTGAAGCAGGGGATTGTCTATGTTGTGGTTGGGAGAGAGTTGAGCGTGTGAAGCAGGGGATTGCCTATGTTGTGGTTGGGAGGAGCAGGAAGCAAATTCTCACTTCTTAGGAGGAAGTCCATTAGAAAGGGACAATGGGGAAGAGCAGGGGAAGGTCAGAGTTAAGAGCTTCGGGGGCAGCCACATCTGGTGGACAGCAGCAGGATCTGCAAGACTGCTGAGCCATTAGACATCTCAGGCTACACACTGCAACCCTTGATCAATACCAAATGGCATGTTAAAAAGCTGCAACAACATCGCTACATGCAAGAATAGAAATGCACAAAAGGACCCAGTCTCCTTCGTTCACCGTAGCCAATAACTATCCGCTTACGATGTGTGTCAGAAAGCCAGCTGACCAGTGCTAACTGTGATGCCTTTTTTCTCTGAGATGCTCTGACAATGTAACCCTGGCAGGCTGGCTGGAATTCGCTCTGTAGACCACGCCTGTCTAGAACCCACAGAGATCCGACTACCTTTGCACCCTGAGTGCCGGGGTTAAAGGCCGCACCGGTGTGTCCACATGTGACACTTGGAAGCCCATTCAAATGGCTTGGCAATCACACAAGAGAATAGCACAATGACAACTGACAATCTTCCCCCTTCTGAAACTGAGCGAGTGCCTCCCGTTTCCACCTCAGGGCTGAGGGGGACTAAGTCAGCACAGTGTACTCTCAGGGCTGAGGAGGACTAAGTCAGCACAGTGTACTCTGCCAGCCTCAGTCTCTCACTACAGAATGTAGAGCGAAACCAAAGTTCTGGAGCTGTGGATGCCTGCAGTCTGCTCAGTCTCCCAGGTGAGAGAAAGAAGACACATGCTGTCATCTACCGTGACTTTCTGCCAACCTTAAGATTTCCACGGCACCAGCAGCCCTGGAAGGCCTGTGTTCGGCCGGCTGGACTCACCCTGTTGAACACGGGCAGCATCATGTACAGCTTCTCTTCCTGCTCTTTCTGGGTCATGTGCCTCGGAGGATGGCACAGCTCGCTGAAGAGGCGGCGGAGGTGCATCAGGCCCAAGGCGTTGTCTTGCGGACTGCACTCCTCCTGCCGAGGCCGCCCCATGATCCTCTTCACCATGTTCATCTTGGCTGGTGGGTGAAGCACGCTTCTGTTTCTGCAGGAACATGTTAAGACACGAGCAGTTAGCATGGCCCTGCCTTGCCTCTGTCAAGCAAGCCTATGAGAACTTTAAACAGTCCGAAGACTATTTGTCCCACGTCTGTCTGTCTGCTTTAAATGCTGAGCTACGGCTGATAAACCTCTCAGAACAGCCCTATGGACCAGCAATCTCAACCTCCTACTGGTTCCCAATTTATATAGGGTATAATGGGCAAGTCAAAAATGCTTGCCATTCATTTAGCATCAAGTTCAAATTGTAAGAAGGGGATCACAAACCTTACTGCTATGAGGCTTAATAGTCAAGTATATATATAAAAAAAATCAGTGACCCCCAAACTCAAAACATCTAAAATAAAGCCCAAAAGAAACAAACTCCACAAATTTTCTAGTTTTAATTTTAAAATGCTTGGATGTGAAGGATTTTGAGCATGTGATGAACAATTTGTTAGTCTGAAAATATATAAATTAGATTGAATGATATTTCTTAAGTGTTATAAATATAGAAAGACTGATCATAGAACTAAAGATCACTTTCTTGAACTGTGATTGGAAACCTTTGTGACGTCTTGTTAGCTGGTGACAGTGATGGACATTTTCTAGGGGAAGCAGCAGAGAAGCCAAGGGATTGAGCATGGTGAGGATGGCTACTGGCCGGTGCCGCACACCTTAGGTAAGGATGCATGAGTGCATATGTGAGGTTATGGAACGCGCACCCCTCACTGGACCCGCCATCAGTGAACTACTCAACAGGCTCAAGTACACAAGGAATCAATCACAGGTTCAGAAAGTGCCAACAGCTGTTCGGTTACTTCGGACTGTGCCGGGAATTAGCCAATCTCAGACACAAAAACAGGAAATCTAACAAAGGAACCAGGAAGGCTGGGAGAACATTAGGATAAGGCCAATCTGAATGAAACGCAGTTTGTTTTCAGTCTGTTATAAAGTAGCCATGGCCTGCTTCTATTTCCACTATGAGGTCACATGAACTATCGTGCTACCCCTCAAGAAATGAAAGGCCATGTCTAAGCAGGGGTCTCACCTACCAGGGGTCAAGGACCTAAACCCTTGAGAACAAGGATCTGACCAGAAGTATGTTGCCCTTGGGGATTCTGTGCAGGTTTCCAACTGCACACACTATCACCCTAAGACAGGAGGGCCTGAGGGGCACCTCCGAGATGAGAGGCACCTCCCAGATAAAGGGGCACCTCCCAGATGAGGGGTAGCCATGCTACCTAGAATTCTGCCTCTGGCAGTGCTAGGGTATGGAGTGGCTACCATAATCATATATCCTCAAGAGCCTCGTTGCAGCAAAGCATACCTGAACATACAAGAGGCTAAAAACATTTAACTACAATGTAACAAAAATGAGCCCAGTTCAATGCTGTCCAATATATTCATTTTTGGAAAAACAACTCAAGTCTGCCAAATGTTAATAAAAGGATTTCAGCAAATATATTCAAGAAGCCTAATATTGTGGTAGTTATTTTACAGTCCTGAAAATCTCTAAGTCTCTAAGAAATAGAATTGGAAGTGAACACACACACTGGGTGACTTGCACAACTGCCTGTAACTCCAATTCCAGGGGATCTAATGCCCTCTTCTGGCCTCTGTAGGCACCTACACACATGTGGGACACATAAAATCACATAGGAGTGTACACGCATATACAGAACGATAAATAAATCTTGTAAACAAAAACAAACAGAGTGAAGTTCCTTGACTATAACACTCACTGTATGTGTCTAACACTGACCACACAATTCAGTGCTGCCCCTATGGTCACATTGCTGTCTATTAGATGACCAGTACTCTGCAGCCATGTCAACAGCTCCTCCATCCACCCCCAACGCTGGTGTGACAACCACCACCCTACTCTCTGACTGTGCTGATCTGTCATGTAACTGGCAACATGCAGTATCTGCACTTGCAAAGCCACCTGGATTCACACTAACAATGGCCTCAAGGTCCATCCACAGTGTTTGCAAATAACAGGGTTTCTGTGCTCTCTGAGGCAGAATAATATTCCACTGGGTATACACTCACATTGTTCTTTTTAATCCATTTATATATTGTCTTAGTTACTGTTCTATTTCTGTGAAGGGATAACGTGACCAAGCCAACTTATAAAAGAAGGCATTTAATTTGGGGCTTGCTTACAGTTTCATGTAAGCAAGTGTTGGTCCATGATCTTGGGTTTCTCAGGAAACTGGGAGTCAACCTCCCTCAGGACCCAGCAATTCCACTCTTGGGAATATACCCAACAGATGCCCTATCATACTACAAAAGTATTTGTTCAACTATGTTCATAGCTGCACTATTTGTAATAGCCAGAAGATGGAAACAACCTAGGTGCCCCTCAATAGAAGAATGGTTTAAGAAGGTGTGGAACATATACACATTAGAGTTTTACTCAGCGGTAAAAAACAATGACATCTTGAATTTTGCATGCAAATGGATGGAAATAGAAAACGCTTTACTGAGTGAGGTAACCCAGACCCAAAAAGAGGAATATGGTATGTACTCACTCATAAGTGGATTCTAGATATAGTTAAAGGTCTTTGCGTCTATAATTCGTGATACTAGAGAAGCTAAATAAGAAGGTGAACCTGAAGAAACCATACTGATGAATATTTTGCATGTCACCACAGAACCTTCATATGGCGAAGGATGGAGATAGAGACAGAGACACATATTGGAAGACTGGACTTAACTCCCTAGGTCCAAATGAGAAGCAGAGGGAGGGAGATCGTGAGCAAGGAAAGCAGAACCAAAGGGAACCTTCATCCAACGATGGATGGAGATAGAGACGGAGACCCACATTGGAGCACTGGACTGAGCCCCCAAGGTCCAAATGAAGAGCAAAAGGAAGGAGAACATGATAAAGGAAGTCAGGACCGCGAAGGGTGTGTTCACCCACTGATACAAGGGGACTGATCAAATGAAAGCTCACCAAGGCCAGCTGGACTGGGACTGAACGAGCATGTGATCAAACCGGATTCTCTGAATGTGGCTGACATGGGGGCTGACTGAGAAGCCATTGACAATGGCACTGGGTCTTGTTTCGTCTGCATGGACTGGCTTTTTGGGATCCTGGTCTGTTTGGATGCTCACCTTCCTGGACCTGGAGGGACGGGGGGGGGGGGGGGGGGGAGGAACTTGGACTTCCCACAGGGCAGGAAACCCTGACTGCTCTTGGGAATGGTGAGGGAGGAGGAGAGGGAGTGGGGGGAGCGGGAGGGTATTGGGAGGAGGGGAGGAAGTAGAAATTCTTTAAATAAATAAATAAGGAAAAAAATAAATCAAAAAAAAAAATAAGGCTACAACAGCAGTATATAACTCTTGTATATAACTCTTGCCCCAGCACCCAGAGGCCTGGGCAAGGGGGCCTGACAGGAAGCAAACACAACACTTCATGCTGAGAAAGCAATGGAGTTAAGAGCAGGAACCACAGAGAACCAGGAGAGGTTAAAGCCCTTAAACCCCTGGGTCTGAGTTTCTTTCATCTGTGACATCTTTCCAAACAAATAAAAAGTAACATAAATCCTTAAGAATGTCAGAGACTTGATACACACACACACACACACACACACACACACACACACACACACATCTTCATATTCTCTCTCGCACACAAACACACACAGAGGGACAGGGACAGACATAGATACAATCAATTTCCCATATGGCTGTTTAGGAAAAGTTTTTACATGATTTGGTTTCGGGATACAGGGCCTTGCTGTTATACTGTGATCAACGTCACTCAGCCTCACAGTAAACTCATGACAAGCCTCCGGTCTGAACCTCCTAGGAGCTGAGATTATAGGCCTGTGCCACCAAGCTCAACTGAAGAACAGAATTATAAGGCAAAAAATTAGAGAAATATGCAAGATACATAATGGGAGGATAATAATATTCAGAATTATATGAAGGGGGAAATATTAACAGGCTTATTTTATTATGAAGATTGTGCTTAATAGGCTTTCTAACAGAAATCCTAAATTTTTCTTACAAGGAAGAAGGGTCTGTCCTGCCAAGAGGAGGATGTTTGGGCATCAGCAGGATAATGCCCCCTAATCTGCACAGCACTCATTAATCCAACCTTGTGTTAATGCCTGAAAATCACTTTACACTCCCCAAATCCTTTAAAAGGATTTTCATTATTTAAGTTACAGAAGCACACAGACCAAGCGAACAGTCTACCCTTTAAATATACGTGCAGTCACCAGCT